>NC_044031.1:507766421-508366421 GCF_901765095.1 Microcaecilia unicolor
CCATATCTCACTTTCTCTCCTACGGGAATTCAGTGGTATACCATTGGGCGCCATACAGAAATGTTTTATACTATCTTTTGCTTTAACACTATCATGAACCCAAAACCCTCTGTAAATCCAAACGTATATTCTCTTCTACTTCCAGTATCATGATGAATTGTAAGCCACATTGAGCCTGCAAAGAGGTGGGATAATGTGGGATACAAATGCAATAAATAATACATGGAAGGAGAAGGGAAATGGGGATAGGGGGGGACACAGGACAGGCCGGGGGGAGAGAGACACAGGGGATGGAAGGGAGCACAGGGGCAAGACACATGGGTTACCACGATGCAGGGCTGATATGGCAGCCGGGCTGGCGAATAAGTGGAGGAGACTTGATTCCAATGGCTGATATAAAATGGTCATCACTTCATGTTAAGGGGCTAAATATCCCTAGGAAATGCCAACTCTTATTTAGAGAGTTAGTCCGCCTGCAGGTAGGACATAGCGCTGATACAAGAAACTCATCTTAACGAAAATACGAGTGGCTTTGCTCCCATAAAGGCTATCCAACTATATACTTTGCATCATCCATGGGGGGAACAAGAGTAAGGGAGTGCTCATAGCCCTGCGAATTCTAAACCCTGGGAAGTCAAGAAGATCATACGGATAAGGAAGGCAGTACTGCTCCTGGTTTTGCTCTTAGCGGGGCAATCCTACATGGTGGTTAATGTATATGGGCCAAATTTAGATCAGAGAGATTTTATAAAAGAATGAGTGGAGTAGAACAGGTGGATGTGAAGCGCTTGTCACGCTTTCCAAAAATATTAGGACTAGGGGGCATGCGATGAAACTACGTGTAGTAAATTTAAAACAAAAATCGTAGAAAATATTTCTTCACCCAACGTATAATTTAAACTCTGGCATTCGTTTCCGGAGAACGGGGTGAAGGCGGTTAACTTGGCAGAGTTAAAAAAGGGGTTAGACGGTTTCCTAAAGGACAAGTCCATTAACCACTACTAAATGGACTTGGGAAAAATCCACATCCAGTAATAACATGTATAGAATGTTTGTACGTCTTGGGAAGCTTGCCATATGCCCTTGGCCTGGATTGGCCGCTGTCGTGGACAGGATGCTGGGCTTGATGGACCCTTGGTCTTTTCCCAGTGTGGCATTACTTATGTACTTATGCATGATCTGGTTGTCCACAAGTCATTCTGGGCACAGGGTCAAATTCCTTAAGTTCATCAGGGCTAATTTTGATAAGTAATTCTGCCGCTTTTTTTTCTTTTTTACAGCAATACCAAGAAGAAGAACATATATTCATAAACCTAGCAAAGAAGTAATTAACCAGTAGCATTTACTGTATTGGTATCTTGTTCCAAGCAAGTGCTGGAGTTTTGAAGAATGGCCCAGTAAAGAATTGAAATGGGAGGTATGAGAGAGAAGTATAATTCTCCCATGATGCTTTGCATTGTTAAATCTATTTTCTCTTGTGTGAGAAATTAACATTTTGCATTTCAAAGTAGTCACTTCTAACAAAACAGTTATTAAAATGGTAAATGGTTTGCATCATTTCCCAATTGATTTTCTTCTTTTTGTGCATAAAGTGAATCTTAAAACAGAATAGGCCTGCTGAAAGAAATTTAAAACAAAGAGGCTTATCTGGTACCGCAGTTCTGAGCACGCAGGAATGTTTTCTTTTGAAATTAACTGAGCTCAGTGTCTTTCTTGTGTGCTTTTAAAACAGAGAAGGATCATGATCTAATAATTTTATACCATATTATTTTTTGCATCAAGCACACAATTTTCAAACTTTATTGGTCTCAAGTGACAATTTTTGGGTTTGGGTTTTACGTACAGTCATGACTCATTTTTCTTTTTTAATTAAACTATAAAAACAGCCATGGGCTGATGTTTTAAAACCATGGTGCACCTATTGAAATCTTTGAAATCTGAATTGATGCATAAACAGATTCTAAATTGCAATTTCAAATTATATGCCCTGCATCTCATATCTGAAGTTACAAACATATCTGCTGTTTGAGAATAAATAATGTATATATACACAACCTCCTAACGAAAGGAGGGCCTTTGGTACCAATTTCCTTTCTATACTACTTATCTAGATACCTATTATCATTATAGGTTAATCAGCCATAAACCTTTTTATAACTGTCTTCGTTAGGTATTGCACAGACTCCCTCATTATACATATATGTCTCTACCTATGGTCTCTAAACTCAATTTTTCCTAAAAAAATAAAAAGGTTTTTTTGTGTGCTATATTAGGTCACACATCCTATGTAGTTAGCATGAATATCAACATCTACATAATAGCACAATGATTGTGTTATTTCATATACAATGTTATATGTTTTTAAGTGATACACTACTAAGTTTATGCTTGGCTAGTATATTATTTTGATATGATAACTACTACTACTACTATTTAGCATTTCTATAGCACTACAAAGCGTACGCAGCGCTGCACAAACATAGAAGAAAGACAGTCCCTGCTCAAACAAGCTTACAATCTAGTAGACAAAAAATAAAGCAAACAAATCAATGAATGTGTAGAGGAAGAGGAGAGGAGGGTAGGTGGAGGCGAGAGGAAAGAGGAGAGGAGGGTAGGTGGAGGCGAGTGGATACAAGTGGTTACGAGTCAAAAGTAATGTTTAAAGAGGTGGGCTTTCAATCTAGATTTAAAGATGGTCAAGGATGGGGCAAAGTGTAGGGGCTCAGGAAGTCTATTCCAGGCATAGGGCGCAGCAAGACAGAAGAAGCGAAGTCTGGAGTGGCTGTAGCAGAGAAGGGAACAGATAAGGATTTATCCAGGGAACGGATGGCACGGGATGGGGTGTAGGGAAGACGAGTGTGGAGAGATACTGGGGAGCAGCAGAGTGAGTACATTTATAGGTTAGTAGAAGAAGTTTGAACAGGATGCGAAAATGGATAGGGAGCCAGTGAAGCGACTTGAGAGGGGTAGTATGAGTAAAGCGACCCTGGCGGAAGACAACGACGGGCAGCAGAGTTTGAACCGACTGGAGAGGGGAGAGGTTGACTAGGGGAGGCCAGCAAGAAGCAGATTGCAGTAGTCCAAACGAGAGGTGACAAGGGCTGTGGATGCGGTTTTGGTAGAGTGCTCAGAAAGAAAGGGGCGGATTTTACAGATGTTGTAAAGAAAGAAACGACCAGGTCCTTGGCTGTCTGCTGGATATGAGTAGAGAAGGAGAGAGAAAGCTTCAGATAACCCAAGGTTTCGAGCTGAGGAGACAGGGAGAATGATAGAGCCATCAACAGAAATAGAAACGAGAGGGAGCAGGGAGGTGGGTTTGGGGGGGAAAAATGAGAAGCTCGGTTTTGGTCATATAAAAGATAAGGTTTTCTCCATTTTTATGGTTTACTACATATGCACATAGTACAGTGCAGTTTATCTATGTTAGACCAAGTATCATTATTTTCTGTGCCACATTTACTTTATTTACATTATCGCAATACATATGGTTAAGTTACCATATTGAATAATGTTCACTATCATTCTACCTCTAAGGTTTTTTCAACACATATAGTATTAAGAGCTTTGCTTGTGAAACTATACTATTGATGTTGCTGGGAAGGTCACAATGTTCAAGGACATCAAGCTATTATCAGCACTGATGTAGGTGTTTTTTTGAATGGAGGTCAATACAGAAAGCTTTTATCAGAATGGAGGTCAATGCAGGTCACTTGGAGCTACTTGTTTATGTCTTCAAGGATAAACATACATCAGTGAGAGAGATAAGGCTCATGATCTCTCTATAAACGGTAGTTTCTTGCCAGGGTTAGCTGCCTTGTGCCAACAACACATCCAAGGGGCAAGATCTGTGTTGGACCAGACTGATATCTGAAGAATATGCTAACATCTGAAGGCCTGTATGTATGAGTCTAGATAGGGATTTAAATACATTTACTGCAAGCTCTCTCTGTAATAGGATTGTCTGTCTTTATTCATGTTACTCTCTGTCATTTGTTGCTACTATAAATAAATAGATCTATTTTATAATATTTGAGTGTGGAGTTAGTTTCTTTTATTATTTTGGCGCAGTGGGCTTGGATCTAAGGATAAAGGGGTGATACATTTAATTCTAACCTTCCCCAAAACTGATTGGGTCCCAGGTTTTGTTATAACTTACACTGTCAGTTACCCCAATAACGCCCTAAAAGAGAGTGTATATGTTTTGCACCCACACAGCCCTCTCAACAGTCTAGTGTGTACAGGGCCTGTCCACATTTATGAGAATGAGGCCTTGGGGAAGAAACTGTGATTTCTATGTCTGGGCTGTAAAACTCCAAAGATAATTTTTATATATTTTTTATGCTTTTTAAAGGCTGTCTCAATTCTACTTCAATAAAGCTTGCTTAAAAGACAGTGCTGGATCCAAACAATGGAAATCAAGCTAAGTGCAGTCTTGTGAATGAGGCATTTATAACAAAATTTTTTTTTTGCTGAGAGGACTATTTAACTTATCGAGTTTATTGAAGTAGAATTGAGACAACCTTTAAAGCATTAAAAAATATATAAAAATTATCTTTGGAGTTTTTACAGCCCAGTGATAGAAATCAAACGCTTTTTGCGTGTATGTTTACACCAAAGTATTAGCGTTTAAAACCTCCGGCAATTTGCCTTTGGTTTCTGAGGGCTTTCTCCAAATGATGATTTAAGCACAGTTTTCTTTGAATGAAATTAGCTTGTGTTTTCAGTATTAGTTTACCTTGTATTAACTCTAGTAGATACTGCAGTTTGTTTTTTCTTTAAGAAACTGGAAAGCACTACTGATTGATGTGAACACTGATCCCACTTTTGATAAGAACGCACAGTAATTATTTGGCTTTTTGGACTGCTTGAGTAGTGGAGTAGCCTTATGGTTACAGCAGTGGTCTGAGAATCACCGAATCTAGAGTTCAAATCTATCTGACATGATCTGTAAGCTTGGGCAAATCACTTAATCCTCCCATTGCCTCAGATATAAACTTAGATTGTGGAAAGAAAAAAGCCCTACAGTACTTCAATGCAGCTCACTTTGAGATACTAGTGAACAAAGGCATGAGCTAAGTCCAAAATATCCTTCCATTCCCCTCTCCCTGTTCAGAAGGAGAGCTCTTTATCATCCAATCATCTAGGTAAGGGAAAGATTACTTTCTTTCAAAGGCAAGCAACTGCTACTACTACTACTACTGCTGCTTCAAATACAAAATTCTGAAAAATCCTATTGACACATCCTTGCAGCAAACAAGACTTCTATATCTAGCAGAGGAAGACAATAGTCCAGCAGATTTATCCTGAGTTTTCTTTTGAAATATAAATATTTGTTCAGTTTTCTCAGGTTCAAGATCATCCTCAAACGTTTGAGCATCTTTAGAATTAGAACTAAAAAAAAAAAAAACAGAAGTAGAAGCCCTTGATGGTTACTAGCTCTGAAACCTGCACCACTTCTATTAGCTACTGTATGTTGGCTCAATGAGGAAGCAGGGATGGCAATCTGATGGAATCAGAAAGACATACCGATGATCTCCTTATTTTTGGTCCTTTATTACCAAAATCTAGGACCTGCTGAAAAGGTTTAACCTTCTCCCAACAACGGAACAGATGATTGGTCACTGCCTAAAAGGTTAGTTATACCGTCATTCTCTAGACAATGAGGAGGTTTTAGGCCTGCACAGATATCCGAATCTTATGTTACCCTCCTGCTCCTCTGAAGAGTCTTTGGAGACTACTGCTGTTGCTGCTATACCTCTATATTGGATATTACAGGCAGCATTTTCTCTGATAAAAAACTGCTTCTTGTATAGAAAGGGTTGCTCCTTGATAAGGCAGACTTTTCCACTATGGGAAGTCAATATCTGGGGAAGAAGTAATGGTTCTTAAAGAGGCTGACCATTTTTGACCTGTCACCAAAGAGATTTTCCCCTATAAAGGGAACATCTGCTAATTTGTTAGGTATGTCTTCATTAAGATTATGTGCGCTCTGAACCACACCAGACTTCTAGCCAATGGCCACTGATGATGATCAAGCTAAATTTTAAAAGCTTCATAGTCCAATGTCATTAATCCTTCCTGCAAAGCCAGAAGGATGCTTGGGTGCACAGGGAGAGGAATGGCCAGCACACAAAAGGATGTGATAGTGCTTATATAAGAGCATAAGAATAGCCATACTGGGGTCAGACCAATGGCCCATCTAGCCCAGTATCCTGCTTCTAACAGTGGCCAATCCAGACTATCCAGCTTCACTGGATAGCCTCCACAACAAAAATATGCAGTAACATCTCAACAAATTATAATCATTGTAGACAAACTTGTGCTGGTAGGCTTCCAGCAGTACTGATGACAAAAATTTTTTAAAAAGGACAAAAAAAAAAAAAAAAAAAAAAAAAAAAAGATATAAACACACACAAAAACATATATACATATCTCGCCACGCACACAATCACCTCCTTTTCCTGCTGGCCACTCCTCTCCCTGTGACCCAATCATCCTTCTGGCTATTGCTGTTGCCTTCTCTACCTCTTTGGTAACCTTAAAATCATCAGATGCATAAGTCTCTGGTGAGACCTCATTTAGAGTTCACAATTCTGGAGACCGTACCATCAAAAGATAAACAGGATGGAGTCAGTACAGGTGGCAGCTATTAAAATGGTCTGCAGTCTTCATCATTAAGCATATGGGGACAAAGATTTCATATGTATACTTTGGAAGAAAGGCAGGAGAGGGGAGGTATGATAGGGACATTTAAATATCTGCATGGCAAAAATGCACAGGAGGCGGGCCTCTTTCAAATGAAAGGAGGGGACACAGGATGAAGGCGAAAGGGGATAGATTCAGGAGTAATCTAAGAAAATATTTCTTTACAGAAAGGGTGGTGGATACATGGAAAGACCTTCTAGTGGAGGTGGTAGAGACAAAGACTGCATCTGAATTCAGGAAAGCATGGGACAAACACAGAGCATCTATGTGCATAATGGATTGGCCAATGGTCTTTATTTGTTATCATTTCCTATGTTCTAAAGGGTTTCAGTTTCTGGATACAGTCGTACATATATTTCACCATATATAGCTGATAAGCTGCAACCTTTTAGTAAGAAAGGCATTTCAAGGTATAATGCTTTCCTATCAGTAAGACCCAGAGTTTTCAAATCCTTTCCAGGCAGTGTGTTAAAGTCCATCCTGAAAAAGGTAATGAACTTTAGAAAGCACCCTACAACCACAGAATGATGTGGCAGTTGCACTATTATTAGGCCCTGGCTTGCTTCCCCCATATTTAAGAGCAAACATTCTTGCCACATGAGCACAAAAACCTGGGTTCTGCCTTCCTGTTTGATGTTCCCATAGTAAGCTGTATACAGGTATCATAATCTTCTCTAGGTTTTCTATCAACTTGGAGTTAAGATGATTTCTACTAGCCATCTTTCAGATGGATAAGTTTTCTTCTCCCTGAATTGGTCTGATTAGACCTATGGTTTCTAGACAGTCTAGTGTTGAGAACATTCTCTCCTCCACGTGAGCGGGAGAATTTTGGGTAGTGCAGGTACCCTTTAATTGTTCTTAGGAAAACTGATCTTGGAGAACGTTCCACCTTTTTCTCACCACCTCCTCTATAAAAAGCCTTGATACGTCACCAAAGAATATTCTTGCAGATTTCTCAAAGCATTTCTTCATGGTTTCATCCTGTCTCAGACCTAAAATTCTTGAAGAGGGCCCAGATAAGCAGTCATCCACCTCTAGGATAAGTAAGTGTAAACATATTGTCAATAACTTCAGTCTCTTTCTGCACTGTCTGTGTAAAATGCTTCTGCATGAAGTATGACTATGAACAGTCTGTGTAAAATGCTTCTCCATTAAGCCCACTTCCTCGTGCTCCAAGAACATTTCCTTTAGCATCAAGAGCACCTTTTTTAGTCCACATTTATTAGTTTTGTTAAGTTATACAAAACAACCAAATACAGAACAAGTAATGGTAAACCCAGCAGGACAGCACTGTCACATCATTAAGTTATTATAACAAACACCATTATCAAAGTGTTCAAAAGCACAGCAGGGCTTATGATTTAACATTATGCTCCAACAATCTCAAGTAAACAAGTGTGTTCACACATCTCCACTTATTGGCTGAATGTTTCAAATTTGTATATCATATACATGGTGTTCCAATAAAATTGAGCATCAAGATAGATTTTTCCAATTCTCCAATACGTTCAATAAAGTCCTTACTTCAGGGGGAACAATGTCTTGAAACACCCCAGATTTTAAAATTATGATTTGGAAAATTAATGTGCAATTTGGAAAATGTCTTTAATCTTTGCCAAAATTGATCCCGGTATGCTTGCAGAGGAGAACATGCCATGTATTCAAAGGCTCCCAGGGCTATGCCACATGACCAACATAGGTCTAAGACCTGCTCTGTGCAGTTTGGATGGAGTCCAATATGCTCTATGAGCCACAAATTATATTTAAGTTGAGTGGATCAGGTGGTTTTAGAGAGATTTCCCCTGAAGAGAGGCCATAAAATGGTCTTAAGGGAATGCTCCCAATCACGATACCAAAGTTATTCAGATACAAATGCTACATTCTTAAAGAACGCCTTCAAACATGTAGGTTTCTCTGCTGAGTGACATCAATGCATAGTGATTTCTGTGCTAGATTCTTTAGCACCAACATCTACTGTACTGTAGAGGTTGCTGCGACTTCTAAGTCGGCAAAGCAAGATGAACTACAGCTGCCTTCTGTGCTAAAGATCTCTAGGCAGAGACCTGCATTATTTTAGAATTTAGCTTTCCTTTTTGAAGGAAACCTTTTTTTTTTTTTTTTTTTTTTGAAGGACGTTTCCTGTGATTATCTTCTTTTTCAGTGTTGCGAAACAACCACTCCCCGGAGATGAACAGTGTATTTTCTCCTCTGGTATGAGATGCTCAACTCTGCAAGACCTCTGGGATGCTTCTCTCAACCTTTATTACCCTCCTTGGATTTCTTCAGTGGTGTAGATAAATACAATTACCTTTCCTGTTGTAACAGCCTGGTACAGTTGGGACAACTAGGAATGTTGTGGTCTGGTCCCAAACAGTGGCAGCACTTCTGGTGGAAGTCCACAATGAACGTTTTCCATCTGCAAAAGTACCTTTTAAAACCTCCAGGAAGAGACAGACCCCAAAGTAAGATTCAGTTTTAAGTTCTTTTTTAATTTTGCTTTTTCAAACCTCCCCATTCCCATCTTTTTGGAGAGGAAACTAATAGGCACTCAGAGCATAAAAGCTTGGGAAAAATTCTTTTCAGTAGAAGTAGGAGGAAAGGGAAAAGGAAATGGGATTTAATATAGTGCCTTTCTGTGGTTTTTGCAACTACATTCAAAGCGGTTTACATACTATATACAGGTTAAGTGACTTGCCCAGAGTCATAAGGCGCTGCAGTGGGAATCGAACCCAGTTCCCCAGGATCAACGTCCACTGCACTAACCACTAGGTTACTCTCCTCCACTCCAAAATAAGAGATCAAAAATCAAATCCAGGCAATAGGCATTGAAGAAATCAGACTGAAAGCACTCAGAAGATAACGGCTTCATACGAGGAGAGAGCAAGCTATCAGTGTTGGCACCATGAAATGTTGTTGCCCACTTTTGGGGCTAGTTCATCCTGCTTGTCAGTGCAGGAATTATGTTCTAATTCTTGTCACATGTAGTTCTGAAGTAACTTCTAGCTGTCTTTTTTTTTTTTTTTGCCTTTTAGCTTGTTACACTCTTTCCTTGAGCATCTTGCAGCAGCTATGCTGGGAACAATATGGTAGAGACTATTATTGGACAAAATGGTAAAGACTATTATAAAGAACAAAATTACAGAGAACATTCAAAAGCATAGATTAATGAGACAAAGCCAACATGGATTTAGTGAAGGGAAATCTTGCCTCACCAATCTATTATATTTCTTTGAAGGGGTGAACAAACATGTGGATAAAAGTGAGCCGGTCGATACTCTGTATCTGGATTTTCAAAAGGCATTTGATAAAGTACCTCATGAAAGATTCCAGAGGCAATTGGAAAGTCATGGGATAGGAGATAGTGTCCTACTGTGGATAAAAAAAAAACTGGTTAAAAGATAGAAAACAGAGAGTGGGGTTAAATGGTCAATAGTCTCGATGGAAAAGGGTAGATAGTGGGGTTCCCCAGGGGTCTCTGTTGGGAATGCTGCTTTTTAACATATTTATACATGATCTACAGATGGGACTAACTAGTGAGGTAATTAAATTTTCTGACAACATAAAGTTATTTAAAGTTGTTAAATTGCAAGAGGATTGTGAAAAACTATAAGAGGACTTTACGAGACTGGGGAGACTGGGCATCGAAAATGGCAGATGATGTTTAATGTGAGAAAGTGCAATGTGATGCATGTGGGAAAAAGGAACCCAAATTATCGCTATGTAATGAAAAGGTCTACATTAGGAGTCACCGACCAGAAAAGGGATCTAGATGTCATCGTTGATGATACATTGAAACTCTCTGTTCAGTGTGCAGGGCTAAGAAAACAAATAGAATGTAAGGTATTAGGAAAGGAATGAAAAACAAAATGATGATGTTATAATGCCTCTGTATCGCTCCATGGTGCGACTGCACCTCGAATATTGTGTTCAATTCTGGTTGCCACATCTCAACCATTATTAAAATGGACTTGGGGAAAATCCCACTGCTTATTTCTAGGATAAGCAGGCATAAATGTATTGTACTGTTTGGTATCTTGCTAGGTTCTTGTGACCTGGATTGGTCCCTGTGGAAACGAGATACTGGGCCTACTGGGCCTGATGCACCTTCGGCAATACTTATGTACTTATGTAAGATCAAAAATTCCCTTAGATACCAAATCTAATTGGCATGTGGAGCATATTTTACATACAGAAGAGTTCTTAGAAAATTGAGCAGAGTATACATGTATAAAATGTAGTGCACAAGAAGTCAGCCTGTTAGTTAAACTTTAATGTTATTGGGGGTTTTATTTTACATATGTGAGCCTCTCTGAACAATCTTGATTGGAAAGACAGTATATACAATTTATAAATAATACTTTTACTCAAGCTGCACAGAGAATTCCCAAGGGCACAGTTTGAGTCGAGCTCTGATGTGCACATGCGCTTTCAAAAAAATACATAAAAACATGCACAAATGTATATCTTTGTTGCAGGTAGAAATTTTTTATGCTACTGGTGCTACTTCTGGGTGCCTATTTTATAAAGGCACATTGGTTCATATGTTATCTTTAGGAAATAGGCTCAAATATGCATCTTTTTTGAACTTTTCATATAGGCATCCTTTTACAAAATTACCCCCATAAATGATACAATTAGATAATTAAGTACTGTTCCTAACATAGCTGCTTCAAACCTTTCAGTGGACTCATGAGCTTACAGTTTTAAAATGTTCAGTTAAATTAACCTGTAAACGCATTCTTGGTTTACATATGCAGAATTACAATTTACCATTAGAACTCTGGAAGCAGTTTTGAATACCTGTATAATACATTTTTTTCATTCAAGGTGCCAGAATAGCTAATCTGTTATAATTAAGATAACTTCTACAATTAATACTTACCTAAAAATCTACGAAGTTTGACCATATCCAAGTGGAAATGTTCTATAAGCCCATGCTGATTTAAAAGGTGGAAAGTCAAGCTGACTAAACTGTTCCTAAGAACAAAAATGCATACAGAAAACATAAGTTAATATATACTATTAACTGTTGTACTGTACACAATATCACTACACTATCTGTACTAAAAATGAATATTTCTGTAAGCCCTTGCTTTGCTATAGGAGACCCAGAGCAAGAAAGGAGAGAAAGGGAAAGAGACTAAAAAGAAGTCAGACACCACACAGTAAATGGACGACCCCATGGCAGAAGGGGAAATCGGAAGGAAGAGACATCGATAGAGAAAATTTAGCTGCCAAAAGACATAAGAGAGGATAGAGAATGGGGACAACTCTGTTGGCAAAATCTTACCTTTGGTTGAAATTCTGCAAGTGTAAAGTACGTACTTATTTCCAGATTACAAACAACAATTCCTAATCAGTTACAACATTGATTATTTATAATGCCTTGTAGAAGTCTTCCAACCTTACATATTCTACTGGCCCCAAATTACAATTCAAAATGCAATTAAAAGTAGGTGCTTTTTTTTTACTGATCTATACAGTATATTCTATATTTTCACACAAAGAACACCACATAGAAACATTCAAAAATTAAATAAGAAACCAATACATCTTGATTGCATAAATTTTCATACCCAAAGACTTCACTGTTTGATGGAAGTCTTTTTTGCCCCAATAGTTATTAGACATTAAAGATAAGCATCTACCTAAACAGTGGGTTGGTGTACTTTTCCCTAAGTCATGATGGCAGAATAGGCTCAAGATCTTTCAAGATGGCAGAGAATTATATGTGGACTGCAGTCTTCAAATTTTGCCACTGTCTTCTATTGGATTCAGCTTTTGGATTTTGACTGACTGGGCCACTTAAGGATATTCATTTTTTTCTGAGCTATAAAACTGTTGCTTATGCTTTCTATACACAGGATCACTGCCTTGTGGTGAATGCTCTTCTCAATCCAGGTCTACGGCAGACTGGAACAAGCTTATGTTTATTAAAAGCATTTGTTATATTGGTTTTTGTCTTCTGGCACACAGGTCAAAGCAGTTCACAAACAAAATAAAAACAATCAGCAAATATAGTGTTGAAAAAGAATGCCATTGGTCAAAGGACAGACTTGCAGTCATTCACAGGAGTCGCAGGAAGGAGACACTTGGGAAACTGCTCTGATGGACAAGTACTTCAGTTGCGTTCAGTAACAGGGAGGGGGGAACACCATTTAACAGTCTGAAAAAAAATAAAGGTTTTAAGATAGGGCTTAAATTCTGTAAGAGAATTCCGAAATGAAATAAAAGGTGGAAGATCATTCCACAGCTTTGGTGCTAGAAAAAAGAAGGGAGAGTGCTTAGTAGATTCATAGTCTTTGCATCATCTATCTTTTCCTCAATCTTCACAGGCTTTCCTGTATCGCCTGTTACAAAGCATTTCTACCATTCAATGCTGCCAACACCATGCTTTTTTGTAGAAAAGGTGTTAGCAGGGTGATGTGCTGGGCTAGCTTTATGACACACATTCCATGCACCATTTTGGGTTTTATCAGAACACAAAAACTTCTACCCCATTTGTGCAGTTTTCCTTACGTGATTTTTTGCAAATACTATGAAGCTTTTCTTGAGCAGTGGCTTTCTTTTATTCAAGGACACCGAAACTTTCTTACAGCTTTTCCCTAATAATCTAGATCAAAAGTGAACTGGATTAGAAACTGGTTGACAGAGATGAGAAAGGGTGGTAGTAAATGTAAATCACTTGGTAGACAGAAAAGAGAGTACTGGAGTGACTCAGGGACAGGTACTGGGGCCAATGCCATTCAATATTTTTGTGAGCAATATTCCAAAGTGTTAGAAAGAAAAAAGTTTGCCTTTTTTGCAGATGACAAAGATTTACAACAGAGTGGAAACCCTGGAAGGATTAAACAGACGTGATCTACATAAATTAGAAGAATGATCTAATGTTTGGCAGCTAAAATTTAATGCGGAGAAATGCAAGAGTGATGAATTTCAGGTATAGAAATGCAAAGAAGCTGAATGTGATAAACAGCAAGAGGTTGAGATGCTCGGATCAGAGAGGACTTGGGATGATGGTGCTGATAATCTTATGGTGTGAAACAATGTAACTAGGTGGATGGCCAAAGCCAGAAGGATGCTAGGCTGCATAGAAAGAGGCATACCCAGCAGAAGAAAGCAGTTGTTAATGTCCCTGTACAAGTTGTTATGTTGCAATTAGATTTAGAACCTTAAATTGATAGATTAGAAAAGTTGATTAAGATATTAAGAAAGGGTTTGAATTAGTTTTAAAAATCAAATAGAAATAGCGTGGAAAAGAGAATGCGCATTTGGGACATGTTTTGGACCTGTCCGGCAATTCAAAAGTTTTGGAAAGCCTTGGCGATTCATGTGTCTAACATGTGGGGAGCCAGGTGGATAACTTCCCCAAAGCAATTGTTTGGTGATTTTACGACACAAGGGCGAACAAGGCCGGGACAAAAACCATTTCTCCAAAGGGCAACTCTGATGGGGAAAAAGGTGATTTTGCAACATTGGCATGGCTCGGAGTGCCCGTCAGTGGCTCAATGGCGCTCCACAATGATTCATGTATGTTCTCTGGAGCGAAGAGGTATCCCCGATTTAGCTGCAAAGAAGGAAATATATTTTGTAAAACTTGGGCACCTTTTGGGGACATGCTAACTCCAGTGGCTCGGAGCAGGGTACTAAATTCCTGAAGAGGGGAGTAGGGGAGTGGTTGGGGCAGGGGTGGGAGAAAAGGTATAAAAAAAGTTATTCTGTTCTTTGAAACGTGGACTATTGTGTCTGCGCAACTGGAATATAATTGTAATGTGCACTTCTGTATTTCTTGGATTGTGTTAATAATAAGAATATTAAAAAAATCAAATAGAAATAATTTTAAGGGTCTATTATTTTAATTACCAACTGAGATAATTAACATGAGCTCCTTTTACAAAGCAGCATCTCTGGTTACTAGCGCAATGAATCAAAGCCGCCGCCCATTCAATTCCCATGGGCTTCTTTGCATTCAGTGCATGCAAATCAGTAGTGCAGCTTTGTAAAAGGAGCCCATTATTACTAAAGATTGAAAAATAGAAAGGTCTCTTGACAGACATGTTATGAAAAACAATGATAAATTAAGAGAATTGATAATTATTTTGTGCAAATATTAATCAACTGATTTCTATGAGTAAAAAGATGATTAAGGTTAGGTGGAACATTTTATGAATAATAAGACATTGTATCGATAAGTTAGATAGCATATGTGTGGACAAGCACATTGTTGAATAACTTATTGATGAATACGATTAAAATTAATTTTTTCAAAATTGGCAAACTCAGACATACTTGATAATTAAAATTAAATGACAGATTCTTTTGAGATATTGTAAGAGGACCTTGAGTAGTTTTACAGGAGGGAGGGGGTGAGTATACTCCACCCTAGGAGGAGATGATAGAATGGGAGGGGAGGGATTATACAGTACAACATTTAAATCGCAAGAGGATTGTGAAAAATTACAAGAGGACCTTATAAGACTGGGAGACTGGGCACCCAAATGGCAAATGATGTTTAATGTGAGCAAGTGCAAAGTGAGGCGTCATCGCTCATGATACGTTGAAACCCTCTGCTCAGTGTGAAAGCGGCGGCTAAGAAGCAAATAGAATGTTAGGTATTATTAAGAAAGGAATGGAAAACAAAAATAAAGACATTATAGTGCCTTTGCATTATCGCTCCATAGTGCGACAGCAACCATCGAATATTGTGTGTACTTCTGGTCATCACATGTCAAAAAAGATATAGTGGAATTAGAAAAGGGTACAGAGAAGGACGACAAAAATGATAAAGGGGATGGAACGCTTCCCTATGAGGAAAGGCTGAAATGGATAGGGCTCTTCAGCTTGGAGAAAAGACGACTGAGGGAGATATGATAGGAGGTCTATAAAATAATGAGTGGAGCGGAACAGGTAGACGTGAAGCTACAAAGCAGTAAACTTAAAACGACTGGAGAAAATATTTCTTCACTCAACATGTATTAAACTCTGGAATTCGTTGCCAGAGAATGTAGTAAAAGCAGTTAGCTTAGCAGGGTTTAAAAAAGGTTTAGATAGCTTCCTGAAAGTCCATAAAAGTCCCTAAGCCATTATTAAAATGGACTTGAGGAAAATACACTGCTTATTTCTAGGATAGTCAGTAACACTGTCAGTAACCAACAGCTAGAACTCTACTGTCACTGTTTACACTCATAATTACACAAAAGTAGAGCTTTAGTACAGAGAAAGAACTGTGGAGTCTTATATTTAACTTATTCTTCTTTTAACTTAAGGAGAAGTCTCATATATCTTATGCAGCTGATTTCACTCCAGCTCGCGGTGAATCTTTACGCTGCCTACAATATTAATCGACTCTCCTTCCTCCTCCCACCTATGTCAATAGTGCACGACTTATTTAATACTTTAAATGCCTACGGGAGCAGATTCATCAAAATCTTATTACTATCTATGGCTACTTAATGGTGGGCATTGCAAAACAAAAAACATATCAGTGTTGTAGAGCACAATTTTCTCTTTCAGATGATACTGTTCACAAGCTGATTCAGGCAGACTCTTTTTAATAATTGGCTTTGAGCTTTGATACATTTTACCATTTGCGCTGACAGTGCCAACGTTGGAAGAGATCCTGCAGGGTGGTTATAGATGCTGATTAGTTGCAAATCTGGCAGTATTATGTCCAGCACAAGCATAATGCTTGTTCAAAATTTCAAGTCCGTATCTTTGTTTGCATGAAAGTTGTTGCGGTCTGATATTGGTCCAAATATGTTCCGATGAGTCGCGACCATTAGCCATTCTTATAAATGTCGCGCACTCATGGACTGACAACCTTTCAGAAAAGGGGGTCTAGATCTGCAACTATTGCAGTTAGAAACCTCAAATTTTGGGAAACTTTGTTTAACACCTGACTCGCACAACAGATAAAATTTGAACAAAATAGGAGAACATGATGGTGGGAATTTATTTTTTAATTTTAGACCGCTTGGCATGGAATGACCCTATACAAACAGATCCTTTTCAGAGACAGGGATATGGTGGAACTAGAGCACAGGAGTGATACCTCAAGGAGTATGTGAGACATTATTAGGTGGTATGTGGCACCCCAGTAGCATGCACCAGAGTAATGCAACTAGCAATTATACAGGACCTTAGGATCTCCTTTCTCTCTCTGCAACAATTCCTAGGCTATTAATTTTAATTGAGTGGCAGTTAATTTTAGGCCTGTGCATGTCCAAACTGTGAATCAGGAGTAGAAGAGGTTTGTGGGTAGCATACAGGAGGTAATCTTATAAATCCATGAAATGATTTCGGACTAAAAAATGTAAGATCGGGTATGTCTACCATTTATGAACAGGATCATCTCCCTCCACGTATTTCTCCCATTTTAAAATAACCTTTCCAGGGATCCATACCATTGGAATCTTATAAGCATTTTCCAGAATTGGGCAGTGATAAATTATTTGTTCTAATCTTCCAAATATTGCAAACCACTTCTTATTAAATACCCCAAAACCAAGCACTTCTTCCCATATAGGTTTCAATTTTTGAATTGCTTGCATCTTTTCAGGAAAGCAATTGATATATTTTAGAGTAGACCCTATATTAAAGGAATCTGAATTTAAAGGTTTATTTGTTTTATAAAGCAGTTATTTCTGTTATATGATTGTTCTCCTGTGCTGTTTTATTCTGTATATTTACTATACTGCATCATATTATTCCTATTATTAGGACCCAATTTGTCTGTCTCCAAGTTTATTTCATTGATTGTATTTATGCTTATATTTTGTAATGTTACTATTGTTATGCAGTTAACAAAATTGTGAGCTTTATTTTATATAGTGTCTTACATTCTACATTATTCCAATTAGATTCAGTGTGGATTACATCACAAGAAGTCCTCCAATTAGAGAAGAATTACACAGCTCTTAGCAAGTTTCTTCAAAACACTAAAATTAAACATATATAAAATTTTCTTTTGAAAGTACCAATGTCAATGGTACAGCGAATGCTACATACCTGTAGAAGGTATTCTCCGAGGACAGCAGGCTGATTGTTCTCACTGATGGGTTGACGTCCTCGGCAGCCCCTCCATCGGAAAGTTTACTAGCAAAGGCCTTTGCTAGTCCTCGCGCCCCATAGCGCACCCGCGCATGCGCGGCCGTCTTCCTGCCCGAAACCGGCTCGAGCCGGCCAGTCCAGTATGTAGCAAGACAATACACTTCAAGGGAAGACTCAACTCCAAAGGGGAGGCGGGCGGGTTTGTGAGAACAATCAGCCTGCTGTCCTCGGAGAATACCTTCTACAGGTATGTAGCATTCGCTTTCTCCGAGGACAAGCAGGCTGCTTGTTCTCACTGATGGGGTATCCCTAGCCCCCAGGCTCACTCAAAACAACAACCATAGTCAATTGGACCTCGCAACGGCGAGGACATAACTGAGATTGACCTAAAAAATTTACCAACTAACTGAGAGTGCAGCCTGGAACAGAACAAACAGGGCCCTCGGGGGGTGGAGTTGGATCCTAAAGCCCAAACAGGTTCTGAAGAACTGACTGCCCAAACCGACTGTCGCGTCGGGTATCCTGCTGCAGGCAGTAATGAGATGTGAATGTGTGGACAGATGACCACGTCGCAGCTTTGCAAATTTCTTCAATGGAGGCTGACTTCAAGTGGGCTACCGACGCAGCCATGGCTCTAACATTATGAGCCGTGACATGACCCTCAAGAGCCAGCCCCGCCTGGGCATAAGTGAAGGAAATGCAATCTGCTAGCCAAGTGGATATGGTGTGTTTCCCTACAGCCACTCCCCTCCTATTGGGATCAAAAGAAACAAACAATTGGGCGGACTGTCTGTGGGGCTGTGTCCGCTCCAGGTAGAAGGCCAATGCTCTCTTGCAGTCCAATGTGTGCAGCTGACGTCAGCAGGGCAGGAATGAGGACGGGGAAAGAATGTTGGCAAGACAATTGACTGGTTCAGATGGAACTCCGACACGACCTTTGGCAGGAACTTAGGGTGAGTGCGGAGGACTACTCTGTTGTGATGAAATTTGGTGTAAGGGGCCTGGGCTACCAGGGCCTGAAGCTCACTGACTCTACGAGCTGAAGTAACTGCCACCAAGAAAATGACCTTCCAGGTCAAGTACTTCAGATGGCAGGAATTCAGTGGCTCAAAAGGAGGTTTCATCAGCTGGGTGAGAACGACATTGAGATCCCATGACACTGTAGGAGGCTTGACAGGGGGCTTTGACAAAAGCAAACCTCTCATGAAGCGAACAACTAAAGGCTGTCCTGAGATCGGCTTACCTTCCACACGGTAATGGTATGCACTGATTGCACTAAGGTGAACCCTTACAGAGTTGGTCTTGAGACCAGACTCAGACAAGTGCAGAAGGTATTCAAGCAGGGTCTGTGTAGGACAAGAGCGAGGATCTAGGGCCTTGCTGTCACACCAGACGGCAAACCTCCTCCAATGGAAGAAGTAACTTCTCTTAGTGGAGTCTTTCCTGGAAGCAAGCAAGATGCGGGAGACACCCTCTGACAGACCCAAAGAGGCAAAGTCTACGCCTTCAACATCCAGGCCGTGAGAGCCAGAGACTGGAGGTTAGGATGCAGAAGCGCCCCCTCGTCCTGTGTGATGAGGGTCGGAAAACATTCCAATCTCCACGGTTCTTCGGAGGATAACTCCAGAAGAAGGGGGAACCAGATCTGACGCGGCCAAAAAGGAGCAATCAGAATCATGGTACCTCGGTCTTGCTTGAGTTTCAACAAAGTATTCCCCACCAGAGGAATGGGAGGATAAGCATACAGCAGGCCCTCCCCCCAATCCAGGAGGAAGGCATCCGATGCTAGTCTGCCGGAGGTCTGAAGCCTGGAACAGAACTGAGGGACTTTGTGGTTGGCTCGAGATGCGAAGAGATCCACCAAGGGGGTGCCCCACACCTGGAAGATCTGCCGCACTACACGGGAATTGAGCGA
Source organism: Microcaecilia unicolor (assembly GCF_901765095.1). Lineage (NCBI taxonomy): Eukaryota > Metazoa > Chordata > Amphibia > Gymnophiona > Siphonopidae > Microcaecilia > Microcaecilia unicolor. The sequence continues at coordinate 507,786,091 of NC_044031.1, forward strand.
CCACTCGTGAGGTTGCATAATCCTGCTCAGCCTGTCGGCCAGACTGTTGTTTACGCCTGCCAGATATGTGGCTTGGAGCACCATGCCTTGACGGCGAGCCCAGAGCCACATGCTGACGGCTTCCTGACACAGGGGGCGAGATCTGGTGCCCCCCTGCTTGTTGACATAGTACATGGCAACCTGGTTGTCTGTCTGAATTTAGATAATTTGGTGGGACAGCCAATCTCTGAAAGCCTTCAGAGCGTTCCAGATCGCTCGCAACTCCAGAAGATTGATCTGTAGATCGCGTTCTTGGAGGGACCAACTTCCTTGGGTGTGAAGCCCATCGACATGAGCTCCCCATCCCAGGAGAGACGCATCCGTGGTCAGCACTTTTTGTGGCTGAGGAATTTGGAAGGGATGTCCCAGAGTCAAATTGGACCAGATTGTCCACCAATACAGGGATTCGAGAAAACTCGTGGACAGGTGGATCACGTCCTCTAGACCCCCAGCGGCCTGATACCACTGGGAGGCTAGGGTCCATTGAGCAGATCTCATGTGAAGGCGGGCCATGGGAGTCACATGAACTGTGGAGGCCATGTGGCCCAGCAATCTCAACATCTGCCGAGCTGTGATCTGCTGGGACGCACGCACCCGCGAGACGAGGGACAACAAGTTGTTGGCTCTCGCCTCTGGAAGATAGGCGCGAGCCGTCCGAGAATCCAGCAGGGCTCCTATGAATTCGAGTTTCTGCACTGGGAGAAGATGGGACTTTGGGTAATTTATCACAAACCCCAGTAGCTCCAGGAGGCGAATAGTCATCTGCATGGACTGCAGGGCTCCTGCCTCGGATGTGTTCTTCACCAGCCAATCGTCGAGATATGGGAACACGTGCACCCCCAGCCTGCGAAGTGCCACTGCTACCACAGCTAGGCACTTTGTGAACACCCTGGGCGCAGAGGCGAGCCCAAAGGGTAGCACACAGTACTGGAAGTGGCGTGTGCCCAACTGAAATCGCAGATACTGTCTGTGAGCTGGCAGTATCGGGATGTGTGTGTAGGCATCCTTCAAGTCCAGAGAGCATAGCCAATTGTTTTGCTGAATCATGGGGAGAAGGGTGCCCAGGGAAAGCATCCTGAACTTTTCTTTTACGAGAAACTTGTTCAGGGCCCTTAGGTCTAAGATGGGACGCATCCCCCCTGTTTTCTTTTCCACAAGGAAGTACCTGGAATAGAATCCCAGCCCTTCTTGCCCGGATGGCACGGGCTCGACCGCATTGGCGCTGAGAAGGGCGGAGAGTTCCTCTACAAGTACTTGCTTGTGTTGGAAGCTGTAAGACTGAGCCCCCGGTGGACAATTTGGAGGTTTTGATGCCAAATTGAGGGTGTATCCCTGCCGGACTATTTGGAGAACCCACTGATCGGAGGTTATGAGAGGCCACCTTTGGTGAAAAGCTTTCAACCTCCCCCCGACCGGCAGGTCGCCCGGCACTGACACTTGGATGTCGGCTATGCTCTGCTGGAGCCAGTCAAAAGCTCGCCCCTTGCTTTTGCTGGGGAGCCGCGGGGCCTTGCTGAGGCGCACGCTGCTGACGAGAGCGAGCGCGCTGGGGCTTAGCCTGGGCCGCAGGCTGTCGGATTGTACCTACGCTTACCAGAAGCATAGGGGCCAGTCTTCCTTCCCCCGAAAAATCTTCTACCTGTAGAGGTAGAGGCTGAAGGCTGCCGGCGGGAGAACTTGTCGAATGCGGTGTCCCGCTGGTGGAGAGACTCTACCACCTGCTCGACTTTTTCTCCAAAAATGTTGTCCGCACGGCAAGGCGAGTCCGCAATCCGCTGCTGGAGTCTATTTTCCAGGTCGGCGGCACGCAGCCATGAGAGCCTGCGCATCACCACACCTTGAGCAGCGGCCCTGGACGCAACATCAAAAGTGTCATAAACTCCTCTGGCCAGGAATTTTCTGCACTCCTTCAGCTGCCTGACCACCTCCTGAAAAGGCTTGGCTTGCTCAGGGGGAAGAGCATCAACCAAGCCCGCCAACTGCCGCACATTGTTCCGCATGTGTATGCTCGTGTAGAGCTGGTAAGACTGGATCTTGGCCACGAGCATAGAAGAATGGTAGGCCTTCCTCCCAAAGGAGTCTAAGGTTCTAGGGTCTTTGCCCGGGGGCGCCGAAGCATGCTCCCTAGAACTCTTAGCCTTCTTTAGGGCCAGATCCACAACTCCAGAGTCATGAGGCAACTGAGTGCGCATCAGCTCTGGGTCCCCATGGATCCGGTACTGGGACTCAATCTTCTTGGGAATGTGGGGATTACTTAGTGGCTTGGTCCAGTTCGCAAGCAATGTCTTTTTCAGGACATGGTGCAAGGGAACAGTGGACGCTTCCTTAGGTGGAGAAGGATAGTCCAGGAGCTCAAACATTTCAGCCCTGGGCTCGTCCTCCACAACCACCGGGAAGGGGATGGCCGTAGACATCTCCCGGACAAAGGAAGCAAAAGACAGACTCTCGGGAGGAGAAAGCTGTCTCTCAGGAGAGGGAGTGGGATCAGAAGGAAGACCCTCAGACTCCTCGTCAGAGAAATATCTGGGGTCCTCCTCTTCCTCCCACGAGGCCTCACCCTCGGTGTCAGACACAAGTTCCCGAACCTGTGTCTGCAACCTCGCCCTGCTCGACTCGGTGGAACCCCGTCCACGGTGGGGGCGTCGAGAGGTAGACTCCCTCGCCCGCATCGGCGAAGCTCCCTCCGCCGACGTAGTCGGGGAGCCTTCCTGGGAGGTGGCCGCGGTCGGCACCGCACGCGGTACCGACGTCGGGGACCTCAACCTGGGCGATGGGCCAGCCGGCGCCACGCTCGACGGTATCGGAGGCGCAAGCACCGCCGGTACCGGAGGGGTAGGGCGCAACAGCTCTCCCAGAATCTCTGGGAGAACGGCCCGGAGGCTCTCGTTTAGAGCAGCTGCAGAGAAAGGCTGAGAGGCCGATGCAGGCGTCGACGTCAGAACCTGTTCCGGGCGAGGAGGCTGTTCCGGGCTGTCCAGAGTGGAGCGCATCGACACCTCCTGAACAGAGGGTGAGCGGTCCTCTCGGTGCCGATGCCTGCTGGGTGCCGAATCCCTCGGCGACCCAGAGCTCTCGGTGCCGACATGGGGAGGAGACCGGTGTCGATGCTTCTTCGACTTCTTCCGAAGCATGTCACCGGAGCTCCCCGGCACCGACGAGGAGGACGTAGAATCCATCCGTCGCTTCCTCGGGGCCGAGACCGAAGAGGGTCGATCCCGGGGGGGGGGGGCTGTACCGCAGGAGCCCTCAGGGTAGGAGGAGACCCACCCGAAGGCTCACCGCCACCAGCAGGGGAATGGACAGCCCTCACCTGCACTCCTGACGATGCACCTCCGTCCGACGACATCAGCAGACGAAGTCTCGGTACCACCGACGTCGATACAGTCGCCCGATGCCTCGGCGCCGATGCAGAGGTCCGATGCCTCGATGCAGTCGATGGAGCGGCAGCCAAGGAAGATGGTCCGGACGCTGACGACGTCGATGCACTCGATGCCTCCGGTGCCGATGCCGACGAAGAGCCCGAGAACAAAACGTTCCACTGGGCTAATCTCGCTACCTGAGTCCGCCTTTGTAACAGGGAACACAGACTGCAGTTCTGAGGGCGGTGCTGGGCCCCTAGACACTGAAGACACGCAGAGTGCCTATCAGTGAGCGAGATTACCCGGGCGCACTGGGTGCACTTCTTGAAGCCGCTGGAAGGCTTCGATGTCATGGGCGGAAAAATCACGCCGGCGAAATCAAAAGCCGAAATGGCGAAAATTGAAGCACCAAAATTTAGAGGGAGAAAAATCTCGACCGAGGCCAAAAGAGGCCTACCCCGACAACGAAAGAAAACTTACGGGGCAAAAACTAAGAAATACGGGAAGGGCAGAAAACCCGAAAGGGTCTTCCGGAACACTACCGGAGCGCTTCCCGAACTTTTTCCAAGGAAAAAAGGACAAAAACACGTCGAAAAGGACGCGCGAGGTCGACTCTCTGGGGCACGAACGGCGTAACACGACCGTACCGAGTGCGGACGAAAGAAGACTGGCCTGCTCGAGCCGGTTTCGGGCGGGAAGACGGCCGCGCATGCGCGGTGCGCATGGGCGCGCGAGGACTAGCAAAGGCCTTTGCTAGTAAACTTTCCGATGGAGGGGCTGCCGAGGACGTCAACCCATCAGTGAGAACAAGCAGCCTGCTTGTCCTCGGAGAATATGTTGTATTAGAGAATAAATAAGTTTTTAAAGCTATCCTGAAAGAATAGAAGACAATCTGCCTACTCTGAAGGGGAAGCTGCTTCCATATTTTCACTCCTCAAAACACAAAAGAATCTTCTAACATATATTTTTGAAGAATATTTTTGCAGATAAATAGCTTCATTTCAATCACTGCTTACTGGAAACAGAAACAAGTGACTCAGGTATATTTAGACGGTGTACAAGCCTTGTAGAATTCAGTCCATATTAAGATTTTAAAAAATGAACATGCTATTTTAAATTCTATCCTTGACTTTACTGGAAGCCAACGCACCCTCTTCAACAAGGAGATGCCTTCTCAAACTTACCTAACTTAAAAATCAACTTCACAGATGTATTTTGCAGTAATTGTACTTTTTTCTGTAATTTAATTAACCCCACAATATAGGGAGTTACAGCTCAGCAATGAACGACGTGATCATAGCTGTCTTAACCTGTCTACAGTAATTCCTAGAATTCTAGACTTATCATCAATCTTTAAAATTTCCCCAGAAAGTAACTTAACTCTTTCTTTGGTAAAGATTTTAAAAAACAACAAATTACCTTTGTTTTTAACGTATTCAACCTCAAGAAATTATTATGGGCCCATAAATCAATCTTTGAAATAATGTTATTCAAGGATATTAGAATGTCTTCAAAGTTATCCAGTGCTGGACATAGCAGAAACATAATATGTAAAACTGTACCCTGCTGTACACTGCCTTGGGTGAATCTTTTCATAAAGGCAGTTAATATATCTCAGTAAAAAATGAACAAATAAAATCCTTAATGATTAAATGAACTAAGTTTAGCATATATAAAAGAGAAAGATTTAAGTAGACATGAACTTACCATTTGTTAATCTATCAAACAAAAAGATATCAAAATTCCAGTTGCCAACTTTTTCCAGCATACACTAAAATAAATAAAAATACATGTCTAAGGACCAGAAGTGATCACCAATATATAATTACTTTTTTTTTCCTGTAAAGCAAAGATACTTACCTGTAGAAGATATTCTTCAAGGACAACAGAACTTATGTTCTCACCACTGGGTAACGCAACCCGCGTGCCCTGTCTGGTTCTTGTAACAAGCATAAAAGAGCTCTGTGGAGCACCAGCAACACTCCACTGTGCATGTACAAGTGCATTCCCTTCTGCTGCGAAAGCACGGTTCCCGGAGTACAATGCTAAACCATAAGAAATAAAAATAGGAGACAATTCCAAGGGGAAGCAGAAGGGTTTGTGAGAATATAAGGCCTGCTGTCCTTGGAGAATACCTGCTACAGGTAAGTATTTTCGCTTTCTCTGGGGACAAGCAGGCCACTATTGTCACAACTAGGGAATCCCTAGAAACCAGGCACACCAAAAACAACCGTAAGTCAATCGGGTCTCACAATGGTGAGGACAGAAGACAGATCAATCTAAGACTATATACAAACTGAGTGAGAGTGCAGCCTGGACCAGAATAAAATGGGCCTAGGAGGGTGGAGTTGAATTCTAGATCCCAAACAGATTACATAAGTACATAAGTATTGCCATACTGAGAAAGACCAAAGGTCCATCAAGCACAGCATCCTGTTTCCAACAGTGCCCATCCAGAACACAAGCACCTGGCAAGATCCCCAAAAAAGTACAACACATTTTATGCTACGCATCTTAGAAATAAGCAGTGGATTTTCCTCAAGCCCATTTTAATAATGATCCATGGACTTTACCTTTAGGAAGCCATCCAAACCTTTTTTAAAACCTGATAAGCTAATTGCTTTTACTACATTCACTGGCAAGTAATTCCAGAGCTAATTACATATTGAGTGAAGAAACATTTTCACCGATTCGTTTTAAATTTACTACTTTGTAGCTTCATTGCATACCCCGTAGTCCTATTTTTGAAAAGAGTAAACAAGCGATTCACGTCTACCCATTTCATTCCACTCATATTTTATAGACCTCTATCATATCTCCCCTCAGCCGCCTTTTCTCTAAGCTGAAGAGCCCTAGCCAATTCAGCCTTTCCTCATAGGGAAGTCGTCCCATCCCCTTTATCATTTTTGTCGCCCTTCTCTGTTCCTTTTCTAATTCCACTATATCTTTTTTGAGATGCGGTGACCAGAATTGAACATAATATTCAATTACTGTCTGTCAAACCGACTGTTGTGTCGGGTAGCCTGCTCAAGGCAGTAGTGCGATGTGAATGTATGGACTGAAGACCACGTGCAGCTTTGCAAATTTCTTCAACTGAGGCTATCGACGCAGCCATGGCTCTGACAATGTAGGCCTTGACATGACCCTCCAGGGTAAGCCCAGCCTGGCCATAAGTGAAAGACATGCAATCTGCCAGACAATTAGGGACTGTGCGCTTCCCAACAGTGAAATTTAGTGTAAGGTGGATCTGCCACTAGGGCCTGAAACTCACTAACCCTGCAAACTAAAGTAACAGTGACCAAAAACAAGACCTTCCAAGTCAATAACTTCAGATGATAGGAATCTAGCGCTTTTGCAAGGATGGGCATGCAGTCAGGAAAAGAATGTTGGCAAGACAATCAACTGGTTCAGATGGAACTCCGACACAACCTTAGGAAGGAACTTAGGGTGCGTGCGGCGAACTACTCTGCCATGATGAAACCTAGTATAAGGTGCACCCAATACTAAGACCGAAGCTCACTGACCCTACAAGCTGAACAGCCACCAAGAAAATGGCCTTCCACATCAAATATTTCAGATGACAGGAATCCAATGGCTTGAAAGGCGCTTTCATCAGCTGGGTGAGGATGACATTGAGGTCCCAAGACACAGGAGGAGGTTAGACAGGGGGCTCTGACAAACGCAAACCTCTTATGAAGCGAACTAGAAGCTGTCCAGAGATGGGCTTACCTCTACACGTTGATAAGCACTAATTGCACTGAGGCGAACCCTTACAGAGTTGGTCTTAAGACCAGACTAGAAGGTATTCAAGCAAGGTCTGTGTAGGGCATGAAATAAGATCTAAGGCCTTGACCTTACACCAGATGGCAAACCTCCTCCATTTAAAAGAGTAATATATCTTGGTTGAACCTTTCCTGGAAGCCAGCAAGACTCGAGAGACACCCTCTGGAAGAGACAAGGATGCAAATTCTAGGCTGTCAACATTCAGGCCATGAGGGCTAGAGAATGGAAGTTGGGATGAAGAAGAGAGTCCTCATTCTGCATGATGAGTGTTGGAAAACATTGCAATCTCCATGGTTCTTCGAAGGATAACTCCAGAAGAATAGGGAACCAGATCTGTCAAGGCCAGTAAGAAGCGACCAGAATCATGGCCCTGTGGTTATTGTTTTGAGTTTCAGCAAAGTCTTCCTCACAAGGGGTATGGGAGGATATGCATACAGAAGTCCTGTCCCCTAATGAAGGAGGAAAGCATCCTACGCTAGTCTGTCGTGGGCCTGGAGCCTGGAACTGTGGGACTTTGTGATTGAAATGAGTGGCAAACAGATTCATCATGGGGCTGCCCCACACTCAGATCTCTCGGGCAACACCCAAGTTGAGAGACCACTCGTGCAGTTGCATGACCCTGCTCAATTTCGGCCAGGCAGTAGTTTTTGCCTGCCAGATACGTGGGCAAAGGAACGTACCACGCTGGACAGCCCAACACCACATTCGAACAGCAACCTGACACACAGGGCATGATCCGGTGCCCTCCAGCTTGTTTGTGTAATACATCGTAACCTGGTTGTCCATTTGAATGAGTACAATTTTGTGAGACAGCCGACCTCTGAAAGCCTTTAGAGCGTTCCAAATCACCCAGAGCTCCAGATCATCTGAGAACTGCTTCCTGGGTGGACCAAGCACTTTGACTGTGAAGCCCATTTACATGAGCTCCCCACCCTAGCCAAGATGCATCCGTCGTCAGCAATTTTTGAGGCTGAGGAATTTGGAATGGAAATCCTAGAGTCAGATTGGATTGAATTGTCCACCACAAGAGAGAGGACACTCAGATGACATCCTCTAAATTCTGAGGCTTGGTACCACTGAGAAGCCAGGGTCCATTGGGAGGTCCTCATAAGAAGACGTGTCATGGGCGTCACACAAACTGTCCAACAACATCAACCACTGCCAAGCTGTGACCTGCTGAGAGAATTGAACCTGAGAAGCCAGTGTGGCTAGGGTGTCCACTCTTGGCCCCGGGAGAAAGGCTCGAACCTTCTGCATATCGAACAGGGCTCCAATGTATTTCAATTGCTTGACAGGGTGAAGATGGTACTTGGGGTAGTTTAAAATGAACCTTAGCAGATCGAGCACCTGAAAAGTCCTTCGCAAAGACTCCCGAGCACTGTCCTCTGACGTGCTCTTCACCAGTCAATTGTCCAGATAAGGGAATACATGGAGTCTACGTAGTGATGCTGCAACTACCGCAGACATCTGGTAAAGACCCTTGGTGCTGACACGAAAAGAGCAATATGTGGTACTGGAAGTGCTGTGTTCCCAGCCGAAATCGTAGATACTTCCTGTGAGCTGGAAGTATCAGGATGCAACTGTAAGCATCCTTTAAGTCCAGAAAGCATAGCCAATCATTTTTCTGAATCATGGGGAGAAGGATGCCCAGGGAAACCATCCTGAACTTTTCTTTGACCAGAAATTTGTTCAGGGCCCTTAGATGTAGAATAGGATGCATCCCTCCTGTCTTCTTTTGACAAGAAAGTATCTGGAATAGAACCTCCGCCCTTCCTCCCTTGGTGGAACGGGCTTCACTGCATGGACCTTCAGAAGGGCTGAATGTTCCTCTGCAAGTACCTGCTTGTGCTGAGAGCTGAAGTACGAAGCTCTTCATTGGCAATTTGGTGGTCTTTGTTGCCAATTCAGGGTGTAACTAAGACAGACTATTTGAAGAACCCACTGGTTGGAGGTTACAAGGAGTCCATTTCATGAAACAAACTTCAGGCTCCCCCCCCCCTCCCGACTGGCAAGTCGTCCGGGACGTCAATTGGTACTATGGCTATGCTCTGCTGGAGCCAGTCAGTAGCTTGTCTATTGCTTCGACTGGGGAGCTACTGAGGCCTTAGGCACAAGCTGATGGGAACGAGCACACTGGGGCTACAACTGCTGAAGCGTCCAAGAAGAGGAAGCATAACTACATCCCTGCAAGTAACAGGCTCCCTTATTCGACTTGCCAAAATACCTCCTAGAGGAGGAGGCAGATGCAGAAGGTGTCCGATGGGAGATAGAAGAGATGGTATCAGTGTGTTTCTTGATTTGGTCAGCAACCTTCTTAACCTTCTCTCCAAAAAGGTTATCCTCCCCAGCATGGGGCATCCGCCAAACTCTCCTCAAAAACCTTCTGCTGCTTAGCCAATTGGCAAAGCGATTCAGCATGCTCCGAAGAGACAGTCCGCCACTCCTCGTGAAGAGCTGGTATGATTGAATATGTGATATGAGCATAAAGGCCTGGAACATCTTACGCCGAAAAGAGTCCAAGGTTTTATCTTCTCTGCGCGTGGGTGCCGAAGCAGATTCTCAAACTCTTGGCCATTTTGAGGGTGGATTCAACCATGAGGGAATGATGAGGTAACTGAGGCTTATCAATCCCAGGGGTACTCTGAATCCAGTACATGGTGTCTATCTTTTTAAGAAGTACTGGGACAGACAGAGGGGACTCCCAATTCCACATGAGAACATCCTGCAAGATCTTGTGAAACAGGACCGTCACAGCCTCTCTAGGAGGGGATTCGTAGTCAAGGACCTCGAGCATCTTAGCCTTGGGCTTGTCCTCCACTTTTAAAGGAAATGGAATGGCAGCTGCCATTTCCTTGACAAAAGAGGGGAAGGAAAGGCTCTCTTGGGGAAGACTTTCTCCTTTCCTGTGGAGGGGAGAGGTCAGATGGTATCCCATAAGATTCCTCCTCCGAGAAGTATCAAGGGTCATCCATAAGCACTCCTCATCGGAGTCAGCCAAGACCTCCTATGAAGAAGTCTGAGACCGAGCATGCCTCGACCTAGAATAACCATGTCGTCAAAGGAGTGACAATGTGGGTGGTAGTCGACGGTGGGGCTACATGAGAAACTGGCATCAGAGACCGCACTGCAGGCAGAGGGCCAAATGATGACGCAACGAGAAGCATGGTTGGTGCAAGTGCCTTCGACACCAATATAAAGGCAGCCAGCAACTCAGAGAGTAAGGCCCAGATGGGCTCATCGAGGGCCAACACCGGGAAAGGCTGGGGCGTAGGCTCAGAGAAAGTCTGCAGAACTGGTAGAGATGAGATGGAAGGCTGGTTCTGGCTGCTTGGAGACCTCCACACCGGCACCTCATATGGAGGGGGAGCGGTCCTCCCAGCACCGATGCTTCACAGGTACCAAATCCCTTGGCCCCCCTGGAAGTCCTGGCACCATACGCTGAGGGGGATCAATGCCAATACTTCTTAGCTTTCGCCCGGTCAGTCATCAAGGCTCCTCGGTGCCGACGAGGACGTCAAGTCCTCACATCGCCTCGGGGTTAGGTTCGACACAGGTCACTCCCAAGGGCTCTGCACAGCAGTCAGTGTTGAGACAGGTGGAAACCCATTCAATGTAGAACTGCTCCCAGTGTCAACAGGTCAAGCAGCCATAGTAGCCTCCAATGCAGATGCCTAAGTCGATGCAGATGTCGAGGATTCAAACTGGGCTCCAAACATCTTCTCACATTGAGCCTCTCTGGTCACCTGAGTCCTCATACGAAGATACAGGACACAGCTGGAAGGGCTATGGTCAGGTCCTAAGACACTGAAGCCACCAAGAATGGGTGTCCATACCAGAGATGGTCCGACTGCAGCGCTTAAAGCCACTGGGAACTTTCATAGACATAGAAGAAAGAACTTCCATGGCCAAATGACTCGAAGGTGCCAAAAATGGGGCCAAGCAACAGACAAAAATAACAGAGGGAGAACCTGACTGTAGTCAAGGCTTAAAAGCAGCCTGACGACATGGAAATAATAAGGAAACTTAAAAAAGGGCAAAATTGACTAAAGGGAAGGGGAAGAGAGACCTGAAAATAGAACTAGCTGAAAAAACAGCCAAAAAAGCAGCTGAAAGGCACTCAAGAGCTCTACCGGACCAAGCTGTGAGGAACAAGACAAAAGCATGTCCTGTTCTCACAGCGGTAAAAGAACTAAAGGAACCACACTCTCACGGAAGGTGGGAAGGCACTCACACATGCACAGTGGAATGTGGCTCGCACTCCACAAAGCTGTTTTATGCTTGTTACAAGCACCAGACTGGGCAACACAAGTTGCGTTACCCAGTTGTGACAATAATGCTCTGCTTGTCCTCAGAGAATGATTGCTATCCTATCTGTGTGATACATGGAAAATAGGATACTATACAATCAGCACAATAGCTTATAAGATAAATACCTTCCAACACTTCCATGACAAATAGTCAACTCTTTATTCCCTTACCCTTAATTGTTCTAATTGTCTTATCTAGATTGTAAGCTCTTTGAGCAGGGACTGTCTTTTTGTGTATGGTGAAAACAACAAATCAAGCAGAAGAAATTCAGAAAGACCAGACTGAAACCACAGATAGTAAGAGCACCAATAAAATTTCCTTGGTGCTCTTACTATCTGTGGTTTCAGTCTGGTCTTTCTGGATTTCTTCCGCTTGATTTGTTGTTTTTGTGTTTTTTGTGGGAGTTTTGGACTTTCTTTTGTTGTTCTTTGACATTTTTGTGTATGGTGTACAGCACTGCATATGCCTTGTAGCGCTATAGAAATGATAAATAGTAGTAGTAGTAGCAGAAGTGGTATACGCCATGCAATGGGCATTATAACAAAAGTACACATGGTAAAAGTAATCCAATGCCTTATCAGTTGCTGTTCAAGCAATTTTTTTTCTTTAAGCTGATCCCCTGAAATTGTCTTAAGCTCAACAAGAAACATAGAATACAATCTGATGATTTTATGAGGTGTGGATAACGCTATATGTGACACAGCAAGAGAGTCCAAGAGGTATTTCATTGCCACTGTGAACCTGATTTAGTAGTGGTTCAGCCTAACAAATGTAATAAACAGTAACCCTTTCACTTTCAAGTGATAGAGAATTATTATTACTACTTACTTCTGAAATACAGTACTCTTCTTTAAAGAGTGCAGTTATATCACAGGATTCCTGTGTCTGAGAAACAACAGCGGGTTCTATAAGGAGTGTTGTAAATCCCCCATTCCTGCTTTTGTGCATTCTGGGGTAATTTTCTGCTAAAGACATGACCTCATTCTCATAACTAATGTCACAAGGCATTAATCAGGGAAAGTCATTTCGGGAATTATTCAAACTCATAAACTCACATTAAGATTAACATTTGGGTCTAAGAGAACATTTTAACTTATGGGTGGCTCCAACATCCATTGCTCACTAAGCATTACTCCGCACTGTCATTACAATATAAATTATATCAAAAACTCTTCTATGGCATCACCTTGCAGTTATGTTAAATGCAAAAAAGTTATAATTATTTTCCACTTAGGAAAAGGGTCCCAGTGGGCTTTGTGAATTTTTAATATTCAAACACCTTGTAAGAATTTTCTACTGAAAGAATCACTTTTATTTCTTATAACACAATAAGATCCATAAAGGTCTTTAATTAAGATATTGCCTCTTCATAACTACCATTTCAGTATAAGAATTAGTGTATCCAAACAATATTCTGTATGTATAAAAATGTATCAACAGGATCACAGGGCAAACCACAGAAACCCTCACCTTTGCAATGGTGTTTTCCATTTTTCTAGTAAATGCTATATGCTGAAGTTAGTACCTCCCTCCCATAATCCTTGATGGATTATTAATGCTCTGGCTAATTATACTCTGATCAGTATTTATTAACAGTGACAAAACAAACACTTCCACTAACAGAAACTTCCTTATATCAAGAAAAGATGGCAGTACAAGGGTACAGAAATAATAATAAAATAGTGACCAGAAGTAAATTAAGGCATGCCCATAATCTATCTTGAGCTAAAAGGTAAAGAAAGTAAGAAGCAATCAAATTAAGTATGGCAAACCTTTTAGCTCTCCACCTATGCCAGGACCCATGTAGTTGATTAAATGTTTTTATGATGTGAAAACTGCTCTGGATAACGGTTCTTTTTCCCTAGACATCATTAGTATGAACGCTGTCATGCTAATGCTTTTAATTCAATACATGTTCACAGTAATACTGAATTACACTTAACCATATCCATAAGGACATCAAGAATAATAATTTCCACAATGCTATTACCTTAATTACCATCCAAAAAAGTTAAAGCTTTGTAACTCACTCTCTCACTCATTCAAACGTTAACTATTCCAGATTATGGCAGGATTGAAAAGGATATCAGAAGCTAATTGTTTCTTCCTTCACCATTTCCTTCCTTAATAAAGTTGAAGTGAGTCCTGTATAGACCTCATGATTCAGCCACCTCTATTAACTATTATATCTTATCTTTTCTTAAAGAAATGGGGTTCCTACCACCTACTCTTTCCTCTAATTGCTGTCTAAGTGATATTGTTTTATAATATTGCAATTAACATACTTCTTGTACCTTATTTAGATTTTAATTGTAAACCACCCTGAAGGTCCCCCATCCTAGTGCAGTATATAAAATTTTTAATAAACTTGAGTAGAGGAGTGTGGTAGCCGTGTTAGTCCACTCTTAAGGTTATCAATAGAAATCAAAAAATAAAACATGGAAAGAAAATAAGATACCTTTTTTATTGGACATAACTTAATACATTTTTTGATTAGCTTTCGAAGGTTGCCCTTCTTCCTCAGATCGGAAATAATATTTCCAATCTGACGAAGGGCAACCTTTGAAAGCTAATCAAGAAATGTATTAAGTTATGTCCAATAAAAAAAGGTATCATCTTATTTTCTTTAATAAACTTGGAAACTAATTTCAGAAAAGAAAAAATATATATATTATTTCTGGCAAAAACAATATGGAATCATACCACCATAGCAAACAGTTACTTGACAATTTCTTGGGGCAGCACTCTTACAATCTCTTAAGCTTATACAATTTTGAAATGGAACAGAACATAAAAGTAAACATTTTGCAAACCTTGGCTTGACCGTTATAATCATCATCCAAAATGTATAGGGCATTTTGAGCAGCAATGCCACGGAAGAAACGAGAAGATCTCAGATAGCGCTGGAAGCTTAGTAACCTTCTTATGTTTCTTGCAGATAATGGAACTTCAGATTCTGACTGTGCTGGAAAACACAAAATGAGGAAAGAAAAAACCCAGTCATCTCAGCTCTATAAAAATATATTGGAAACATGAGGTATTTTATAAAGTAAAGCCTTTGTCTTTGCTGAAAATCTGTTTATGATTAAATTTGACCCATATCCTCATTCATGGAAATAATCTAGTGAACTTGATAAACCAAATGCCTGACCATCAAGCTACTAAATTTGGCTTTGTCCATATGACACTGGTATTCCCCCAGATTCTATATAGTGCAACTTGTGTGTGCAATTCAGCTCATATTCTGTATTGCATGCACATCTTAATAATCTTTAACTGGCTTTAATAAGAATTTACGAACACAACCTGCTAAGCATATTCTACAAAGTGATGCATATAAATTCTAATGCATGCTGCCAAAAAGGGGAAATGGCCAGGGGCGTGGAATGGGCTGATCATGAGAGTTTCAAATATTATGGGCGCTATTATAGAATACACCTGCTCCACACCTAATTTACTCATCAGTATCTGCACCAAGTTTTACTTGACAAATTCCTGACTAGATTTAGTGGCACAGATGGGCCCTAGGTGTACTCTCTAAACCATGCCTGAAGTTTTGTCAGCACAGATTTTTACGGCGCCATATACAGAATCGAATCTAGCCCATTATATCTACCATGCACCACTGGACTTGCTGATTCACAGCTGATTGTACAACTTTGCTTAATCAACTACTAGACCAACCTGAATAAGACCACCAAATAGTTTATTCTACTATATTTCATCAGAGAATAAAAACTGCTGATAAAAATTGCCTTCTCTCTGATGACGAACAGCTACAATGCCCCAGATTTAGGGTGGTCTTCACTATTACTACTATTTTTCATTTTTATAGTGCTACTAAATGTACACAGCTCTTTAAACATACATGTACAAGATCATAAGTTCTGGTGAGCAGAGATAGCGCAGAAACTTACCTGTAGCAGGTATTCAACGAGGACAGAAGGCCTCTTATATTCTCTCAATTGGGTAACAAGATCCCACATTGCCCAGTCTGGAGCTTGTAACAAGCTAAAAAACAGAGCTTTGTGGAGCATGAGAGAGCTGCTCCCACTGCACATGTGCAAGTGCCTTCCTAAGTGCCGCAAGAGCGTGGTTACCACCATTAGATACTACAGCATAAAAAAGAAAAAAAATAAGAGAACTCCAACAGGAGGCAGATGGGTTTGTGAGAATATAAGGACTGCAGTCCTTGGAGAATACCTGCAACAGGAAGTATCTTCGCTTTCTCAGAGAACAAGCAAGACATTAATTCTCACAATTGGGTTATCCCTAGCATCCAGGCTCACCAAAAACAACGAACATGGGTTAACTGGGTCTCACAATGACAAGGACATATATTTTTTTTTTGTTACATTTGTACCCCGCGCTTTCCCACTCATGGCAGGCTCAATGCGGCTTACATGGGGCAATGGAGGGTTAAGTGACTTGCCCAGAGTCACAAGGAGCTGCCTGTGCCTGAAGTGGGAATCGAACTCAGTTCCTCAGTTCCCCAGGACCAAAGTCCACCACCCTAACCACTAGGCCACTCCTCCACATAACTGAGATTAACCTGAAACTACATACAACCTGAGTGAGAGTGCAGCCTGGAACAGAGTAAAACAGGCCTAGGAGGATGGAGTTGGATTCTAGACACCAAATAGATTCTGCAACACTGTCTGCCCAAACCAACTATCACATCGGGTATCCTGCTCAAGGCAGTACTGAGATGTGAATGTGTGGACAGAAGACCACATCATAGACTTGCAAATTTCTTCAATTGAGACTGACCACAAGTAGGTTACTGATGCAGCCACGGCTCTGACATTCTGAGCTGTGACATGACCCTCCAGGGTCAGCCCACCCTGGGAATAAGTGAAGGAAGTGCAATTTGCTAGCAAATTTGAGATGGTGTGTTTCCCGATGGCTAACCTCATCCTGTTGGGAGCAAAAGAAACCAAATTTGGCAGACTTTCTGTGGGGGCATAGTCCGCTCCATGTAGTACACCAGTGCTCGCTTGCAGTCCAAGGTGTGCAAGGTGCTTTCGCCAGAATGGGCAAGAGGTCGGAGAAAGAATATTGGCAAGACAATCGACTGGTTCAGATGGAACTCCGACACAACCTTAGGCAGGAACTTAGGGTGTGTGTGGAGAACTATTCCATTGTGATTAAACTTAGTATAAGGTGCATCCAGTACTAGAGCCTGAAGCTCATTGACCCTACAAGCTGAAGTAACAGCCACCAAGAAAATGACCTTCCAGGTCAAATACTTCAGATGGCAGGAATTCAGTGGCTCGAAAGGAGCTTTCATCAGCTAGGTGAGAATGAAGTTGATGTCCAATAACACAGGTGGAGGTTTGACAGGGGGGTTTGACAAAAGCAAACCTCACATGACGTGAACAACTAGAGGCTGTCCAGAGATGGGCTTACCCTCTACACATTGATGATAAGCATTAATTGCACCGAGATGAACCCTAATGGAGTTGGTCTTAAGACCAAACTTGGGAAGATGCAGAAGGTATTCAAGCAGGGTTTATGTAGGACAAGAAAGAGGATCTAGGGCCCTGTCATCACACAACAAATGTCCTCCATTAGAAAGAATAACTCCTCTTGGTGCAATATAAATTCAAATCTAGTGTCCCAAACACTCATCAGTAGGATACTCTTATTGAATCATGACTTGTCCACAATCAATGTTTGTCATATCCAAAGCTGCTATTACAGTGTTAATTCACATACATATAGCTTTTTTCTAAAGGGGATCATCAGAGTATCCTGCCACACACACCATATGGGAACTGAATCCCTTTATGATAATGGTGTGGCGCAAATCATCATAGATCCGCTTAATATATTTTGGGTTTTTTTAATTCTTAATTGTATCTTTAGCCTTCATACTTCTAAAGCCAACAGTGGAATTGAAAGTAGCACTTAACTGCTACTACTTATTTCTATAGCGCTACTAGACGTATGCAGCGCTGTACACTTGAACATGAAGAGACAGTCCCTGCTCGACAGAACTTACAATCTAATTAGGACAGACAAACAGGACAAACAAGAGATAAGGGAATATTAAGGTGAGGATGATAAAATAAGGGTTCTGAACAAGTGAATAAGGGTTAGGAGTTAAAAGCAGCATCAAAAAGGTGGGCTTTTAGCTTAGATTTGAAGACGGCCAGAGATGGAGCTTGACATACCGGCTCAGGAAGTCTATTCCAGGCATATGGTGCAGCAAGATAAAAGGAACGGAGTCTGGAGTTAGCGGTGGAGGAGAAGGGTGCAGATAAGAGATTTACCCAGTGAACGGAGTTCCCAGGGAGGAATGTAGGGAGAGATGAGAATGGAGAGGTACTGAAGAGCTGCAGAGTGTATGCACTTATAGGTCAATAAGAGGAGTTTGAACTGTATGCGGAAACGGATAGGAAGCCAGTGAAGTGACTTGAGGAGAGGGCTAATATGAGCATAACGACCCTGGCGGAATATTAGCCGTGCAGCAGAATTTTGAACAGATTGGAGAGAGATGGCTAAGTGGGAGACCTGTGAGAAGCAATTTGCAATAGTCTAAGTGAGAGGTGATAAGAGCGTGGATGAGGGTTCTGGTAGTGTGCTCAGAAAGGAAAGGGCAAATTTTGTTGATATTATAGAGAAAGAAACGACAGGTTTTAGCAGTCTGTTGAATATGTGCAGAGAAGGAGAGGGAGGAGTCGAAGATGACCCCAAGGTTACGAGCTGATGAGACAGAAAGGATGAGAGTGTTATCCACAGAAATAGAGAATGGGGGAGGAGCTGGCAGCAATTTTTCACCAGGGGAGAACCTCCGCCAACATGGCCAGGTTTCGATTTCCTTCTTCAGGGAAGAGGTTCACTGGAGAAAAAGATGAGATGAAGTACAAAATTGTAATTCTATGTAAGACATGGTATCCCCTAATAAATAAAAGTCTGCAGCACTCACAAGTACATATCGCACTGCACTCCTGCACGGGGAAGAAAATGGCCGCAGCGTCTATACATGGGGTTAGACTTTAAATAGCACATAGCTGATCAAACCGCACACCTGATTGGGCCACGTCCCAAAAGCAGCAGCCAATCAGATCAAAGACCACCAATCGATCTCAGAATTCAACTCCGAAGGGTAAGTGTTTGTAGCTGGAAAATCCAACGTTGCTCCTTATAATTTAATAGTTGTCTAACGAATGGAGCAAAACTATAGATGAAATGCTTACTTATAAACGCCTGGATTATGAAAATGATCTTCCAGACACTTTAGGTCATTTTAAGTGTGGGTCTTGTCAATGGTATGATTTGACCATCGAAGGACCGATATGTAAACATCCTTGCACTTCACGCCCCATTTGTGCTCGATCTCTAAACAACTGCATGTCTAATAATGTAGTCTATGCCATCCTCTGTCCCTGTCAGCTTATTTATATAGGACGTTCAAGTCGCCCTATCAAATCTCGTCTAAATGAACACAAATCCAGGATCAAGAACCAGGTACTAACAGCACCGTTAGTCCAACACTGGCTGGATTTCCATCATCAACTTAGTCACATCAAATGGAGAATTTTAGATTGTGTCTGACTAGGGTGGGAGGGCGGGAACGTTGGACAGCTATTAAATTATAAGGAGCAACGTTGGATTTTCCAGTTACAAACACTTCACCCTTCGGGGTTGAATTCTGAGATCGATTGGTGGTCTTTGAACTGATTGGCTACTGCTTTTGGGATGTGGCCCAATCAGGTATGCGGTTTGATGATCAGCTGTGTGCTATTTAAAGTCTAACCCCGCGCATAGACGCCGCGGCCATTTTCTTCCCCGTGCAGGAGTGCTGTGCGATATGTACTTGTGAGTACTGCAGACTTTTATTTATTAGAGGATACCATCAGGCTTATTTTCAAAGGGAAGGGCACCCATCTTTCGACACAAATCGCAAGATGGGCGTCCTTCTCACAGGGTCGCCCAAATCAGCATAATCGAAAGCCAATTTTGGGCATCCTCAACTGCTTTCCGTCGCGGGGAGGACCAAAGTTCATGGGGGAGTGTCGGAGGTGTAGCGAAGGCAGGACTGGGGCGTGCCTAACATATGGGCGTCCTCGACCCATAATGGAAAAAAGGGCGTCCCTGACGAACACTTGGACGACTACCTGGTCCTTTTTTTCCTTACAACCAAGCCACAAAAATATGCCCTAAATGACCAGATGACCACCGGAATGAATCGGCCATGACCTCCCCTTAATTCCCCTAGTGGTCACTAACTCCCTCCCACCCTCAAACAAAAACATTTTTAAAAATATTTTTTCCAGGCTCAAATATCATACCCAGCTCCATGTCAGCAGTATGCAGGTCCCTGGAGCAGTTTTAGTGGGTGAAGTGCACTTCAGCCAGGCGGACCGAGGGCCATTCCCCCCCCCCCCCCCCCCACCTGTTACACTTGTGGTGGTAAATGTGAGCCCTCCAAAACCCACAAGAAACCCACAGTAGCCACATGTAGGTGCCCCCCTTCACCCATAAGGGCTATAGTAGTAGTGTACAGTTGTGGGGAGGGGGCTTTGGGGGGCTCAGCACACAAGGTAAGGGAGCTATGCACCTGGGAGCAATTTCTGAAGTCCACTGCAGTGCCCCCTAGGGTGCCTGGCTGGTGTCCTGGCATGTCAGGGGAACCAGTGCACTACGAATGCTGGCTCCTCCCACGACCCAAGGACTAGAGAGGTGCCCAGCTCTACCACCGGCTACCTTTCAGGTGCTGTGGAGGACTTGCAGCTCATCTGCATATCCTTACAGCCTTCTCCGGGGTGACACCCAGGTCCACTCCGATCCACTCAGGGCCTCTGCTCTAGGTGCCGCGCGCCTAATGGCGCACGGGGCATTTTTCTCTCTACATCTAATCTTGCTAAAGTACCTCAGTCATTTATGGCCCCTATTCATATTCTCTTCCTAGCCCTGTCCCTTCCTAATCTTTTCCCTCACCCCCTACCTCTCTCCGCTACAGGAACTCACTGCCCATCCATCGACTTCATCACCTCACCTTCTCTCCTACCCTCTTCCTCCCTCTTGGCTTTTAATCTCCGCCTCTTTCTTCCGTCCATTTTGCCTTCCCGATTCCACCTAAATACCGCTCGCCTTCGACGCCTTCGTGGCCACACCTCTCCTACTCTCCTCCGCTCTCTTTTACTCCTTCTCTTACTCTCAGCCGGTGACATCAATCCCAATCCTGGCCCCCCTCACCAACTATTATCCCAACTCTACAGATCTCACCGCAACCTCTCTAACCTCATCTCTATTTCTCTACTCCCCTCCTCTTCTCTGCCCTTCTCTTGCGCCCTATGGAATGCCCACTCTATCTGTAACAAACTCGCCTATATCCATGACCTCTTTATCTCGCGTCACCTCCATCTGCTCGCCATAACAGAAACCTGGCTCTGTCCTGATGACTCTGCTTCAGTCGCAGCCCTGTACCATGGCGGTTATCTATTTTCACATACTCCTCGCCCTGCTGGCCGTGGGGGCGGTGTTGGACTACTTCTCTCTCCCTCCTCCAGATTTCAACCCCTTCTTCCACCTCAATCTCACTGTTTTTCCTCCTTTGAAGTCCACTCTATCCGCCTTTTCTCTCCTCTGCCTCTTCGAATAGCGGCCATTTATCGTCCCCCTGATAAGTCCCTTTCATCCTTTCTCAGTGACTTTGATGCCTGGCTTGCCTTCTTCCATGATCCTTCCTCCCCCTCTCTCATCCTTGGTGACTTATTATTCCTGCTAATGATCCTTCCAACTCTTATATTTCCAAGTTACTCGCTTTAACGTCCTCCTTTAATCTCCAACTATGCTCCACCTCCCCCACTCATCAAAATGGTCACTGTCTTGATCTCATCTTCTCCTCCAACTGTTCACCCTCTAGTTTCCTTGCCTCTGATCTTCCCTCCTCTGATCACCATCTTATAACTTTCACATTTAAATTCCTCCCTCCCAGTCCCGTCCTATCTTATCTAATTTATCTAGGAATCTTCACGATATTGACCCTTCATCTCTATCCTCCCATGTTTCAAACCTCCTCTCTCTACTGTGGCACCATCCACATCTGTCAACGAGGCTGTTTCTTCTTACAACAATACTCTATCCTCTGCCTTAGACACTCTTGCACCTTTGATGACCCGCCCTGTAAGGCGTACAAAACCCCAACCTTGGCTGACTTCTAATATCCGCTACCTACGTTCCTGAACCTGCTCCGCCGAACGCCTCTGGCGGAAATCTCGGGCCCTTGCTGATTTCTTACACTTTAAGTTCATGCTGACCTCCTTCCAATCTGCTCTTTTACGTGCCAAACAGGATTATTATATCCAACTGACCAACTCTCTTGGCTCTAATCCTCGACTTCTCTTCACCACATTGAACTCTCTCCTCAAGGTGCCCCCTCCCCCAACTCCCCCTTCATTATCTCCTCAGACCCTTGCTGAATTCTTTCACAACAAGGTTGAAAAGATAAACCTTGCTTTCTCTACCTCACCACCTCTCCCTCCACTAGTCCGTTCCCCTCTCTCTCCTTCCCCTCATTCCCTTTCCTCCTTTCCTGAAGTTACTATTGAGGAAACTACACTTCTCCTTTCTTCCTCAAAATGTACCACCTGTTCCTCTGATCCCATTCCCACCCACCTTCTTAATGCCATCTCTCCTGCTCTTATTCATTTTATCTGTCACATTCTCAACCTCTCACTTTCCACTGCGACTGTCCCTGCTGCCTTTAAACATGCTGTGGTCACACCTCTCCTTAAGAAGCCTTCACTCGACCCTACTTGTCCCTCTAATTACCGACCCATCTCCCTCCTTCCTTTTCTCTCCAAATTACTTGAGCGTACCTGTTCACCGCCGCTGCCTTGATTTTCTCTCCTCACATGCTATTCTTGACCCACTACAATCTGGTTTTCGCCCTCTCCACTCAACCGAAACTGCGCTTACTAAAGTCTCCAATGACCTATTACTGGCTGAATCCAGAGGTCAATATTCCATCCTCATTCTTCTTGATCTTTCCGCTGCTTTTGACACTGTCGATCACAGCATACTTCTCGATACCCTGTCCTCACTTGGATTCCAGGGCAATGTCCTTTCCTGGTTCTCTTCCTACCTCACCCTCCGCACCTTTAGTGTTCACTCTGGTGGATCCTCTTCTACTTCTATCCCTCTGCCTGTCAGCGTACCTCAGGGTTCTGTTCTTGGTCCCCTCCTCTTTCCTATCTACACTTCTTCCCTTGGTTCAATTAATCTCATCCCATGGCTTTTCCTACCATCTCTATGCTGATGACTCCCAAATCTACCTTTCTACCCCTGATATCTCACCTTGCATCCAAACCAAAGTTTCAGAGTGCTTGTCTGACATTGCTGCCTGGATGTCTCAACGCCACCTGAAATTAAATATGACCAAAACCGAGCTTCTCATTTCCCCCCCCCCCCCAAACCCACCTCCCCGCTCCCCCAGTTTTCTATTTCTGTTGATGGCTCTCTCATTCTCCCTGTCTTCTCAGCTCGAAACCTTGGGGTCATCTTTGACTCTTCTCTCGCCTTCTCTGCTCATATCCAGCAGATTGCCAAGACCTGTCGTTTCTTTCTTTACAACATCCGTAAAATCCGCCCCTTTCTTTCCGAGCACTCTACCAAAACCCTCATCCACACCCTTGTCACCTCTCGTTTAGACTACTGCAATCTGCTTCTTGCTGGCCTCCCACTTAGTCACCTCTCCCCTCTCCAATCGGTTCAAAACTCTGCTGCCCGTCTCATCTTCAGCCAGGGTCGCTTTACTCATACTAACCCTCTCCTCAAGACCCTTCACTGGCTCCCTATCCGTTTTCGCATCCTGTTCAAACTTCTTCTACTAACCTATAAATGTACTCACTCTGCTGCTCCCCAGTATCTCTCCACACTCGTCCTTCCCTACACCCCTTCCTGTGCACTCCGCTCCATGGATAAATCCTTCTTACCGGTTCCCTTCTCCACTACTGCCAACTCCAGACTTCGCGCCTTCTGTCTCGCTGCACCCTACGCCTGGAATAAACTTCCTGAGCCCCTACGTCTTGCCCCATCCTTGGCCACCTTTAAATCTAGACAGAAAGCCCACCTCTTTAACATTGCTTTTGACTCGTAACCACTTGTAACCACTCGCCTTCACCTACCCTCCTCTCCTCCTTCCTGTACACATTAATTGATTTGCTTACTTTATTTTTTGTCTATTAGATTGTAAGCTCTTTGAGCAGAGACTGTCTTTCTTCTATGTTTGTGCAGCGCTGCGTACGCCTTGTAGCGCTATAGAAATGCTAAATAGTAGTAGTAATCACAAAGACTTGAATACAGGATGCTAATCAATTAGCAGCTACATCCTTTGCCAAGTGAAATAGGGGGGAAGGGGGAAGGGATTTGATATGATGCTTTTCTGTGGTTACAATCAAAGCAGTGTACATATTATATAAAGGTACTTATTTTGTACCTGGGGCAACGGAGGGCTAAGTGACTTGCCCAAAGTCAGAAGGAGCTGCAATGGGAATCAAACCCAGTTCCCCTGGTTCTCAGACTAGCACTAACCACCAGGCCACTCCTTCACCGTTTGGGTTGAAGGAGATGAAAAGCTGTATAATGTTTCTGAAGGACTCCTTTTAAGATAGCGAGAACCCTTTTTTTTTTTTTTTTTTAACTTTGATGTCATACTTTACTGGCTAGATGAGTACCTTTTTTTTTTCTGCAACACAGCTGCATACTACTGGGATACCAGGTCTGTTGCAGGTCACAGAGACAAATAGCTAAGTTACTTACCTGTAGCAGGTGTTCTCTGAGGAGAGCAGGCGTATATTCTCATATGTGGATGACATCAACCACGAAGCCCGGTGTAGACACTGCCAAGTGCACCGTGGGACCAGTAGTACAGTACTAAAGCTAAGAAGACAACTCCAAGGGAAGGTGGGAGAGATATGAGACTATATGCCTGCTGTCCTTGGAGAACACCTGCTACGAGTAACTTAACTTTCTCCAAGGACAAGCAGACATAATATTCTCACATATGGGATTCACTAGCTACCAGGCTCACAACAGAAATTAGTTCTGTTACACAGTTGATAGTGAGTCTGGCAGAGAAAATGAGCTGGACGGTGGAGTTGACTTTTGAGTAGTAAAAAGATTCTGCAGGACTGCTTGTCCAATTCGGCTATCCCACTTAGAATGCTGCTCCAGACAGTAGTGAGCAGTGAAGGTGTGGATAGTAGACCATGTAGCCGCATTGCAAATGTCTTCAATGGAGGCAGAGCAGAAATGGGCTACTGAAGCCGCCATGGCTCTTACATTGTGAGCAGTAACCCAGCAATGAAGGGTCAGCCCAGCCTGAGCATAAGTATAGGAGATACAGTCAGAGAGCCAAGTTGAGACTGCACATTTGGTGACGGGGATTGCTAATCTGTTAGAGTCAGACACGAAAAGCTGAGAGGACTTCCTATGAAGTTTTGTATGTTTTAGATAGTAAGCTAGAGCACGCTTGCAGTATAAGGTATACAATGCAGCCTCTCCAGGATTACAATGTGGTTTAGGGAAGAAGACAGTAAAATGAACTGATTGAGATACCACCTTAGGAAGGAATTTGGGGTGGGTTTGGAGTATAACTCTATTGTGGTAGAACGTGGTGTAAGGTGGTTCTGCTACAAGGGCTTTCTTCAAATCAATCACCTTACTTTCTAATTCTTCCTACTTTCTTACTCATCTACATGTTACAACTTTGCCTTACCCTTCATAATGTTCTAGTACATATTGTGTTATCATTACAAGTAGTATACCATGCCATACTTTGTATTGTTCGAATATTTTTACTGCTCTAATTGCCTACTGCTCATGTTTGATCTATTCTTACTGTACACTGCCTTGAGTGAATTCCTTCAAAAAGGCGGTAAATAAATCCTAATAAATAAGGGCTTGAAGCTCACTGACTCTTCTGGCAGAAGTAAGAGCTATTACGAAGACTACCTTATAGTGAGGAACTTTAGAGAACACAAAGTGGTCAAATACAGATTTCATAAGAGCTGTTGGGATGACACTAAGATCCCACACCACCGGAGGTGGTTTGATTGGAGGTTTGGTATGAGACAAACCTTTCACGAATCTAACTATTAAGGGATTAACTGAAATTTGCCTATTATCAACTTTAGAATGAAAAGCGCTGATGGCACTCAAATGTACTCTTAGATTTGAGGCCAGAATCCAAATGGTGGAGGAGGTACTCTAAAAAGGTAGGCAAAGAGCTTGTAGTAGGATCGAGTGCTCTGGATGCACACCAGAAAGAAAATCTTCTCCACTTTAAATGGTAACATTTTCATGTAGAAAGTTTCCTAGAGGCTAGGAGTATCCCAGAGACTGCATCAGGAAGGTTTAAGGAACATAAATCTATGTCGTCAGGAACCAAGCTGTCAAGGCTAGACAGCAAGGATCTGGATGGAGAAGGGACCCCTCATTCAATGTTATTAGGGTTGGAAAAGGATCTAACCTCAATGGTTCCTTGGCTGATAATGCTAAGAGAAAAGGGAACCAGATCTGATACGGCCAATAAGGAGCTATTAGAATCATAGTCCCTTGGTCTCAACACAGTTTGAGAAGAGTTTTCCCTATGAGAGGTACTGGAGCAAGAAGGCACCTGGGACTGTTTGGTTGGGAGCATATATTCTGGCACAAAAGTGGGAGAACTTGTTGTTTTGAGGAGAAGTGAACAGGTCTACTGTCAGTGTTCCCCACTGCTAGAATATTTGAGAAACTACAGAGGTGCTGAGGGACCATTCATGAGGATGAAAGACTCTGCTCAATTTCTCTATGACAGCATTGTTTGCCGACTAAGTAAACAGCTCTTATAAGAACATAATAATAGCCATACTGGGTCAAACCAATGGAATCTAGGCCAGTATCCTGCTTCCAACAGTGGTCAATCCAGGTCATAAAGAACCTGGCAGAAACCCAATTAGTAATAATATACAAGATTTTCATATATGGGTGTACAATGAATGAGACTAAAAAAAAGTGGAGGAAAAAAAAAAAAAAGACCTCAGCAAAACTTTTCAAGCCTATAATATAAAAACGCTTAAACCAACCATACCATCATTGGTCAAGAAAAAAACTCCACTTATATCATGCTCTGAAGTATTCTTAATCCTCAAACAGGGTGCGAAACTATACATACATACACACACAGGAATAAATTTAAATATTCTCTCACAGTCTCTACATAAGCCAAAATCTGTATTTATAATCCACTTATTTCATGTTACCTTATCTTGAAAGATGGTGAATCAGCAAACTAATAAATCTCGACAGGGAATCCCCATTTTGCCAAAGCTGCATCAGGGTAATCATCCTGTGATTTGACCACTATTTCTCAAAGTCCAACAGGGCAACTGACATAAAATTCCAAGTCAAACAGTTTAAAATATAAGCTCCACCTCCTCTTACAAAGGATAACCAATCAGAACAGAAAAATGCAGAACAGACTGCCTTAAAAAAAAAAAAAAGGCAAACATGAAGCAACAAAGTAGTAAATTTAAAACAAATCGGAGAAAATTTTCTTCACTCAACGTGTAATTAAACTCTGGAATTCGTTGCCAGAGAACGTAGTAAAAGCAGTTAGTTTAGTGGGGTTTAAAAAAAGGTTTGGATGGCTTCCTAAAGGAAAAATCCATAGAACATTATTAAAATGGACTTGGTGAAAATCCACCGCTTATTTCTAGAATAAGCAGTATAATGTATTGTTCTTTTTTAGGATCTTGCCAGGTACTTCTGACTTGGATTGGCCAGTGTTGGAATCAGGATGCTGGGTTTGAGTTACCGTTGGTCTGCCCCAGTATGGCAATCAAACCTATAAATGGCAAGTGACCGACTCACCTGCAAATGCGCAGTAGAGACTTCCCTCTCTGTCCCGCCCCCACGTCAAGACGTGATGACGGGGGGAGGGGGGCGGGACAGAGAGGGAAACTGCGCGGAAGGGGAGGGAGGGAATCGCTGACGTCGCTACCGCTCCCCCCCCCCCCCCGGAGTCGCCACCACCCCCCCTTCACCCGGCCCGGGCCCTCTCTTCGTTATTCAACTTACAGCAGCGCCGAAACAGCAACAAGCAGCTGAGCTTCAGCTCCCGTCGGCCTTCCTTCCCTGCCTGTGCCCCGCCCTCGCCGACGTGACGTCAAACGAGGGCGAGGCACAGGCAGTGAAGGAAGGCCAACGGGAGCTGCTGCTTGCTGCTGTTTCGGCGCTGCTGTAAGTTGAATAACAAAGAGAGGGCCCGGGCCGGGTGAAGGGGGGCGGGGCGACTCCGGGGTGGGGGGCGGTAGCAGCTACCTTGGGGGGGGGAGGGGACATGGGAGGTCTCAGAAGGAGGGGGGGGCCTTGGAGCTGGGAGGGCTGGACTGAAGGGGGCAGGGGGCCTTGGAACTGGGAGGGAGGGCAGGGGGGCCCTTACAGTTGTGAGGGAATGGGGCCCCTTACAGTTGTGAGGGAGAGCAAGGGTCTTGGAACTGGGAGGGAGGGAAGGGGGCCTTGGGAGCTGGGGGGGAGGGCCTGGGGCCTTGGAACTGGGAGGGAGGGAGGGCGGGGGGCCTTGCAGCTGGGAAGGGGGGAGGACTGGAGCCTTGGAACTGGGAGGGAGGGACGGACAGAGGGGGCCTTGGAGCTGGCAGGGAAGGAGGATGGCAGGGGGCCTTGCAGCTGCAACGGGAGGGGGGCCTTGGGAAAAAAAAACAACATTCCAATACGCGCCCGTTTTAACGGGCTTAACGGCTAGTACTTATATATTTAGGTAAGTCCGCAAAGTTCTACAGAATTAAAGTAAAAAATCCACTTCTGTTCAGCTTGACATAATAGGCGGCCAAAATCGATCCTCTGAATCGAAAGGGGCAGTTGTTCCAGCATAATAGAGCATAAATGATCAAACTGATGATTCTTCTGCATACAATGAGTCATCAATGGGGCTTCTTGCTTCTGTAGCTTTAAACAGGATCAATGTTGCATTAACCGTACCTTTAAACTTCTAGACCCTTGCCCAATATATAGAAGATCACATGGGCAACATATAAAAATATATAACCCCATCTGATTCACTTTTTGTGCGATGATTTCAGATGCAGGAGAGGTATGGGCAGAGTGCCTGGAGGGAGAATGATGGCGATGTTTCTCAGGCTTTTTACGCTGCAGGTCCCTCAATGCATACAGCACCAATGACGAGGACTTAGGAGTCCTTACAAATATGCGGTACTGAGTCCGATGCTGGACCTTCTCAACATTGTGTCGCTGCACCTGATGTTGACACCGATGAAGGTTGTGTGTTGAGAACGAAATCCCCCATGCTTGACGCGGTCCCACATCGAGTATACTGAATCTCCTTCCGTGCTCAATGCAGATATCGATGCAGAACCAAAACGTTTTTCACGCTGGACTCTGCGGGCTTTAGGGGTCCTCACTTACATGCGCAGGCAGAAGCTACACTGTATGTCCCGGTGCTCTGAACCCAAGCACTGAACATACCAGTTTTTGGAGTCTGTGCCTGAAATAGTCCTATTGCACCGAGTACATGTCTTAAAGTCACTCGGCACCCTCGTTGACATGGAGGAAAGAATGGATAATGCTTGGTCAAAAGGCTCTATGGTCCGGGGAGCTCGAGTAGTCACATACCCAAAAATGGTCAACGCTTCCTGGGCAAAAGAAGGGCTCAGAGGCCCCAAAAGGCTGAAAATTGAAAAGAACGAACAAAAAAAAAAAAAACCTTGAAAAAGATGTATAATTTGAACAACTTAATATAGAAAAATGAATATGAAGAAATGTCCCGAAAAAGGGAAAAACGCCAAAAAGGCAAAAGTTTGATGTGCTGAGAGATTAAAAAAAGCAAACTCTCTGCTACATATAAAACAATAAACTGTTGGTCCCGTCAAGTGCCGGGTAGAAAAGCACCCACACGTGCATGGTGGAGGCACTGTCTCAAAGATTTAAAGTGTTAATGCATTTGGCAGTGTCCACACCAGGCTCCGTGGACAACTTCACCCACATGTGAGAATATTATACCGGCTTGTCCTCGGAGAAAGCCGTATAAATTTTCTTTTTTGGTTTTCAATTGTTTATTTATAAATCTGTAGCAGCAATACAACACATGAAGCCTTGTTATTCCTTCAGTGCACACTGAACTGTTAAAACACCAAATCCAAACAGACAATTTTCCAGTAAAAACAATTCCTCCTTTCCTCTCCCACCTACCCTTAGGTACTGAAAGACCATATAGAACAGGGCTGCCCAACCTCGTTCCGAAGGCTGCAATAAAGGCAGGTATTCAGGATTTCCCAATGAATATGCATGAGTTCTATTTGCATGCACTGCCTTGATTGTATGCAAACTAAATATGCATGAGATCTTTGCGGAAATCCTGAAAATCCGACCTGGCGAGAGCAGAGGTTGGATATCCCTGACATAGAAGCTAATACATAGTATAATATCTCACATTACAGAACTAGGTATGATGAAAAAGGCATTCTAACAAAGCATAAAACCAAAGGTATATTACAAGGATAACAAGCATTTAACCTTACCCCTAGAAATAGTCCATTATGTGTAACGCTACAATATAGAGCTATCACTGAAAATCAGTTCCCTCAATCTACATTATCCATGGTTGCCAAAGCTTATCAAAGTTTGTTCTTATACTTGATAGCTGTAAGTTTAGACAGAGTAAACATACCAAATTATACTATATATCACATGTTTCAGTGACAGCTTTGTTTGCCTCCAGTTTTTTGTTAATCCAATTCTAACAGCAGTACACACAAGTAATACATTCTCTTCCTCAGTAATGAAGAAATTTTAGGAAGAATGTCAGAAATGATAGCTGACAAGTTAACCCAGCATAGATCCCAGCTCTGTACACAACCTTTACCAACAGGTCTGAACTTTAGGGCAATCCCACCACGTATGTTGAAAAGATCCAATGCCTCCTCAACCTTGCCAACAGTTACCAGGAGCCGTGGAGGTAATCTAATGTAACTGAACAGGGGTAAGATACCAAGGTTATAGCAATTTACAGCCATTTTCCTCCAACGAGGTAACTATGGAAATTCTGGGAATTTTATTTAAAAATCTGCTCCCACTGGCTCTGCATAAATTTTCTGGTCGATTGCTCTTTTGCATGCAAGTGCCCTTCTTGCAGTCTAGAGTATAAAAAGGACTTTTTACATGGATGTTTAGGAGGTTTTGAACAGGTAGGGAGCATTATTTTCTCATTTGCATTGAAATACAGTGGTGGAAATAAGTATTTGATCCCTTGCTGATTTTGTAAGTTTGCCCACTGACAAAGACATGAGCAGCCCATAATTGAAGGGTAGGTTATTGGTAACAGTGAGAGATAGCACATCACAAATTAAATCCGGAAAATCACATTGTGGAAAGTATATGAATTTATTTGCATTCTGCAGAGGGAAATAAGTATTTGATCCCCCACCAACCAGTAAGAGATCTGGCCCCTACAGACCAGGTAGATGCTCCAAATCAACTCGTTACCTGCATGACAGACAGCTGTCGGCAATGGTCACCTGTATGAAAGACACCTGTCCACAGACTCAGTGAATCAGTCAGACTCTAACCTCTACAAAATGGCCAAGAGCAAGGAGCTGTCTAAGGATGTCAGGGACAAGATCATACACCTGCACAAGGCTGGAATGGGCTACAAAACCATCAGTAAGACGCTGGGCGAGAAGGAGACAACTGTTGGTGCCATAGTAAGAAAATGGAAGAAGTACAAAATGACTGTCAATCGACAAAGATCTGGGGCTCCACGCAAAATCTCACCTCGTGGGGTATCCTTGATCATGAGGAAGGTTAGAAATCAGCCTACAACTACAAGGGGGGAACTTGTCAATGATCTCAAGGCAGCTGGGACCACTGTCACCACGAAAACCATTGGTAACACATTATGACATAACGGATTGCAATCCTGCAGTGCCCGCAAGGTCCCCCTGCTCCGGAAGGCACATGTGACGGCCCGTCTGAAGTTTGCCAGTGAACACCTGGATGATGCCGAGAGTGATTGGGAGAAGGTGCTGTGGTCAGATGAGACAAAACTTGAGCTCTTTGGCATGAACTCAACTCGCCGTGTTTGGAGGAAGAGAAATGCTGCCTATGACCCAAAGAACACCGTCCCCACTGTCAAGCATGGAGGTGGAAATGTTATGTTTTGGGGGTGTTTCTCTGCTAAGGGCACAGGACTACTTCACCGCATCAATGGGAGAATGGATGGGGCCATGTACCGTACAATTCTGAGTGACAACCTCCTTCCCTCCACCAGGGCCTTAAAAATGGGTCGTGGCTGGGTCTTCCAGCACGACAATGACCCAAAACATACAACCAAGGCAACAAAGGAGTGGCTCAGGAAGAAGCACATTAGGGTCATGGAGTGGCCTAGCCAGTCACCAGACCTTAATCCCATTGAAAACTTATGGAGGGAGCTGAAGCTGCGAGTTGCCAAGCGACAGCCCAGAACTCTTAATGATTTAGAGATGATCTGCAAAGAGGAGTGGACCAAAATTCCTCCTGACATGTGTGCAAACCTCATCATCAACTACAGAAGACGTCTGACCGCTGTGCTTGCCAACAAGGGTTTTGCCACCAAGTATTAGGTCTTGTTTGCCAGAGGGATTAAATACTTATTTCCCTCTGCAGAATGCAAATAAATTCATATACTTTCCACAATGTGATTTTCCGGATTTAATTTGTGATGTGCTATCTCTCACTGTTACCAATAACCTACCCTTCAATTATGGGCTGCTCATGTCTTTGTCAGTGGGCAAACTTACAAAATCAGCAAGGGATCAAATACTTATTTCCACCACTGTATATGACCACCACTTTTAAGAACTTAGGATGAATTAACAAAACTACCTTGTTGTGACTGAGCAGTTTTATGAGATATGAAAGGACATGTGAGGCCCCATGGCATTGGAGGCTTCGGAAATGGTGGCTTAGCATGAAGAAGGCCCTTCATGAATTGAGAAATAATTACACATTGTGAAGCTGGAAGTTTATAGATGAAGATAGGTTGAGAGTGCATGGACATGTATTAAGATGGAGGATATTTACAGCCCTAGTAGGCTAGTTCAGGTAGTGAAGCATGGTATATATAGGACAAAGAATGTAGCAGCCATATGGTTTCTGCAAGTAGGCCCCGACTGCGATGATCATAAAACAATGAATGCTCTGGATACGAAACATTCTTTTGTGACACGTCTTGTGGCAGAAAAGGTTTTCACTTGAATTGTGTCCAGCACAGATCCTATAATGAAATGTTGTTCACATGTTCAAGCATCAACTTCTTGAAGTTGATGTTAAACCAAAGGCTCTGAAGGAGGCATACTGCTTTGTCTCTGAGGGTAAGGGCCAGATCTTTCAAGTAAGCTATCAGAAGCCCATTCATCGAGGTATGGAAAGACCAGAAGTTCCTACCAGTGCCGGTGAGCAGTCACCACTATGAAAGATTTGGTGAAAACTCTGGGGGCTAAGAGACCAAAGGAAAGGACACTGGCTCCCCTCTGCATGTTGCTCACTAGAAGTACAGTGGTATTTTCTGCAATTAGGATATATGTGTGTAAGCATCTTAAGAGATACAGTGAACACAGCCAACCTCTTTCATCCATACCTAAAGGAAAAGTCCATAGACCGTTATTAAATGGACTTGGGGAAAATCCACTATTTCTGGGAAAAGCAGTATAAAATGTTTTGTACATTTTTGGGATCTTGCCGGGTATTTGTGACCTGCATTGGCCACTGTTGGAAACAGGATGCTGGGCTCGATGGACCTTTGGTCTTTCCCAGTATGGCAATACTTATGTACTTATACGGGGAGGATGGAGAGAGGTGTATCCATCTTGAACTTTTCTCTGCACAGGAATAGGTTGAGGTCCCTGAACTCCAATATGGAACACAGTCCAGTCTTTTTAGGAATTAGGAAGTATCAGGAGTAGTAACACTCATTCCCTTCCTAGATTGGAACAGGCTCTATTTCATTCAACTGTAGGAATGCTCCTTCCTGAATTAGATGGGTAGGGGCTTCAGATTCCAGAGACCACCAAGAAGTTGATCTTGTGGAGGAGAACGTAAAGGCTGAGGAAGTATATGGTCTAGTTTGACTAGTGCCCAGGGCCGCCGAGAGACTAGGCCTGGGCCCAGGGCAAGGCCACCCCGCCTCCGCCCCCCCCCCCCCCGCTACCGCCCCCCGTCGCCGCTGCAGTCCGCGGTCTAACCTGCCTGCCTCCATGGCTCCGGGCCCCCTTCAATCAAAGCGGCAGTCGAAGATCGCGTCTCTTCTGGCCTCCCCTCCTTGTGTCCCGCCCTCGTCTGATGTAACTTCCGGTTTCCGCGATGGCAGGACACAGGGAGGGAAGGCCAGAAGAGAGGCATCTGCGACTGCTGCTTTGAATGCAGGGCCGAGGAGGCAGGCAGGTGAGACCAGGGACTGCAGCGCCGGCGGCCTGACCCCAGCGCAGGGCCCCCCTTGGAGGCCCGGGCCCAGGGAATTTTGCCCCCCCCACTCCCCCTTCTCGGCGGCCCTGCTAGTGCCCTGCAATGCACTTTTCCTTTCCAGCACAATTCTCCTCTCCTTCCTAAATAGTTTAGCCATGAAGTCAGAAACACATAAAACACTGAGGGATTATACTGCAACTAAGTGCAGTAGTATACAATGCCATACTTTGTATTGCTATTTGAATGTTTTTACTGCTGTAATTGTCTGTTGCTTATGTTTCAACTTATTCTTATTGTACACCACCTTGAGTGAATTCCTTCAAAAAAGCAGTAAATAAATCCTAATAAATAAATAAATTCACCCAGAAAAAAAATGAACTGAGAGTTCATCAACATGTTCTAACTGAAGCAAAACAAGAGATTTTAGAAAAAGTGTTGAAGATATATTGTTCCCTGTACTTTTATTTCATGTATCTGGAAGGATGCTAGTGGCACACATTTTTGTACAACACACACAGGAATTTTAATATGGAAAGTACTTAATTGCCGAGGCAAAAATTCTTGAAAAATAATATCCACATTATTTACAATTGCTACTTATACTTAGCAAAAAGAAAACATCACAAAGTTTTGCTCTCCCCACTATCTATTCCCATCTTATCTGATCAGTCAGGTACTACTAAAACGACAGGATGGAGACACCAAAACTAATGACAGACAAAACTTTCCCATCAATCAACATATAACAACCATTTGATATTCTTCCACTGGTGACCATGAGCATTACCAAACCTGGAAGAAACCATCTGAGATTGCGAATGTTTCACTTAGTATGCTTAGGGCCCTGTTTACTAAGGCGCGCTAGCATTTTTAGCAAACACTAACGTTAGAGACACCCATATATTCCTGTGGGTGTCTCTGTTAGCACGCCTACAGCATGGCTTAGTAAACAGAGCCATTAGTATTTTATTTTCAACAACTTATTGACAGGTTCTCTTTACAAGTTCTCTCTTCAGGTGTTACGTTACAAGATCATCCAATGCCACACAAAAGAGTAGATAAATAGAGCAGAAGGTATCTATTAAACAGAGACATTCTTGATGTGAATGATGATCAGGACTTTTTACTACACCTACCTTAAAATCACAGCTGAATAATGTAAAAGATGCAACCTGGACAAAGCTAAACTCAAAATACATCCATTTAAAAGGAGTCTTTCATCAAAGTAATTAGTTTTCCTTTTTCCTAAACTTTAAAAGCTTAAAAGTGTAATCTACCTATATCTTTCTCTGAGGATGCCATGGCACAGAGAAGCTGGGTGTCAAAGCAACAGAAATTCAGGAACTGACACTTTTCAAAAAGTTCTCTATACATATTCAAAACAGAACACGTCAGGACTGACACAGTGCATTCTAGAACACCTCTGTTGCATACTGCTTCATGCACCCAACCTAGTTCATACAATACTAGCCGTTAAGCCCGTTAAAACGGGCGAGATTTGTGTTTTGCAAAATATAATAATTCTCACCTCCATCCATCCATGTCCAGCAAACCTCCTCTCTCCCCTGCCCTCCCCCAATCCATGTCCAGCAACCCTGCTCTCTCCCCTGCCCTCCCCCCATGTCCAGCAGCCCTCCTGTTACCCCTGGCCTCCCCCCGTCCACTAACCATCCTCTCTCCCCTGCCCTCCCCCCACATCCTGTCAAAAAACTTAGGCTCGCACCTTCTCCACACTACTGTCCAAATCTCACAAAAATATATGTTGGAGATTGTATTAGGAAACACTATGAACTTATAAGAGGTAGAGTCTCATATAACGGCACATGGCTCCTTGTCACTTCACTCACACGGTGAATCTGCGCTCATGCACATATATTTAATCATTGACTCACTCCCTCCTCCTACCTATGCTACGGTCAATCACAATCTTCTTTATTTTTGTTATTTTTAAACTTCCCTATGCATAGGTGTAATCCAAAGATACTTATCTTATCGAGCTGGTGTGCTCATCTTTTCAAACTGGTGTGCCCATATACCCCGACAGGTGCCTGTTTCACAAAGCTTCGTCAAAGGGGGACTCACTCCCACACCGTTTAATTGTTTATGTGCGTCTTCTCTGCCTCCCCCCATATCCAGCAACCCTCCTCTTTCCCTTGGCCTCCCCCCCACCCCGTCCACTAACCCTGTTCTCTCCCATGCTCTCCCCCCATGTCCAGCAACCCTCCTCTCTCCCCTGCCCGCCCCCCATGTCCAGCAATCCTCCTCTCTCCCCTCCATCGATCCATGTCCACCGACCCTCCTCTGTTCCCTGCCCTCCCCCCATGTCTAGCAGCCCTCCTGTCTCCCCTGGCCTCACACCGTCCACCGACCCTCCTCTGTTCCCTGCCCTCCCCCCATATCCAGCAACCCTCCTCTTTCCCTTGGCCTCCACCCCCGTCCACCAACCCTGCTCTCTCCCCTGCCCAGCAACCCTCCTCTCTGCTCTCTCCCCATGTCCAGCAAACCTCCACTCTCCCCCCTGCCCTCCCCCCATGTCCAGCAACCCTCCTCTCTCCCCTCCATCGATCCATGTCCACCGACCCTCCTCTGTTCCCTGCCCTCCCCCCATGTCTAGCAGCCCTCCTGTCTCCCCTGGCCTCCACCTCGTCCACCAACCCTGCTCTCTCCCCTGCCCTCCCCCCATGTCCAGCAACCCTCCTCTCGGCTCTGCTCTCTCCCCATGTCCAGCAACCCTCCACTCTCCCCCCTGACCTCCCCCCATATCCAGCTACCCTCCTCGCTGCACTGACATGAGAGCGCCTCTCACCTCCGTGTGAAAGCACTGCAGGCAGCAGCAGATCGCTCTGCTGCTGCCTGCAGCGCTTCCACACGGAGGTGAGAGGCACTCTCATGTCAGTGCAGAGGGCCCGATACAGAGGGGGGCGGGAGTGGCGGCGCCGCCGGGGATGGGGGGGTGGAGGTTGGTACGCCAGCGATGTTGTTTCATCTCCAGGCTCCAGCAGCAGTGGTAGCGTCCGTTTCCCTCTCTGTTCCACCCTCTGACGTCATCACGTCTTGACGCGAGGGTGGGACAGAGAGATAAGTCTTTACTGAACATTTGCAGTTGAGTCGGTCACTTGTCATTTATATGTTTGATTGACTAGGTAGCTAAATAAAAGGATGGGGTTAGAGCAGAGTCCTAAACTGTGGGTCATGACCCCAAATGGAATCACAAAACCCCATATTTGATGTAACGACCTGGGCAGGTCCTCTATAAAGACATCATTGGTCTGTGCTTCTGGAGGGGGGTGTCATAAGTGGCCACACAAGTGATGTCATAGCCACAGAAAGATCTTACATGCTGGATTAGGATTCTATTGATGAACAGGGAGACCAAAGAATCCCAAGATTTCACATGCACTCATCAGTTCACCATTCACCTCTACTCATGTTGCTTCTGCTTTTCACCCTCATCTCATACTTGTTCACCTGA
The DNA here is from genome assembly GCF_901765095.1 of Microcaecilia unicolor. Taxonomy (NCBI): domain Eukaryota; kingdom Metazoa; phylum Chordata; class Amphibia; order Gymnophiona; family Siphonopidae; genus Microcaecilia; species Microcaecilia unicolor. The sequence continues at coordinate 507,823,519 of NC_044031.1, forward strand.
TACATAGTATTTTTACGGGATCTGTATAAATTTCAGACACAAAAAGATCAATATCCGAATAGTACATCAGAAAACATGAGATTTGAACAGCAGTTCACTACCTGTAAATTTATTGTCCTAAAAGCAATACAATGAAGATACATACCTGTAGCAGGTATTCTCCGAGGACAGCAGGTTGAATATTCTCATGATGGGTTGTCCCACGCAACGGCCCAGGAGACCGGAACTTTTTAGAAAAAAAACAGAAGTTTGTAGAATCCTCCATCATGTGGGCCCGAGCGCACCGTGCATGCGCGAACGGCTTCCCGTCCATGACGCGAGACTGACCTTACTAGTTAAATAAACAGCAAAAAAGAGAACTGGAACAACTCCAAAGGGGAAAAGGGTGGGTTGTGAGAATATTCAGCCTGCTGTCCTCGGAGAATATCTGCTTACAGGTATGTATCTACATTTTCTCCGAGGACAAGTAGGCTGAATATTCTAATGATGGGGTATCCCTAGCCCCCACGCTCACTCAAAACAAAGAACTTTGGTCAATTGGGCCTAACAATGGCGAGGACATAACTGAGATTGACCTAAAAAGAAACACAACTGAGAGTGCAGCCTGGAACAAAACATAAATGGGCCAAGGAGGGTGGAGTTGGATTCTAAACCCCAAACAGATTCTGCAGCACTGACTGCCCAAACCGACTGTCGCATCGGGTATCCTGCTGAAGGCAGTAGTAAGATGTGAATGTGTAGACTGATGACCACGTTGCAGCCTTGCAAATCTCCTCAATGGAGGCTGACTTCAAGTGAGCCACTGATGCAGCCATGGCTCTAACATTATGAGCTGTGACGTGGCCCTCCAGAGTCAGCCCAGCTTGGGCATAAGTGAAGGAAATGCAATCTGCTAGCCAATTGGAGATTGTGCGTTTTCCGATGGCGACTCCCCTCCTGTTGGGATCGAAACAAACATTTGGGCGGACTGTCTGTAGGGCTTTGTCCGCTCCACGTAAAAGGCCAATGCTCTCTTACAGTCCAAGGTGTGCAACTTGTCTTCACCAGGACGGTTAAGAGGATGGGGAAAGTGTTGGCAAGAAAATTGACTGGTTCAGATGGAACTCCGACACCACCTTCAGCAAGAACTTAGGGTGAGTGCGGAGGACTACTCTATTATGATGAAACTTGATATAAGGTGCATGCACTACCAGGGCTTGGAGCTCACTGACTCTACAAGCTGAAGTAACAGCCACCAAGAAAATGACTTTCCAGGTCAAATACTTCAGATGGCAGGAATTCAGTGGCTCAAAAGGAGCTTCCATCAGCTGGGTGATAACGTTGAGATTCCATGACACTGGTGAAGGTCTGACAGGGGGCTTTGACAAAAGCAAACCTCTCATGAAGCGAACAACTAAAGGCTATCCATAGATAGGCTGACCTTCTATATCAGTGATGGCGAACCTATGGCACACGTGCCAGAGAGGGCACGCAGAGCCCTCTCTGTTGGCACGCGCGCCGTCGCTGGTCCGCCCGCCTGCCCTCCCTTCTAGCACCAGGCCGGCCTCCCTCCCTCCAAGCACCAGGCCGCCCGCCCGCCCTCCCTCCTCCAAAATTTAAAAGGCATACCTGGTTGGGGTTAAGGTGGCGTTGGCAGCAAAAAGTGTGTTTGCTCGGCACGCCTTCGGCCTTCCCTTCTGTCTCTCAAGCTCTGGTCCCGCCCTCATTTCCAGTTTCCGCAAGGGCGGGACCAGAGCTTGAGAGACAGAAGCGAAGGCCCAAGGCGCGCCGAACAAACAGCATACTTTTCGCTGCTGCTGCCGACGCCACCTTAACCCCGACCAGGTATGCCTTTTAAATTTTGGAGGGGGGGGCCTGGTGCTCGGAGGGAGGACGGACGCTGGGTGGGAGAGAGGGAGGCCTGGTGCTGGGTGGGAGGGAGAGAGGGAGGCCTGCCTGGTGCTGGGAGGGCGGGCGGGCGGAGAGGAGGGTGGCTGGACATGGGTGGCTGGAGGGGAGAGGAGGGTTGCTGGACATGGATGGAGGGCAAGAAATGAAGAAAGGAGGAAAGTAAAGAAATAAATGGAAAGGAAGCCCTGGAAACGGAGTTAAGAGAATACATAGAGAGCACCAGAATCAGAGACTAGGACCAATATAGATAGAAAAACAAAATCACCAGACAACAAAGGTAGAAAAAATCATTTTATTTTCATTTTAGTGTTTGGAATATGTCCAATTTGAGAATTTACATCTGCTGTCTTATTTTGCACTGGGTATACTGGAGCTGTAACAGCTTACAGAAATGATTTATAATGAAAAAAATTATGTTATTTTTTTCTTCTATACTAGTATAATATTTTCAATGATGATGTCCGTTTATATGCACCATGGCTGGTGTAAGGGGTGTGGCTATCATGGGGTGGAGTCATATGTGGTGACCCCGCCCACAATGAGTACCGGCACCTGTTATTCAGGTTACATTGTCCTGTTGGCACTTTGCGATAAATAATTAGATTTTGGGTTGCTGTTTGGGCACTCGGTCTCTGAAAGGTTCGCCATCACTGGTGTAGGACAAGAAAAAGGATCTAGGGCCTTGCTGTCACACCAGACGGCAAACCTCCTCCATTTGAAAGAATAACACTTTTTCGTGGAATCTTTCCTGGAAGCAAGCAAGACACGGGAGACACCCTCTGAAAGACCTAAAGAGGCAACTTCTAAGCTCTCAACATCCAGGCCGTGAGATCCTTTTCCTGAAGGGAACAAGCTCCCTGAGTGTGAAGACCATCTACATGGGCTCCCCACCCTAGGAGGGATGCATCCGTCGTCAGCACTTTTTGTGACTGAGGAATTTGGAATGGACGTCCCAAGGTCAGATTGGATCTAATGGCCCACCACTGAAGGGAACTGGAAAAGTCTGTGGATAGATTAATTACATCCTCTAGATCCCCTGTGGCTTGGCACCACTGGGAAGCTAGAGTCCACTGAGCTGATCTCATCTGTAGGCGTGCCATGGGAGTGACATGAACTGTGGAAGCCATATGCCCTAACAGTCTCAACATCTGTCGAGCTGTGATCTGTTGAGACGCTCGAGCCAAGGACACACGGGTCAGTAGGTTATCTGCCCTTGCCCGGGGAAGATAAGCTCAAGACATCCGTTTGTCCAACAGAGCTGCAATGAACTCCAATTTCTGAACTGGGACAAGGTGGTACTTGGGATAATTGATTACAAACCCCAGTAATTCGAACAATTGAATAGTCATGCCCATGGACCTTAGAGCCCCTGCCTCCGAGGTGCTCTTCACCAGCCAATCGTCGAGATAAGGGAACACATGCACTCCCAGTCTGCGTAGCAATGCTGCAACAACTGCCAGACTTTTGTGAATACTCTGGGCACAGATGTGAGGCCAAAGGGCAGTGCACAGTACTGAACGTGCTGAGTTCCTAACCGAAATCGAAGATACTTCCTATGAGCTGGGAGAATCGAGATGCAAGTATAGGCAATAGTCCAGAGAGCATAGCCAATAGTTTTCCTGAATCATGGGAAGAAGGGTGCCCAGGGAAACCATCCTGAACTTTTCTCGGAGAAGGAATTTGTTCAGGGCCCTTAGGTCTAGGATGGGACGCATCCCCCCTATTTTCTTTTGCACAAGGAAGTACCTGGAATAGAATCCCAGCCCTTCTTCCCCTGGTGGAACGAGTTTGACCGCATTGGCCTTTAGAAGGGCGGAGAGCTCTTCTACAAGTACCAGCTTGTGCTGGAAGCTGAAGGATTGAGCTCCCGGTGGGCAATTTGGAGGCTTGGAAACCAGATTGAGAGTGTATCCCAACCGCACTATTTGAAGAACCCACCTGTCGGAGGTTATAAGAGGCCAACTTTGGTGAAAAAATATCAACCTCCCCCCGACAGGCAAGCCGTCCGGCACGGACAATTTTACTGCGGCTATGCTGCACTGGAGCCAGTCAAAAGCCCGTCCCTTGCTTTTGCTGGGGAGCCCTAGGGGCCTTAGGCGAACGGCGTTGACGGGAACATGCATGCTGGGGCTGAGCCTGAACCGGCTGCCGAGAAGCAAGAGTGTACCTACGCCTGTTATAGGAATAGGGAGCACTCCTCTTCCCTCCAAAAAACCTCTTGGAAGAGGAGGCAGTAGCAGAAGACGTCCGGCGGGAGAGAGAATCTGATCGACCATGTCCTCTACTTTTTTGCCAAAAAGATTATCCCCCCGGCAAGGAACATCCACCATTCGCTGCTGGGTCTTCTGATCCAGGTCAGAGACACGTAGCCATGAGAGTCTGTGCATCACTATACCTTGGGCAGCTACTCGGGATGCTACATCAAAAGTGTCGTAAGACCCCCTGGCCAAGAATTTATGACACACCTTCTGCTGCCTGACCATCTGGTGAAAAGGTTCAGCAAGCTCTGGAGGAAGTGCTTCAACTAAACTGGACAGTTGCCTCACCGAGTTTCGTAAATGAATGCTCGAGTAGAGCTGGTATGTTTGGATCTTGGCGGCGAGCATTGCGGCCTGATACATTCTCCTCCCAAAAGAATCCTGGGGGCGCCGAGGCATAGTCTCTAGTACTCTTGGATCTTCTGAGAGCAGAGTCCACCACCATGGAATCATGAGGAAGTTGGGCGTTCACCATTACAGGCTCTCCATGGACTCTGTACTGGGACTCGGGACTTCTTGGGGACCACTGGATTAGAGAGTGGGCAAGACCAATTCCGCATCAGCACTTCCCTGAGTGCACTGTGCATGGGGTCCGTTGCAACCTCAGCAGGTGGAGAAGGATAATCCAGGACCTCGAGCATCTCAGCCCTGGGCTCATCCACAACCTCCATAGGGAATGGAATGTCCTTAGACATTTCCAGTACAAAAGATGAGAAAGTAAGACTCTCAGGTGGAGACAACCTAGTTTCAATTGGTGGAGTGGGATCAGAGGGGAGGCCACACGACTCTTCCTCCGAAAAGTAGCTGGGGTCCTCCCTCTCCTCCCACAAGCGCTCTTCATCAGTGTCTGACAAAAGCTAAGAGCAGCCCGAACCCGAGCCTGCCTCGACCTTGAGGATCGATAACCTCGTGGGGGGTGTTGAGAAGTCGACCCCTGCCTAGACTCCGCTGAAGCTTCCTCCACCAATGTCGAGGGGAAATCAACCCGGGTGGCAGCCGACGCCGGCACCGCAAATGGTACCGAGGACGGAGACCTCCTCACAGGTGATGGACCAGATGCCGCCTCTACAGTCGGTGCAGAAGGCGCAAGCACCCCCGACACCAAGGCAGACTGGTGAAGCAAGCCTTCCAGAAGTTCCGGAAGAAGGGCCCTGATGCGCTCGTCGAGAGCTTCCATCGGAAAAGGCTGGGGGGGGGGGGGGGCAGTGCAGGAGTCGGTGCCAGAATCTGAGGGGGCTCGAGAGCCTGTACCAGGCTGCGAGATGACTGACGCATCGGTACCTCTTGAATGGAGGGTGAGCGGTCCTCCCGGTGCCGACGCTTCTCGGGTGCCAACTCCCTCGGCTCCCTGGAGCTCTCGGTACCGTGCATGGAAGAAGATCGATGACTGTGCTTCTTCGCCTTCGCTTGACGCCCGTCATCAAGACTCCTCGGTACCGAAGAGGACGTGGAATCCTCACGCCTCCTCGGGGCTGGGTCCAACGAAGGTCGGTCCCGGAGGGCCTGCATAGCAGTAGGCCTTGAGACGGGTGAGACCCACTCGATACCTCGCTGCTCCCAGCTCAAAGTGGTCTTTCGGCAGCCCCTAGACTCTCTGTGTTGCTGCTTCCCTCGACATCGACGCCACCGCCGACCTCGGTACTAATGTCGATGCAGATGTCAAAGGACCGGACCGATCATTAAGAAGTCTCTCGCGCTGAGCCTCTCTAGCCACCTGGGTCCTTTTGTTCATTAACTTACACAGCTTACAGGCAGCTGGAAGATGATCGGGCCCAAGACACTGGAGGCACCACGCGTGGGGGTCAGTATCTGAGATGGTGGCAGCGAGTAAAGCGTTTGAAGCCGCTGGGAATCTTCAATGACATGGGCGGGAAAATAGCGTCCGTGAAATCAAAAGGCTCGATTGTGCCAAATAAAAAGGCACAAAAAAGGGAAAAAAAGACGCGGCCGAGCAGCCTAAAGGTGGCCGCAATGAAAAAAGAAAGGACACTTCAAAAGAGAGGAAAAACTAAAAAAAATAAGGGAAAGAAACCTTTTTTTTTTTTATTTGAGAAAGGAAATAAAAGAAAAGGGCATGATAAACACAAAAAAGCGGTTCTCCTGAGCTAAAAAACAAGGGAGTAGCGGCGAGCACAACTCTCTCGAAGCACGGATGAAGAAGAACTAGTAAGGTCAGGCTTGCGTCGCGGGCGGGAAGCCGTTCGCGCATGAACGGTGCACTCGGGCCCGGGCGAGTGTTGTACAAACTTCTGTTTTAAAAAAAAAAAAAATTCCAGTCTCCTGGGCCGTTGCGGAGGACGACCCATCATAAGAATATTCAGCCTGCTTGTCCTCAGAGAATATCTATATGCTATGAATTCCAAAGTATTTTTGTCTAGTACATAAGAATTAAGCATTGCCATACTGGGACAGATAGTCCATCAAGTTCAGTATTCTGTTTCCAACAGTGCCCAATCCAGGTCACAAGTACCTGGCAAGATAAAAAAAAAAAAGTAAAATAGTTTTTATGTTGTTTATCTTAAAAACTAGCAGTAGATTTTCCCAAGTTCATCTTAATAATGGATAATGGACTTCTTTTAGGAAACTATCCAAACCTTTTCTAAATCCTGCTAAGCTAACTGTTTTTACCATATTCTCTGGCAATGAATTCCAGAATTTAATTACATGTTGAATGAAGAAATGTTCTCCTGCTTGTTTTAAATGTACTACTTTGTAGCTTTATTGTGTGCCTCCTAGTCCTACTATTTTTGGAAAGAGTAAACAAGAAATTCACATCTATTCATTTCACTCCATTCAGTATTTTATAGACCTCTATCATATTTCCCCTCAGCCGTTTCTTCTCCAAGCTAAACAGCCCTAGCCACTTTAGCCTTTCCTCATAGTGATGTTGTCCCATCCCCTTTATCATTTTTGTTGCACTTCTTTGTACCTTTTCTAATTCCACTATATCTTTTTTGAGATGCAGTAACCAGAATTGCACACAGTATTCGAGGTGCGCTCAGACCATGGAGCGATACAAAGACATTGTAACATTCTCATTTTTGGTTTACTATTCCTTTCCATTCTATTAGCTTTCTTAGCTGCTGCTGCACATCGAGCAGAGGCTTTCAATGTATCATCAACGACACCTAGATTTCTTTTCCAGGCAGTGATTCCTAATGTGGAACCTAGCATCACATAGCTAATAGTTTTGGTTCCTCCTTCCCACATGCATCACTTTACACTTGCTCACATTAATCATCATCTGCCATTTAGATACCTAGAGGGGCATTTTTGATATGACATCTAAGTCCAACTTTGGACATTTTGTTAAAAATGTTCAAAACTCTAGTAGTAAAAATGGCAATTTTCAAAACATAAAGTGTCTTTTTTTTTCTGAAATGGCTATTTGTTAGATGTTTTTGTGCATTTATATTTTTGGTCCATTTTTGAAAAAAAAAATAATAAAAATGTCCAAGTGAAAAATGCACAAAATCAAGCCATTGGGATGTAGGAGGAACCAGCATTCTTAGTAGACTGGTCACACAGACATCCCAGGAAAGCAATGGGGCACTGAAGTGGACTTCAAATAAATGCTCCCAGGTATAGGTTGATCTCCTCTTATTCTTCTTTTAGAAAAAGAGTCTGAAGCATACCTGTTTGATAAATTTTTGTTTACTTAATCTTGTAGATGATCTGTATCTCTGATATTTGTTTTAATATTTTATTTTAGTCTCAATGCTTGCTATTTTTATTTTATATTGTTGATATTACTTTGTTAATTTTTTCATTGTAGACTGTCTTGGACCTATTGGATTTGGCAGTATATAAAATTACTGGATTGGATTATACTACAATTTTTCACAATCGTCTTACGATTTAACAACTTTGAGTAACTTTGTGTCATCAGCAAATTTAATTATCTCACTCTGTAGATCATTTATAAATATGTTAAAAAGCAGTGGTCCCAGCAACTATCACTGTTCTCCATTGGGAATACTGACCATTTAACCCTACTCTCTGTTTTCTAACTTTTAACCAGTTCTTAATCCACACAAGGACATTATCTCCTATCCCATAACTTTCTAATTTCCTCAGGAGTCTTTCAAATAAGCATGGGATAAATATAAAGGAATCCTGTTCAGAAGAAATGGATCCTCAGAAGCTTAGCAGAGGTTAGGTGGTAGCACTGGTGGTTAAGAGGCGGGGCTAGTGGTTGGGAGGCAGGGCTAGTGCTGGGCAGACTTCTACGGTCTGTGCCCTGAAAATGGCAGATACAAATCAAGGTCAGGTATACATATAAAGTAGCACATATGAGTTTATCTTGTTCTGGATGGACCGAACAGGTCTTTTTCTGCCGTCACTTACTATGTTAGTTTGTCAAATGCCATTTGAAAATTCAGATGCACAACATCAACTGGCTCACCTTTATCCACATATTTATTCACCCTTTCAAAGAAATGAAGTAGATTGGTGAGGCAAGACGTCCTTTGACTAAATCCACGTTGGCTTTGTCTCATTAATCCATGCTTACGTATATGCTCTGTAATTTTGTTTTTTATAATAGTCTCTACCATTTTGCCCTGCACTGACGTTAGGCTCACTGGTCTATGATTTCCCAGCTCACTCTGGAAACCTATTTAAAAATTGTGTTACATTAGCCACCTTCCAAGCTCCTGGTACCAGTACTCTGGGATGTATGCTATCCAGTCCAGGAGATTTGCTGCTCTCCAATTTGTTAAATTGCCCCATTAACTCTTCCAGGTCTATAGAGATTTGTTTCAGTTTCTCCCATTCATCAGCATTGAATAAATAACTCAACAGCAGCAGTGATCGTGACAAAAGTTCATTCAAATGCAACTTTAGTGGAAGCAAGACCCAACCTGGCCAAGTTTCGGAAAACCTTAGACAGGGGATCAAACAAGTTTCCAAAACATGTTCACAGGTACAATGTATATTCACAGGTACAACACATATACTACAATTCCTGCAATAAGAAGTGCTCTGGTCCAATGTCAAAAATTAAAACAGCTAAAACTCAATTTTTGGCATTGGACCAGAGCACTTCTTACTAAACCTCTTGCTAGTTTCTAGTGATATATTGGTTAGTATTTAACTTTTGTTTTGACAAAAAAAGCACTATTACTACTATTTAAAAGAAAGATATTAAATGACTACAGAGCTACCTTCATGCAGAAGTACAGAGTCAGTCTAAATCTGCCATTTTCTAGTTCTGTGATATATATTCATTTCTTCAAGTCAGTTTTCAACAGCATTTTCTCAGTTATTACCCAAATGTGAACACAATTATAACATTACTACTACTACTATTTAGCATTTCTATAGCGCTACAAGGCGTACGCAGCGCTGCACAAACATAGAAGAAAGAAAGTCCCTGCTCAAAGAGCTTACAATCTAATAGACAAAAAATAAATAAAGTAAGCAAATCAAATCAATTAATGTGAACGGGAAAGGAGAGAGGAGGATAGGTGGAGGCGAGTGGTTACGAGTCAAAAGCAATGTTAAAGAAGTGGGCTTTCAGTCTAGATTTAAAGGTGGCCAAGGATGGGGCAAGACGTAGGGGCTCAGGAAGTTTATTCCAGGCGTAGGGTGCAGCGAGACAGAAAATTAATATGTTTTGGATGTTACTGAATTTTATTATTCTGTCTCACTGTATTTCCATTATTGGCACAGTATAAGTCATAAGAAGGACAAAATATAACAAACAGAATGAATTACAGGCTTATAGCCCATTTAGTTATGTTTAAACAAATGAAAGAGCTGCATGAAAGAAAATATTTATTTTGACTTATGAAAGCCACTTGTCCCTGAAACATGTTCAAAACAGAATAAAAGATACGAGATGAAGATGTGATTCCATGTGCCCCAATGAAAGGAGAGTTTAATTTCACTTCCAATCTTTATAGCACCAGGCTTCCCAAGGCAGATTACAACAACAGTTAAGATGAACCCATCAGTAAACAGGATATCCTCACTGATATTACTGTATTGTACAGAACAGTGTAGAAAAATGAGCACAAAATGTAGCCTTTATTAGTGCTGTTTCAACCAGCTACAACAATTTTTGAAGCTGTTTTAGTGATAGTCAGTTTTGATTTCATGATATTTATATCTACATATAGGACATTTTCAAATAAATTAAAAGCTGTCAAATAGGTAAAAATAAAAAAATCTTGTGTCCTCTACTTTTTAAAGCACTGTATCCAACCGGAATAGCTTCTGACCTTTTACAGATGGACCACACATAGGCAGTCCACTATTTCTAATAATCTTTTACTATTGCTTTCAATAGCGCTTGCTATTGTTTTGGGTGCACTTGTGACTCCACCTACTGCCAGCAAGCTATGCTTAATGACTTCAACCCATATAATGGGCTAGATAGCCTTGCACCACCTCCTGTTCTCAATCTAACCTTCTTGGTCCCCACCTCCTCTGAACTTAATGCTCAGAGGGGGTACAAGTCAGCAAGCCTTGATCATATATAAATGGTCAAGGTCTCGCACTGATCTCGAGAGCATGCAAAATTGTGTGAAAAACAGATTTACACAGTTTAGTAGTTTCCAAATATTAAATTAAGTCCTCAGTAAAAAAAATTCCTTCAATCTACTTATCAGTACTTACAGTGCAAAATACGAAAGTCAATGTAAGGATGAGAACCTCTTCTCTCAGACTCAAAGCCTGCCCGGCTCCTTACTCGAACATCTCCTAGAAACAGGGTCAAGAATGAAATACCAGTTTGGAAGAATGGCAAAGGCAAAATGCAATTGAACAGGGAATGCAGCTGTAAGAATAAATATATACCCACCCAGTACTTATTGGAGAAATACTATCTTAAAAATTATGTTTGAAGACTGCTGTCAAACATGCAACTGCATGCTTTTCCTCCAGAATTCTTTACTGAGCATACATTGCTAGAAGCATGTGTGCTAAGCATTCAAATGAAAAAAAAAAACAGTGCCACCCAGATCATAATGATAAAGTGTACTTTAAATGCAACAAAAACAAGAATATTAAACTCATTTAAAAGTTTATCTTGTACTTATGGCTACAAACAGGGTTATCTACAGATTACAAGACTCAGCTTCTATGAATGGTAGCTTTTAGCATATGAGCTTGTTATGTTTCATATCAGATAATAAAGGTTTTCCCACTAGCATTTACTTACTTGTGCTCAGCTGTTTGAATATTACACAAGAGCCTATCAAAATACCAAAACTCAGTATTAACACTTATATAACAAAAGCATGAATTATGTACTCTTGCTAAAGCAATTAACACTATCCTGTAGGTTTCTTTCACAAGGAAGAGTTAACACATTTCTAAACTGGTATGCATTAAGTGTAAGAATTTAATTAAATATAATTTCATATCACTTAGTAACAACTCATACAAAAATCTATTCATCAAGTATAAGGATAATTACCATATTTTATTCAGTGAAGACTCTACATATGGTGATGGACTAGATAAAAACTGATTTTTGTAATGAGAGCAATCTTACATATATCAACATGCATAGGCAAAACTCCAGTTTCATAGAAAATTTTGTCATGCAATTTACTATATTTAGCCTTAAAGCAGATGCTCAAAATGAAAAACTAGTTTTTCATTTTTTCCCCCTGAAGACCTATAAAACAGTGCCTCAAAATATGACAAATATTTTTAGGGCAAATTGATTCAAAATTTCCAAGGAGTAGGGGGAACAGAATGAGCTCAACAGGGCTGAAATTCCAGACCTATTCAAAACTGGTTAATTTATAACATTCCTTTTTCTGTTTTCTAGTCCATGAAAACATGGTTAGTAGCATGCATTTAATAAGCGAATGATACATACCTGTAGCAGGTGTTCTCCGAGGACAGCAGGCTGATTGTTCACACGACTGGGTTGACGTCCACGGCAGCCCCCACCAACCGGAACAAAACTTTGCGGGCGGTCCCGCACGCAGGGCACGCCCACCACGCATGCGCGGCCGTCTTCCCGCCCGTGCGCGACCGTTCCCGCTCAGTTGAATGACAAGCAAAAAGATAAAAAAAACGCAACTCCAAAGGGGAGGAGGGAGGGTAGGTGAGAACAATCAGCCTGCTGTCCTCGGAGAACACCTGCTACAGGTATGTATCATTCGCTTTCTCCGAGGACAAGCAGGCTGCTTGTTCTCACGACTGGGGTATCCCTAGCTCTCAGGCCCACTCAAAACAAGAACCCAGGTCAATTGAACCTCGCAACGGCGAGGGCATAACAGAAATTGACCTACGAAGAACAACTAACAGAGTGCAGCCTGACCAGAATAAATTCGGGTCCTGGAGGGTGGAGTTGGATTTAAACCCCAAACAGATTCTGCAGCACCGACTGCCCGAACCGACTGTCGCGTCAGGTATCCTGCTGGAGGCAGTAATGTGATGTGAATGTGTGGCCAGAAGAACACGTCGCAGCCTTGCAAATCTCTTCAATAGTGGCTGACTTCAAGTGAGCCATCGACGCTGCAATGGCTCTGACACGACCCTCAAGAGTCAGCCCAGCCTGGGCGTAAGTGAAGGAAATGCAATCTGCTAGCCAATTGGAGATGGTGCGTTTCCCGACAGCGACCCCTTTCCTGTTGGGGTCGAAAGAAAAACAATTGGGCGGACTGTCTGTGGGGCTGTGTCCGCTCCAAATAGAAGGCCAACGCTCGCTTGCAGTCCTATGTGTGCAACTGACGTTCAGCAGGGTGGGTATGCAGTCTGGGAAAGAATGTTGGCAAGACAATTGACTGGTTAAGATGGAACTCCGACACCACCTTTGGCAGGAACTTAGGGTGAGTGCGGAGCACTACTCTGTTATGATGAAATTTAGTATACGGAGCATGAGCTACCAGGGCTTGAAGCTCACTGACCCTACGAGCTGAAGTAACTGCCACCAAGAAAATGACCTTCCAGGTCAAGTACTTCAGATGGCAGGAATTCAGTGGCTCAAAAGGAGGTTTCATCAGCTGGGTGAGGACGACGTTGAGATCCCATGACACTGCAGGAGGCTTGACAGGGGGCTTTGACAAAAGCAAGCCTCTCATGAATCGAACGACTAAAGGCTCTCCAGAGATGGCTTTACCCTCTACACGAAGATGGTAAGCACTAATCGCACTAAGGTGATTCCTTACTGAGTTGGTCTTGAGGCCAGACTCTGATAAGTGCAGAAGGTATTCAAGCAGGTTCTGTGCAGGACAAGACCGAGGTTCTAGGGCCTTGCTCTCACACCAAACGACAAACCTCCTCCACTTGAAAAAGTAACTCTTTTTAGTGGAATCCTTCCTAGAGGCAAGCAAGACCCGGGAGACACCCTCAGACAGACCCAACACAGCGAAGTCTACGCCCTCAACATCCAGGCCGTGAGAGCCAGAGACTGAAGGTTGGGGTGCAGAAGCGCTCCGTCGTTCTGCGAAATGAGAGTCGGAAAACAGTCCAATCTCCACGGTTCTTCGGAGGACAACTCCAGAAGTAGAGGGAACCAGATCTGGCGGGGCCAAAAGGGCGCTATCAGAATCATGGTGCCGTGTTCTTGCTTGAGCTTCAGTAAGGTCTTTCCTACCAAAGGTATGGGAGGATAAGCATACAGGAGGCCGGTCCCCCAATGGAGGAGAAAGGCATCCGACGCTAGTCTGCCGTGGGCCTGTAGTCTGGAACAGAACAGAGGCAGCTTGTGGTTGGTCAGAGGCGAAAAGGTCCACCGAGGGAGTGCCCCACTCTCGGAAGATCTTGCGTACCACTCTGGAATGGAGCGACCACTCGTGCGGTTGCATGACTCTGCTCAGTCTGTCGGCCAGACTGTTGTTTACACCTGCCAGGTATGTGGCTTGGAGAAGCATGCCGAACTGGCAAGCCCAACGCCACATCCTGACGGCTTCCTGGCACAGGGGGCGAGATCCGGTGCCCCCCTGCTTGTTGATGTAATACATTGCAACCTGATTGTCTGTCCGAATTTGGATAATTTGACAGGACAGCCGATCTCTGAAAGCCCTCAGTGCATTCCAGACCGCCCGGAGCTCCAGGAGGTTGATCTGAAGATCCTTTTCCTGGAGGGACCACAGTCCCTGGGTGTGAAGCCCATCGACATGAGCTCCCCACCCTAGGCGAGATGCATCCGTCGTTAGCACTTTCGTGGGCTGTGGAATTTGGAATGGGCGTCCCAGGGTCAAATTGGTCCGAATGGTCCACCAGAGCAGTGAAGTGCAGCAACTGGTGGAGAGACTGATGACATCTTCTAGATTCCCGGTGGCCTGGCACCACTGGGAAGCTAGGGTCCATTGAGCAGATCTCATGTGAAGACGAGCCATGGGAGTCACATGAACTGTAGAGGCCATATGACCTAGGAGTCTCAACATCTGCCGAGCTGTGACCTGCTGAGACGCTCCGGTCTGGGAAGCCAGGGACAGGAGGTTGTGGGCCCTCGCTTCGGGAAGAAAGGCCTGAGCCGTCTGAGAATTCAGCAGAGCTCCTATGAATTCCAGAGATTGGACTGGCTGGAGATGGGACTTTGGATAATTTATCACAAACCCCAGCAGCTCCAGGAGGTGAATAGTGCACTGCATGGACCGGAGAGCTCCTGCCTCCGAGGTGTTCTTGACCAGCCAATCGTCGAGATATGGGAACACGTGCACTCCCAGCTTGCGTAGATACGCCGCTACCACCACGAGGCACTTCGTGAACACCCATGGGGCAGAGGCGAGCCCAAAGGGCAGCACACAATACTGAAAGTGCCGTGTCCCCAGACGGAATCGGAGATACTGTCTGTGAGCTGGCAGTATCGGGATGTGAGTGTAAGCGTCCTTTAAATCCAGGGAACATAGCCAATTGTCTTTCTGAATCATTGGTAGAAGGGTGCCTAAGGAAAGCATCCTGAACTTCTCTTTGACCAGGTATTTGTTCAGGCCTCTCAGGTCTAGGATGGGGCGCATCCCCCCTGTTTTCTTTTCCACAAGGAAGTACCTGGAATAGAATCCCTGCCCTTCCTGCCCGGGTGGCACGGGCGCGACCGCATTGGCGCTGAGAAGGGCGGAGAGTTCCTCTGCAAGTACCTTCCTGTGATGGGAGCTGAAGGATTGGGCTCCCGGTGGGCAATTTGGTGGACTGGAGGCCAAATTCAGGGTGTATCCACACCGCACTATTTGGAGAACCCACTGGTCGGAAGTTATCAGAGACCACCTTTGGTGAAAAACTTTCAACCTCCCCCCGACCGGCAGGCCGTCCGGTACGGACACTTTGATGGCGGCTATGTTCCCATGGATCCAGTCAAAAGCCCGTCCCCGGCTTTTGCTGTGGAGGCGCAGGGGGCTGCTTAGGCGCACGCTGACGGGAACGAGCACGCTGGGACTGTCCCTGTGCCTGAGGAAGACTTCGGGCCGGCTGGGTGTACCTACGCTTGTTGTAGGCGTAGGGTGCAGCCTGCCTGGCCCGGGAAAAACGTCCACCTGCTGAGGTGGATGCTGAAGGCGCCCGGTGGGAGAGCTTGTTGAGAGTGGTTTCCCGCTGGTGTAGTTGGTCCATCAACTGCTCGACCTTCTCGCCAAAGATGTTATCCCCCCCAGCAAGGGACATCTGCCAGTCGTTGCTGGGTGCGGTTGTCCAGGTCAGAGGCACGCAGCCAGGAGAGTCTGCGCATCACTATACCTTGGGCCGCAGCTCGAGATGCCACATCACAGGTGTCATAGACACCCCTGGACAGGAACTTTCTGCACGCCTTCAGCTGCTTGACCACCTCCTGAAAGGGCCTAGACTGCTCCGGAGGGAGCTTGTCGACCAGGTCCGCCAGTTGCTTCACATTGTTCCGCATGTGAATGCTCGTGTAGAGCTGGTATGACTGGATGCGAGTCACGAGCATAGAAGATTGGTAGGCCTTCCTCCCAAACGAGTCCAGAGTGCGAGACTCCCGCCCCGGGGGCGCCGAGGCGGTATCCCTCGAACTCCGTGCCCTCTTGAGACCAGAGTCCACGACCGCCGAGTCATGAGGCAATTGGGGCCGCATCAACTCTGGGTCAGAGTGGATCCTGTATTGGGACTCCGCTTTCTTGGGGATGGTGGGGTTAGATAAGGGCTTCAGCCAGTTCCGAAGCAGTGTCTCTTTGAGGACATTGTGCAACGGCACCGTGGAAGACTCTCTAGGTGGTGATGGATAGTCGAGGACCTCGAGCATCTCAGCCCTTGGCTCATCCACAGAGACCACGGGGAAGGGAATGCAAATAGACATGTCCCTGAAGAAGGAGGCAAAGGAGAGGCTCTCAGGGGGCGAGAGCTTCCTCTCCGGTGAAGGAGTGGGGTCGGAGGGAAGGCCCTCAGACTCCTCTGAGGAGAAATATCTGGGGTCCTCCTCCTACCCCCAACAAGGCCTCTTCCTCGGTGTCGGACATGAGCTCTTGCAGCTCAGACCTGAACCGGGCCTGTCTCGACTGCGAGGAACCATGTCCTCGATGATGGCGTCGAGCGGTGGAATCCCGCGCCAGCGGGGATGAAGCTCCCTCCACCGACGGGGATTCCACCTGCGTGGCGGTCGACACCGGTGCTGCAAGCGGCGTCGGAGGCCTCGGCATCGGGCTACAGCACACTGGCGCCTCCATCAACGGCGCCGGGGGCGCAAGCTCCCGGTGCTGGCAGAGCCTGGCGCATCAGCCGTTCTAGAATCCCTGGAAGGATGGCTCGGAGGCACTCGTCGTCGGGAAAGGCAGGGGGGCCGTTGTGGGCGTCAGTGCCGGAAGCTGCTCGGGTCCAGGAGACGGTACCGAAGCACCCATGGACTGACGCGACACCTCTTTAACCGAGGGGGAACGCTCCTCTCGGCACTGCCGCTTCCTCTGCGTCGAATCATCTCTGGAGGCGCCGGAGCTGGTAGTCCCGTGCGCCGTGGGCGACCGATGACGGTGCTTTTTGGTTTTCTTTCGGTGCTCGGCGGCAGAGATGAAGAGGAGGTAGAACCCCCCCCCCCCCTGGCCTCAAGGGATCGGGTCTGACAGGGTTCGGTCCCGATGGCCCTGGGTAGAGGGAGTGGCCAGGGCCGATTGCCTGCGCGGCCGCTCACCCCCGCCGTCGCCGGCAGGCCGGCGGGCCAACGGTACCTGTACTCCTGGGGTCGGTGCCATCGTCGGTGCCGATTTCATCGACATCGGTACCGAAAATCCGGCCGTCGACACCAATGCCATAGACGTCGAGGGGCCGGCAAAAGTTCTAAAAAGACGGTCCCGAAGAACTTGCCTCGCCACCTGTGTCCGCTTCCGCAAGCCGAGACACAAGGTGCACGTCTTGGTATTATGCTCCGGCCCAAGGCACTGGAGGCACCAAGTGTGAGTATTGGTCTGCAAGATCTGCCGGCCGCACCGACCACACTTCTTGAATCCGCTCGGGACCTTCGAGGACATCGACGGAAAAATCGCGTCGGCAAAGTCAAAGTCGTCGATGGTGGCGGTGAAAAGCAAACCCGAAAAAAGAAAACGGCCGCGCGGCAACAAGGCCGCAACGAGGCGCCCCCGCGGCTAAAGATGACGAGGGGACAAACTTCTTTTTTTTTTTTTTTTTAACAGAAGGAAAGAAGCGCGAACGCGTACGAAAAGAGAGAAACTCACGGCTAGGCCGCGATCCGGTTTCCGGGGCTGACAGAGAGAGAGACGATAACATCTCTCTCTCCAGCGTGGAATCGAAAAAAACTGAGCGGGAACGGTCGCGCACAGGCGGAAAGACGGCCGCGCATGCGCGGTGGGCGAGCCCTGCTTGCGGGACTGCCCGCAAAGTTTTTGTTCCGGTTGGAGGGGGCTGCCGTGGACGTCAACCCAGTCGTGAGAACAAGCAGCCTGCTTGTCCTCGGAGAATATCAGGTAAATAGAAATGGGGAAACATCTTATTTTTAGAAACCTGCTCCACCTTTCTCAGTGTTTGCCATTATCCCCTATTCTGTTCAATTTCTACACGTGTTTTCAGAAAATTATTGTGTTTATTTGGTATTATGTATTTTCTTTATACTGATATTTAGCTTATCTTTCCAATTCTTAATTCAGTTGATACTTTTTACAAATTTGTGCAAAACTGTTTTTCACAGGTGGCTAGTTGGATGTGAACACACTTTTTAAAATGTAATTCAGGAAAAACAACTATTTTGTGGGTAGGAAGAAGCAATATTCCTCTAACCAAAGAAGGTTTAGTTTTGGATGGAAAGGAAAGCGAAGATACTTAGCTGTAGCAGGTATTCTCCGAAACAAGCAGGCTTTATATTCTCACAAGTGGGTGACCCCGATCCGTGTCACCCGGTCCAGCATTTTGCTTTGTGAGGTGTGAGCCACGCAGCACAACGCATGCGCGAGTGCCTTCCTGCACATCACATGAACACAGTCTCCTCAGTTTTATACTATAGCAAAAACTAAAGTAAAAAGAACAAAGGAGACAATTCCATTAGGAGGTGGGAGGGCCTGTGAGAATATAAACCCTGCTGTCCTCAGAGAGAACATGCTACAGGTATCTTCGCCTTCTCCGAGGACTAGCAGGCTTATAATTCTCACAAGTGGGGATTCCCTAGCATCCAGGCTCACCAAAAACAGCAAACATTGGTCAATTGGACCTCGCAATGGCGAGGACATAACACAGATTAACCTGACACTATATACAATCTGAATGAGAGTGCTGCCTGGAACAGAATAAATTGGACCTAGGAAGATGGAGTTGGATTCTAGACCCCAAACAGATTCTGCAACACTGTCTGTCCGAACAGACTGTCATGTTGGGTATCCTGCTCAAGGCAGTTGTGTGAAGTGAATGTGTGGACTGAAGATCACATGGCAGCCTTGTAAATTTCTTCAGTGGAGGCGGACTTTGAAGCGGGCTACTGACGTGGCCATGGCTCTGATAATATGAAAACCATATAGGGGAAAAGTAAATTAAATAAGAGTACAGATCCTGCACACTAAAATACAAACGTACTCCTTTTAACTATATCAATGGGTTTTTTAATGACGTGTATACCATATACATACATACCACATAAAATCTCCTAAAGTCTAAGGAACTCACTCATTCAAACCTTCCACTTCACCATCCAGCCATTTTTTTTTTTTTACTATAAACAATATATAAATTACAAATCTAACCAATATAACCCAATCACCCCCAGTACATTGTAGATGTTTCCAAACAGTTACATATATTCAATGCTGTCCCGTTTTTGAAGTACAGGGTTGATAACCCTGCAACGATACATTCTCTGCAGAATATATCTGCTTGATAATGTCAGCAATGAAAATATAGTACTTAAACAAAAAAAAAGTCCTTTGATTGATTAGATATCCTCATATAATAAATAGCTCAATGGCTCAACGCGGCTTGAAGAGAGCTTCCATATGGCTTCACCAAACGCTCAGCATTTGATTTCATTTTAGCTCCTCGATGCAAGACCGCATTTCGTGTTGCCCTTCATCAGGAGGAACAACTCCCGTAACCTTCGGGAATATCAGTCCACAGTGGGACCCTTTGTCGATCGTCTCAGATACAGACATTATCATCAAGCAGATACATTCTGCAGAGAATGTATCGTTGCAGGGGTATCAACCCTGTACTTCAAAAACGGGACACACTGGATATATGTAACTGTTTGGAAACATCTACAATGTACTGGGGGTGATTGGGTTATATTTGTAATTTATATATATGTTTATAGTAAAAGAATGGCTGGATGGTGAAGTGGAAGGTTTGACTGAGTGAGTTCCTTAGACTTTAGGAGTTTTTATGTGGTATGTATATGGTATACACGTCATTAAAAAAAAACCCATTGATACAGTTAAAAGGAGTACGCTTGTATTTTAGTCTGATAATATGAGCCATGACATGACCCTCCAAGGCCAGCCCAGCCTGGGCATAAGTAAAGAAAATGCAATCTGCTAGCCAATTAGAAATGGTGCATTTCCTGATGGTGTCCCCTATCCTATTGGGATTAAAAGAAACAAGAAGCTGAGTGGACTGTCTGTAGGGCCATGTCCACTCCATGTAATAGGCCAATGTTCTCTTGCAATCCAAGGTGTGCAAGCTGCTTTCTCCAGAAAGTGCATGAGGTCAGGGAAGGAACGTTGGAAAGACAATTGACTAGTTCAGATGGAACTACAACACCACTTTCGAAAGGAACTAAGGGTGCGTGCAGAGGACTACTCTGTTGTGATGAAACTCAGTATAAGGTACATCCACCACTAAAGCCTGAAGCTCAATGACACTACAAGCTGAAGTTAACATCCACCAAGAAAATGACTTTCCAGGTCAAGTACTTCAGATGGCAGGAATGAAGTGACTCAAAAGAAGCTTTCATCAGATGGGTGAGAACAACAATGAGATCTCATGACACTGGTGGAGGTTTGACAGGGGGCTTTGAAAAAAGCAAACCTATCATGAAGCAAATAAACTAGAGGCTGTCCAGAGATGGGCATACCTTCTAAACCTTGATGATAAGCACTAATTGCACTAAGGTGCTCCCTTACAGAGTTGGTCTTAAGACCAGATTCTAATAAGCGTAAAAGGTATTCAAGCAGGGTCTGTGTAGGGCAAGTAAGGTGATCTAGGGCCTTGCTCACACCAGACGGCAAACCTCCTCCATTTAAAAGAATAACACCTCTTAGTGGAATCTTTCCTGGAAGCCAGCAAGACCTGGGAGACACCCTCCGAGAGACCTAAGGAAGCAAATTCTAGGCTTTCAACATTCAAGCTGTGAGAGCCAGAGACTGGAGGTTGGGATGTAGAAGTGACCCCTCATTCTGAGTAATGAGGGTTGGAAAACACTCCAATCCCCATGTTCTTTGGAGGATGATTCCAGAAGAAGAGGGAAACATATCTGCCGCGGCCAGAATGGTGCGATCAGAATCATGGTTCCACGGTCTTACTCGAGTTTCAACAAACTTTTTTCACACTAGAGGTATTGGAGGATACGCATATAGAAGACCAGTCCCTCAACTGAGAAGGAAGGCATCTGATGCTAGTCTGTCGTGGGCCTGAAACCCGGAACAGAACCGAGGGACCTTGTGGTTGATCTGAGTGGTAAAAAGATCCACCGAAGGGGTGCCTCACTCTCAGAGGATCTTGAAGGCTATGGCCTTATTGAGAGACCACTCTTGTGGTTGCATTATCCTTCTCAGCCTGTCGGCCAGGGTATTGTTTGTGTCCGTAAGATGTGGGTCAAAGGAACATGCCACGTTTGCAAGCCCAATGCCACGTTCCAGACGACCTCCTGACACAGAAGGCCCGCTGCTTATTGGTGTAATACACTGTAACCTGATTCTGTTTGGATGAGAACAATTTGGTGAGATAGTCGATCTCTGAAAGCCTTTAGAGCATTCCAGAGAGCTCGAAGCTCCAGGATATTGATCTGAAGATTTATTTCCTATGAGGACCAAGCACCTTGAGTATGAAGCCCATCTACATGGGCTCCCCATCGAAGGAGAGATGCATCCATCCTCAGCACTTTTTGCGGCTGAGGAATTTGGAATGGAAGTCCCAGAGTCAAATTGGATCAAACTCTCCACCACTGAAGAGAGTGTACAAGCTCTGGGGACGCTTGAAAGACATCTTCTAGACTCCCTGTGGCTTGATACCACTGAGAAGCCAGGGACCATTGAGCTGATCTGATGTGAAGATGTGTGATGGGTGTAACGTGTACACTGTGGAAGCTATGTGGCACAACAATCTCAACATCTGCCAAGCTGTGACCTGCTGAGAGGCAAGAACCTTGGACACAAGCGAGACAAGATTGTCTGCTCTCATCTCTGGGAGGCAGACTCAAACCCTCTCTGTGTGTCAAGCAGGGCTCTTATGAACTCCAATCGTTGGACAGGGCGGGGATGGGACATGGGGTAGTTTAAAATGAACCCTAGTAGCTCAAGCACCCGAATAGTCATCCACATGAACTCCTGAGCACAGTCCTCAGAGGTGCTCTTTACCAGCCAATCATCAAGATACAGGAACACATGGACTCCTAGTCTGCGTAGTGATGCTGCAACTACCACTAGACAATTGGTGAAGACACTGGGAGCTGACGCAAGGCGGCGGTACTGAAAGTGATGTGTTCCCAGCCGAAACTAAAGATACTTCCAGAGAGCTAGAAGTATCAGGATGTGAGTATATGCATCTTTTAAGTCCTGAGAGCATAGCCAATCGTTTTTCTGAATCATTGAGAAAAGGCTGCTCAGGAAAACCATCCTGAACGTTTCTCAGACTAGAAATTTGTTCAGGGCTCTTAAGTCTAGAATGGGATGCAATCCCCCCCCCCCCCCCCCCCCCCAATCTTCTTCTGCACAAGGAAGTACCTGGAATAGAATCCCTGCCCTTCCTCACCTGGTGGAATGGGTTCGATCACATGGGCCTTTAGAAGGGCGGAGAGTTCCTCTGCAAGTATCTGCCTGGGCTGAGAGCTGAATGAATGAGCTCTCGGTGGACAATCTGGAGGCTTGAGATGCCAATTGAGAGCATATCAGAGACAGACTATTTGAAGAACCTGCCTGTCGGCATGTCGCCCAGGGCCGTGCCAACACGGTAAGCGAGGTAAGCATGGCAGGGGGGAGCTTCCCTCTGGGGGGCGCCGTCGCACCATGCTCACCTAGCTCGCCCTCCCGCTCCCATTGTTCAACTGCCCGCCCTCTTCTCCCCCCCCCCCCCCCCCAACATCCCTTTTCTTTTTTTTTTCCTTTTTAAATTTACCTCCGTGGCGGATCCGGCAGCGCAGCGTCAGTGAAGTAGGCGGCGCTCCCGACGTCTCTAGCCTTCCCTTCGCTGTGTTCTGCCTTCTTCTGACGTCATTTCCTTGAATTCAGAAGAAGGCGGAACACAGCGAAGGGAAGGCTAGAGACGTCGGGAGCGCAGCACCGCCTCCTTCACTGACGCTGCGCTGCCAGAACCGCCACGGAGGTAAATTTAAAAAGAAAAAAAGAAAAGGGATGTTGGGGGGAGAGAAGAGGGCGGGCAGTTGAACAATGGGAGCGGGAGGGCAGGGGAGAGACGAGAGCATGGATGCGAGGGGGGGGTCATGGAAGGGAGAGAGGGGAATTGCTGGAAAAGGATGAATGGAGGGGGCAGGGGACAGAGGAGCATGGATGGGCATGGATTGGGAGGGCAGGGCTCAGGGAGAGAGGGGAATTGCTGGAAAAGGATGAATGGAGGGTGCAGGGGACAGAGGAGCATGGATGGGCATGGCTTGGGAGGGCAGGGCTCAGGGAGAGAGGGGAATTGTTGGAAAAGGATGAATGGAGGGGGCAGCGGACAGAGGAGCATGGATGGGCATGGATTGGGAGGGCAGGGCTCAGGGAGAGAGGGGAATTGCTGGAAAAGGATGAATGGAGGGGGCAGGGGACAGAGGAGCATGGATGGGCATGGATTGGAGGGCAGGGCTCAGGGAGAGAGGAGAAATTGCTGGACATAGAGGGGAGGGAAGAAAGATGAAGGAGATGAAATGAGGGAAAAGGAAGAGAGGAGAAAAACTGCACATGGATGAAGAAAATAGGCAGAAGCTGAGGACCAGAAATGAAGAAGAAAGAAGGAAAGGAAAGAAATAAATGGAAAGGAAGCCCTGGAAACGGAGTTAAGAGGACAGATTGCAGCAGAATCAGATACTGGGCCAGCATGATCAAAAAAAGAAAGTCACCAGACAACAAAGGTAGAAAAAAATCATTTTATTTTCATTTTAGTGTTTGGAACATGTCCACTTTGAGAATTTACATCTGCTATCTTATTTTGCAATGTATAGCAATTTGTTTCTAAGAATATTGCTGACAATTCCTGTCAGTGTGGCAAGTGGTGAGCGATCATTTTCACGGGGGGGGGGGGGGGGGGGGGGGGGGGGGAGGGCCGCCGCCAACTGATAGTCTGCAGGGGGGGCGCCAACTGATAGTCTGCCAGAGACCCTAGGCACGGCCCTGATGTCGCCCAGGATGTACACTTACACTGTGGCTATGCTCTGCTGAAGCCAGTCAAAAGCTCACCCCTTGCTTTGACTGGGGAGCAGCAAGGGCCTTAGACACATGCTGCTGACATGAACAAGCGTGCTGGGGCTGAGCCTGAGTAGGCTGGCGAGAAGAAGGAGTGTACCCACACCTATGATAGTAATAGGAACTCCTCCTTGGCTTACCAAAAGACCTCCTAGCTGAGGAGGTTGATGCAGAAGGCGCCTGGCGGGAGAGAGAAGAGACTATCTGTGTGTTTCTTGATCCTGGATGCCACATCAAAAGTGTCATAAGTGCCCCTGGTCAAGAATTTTTGGCATGCCTTCTGTTGGTTGACCAACTGGTGAAAAGGCTCAGCGTGCTCCAGGGGGAGTGTGTCAACCAAATCTGACAGCTGTTGCACCGAGTTTCGCAAGTAGACACTCATGAAGAGCTGGTAGGATTGTATTCAGGAGATGAGCATTGAAGACTGGTACATCTTCCTACCAAAAGAATCCAGGGTTCTAGCTTCTCTGGCTGGCAGCACCGAGGCATAGTCCCTGGTGCTCCTGGCTCTTTTGAGAGCGGATTCCACCACCATGGAACATATCAAAACCAGATGTACCATGTATCCGATAATGGGTGTCAATCTTCTTGGGCATGATGAGGACAGAGGGGACTCCCTGTTCCTGATGAGGACTTTGTGGAGTACCTCACGGAGAGGTGCAGTCACAGCCTCCTTAAGAGGAGATGTACAGTCCAGGACCTTGAGCATCTTGGCTCTGGGCTCATCTTCCACTTCCCAATGAAATGGAATGGCCTCAGCCATTTCCTGTACAAAACATGAAAATGAAAGGCTCTTCCGGTGGAGACCTTCTCCTTTCAGGTGGAGGGGAGGGTTCTCAGGGAATCCCATAAGAGTCATCTGAGGAAACGCATCTGGGATCCTCCTCTGAATCCCATGAGCACGCCTTTTGGGGTCAGACTATTTCCTAGACAGCGGCGTCGAGAAGTCAGCTCCTGCCTGGACTCCAGCGAAGCTTCCTCCACCAATGTCGAGGGACTGCCAGCTTGGGTGGCAGTCGACATTGGTCTCTCTCTCTCATATATTTATATATATATATATATATATAAATAATTCTCACCTGCAAAAAAAGAACTGAGACTGCGTTCACGCGACAGGCAGAAAGGCACTCGCGCTTGAGTGGTGAAATGTAGCTCACGCTTCACAAACAACTCTTTTAGCTATGGCATAATGCCAGACCGGGTGACACAGATCGGCATCACCAACCTGTGAGAATTATAAGCCTGCTAGTCCTCGGAGAAATATTATTACAATCAGTAGTTCATAGCTTGGGGATTTTTAATAATTTGTTTTTGTCCTTTGAACAACCGATTAGCCAGATTATCAAAACTATTTTATTGTTAAGGCAGAATTCAGACTTCTTCCCCCCTTGACAACCTTTAGTTGATAGCCCAAGCTATAATATCTTTACATTTTTAGATTATAGTATTATATATTTAGAGTTCCCAAAAATGTTATTCATGAAAATTCACCTTCTGCAAAACCCAGCTGCAAAAATATTTTTGCATAAGAGAATGAACAGTGTTACACCTTTATTGCAATCTTTACATTGGCTTTCTATTCATGTTCAAATTTTATATGAGCTTGCTTCAGAGTATAAGACTCCATTTGGTTATTCAATCAAAAATTTGTTCTTCATGTTCTGCTTATATTAATCAAGAAAGTCCGAGAAAGAGGGGGAGAGGGGGATGGGAGAAGAATCATTTTATTGTGGGTCACCATGAGCTTCTGGATAAAGCGGTATATAAAAATAATAATCCATCACAGAATTCATAACATGCTTACATCAATTTCAAATCCTGAATTTTTTAAAAATTCTAAATAAACCAAATCCAGGCCAAACTATTAGTAGTTTGTTTGTTTTTTTGAGGAAAACACTATCATTCTACCCTGCTTAAAAGTTAAACTTATCTGAAAATAAAGAGGTTGGCAGCCATTATTTCTGTTTATTTGTTCATAGTCTAATTGAAATGATATCTGCTTAGCTTTTATAAATATCAAACAGGATTATGTTTTCAAATATTAAAAAAATTTGAAAAGAATATGAAAAATATAATAAAGTAGACACCATAGTGAGACACCTAAGAAGTCTCACTAGCATTTGTAAACCATTAATTATCTTTAATTGAGTTTGAGGTGGCCATGCCAACTTCTGGTCACATCAGGCAACCAGAATTGAGGATCCGCCCAGTCCATGCCCATTCTCTTCTCAAGCCCTGCCCATGCCTCACCCTTTTCATAATCCTTCCCCTAACCCTGCCTATAATCCCACCCCTTTTGGTGATATCACAGGAACTGACAACCACACCCGTTTTCCAAGATGGTGGTGACTACTGTAAACATCACACTACTCACCGCAATTTTGGATGGGGTCACGTGACAGGAAGTGATATTAAAAGCACTCAACACCACTGCAGGGGGGTAGTCTTCTTTGTTAAAGGAACTGCCGGGATGGAAAGGGGCACGGATGGAGAGAGAGGGGACTGCAGGGGTAGCCTTCGTTGCTAAAGGAACTCCTGTGCATTGCTCTGTAACGGCTTTCGTTTAAAAAGGAAAAAAAAAAAAAAAAGTTTGCTTAGCTGTAACTTTTCCCAGTCAATAAAACCCCAGAAGCTGCTATACATTTCACTTACATGACCTTGCTTGCCTGGGATGGAGAAGGAGGGGGTTGTAGGGGTAGTATTCTTTGCTAAAGGAACTCCTTTGTTTGCATGATTTGGTAGAAGGAGCAGCCTGAGCTCACACAGACAGGGAAACTTAAGATACTGTGAAACAGGAGGGCTGTGAGAGGAGGAGGAGGGTGGTACAGCGGATATGTGAGGAGGTGAGGGAGAGAACGTGTGTATTTTTTTTTACACAATACAGCACACTGCTCCGTCAGCTGGGTGTTTGTTCCTGGACGGAGGGAGGGGTGTCTGGGTTAGTGGCATTCTTTCCTGTGAGAAAGAAAAACATCTGTCTGGGGGTCAAGCCTTTTTCCAGAACTGTTCAGAAAAAGGAGTTGAAAGTAGTCGGAAGGCTAAAAAATATCTATTTTGTTTTGTTGCACTGTTCAAAAAAAAAAAGAAAAGGAGTTTAAGGTAGTGTGGAGGCTAAAATAAAACAAATAATGCCATTTTCTTTCCTGACAGATTTTAAAAAGTCTAAGCTGTGCACGGTCCTCCTACATAAGTACCGTCATACTGGGAAAAGACCAAGGGTCCATCAAGCCCAGCATCCTGTCTCCGACAGTGGCCAATCCAGGCTTTAAGAACCCGGCAAACCCTCCCCCCCCCCCCAAAAAAAAAAAAAAAAACGTAATTCTTAATAATGTTCAATGGACTTGTCCCTCAGGAATCTGTCCAAACCCCATTTAAATTCCTAAGGCCAGCTGTTGTCACTACATTCTCCGGCAATGAGTTCCAGAGTGTAACTACACGCTGAGTAAAGAATAACTCTCTCTTATTTGTTTTAAATCTACCATATTCTAGCTTCATCTTGTGTCCCCTGGTTTTGTTGTTGTTTGAAAGTGTAAACAAATGCTTCACATCTATTCCGCTCATTATCTTGTAGACTTCTATCATATCACCCCTCAGCCACCTTTTCTCCAAGCTGAAGAGCCCTAACCTTCTCAGCCTTTCCTCATAGGTAAGTCGTTCCATTCCCTATATCATTTTTGTCGCCCTTCTCTGCACCTTCTCTAATTCTTTATATGTTTTTTGAGATGCGGCGACCAGAATTGGACACAATATTTGAGGTACGGTCGCACCATGGAGCGATACAACGGCATTATAACATCCTCGTGTTTGTTTTCCATCCCTTTCCTAATAATACTCAACATTCTGTGTGCTTTCTTAGCCGCCGCAGCACACTGAGCAGAAGTTTTTAACGTCTTATCAACGATGACTCCCAGATCCCTTTCTAGGTCTGTGACTCCTAACGCGGAACCCTGCATGACATAGCTGTAATTCAGGTTCCTTTTACCCACATGCATCACTCTGTGCTTCTCAACATTGAACTTCATCTGCCACTTCCACGCCCAATCTCCCAGTCTCGCGCGGTCCTCCTGTAATCTTTCACACTCCTCCTGCAACTTGACAACCCTGAATAGTTTTGTGTTATCTGCGAATTTAATTACCTCACTAGTTACTCCCATCTCTAGGTCATTTATAAATATGTTAAAAAGCAGCGGTCCCAGCACAGACCCCTGCGGGACCCCACTAACTACTCTTCTCCACTGAGAATACTGACCATTCAGTCCTACACTTTGCTTCCTATCTTTCAACCAGTTCTTAATCCATAGTAATACCCTACCTCCGATCCCATGACTCTCCAGTTTCCTCTGGAGTCTTTCATGAGGCACTTTGTCAAACGCCTTTTGAAAATCCAGATACACAATATCCACCGGCACCCTATTGTCCACATGTTTGTTCACCCCCTCAAAAAAATGCAGTAGATTGGTGAGGCAAGACTTTCCTTCACTAAATCCGTGCTGACTTTGTCTCATCAGCCCATGTTTTTGTATGTGCTCTCTACCATTTTGCCCGGTACCGACATCAGACTCACCGGTCTATAAATTTCTCGGATCTCCTCTGGAACCTTTTTTAAAAATCGGCATAAACATTGGCTACCCTCCAGTCATCCGGTACCACACCTGATTTTAGGGATAGATTGCATATTACTCCATATTGCAGCTCTACAAGTTCATTCTTCAGTTCTATTAATACTCTGGGATGAATACCATCCGGTCCTGGTGATTTGCTACTCTTGCAGAACTGACCCATTACATCCTCCAAGTTTACAGTAAATTCGTTTTAGTTTCTCCAACTCACCCACTTCAAATACTCTTTCCGGCACTGGTATCCCTCCCAAATCCTCCTCAGTGAAGACCGAAGCAAAGAATTCATTTAATTTCTCCGCTACAGCGTTGTCTTCCCTGATCGCCCCTTTAACACCACTTTCGTCCAGCGGCCCCCAACCGATTCTTTAGCCGGCTTCCTGCTTTTAATGTATGTAAAAAATTTTTTACTATGTATTTTCGCTTCTAACGCTTTTTTTCAAAGTCCTTTTTAGCCCTCTTTATCTCCGCTTTGCATTTTGCTTGGCATTCCTTATGTTTTATCTTATTATTTTCAGTCGGTTCTCTTCTCCATTTTCTGAAGAATCGTTTTTTTGGCTTTAATGGCTTCCTTTACCTTACTGCTTAGACACGCTGGCTGACGTTTGGTCTTTTTTTCCTCTTTTTCTAATACGTGGAATATATTTGTCCTGTACCTCTAGGATGGTGTTTTTGAACAGCATCTACGCCTGATGCAAGTTTTTTTACCCTGCGAGCTGCTCCTTTTAGTCTTTTTTTCACCGTTTTTCTCATTTTAACATAATCACCTTTTCTAAAGTTAAATGCTAATGTATTTGATTTCCTAAGTTCACTTCCTTCAATGCCAATTTCAAAACTGATCATATTGTGATCACTGTTATCAAGTGGCCCTTGCACCGTTACCCCCCGCACTAGATCATGAGCTCCACTAAGGACTAAGTCTAGTATTTTTCCTTCTCTTGTCGGCTCCTGAACCAGCTGTTCCATGAAGCTGTCCTTGATTTCATCAAGAAATTTTATCTCCCTGGTGTGTACCGCTATTCCTAGGTAGTAGAGGGCGGTGTTAAGTGCTATTGACATCACTTCCCCTCACATGATCCCATCCAAGGTGGCTAGTGTGAAACAGGAAGACATGTGATATGTACAGTAGTTGCCATCTTGGAAAGGTGGTGTGGCTATGACAGGTTCATGTGATGTCACCAAAAGGGGAAGGTTATGCAAAAAGGGATGAGGTTCGGGAGAGATTATGCAAATAAGGTGGCATTAGGGCTAGGATTAGGATTATGCAAAAGCAACAAGATGTGGATAGGGATGTGATGTCATATCTGGTCATCAAAGGGTGGGCTGGGGCAGGGAGCGGGTGGGGTATGGGCTGAGATGGGCATGGCCTTGGCAGATTCTCAATTCTGATTGGCTGATGTGACCAGAAATGGGTGTGGCCACTTAGCAAAATAAATTAAATAATTAACAGTTGATGAATACTAGTGAAGTATACTATTCATAGCGCTGACTAGGTGTAACGGTTCGATGCCATCAATTCCCCTTGACAAAGTGTCCTTGCGAAACAGGCACCTGTCGGGGACACGGAGGCACGCCAACCTACACAGATAAGTAAAGCGCAGCCATTGAATAACTAAGATTGTTGGCTTGCTGACTTGAGCAGGCATCAGATCATTAAGCATTAGAAAGGTGGGGGAAGGAGAGTCGATGATTAAGAACACACACACCGCTTAGATTCACCGTAAGGTGAAGTGTGATCAGCTGTTTACGATAAATGAGACTCTTCCTGTAGAAAAAGAGATTCTCCCTGCACCGATAGATGCCTGCAGCAGCAGTCATTTCTCTGTATTGTAGCTCTACTTTTGTTTTGATTTGCAATTTTAATGTGGCAGTAATTTGCATGCTCATTGATTATTGCATGTCACAATTTTATTTTGTTTAGTTTTTTTGTGGTATTTTGCAATAGAGCAAGACTTGCTCCATCTGCCCCCACAGTGCCTTAGTTTGCATATGGCAATTTACAAGCTGACCACCAAATCTAGAAGGGAGTATGAAATGCCAGGAACTGTGCTTTTAACTAAACCCCTAACTCTGTATAGTTCACCAAAAATTAGGTGCCAATTTAACAATCAACTTTAGGCACTAAAGTGGAAGTTATATATCAAAATGGAGGCAATGTGAAATTATGTCTTACCTAATAATTTCTTTTCCTTCAGTTGGCTGCACTGTTCTGAACAAGTGGGTGTTATCCCCTCCTACCAGCAAATGGAGGTAGAGAAAAAAAAAAGCGGTATTTTCCAGTGAACCCACTGGTATAACCTGCTGGTGTTCAGGGAAATCTCCAGTATGCATCTGCCAAAGCAGCAGAATGTTCCTTTGTAATTTATTTATTTGTTACATTTATACCCCACATTTTTCCACCTATTTGCAGGCTCAATGTGGCTTACAAAGTATCGTAATGGTGATTGCCATTACGATTGATAACAAATACAAGGTTGTGTTATGGTCACAGGTAGAAGTGTTTCAGGCGTCATGGGGTCGGGGATAATAGATTGTCCAGTACGATCAAAGATTATCTTGTGTTGCTGGGTGTGGGGATTTATGTTGGATCGGTGGGATAAGCTTTTTTTTTTTTTTTTTTTTTTTGAAGAGGTGGGTTTTCAATGATTTCTTGAAGTTTAGGTGGTCATGTATTGTTTTCACTGCATACGGGAGTCCATTCCATAGTTGTAAGCTCATGTAATAGAAGCTAGATGCGTGAGTTGTTTTATATTTTAGCCCTTTACAGTTTGGGTAATGTAGGTTTAGGTATGATCATGCTGATCCGATCCTGGGACTATGCTGTAGATGATTTTGTGGACTACAGTGCAGATTTTGAAGATGATCCGTTCTTTAATTGGAAGCTAGTGCAGCTTTTCTCAAAGGGGTTTAGCGCTGTCGAATTGGGTTTTACCATATACCATGTAATGGCACACCCATGCCCCATCAACCAATGCAGCAGCAATGAACATCAAGAAAGCATAAACAACACAGAGTGGCACTTGCTACCCTGCATCTCCAAGGACTGCCTCATTGTGTCAGCTTATTTTTTTTTTTTCAAACTATACAGGAAAGAGTAGAGCCCCAGGCCTTTCCAAGGACAGGCTTCAGAATGGTGCAGCCTACTAAGGGAAATGAAATTATTAGGCAAGACATAATTCCACCTTCCTTGTCATCTGGCTGCACCATTCTGAACAAGTGGGATGTCCCCAAGAACAACTGGGAGAGGGGGCCTTCAAACCTGGAGGCACTAGCCAATTTCTACAAACGTAGGTGAACTCTATGGCTGCCTTGATCTAATGTGCATGAGGGCTAAGGAACTGAACAAGAGATGATTGGACAGATGAAATTCATTGGTCTCCTCCAAGTATTGGTGCAATATCTGCCGGACATCTAATTTATGCAGTTTCCGATCAAAGGGATCAGAACCCTCCTCTGGAAAGGAGGGCAAACAGACCTCCTGGTTCACAAGGAATGCCGAGACCCCCTTGGGCAGAAAGAAGGAAACCATGGGGATAGACACCGAATCCTCTGAATAGGAGAGGAATGTGTCCTGACAAGACAACACCTGCAACTTAGAGACTCTCCGAGTTGAAGTGATGGTTACAAGGAAAACCACCTCGAAGGTAAGCTCCCTAATTGAGGCGTGTTGCAAGGGCTCGAAGGGAGCTCTGGGAAGCATGCAGAGGACCAAATTCATGCCCCAGTTAGGAAAAAAAAAAAGAGGGGTGCAGAGGCCGCAAATAAGCAGCCCCCTTCAAAAAACATGCCATCTCCTCATGCGCTGCCAGGAAAAGGCCTTTCACTCTGCCCTGACAACTGGAAAGGGCAGCCACCTAGAGTTTAATGGAATTCAATACCAGCCCCTGTTCTAGCCCTTGCGGCAAAAAACCTATAGCATCTGGAATCTGTGCCCTCTAAGGAGACAGTGCCCATTTGGCACACCAATTCTTGAAAGCTTTCCAGACCAACACATAGATTAATGATGTGGAAGACTTCTACGGCTTAAGTAAGGTAGAAACAACCGCAGGCAAAAAAACTGCGTTTAAAAAAAAGGTTTGGACAAGTTCCTGGAGGAAAGGTCCAAAGCCTGCTATTGAGATAGACATGGGGGAAGCCATTGAAGTTATGCAAGATCATAACTGCATTACTTGCCATGGAATGTTGCTATTTGGATGTATGACAGATACTTGTGACCTGGATTGGCCACTTTTGGAAGCAAGATACTGGGCTACATAGACTATGGTCTGACCCAGTATGGCTATTCTTATGTTCTTAAACTGCATCTCACTAAGGGCCTCCTTTCAAGGGCCAAACTGTAAGCCAGAAGGAATCCAGATCCTCCAGTTCTACCAGGCCCCAATCAAGGTGGCTGGATCCCCTGGCCAGAAGCAGCAGATTGACTACCTACAGCCGCTTTAGGTCTGCATACTACAGTTGAAGGACCCAATCTGGAGCTACTAGGAGGATGAGATGAGGATGGCACAATATTCTGCGCAAGAGCCGGCTTATCAGAGGCCATGCAGGGAGACATACAGGTGCTCATTCACCAGACATGGCTGGACCAAAGCATCTATCCCCTGTGAAGCTGCCTCCTTCAGACTGCTGAAGATGCACTCTACCTTGGCTTTGGAGCACGTGGAGGGGCATAATCGAACGGGGTGCCCAAGTTTTCCTGAGGACGTCCTCACAGGACGTCCCCGCGAAGGGGCGGGGAAACCCGTATTATCGAAACAAGATGGGCGGCCATCTTTCGTTTCGATAATACCGTCAGGGACGCCCAAATCTCAACATTTAGGTCGACCTTAGAGATGGTCATCCCCGATTTTCAGCGATAATGGAAACAGAGGAAGCACATCTCAGAAACGACCAAATCCATGCCATTTGGTCGTGGGAGGAGCCAGCGTTCGTAGTGCACTAGTCCCCCCGACATGCCAGGACATCAACCGGGCACTCTAGGGGGCACTGCAGTGGACTTCAGAAAAAACTCCCAGGTGCATAGCTCCCTTACCTTGTGTGCTGAGACCCCCAAAACCCACTCCCCACAACTGTACACCACTACCATAGCCCTTAGGGATGAATGGGGGCACCTACATGTGGGTACAGTGGGTTTCTGGTGGGTTTTGGAGGGCTCACATTTACCACCACAAGTATAACAGGTGGGGGGGTATGGGCCTGGGTCCGCCTGCCTGAAGTGCACTGCAGTACCTATTAAAACTGCTCCAGGGACCTGCATACTGCTATCATGGAGCAGCTGGGTATGATATTTGAGGCTGGC
The DNA here is from genome assembly GCF_901765095.1 of Microcaecilia unicolor. Classification (NCBI taxonomy): domain Eukaryota; kingdom Metazoa; phylum Chordata; class Amphibia; order Gymnophiona; family Siphonopidae; genus Microcaecilia; species Microcaecilia unicolor. The sequence continues at coordinate 507,857,537 of NC_044031.1, forward strand.
ATAGAGGCTGGAAAAAATATTTTAAATTTTTTTTTTTTTAGGGTGGGAGGGGGTTAGTGACCACTGGGGGAGTATGGGGAGTTCATCCCCGATTCCCTCCGGTGGTCATCTGGTCATTTAGGACACATTTTTGTGGCTTAGTCGTAAAAAAAAAAAAAAAAGGACCAAGTAAAGTCGGCCAAGTGTTCGTCAGGAACGTCCTTTTTTTCCCCATTATCGGCTGAGGACGCCCATGTGTTAAGCACGCACAAGTCCCGCTTCCGACACGCCCCCGTGAACTTTGGTCATCCCCGCGACGGAAAGCAGTTGAGGACACCCAAAATCGGCTTTTGATTATGCCGATTTGGGCAACCCTGGGAGAAGGACGCCCATCTCCCGATTTGTGTCGAAAGATGGGCACCCTTCTCTTTCGAAAATAAGCCTGATAGTCATCAAGTTGAAAACCGGTGATCCCCATCATTTCTGAATGAGCTGAAAGGCGTCCGACCCCAGCTCCCACTTAAGAGCAACTAAGAAAACCTACCTGGATACTGCCCTGCCCACAATATGCACCACAGACATAGCTTAAAGATGCCTCTCTAACAGCAGAGGCTCACCACTTCCAGCGCCTTCGTCTGGCTCCTGGTGCCACCTTGCTTGTTTATGTAGACCCACAGTAGAGGAAGGAATTAGACCAAGGCCGGTGAACTGCACAAGTCTCTCAGACAATTGATCAGCCACAAAGCCTCCAGCGAGGTCTAGGTCCCCTGGCCTACTCAGCCCAAGCAATGAGCTCCCCAGCCAAGGAGACTCGCATTAGAGGTAACCATCACCCACTGCAGAGTCCAGTGAAACTCCCCCTCACCTCCTCCAGACTGGCTTTCATTTTGGCTGATAGGCAAGTGTCACTTGAAGTCATGTGAAACCAGGGCCCAGCTGGACAAGAGAGCTGACTGAAGATACATATGAACTCATACCCAAAACACCACTTCCAGAGTTGCCGCCATGAAGCCCAAGAGCTTCAGGTAGTCCCAAAGTTTTGGAGTCAGCAGCTTGCACAGCCTGTGCTTCTGGGCTTGTAGCTTTGCCGCCCAACCTTCTGGGAAGAAAACCACCCCTTTGCTGAAGCAAACTCCCCAATATTCCAGGATCTGGTTAGGGAGCAATGACTCTTCGGTCAATTCACCACCCAGACCAGTCCCTCCAAGAGAGCCCAGTCCCTCCAAGAGGGCTATGACCTGAGAAGTTGTTCCCCTGTCCTCAGTCTCTGATTTGACCTGAATCAGCTAATTATCAAGGTAAAGATACATCCAGATGCCCTGGCACCTCCTATGGGCTGCCATCACCATCATCTTGGAAAAGGTGTGAGGGGCCTGTGGCCAGCCTAAAAGACAAAGCTTGAAACTGTAAATTGCGCCCAAGCACACAAAAGTGGAAGGCATTGCTTGTGATAATCCACAATGGGATGTGCAGGTAGGCTTCCTTAAGATCCAAGGATGTCAGGAAGTTGCCTGGCTAAAGCAAGGCAATCACTGACCAGAGAGTTTCCATGCAGAAGTGATGTATCCAAAGGTAAGATTCAGTCCTTTTAGATCCCCAACGGGCCACAAGGAATTCCCCTTCTTTAGGACCATGAAATAAATGAAATATAAGGCCAAACCTTGCTCCTCTAACGGGACAGATTCCACTGCTCCTAGGTTGAGTAAATATTACACAGTAAGACTGACATCTGGCACCACCAGGGGCGTCTGAGGGCTCTCTTTATCTCCAGCGGCATTAAACCACCCAGAACAGGGCCTTGGTGGGGAGCTTCTGGGTCCATAAGGGCCCCACCACTGACCAAGGGACCAGCTTCTGCCTATAGGGCTTGTTTGACCATTTGGGTCAAACTCCAAACTCTGGAGCCAAAAAGTTTTAGAACCCCACCCCCCTGCAGGCAGACCCAGGGTGGGTAGGAAGGATATGCCACCCCCCACCCCTCTAAGCCTAAATGAGGGCTGAGAACTCTCCTACTGCATTGGAACAATAGCAGAGAAAAAGAATCCAAATGGTTGCCGGTTCCACTGAAGCTGTCGAGATCATGGGTCCCAATGTTTTGGTACGGAGAGAACAGCAGGCAGCTCCGTAGGTTACCCCCTCACAGCCATTTCCAAAGTTGGAAACTTCCCATCATCGCAGGAGGGACATTCAGAACTGTCAGCTGTACTAACTGCCGGCTCTTGCAGATTGAGCAGTATCTAGTATCTGGTTGCAGGGCAGGCATGTCCAGCCACATGGCTGATGCACATAGGCCTGCCTTGAGCTGACTTTAGCCTGGGGCTCCAGCATCTCCACTGTCCCCCTGCACTCTACAGGTGCTTCATTTGTCTCTTCTTTTTTTTTGAAAGTAGAAGCTGTTTTTTTTTTAAACTCAATTAGCATTATTCCCCAATAGAGGGAATAAAGTTAAATCAGGTAGATCCAAATAGCAAACTGCTTTTTTTTTTTAAACGCCTTGGAGCTGCAGGGTAGCGTCGGGAAGGGAGTACAGGCTACAAGTAGTGGGGAGATGGGGACCCATGCTCCTCTGGCAGGGCCGAGCCAAACGCCTCACTCAGTGGACACTAAAAAAATAAAAAAATTCACTTAAGGGCAGCAGAGCATAGCTCTGCACTCAACCAAGTCCAGTCCAGGAACCAGGCAACCTAAGAGTGGCCAGTAGGCTCAACCTCGCTATGAGCCTCAGCCAGCAGTGCAGGGAGCTAGGCCAAGGAACAGCCTGAACAACCTACCATCTACCAGAGGTACAGAAAAACACTTGAGATTTCCCTGACCACCAGCATGTTATACTGGTGGGTTCACTCGGAAAGTCCATTTTTTTCCTCTACCTCCATCTGTAGGTAGGAGGGGATAACACCCACTTGTTCAGAACGGTGCAGCCAGACAAGAAAATGGCAGTTATATGCATAATTGCACTAAGGTGCTATTCTATAAAGTAGCACCCACATGCTTTAGTGCATAACTGCAAGGGGACGTGCACGTGGGTGGGCCATGGGTGATTCATACACTTACATGGGAAACTTATACAGAATACTGAAAGTTACGTGCCTAAGTGCAACATTTAGGCATTCTCATTTACTCCACTTATAGAAATGGCATAAATGGGCATGTGTACATTTAGACGCATCATTGCCAATTTATGCTAGTATTCTATAACGGCTTTGGTGCACAAATTTACTGTTATAGAATACTATCTTAGTGCTTATATTTTTGGCACTTAACTTTTAGTGGAATTGCCCCCTTAATGTGGAGGTAATTACCACTCATTAACTTTTAACATATCAGATAATATAACAGTTAAAGCCACCTTAACAGTTGATCTAACTGCATCATATTATCTGCCTTTCAGTTAACATGTTAAAATTCTCTGTGTGTTAATTGGAAACTGCTGAGAACACTCCTAATAGTTAATGCAGAAGTTTTGCAGTTACAGTATGTTAATGCAAAACTTCAGCACGTTAGTAAACATGCCCCTAGAAATACTAAAGATAACATCAAATTATATAGAAGTATTTTACATATACAAACAAGAGAACAAATCATATGTGTGTATTTAGATTGTTTCTGTCTCTCTACATGTATGTAAACTGCTTTAATTGTAACCACAGAAAGGCGGTTTAAGTCCCCTATCCCTAATTTCTGACTTGGAGGACAGAGGGGAGAGTGTGGCTCAAATGGTATGTTAACCCAAAAGTCTGAACATTCTGTTGGTTTCAGAAGAATAATAAATTGAACGATTAGATGATGATACATTTTCTATAGTTTATTTTGTTTTAAACAGTTTAACCACAGGGTACAACTGTCCCACAGGCAAGGCCAGATATACTGGACCCTAGGCAAACCCCTATCAGAGACCCCCATATGTACTACTTTTCTCAACACCCCCATTCCCTCCACAGACTATCATTCAAGTTTATTCTATGTTTATTAATGTTTTAGGATGCAAGAAAATGTTCCTCCTGACGAAGGAGTCCCAAAATGCGGTCTCGCATTGAGGAACCGGAAATGTAAACTCAAGCATTGCAGCGGGTTTTAAATCAGTTTCCAGAGTTCCACCTTCAGTCTTATTGATCTGTTGGCCATAATAATGGTTTAAAACAGACTGGATCTACAATTGTGGAATGCAATGCGGATGAAAAATTCATTGTAGAAGGGCAGAAGCTGCTATGTGGAAGAAAGTAATGAAAAATTAATGAAATAACTGTGGCGAAAATGGACTTTGCATTGCACTGCTGAAAGAGGGAAATGGTTCGTTAGATAACACCAATGTATAAACACTGTTCATTGAATTTGGAAGGTGTATTGATTTGCACATGGTTTGTGGTATGACTGGCTGACAATGAGTGTGAACCGGAAAACTTGGTAGGGTTTGTTGATATATGTACATGTATTAATAATAAAAATCGGATTTGAGATAAATTGGAGTACACACGTGTATTAATTAGTTGATGATTTTGTACTAAGTGATTTCTCCCCTCTAGTATTGATATGATAAATCTCTTACTCAGAGGACTTTCAAGACAGTTTACAATATACAATTTAAAGAGTTAAAAGAACTTAAAAATGTAAAAGGAAATACAGTATCAAAGAAAGTAAAGGTAAAACCAAATAAATACTAACCCCCCCTGTTTACTAAGTTGCGTTAGCGGCTGCCGTGCGCTAATGCCGACACAGCCCATTCACTTTAAATGGGCTGTGTTGGCATTGAAGCACGGCTTAGTAAATGGGGGGGGGGGGGGTGTAAATGTTCAGAAAAGTAGTACCAGCAACGATTCCGTGAGCTCAATCCTGGTAGGCTACGGAAGCAAGGTCAGATATCTAAAGGGTCAAGCAAAAGCATCTTACAACAAGAACGTCTTTTTTTTTCTTAATTCCTCTAAAGAATGCTCTAAATCAAAGGAATATTGGAAGAGCATTCCGGAATCTAGGGGCAGTTATGCTAATGTCTTTGTTCTGATAGGGGTCTTTTACAAGGCACTGGTAAGCCCAACACTGGCTTACTGAACGCTAAATCGGACTACTGCCAGCCCAACGCAGCCACCGGTCGTAGTTCTGCCCCAAACATGTGCCATTTTCAGGGGAAAAAGAAAACCCCCAGAAATGGCCTGTGCGGTGGCAACCAAGCAGTAATCGGGCATTACTGCACGCTGCCTGGTTACAGTGGAGCCCTTATCGCCACCTCAATGGGTGGCGGTAAGGGCTCCCCACCGCATGGCCACACGGGAAGAATTCTCTTACTGTATGGCCATGTTTGTCTGGGGGCTTTTTACCTGCCGCAATAAAAAGGGCCCTAGCGTGTGGGAAAAAAACAGACCTGTCGCTAGTGCAGGGCCCTTTTTCCCCGCAGCTTGGTAAAAGGACCCCATAGTGCCTTAAAAAATAATATGAAAGGATGGTATAACAAAACACTTCTGTTGGAAGGATCTTAAAGACCAATAGGGGCATAAGGAATCAATCTCAAAAGATACAATGGGAATTCAGAGTAATGAATCTAATGGACCAGCATAATTATTTTAAATATAATTCTGTAGTTAATGAGCAGCCAATTCTCCTCATGCAATAGTGCAGTCACATGATCAAATTTTTTGGAGTCACAGTTTAACAGCCATATTTTGAGCTATTTGGAGTCTTTTTCTATCTGCAATTCAAGTCCCTTTTAACAAGGTGTTACAGTAATCTAGGCTACTAATAACAAAGGCATACACAAGAACTATGTTGTAAATAACTGCCAGAGGTGTAGCTATGGGTGGGCTTTGACTCAGGCCCACCCAGCTTGACCTGATAGGCTGTGCACTTCAGCGCCTTTCTGCTATGGCTCAGCTGAGTCACCACGACGTGCAGCTTTTAGGCAGGCGGCAGCACTCCTTTCCTCCTCCTCCTACCAGTCTAATTTTTTTTTTTTTTAGTGCAGGTCCTCTTCTCCTGATCCAGAAGTTGGTAGGCCTGGCCAGTCTAGTGCTGCACTCCTGCGCTGCTATTCCTTTGCTCACTACGACATCTGACCATCTTCACTCTGGACTCTGCTGCTGTGCCTTGCTTTCCCCACCTCCCCAGTGTGCATGATGGTGACACAGTGACGCAGGGGAAAATCTGCCGGTTGCCGTCAGTGTCACGGCTCCTCCACTGTGCCCTCGCTGGAGTATGGAGAAATTAGGCCGTACCTGCTAATTTGCTTTTCTTTAGTCCCTCCGGACCGGCCAAGAATGTGACTGATGGGTTGTGCACGCCTTCCAGCAGGTGGAGACTGAGAACTGTGACTCTAGAGAGAGAGCAAATAAGAGCCCTTGCCAGCTTGAGAAAGATCCAGTATTATCATAACAAAGCAGAAGGAAAAGGAGTAGAACCTCGGCTGTGCATCCGTGGGCCTGAGCAGCCACCAGCACTTCACCAACATAGAGCCTGTGCCTTATATCATACGTGCTTGCACATCGCCAACATAGAGCCTGTGCCTTATACCGTGCGTGCTTCTAAGAGATGCCACTCCAGGCAGAGCACTTATTTCTTAGCTGTGTCCTTTAATTTTTTTTTTTTTTTTTTACATATAACAGCAAACATACAACACAGCTCCATGAGGAACCCAACAGCAAAACAACAGAATACACCGAGGGAGGGATCTGGGCCAGTCCGGAGGGACTAAAGGAAAGCAAATTAGCAGGTAAGGCCTAATTTCTCCTTCCTTAGCGTCCCTCCAGACCAGCCCAGAATGTGCCTGATGGGAAGTAACAAAGCAGTATAAATATGGGAGGGAGCTAAGTAACCCCACAGAGAGAACCATTGTACCTAAAATCGTATGCGTACGACATTGCACATCCAACTGTCAATGCTTTGAAAAAGAATACAAAGACGATCAAATGACCGGCTTAGAAAACCCCAAAGGAGGTACCTGAAAAAAGACGCTCCGCCCAAGAGGTCATCTATCCTCTCATAAGCTAACACTCCAAGTCAAAAAAAAAACTGTAGGCTTAGAAGCCATGAGCTGTTTGCGCAAAACTATCATGTTCCCAAGCCACCAAGAAACCATAGGCTTAGAGGCCATAAGCCTTCTACACAACACCTTCAATCAGAACAAACAGATCTGTCCACAAAATTCCTCCGCAGATTTTAAATACTAGAGAGCTTTCCAGACAACAAGACACTCTAAGTGATGCTTGTCCTCCAATCCTGAAGACAGAGCAGACACCACCACTGACTGAGGCAAGTGAAATTGAGACAAGACCTTGGGAAGAAATGAGGGAAAAGGGAGTAAGTTCACCCAATCCGTAGAAGTCCATAACACAGAGACTCACAAGAAAGAGCCTGCAGCTTCGAAACTCACCGAGCTGAAGCGATAGCAACCAAAATACTGACTTAAGTGCAAAGTGTTGTCAAGTACTGGGAGCCAAAGGCTCAAACGGAGGCCTGGTTAGAAATGAGAGTACCAAATTAAGATCTCAATGAGGAAAACCACTGACCGGGAAGGAGGACTCAAATAGTTTGTTCCACAGAAAAAAAAACCCTGGCAACAACCGGATGGCTGATCAAGGCCGAAGGCCCAAGCCAGACCTATGTCAAGACCTCGCTGCAAGAAAGCCAACAACTGCTGAACTAACGCGCGACAGGGAGATATGACCAGCTCCTCACATCACGACTCAAAAAATGCGCCAAGTCCCTAACATAACTTAGTGCCCAGCCTCCGAGTAACTCAATCCCCTGACAGAGATGGTTTAAATGGCACTGAGGAAAGACCTAGAGCAGAACGGCCAACCAAAACCAAAGAAGCGTAACTCCCCTCTGTGCTCTGGGGACTTCGAAGCAACTAAAGAGGAAGCTTCGCTTTGGACAAGGAAGCAAAAAGAACCATTGTTGGAAATTCCCAACGCTCTACCACAGCTTGACCTGCTACTTCGCTGAGAGCGCATTCTCCGAGATCCAGCGAGTTTCCACTGAGAAAGCCCGCTTGAACGTTCTGAACACCTGCAACATGAGCGGCGAAATGAACCACTCAATGCAATTCCACCCAATGTAGTAGCTCAACCGTCTCTTGCTTCAACTGACAACACTTCGTCCACCTTTGGCGAATGAAATATATATATGCCATCGTTGTGGCATACCCTGACGTGATGCGGCCGACTCACCCACCAGCCGGTGACAAAATGCCTGAGGAGCTAGCTGAAGTGCTCTGGTTTCCAGAAAGCTGTCGAGACCGTGAGTATACAGCTCCTGACAGTGAGCTCCTCAGCCCGAGACTGTAATCTGTTGTGAGAACTATCCCTTTTGGCTGCTCCAATGACATACCTTTGCAAAGGATGGACCCCGGGAGCAACCACTTAAATTAGGGCCTGCAGTCCCAATAGCTTCTATTGATGCTCACTCCATATGTCCTCCCTGTGTTTGATGCAGCTCCTCAGTTCACATGGATCGATGCCTCTGGTGCAGATGTGCCTGGGATTGGACTTAAACCAAATCTCTCTCTCTTGTGCTCTTCACAGCCACAAAGACATCTAGATGACACAAGCTGACATGGTTCTTCAGGGAATCATGTTATGGCCCAAGACATAACGTGGAGTGCACTCAGTTATGCATATCAGTAACTTGATCCAGGCCTGGTGCACCACAGGGGGTCCTTTTTTCTACGACATCAATGGAAAACAGTCAAAGCAAAATCAAATGACTTGATTGTCAAGAATTTGAATGAAGCTACTCTGGAAAGAGATTGTAATCACAGAAAGGCAGTGTATCAAATCCCAATCAAAGCTGTTTACATATTATACACAGGTACTTATTTTGTACCTGGGGCAATGTAGGGGTAAGTGATTTGCCCAGAGTCACAAGGAGCTGCAATGGGAATTGAACCTGGTTTCCCTGGCTTTTAGGTTACTGCACTAACCATTAGGCTACTCCTCCACTCGATACATAGGGTCCAGTGCAGGCCATGATCAAATGAAAAACCAAAATTCTAACTAAAGGAAGCTAAAGGGAAGTGAAAACAATGCTGAGGTGACTCAATACTGAATAGCAAGAGAAAAAGCTACAACAAAACCAATCACGTTTGAGATGAAGTCTTAACTCAAGGACTCTGCAAAGGGAAAAAAACAAACACAAAAAGGTGGCCAGTATGATGATGCCAGCATGGGAATACATGGATGCCATGCTGGAAAGCAGTGAGCTTTAAGAACATCGCCCATCAGTGAGGACATCATATCCTTTAACTACACATGCGCTCAGATAAAGAAGCTCCTGCATGCTGAAGAGCCAACAGTGGTGACTTTTAAATCACTAGTGTCTTTGATGCTCAAGTCCAGACCAATATGGTCTCACTCTCTACTGAAGGACAGTGGCAACACTTCTTCTATGACACACTTGATCAAGTCTGAAGGCACACTAGTTGGGAAACATTGTTCTAAATTTCTCAATACTATATATATATATATTAACTTTCTCTTTTGGTTATCTGTTTTGAAGAAACCATGTCAAAGTTCCCTAAATTTTGGCTACTGAACTGTAGACAAACTCTGCAAGGTCTATTTGCCATTGCCTGCTTAACGCTTTATAGGCATATTTTCAAAGCACTTAGTCTTCCAAAGTTCCATAGGTTTCTATGGAACTTTGGAAGGCTAAGTGCTTTGAAAATATGCCTGTTAGTCTCCCACAGCTAGTTTAATTTGCAGTTTGAGATTACATTAAAGAAACTGCAATATTTATTGGGAATATTTGGTTTTAAATGAGAAAAGTTAGATTCTAGCAAAACTTGAGTTTGTTTCGAATTGACTTATTGTTTGCCCCTCCTAGAGAACACTTAATTGTTGTACTTGGCTGAATCACTGTGAAACTTATAGTTTCTCCCACCCCTTGGTTTTCTACTCATATATAGACAACGCAATAATCATTAATACTCAGTTACAGGTATTCTTACAGATTAGTAACCCTATCATAGTACACTGATTTATACCATTACCAACAACCAATCACGATTACTTTTATTCAGTGTAATAAGTGTGGTGCTTTAGTTCCAAGGCATACCATCTGGCAGCTTAGGTCTTGCCCTATCTGCCTTCAGCTTGCTAGCAATTTACCACCTCTGCCTTAAAGAATATAACAACCCACGAATTGATGGATCACAGTAGGCTACTGCAGACTGTGACATGACACACAGAATCACCCACCCTCACAATTGCTGCCCCTACACAATTCTTTTGCTGCATTAGTGCACTGTGATGCTCAAGAAAAAACAAGAAATGAGGTGGAACCAGAACCAAAGAAGGTAGCTCAAGAGAGAAGACAACCCTAAAGCAATAATAAAGAAGCTCACACCAGAAAATTGTTGTTGGTAGGGGATTCCAATATCAGAAGCATTAACTTTGCAATAGAGTTCAAGGGGCCCAACATAAAATGCCTTCCAGGACCCTCAGCTAGCAGGAATACCAGGCAAATATTAACTATAATCAGAGAAGAGAGTAAGAGTTCTAACACTAATGTTGTTATCTACCTGGGAACAAATGATCTAGCAAATAATATCCCACTTATAGTACAAAGAGCTTTATAGGAGTTGGGAGAGGGTTTAAAACCTCTGGTACAGACTGTAGCTTTTTCTGAAGTTCTACTTACTTATAGAAAGGGAGATGAAGATTACAAAATACTGAACTTCAGAAAGTGGCTCAAAGCCTGGTGACACCAAGAAGGTTATAGGTACCTAGGAGGATGGGGCAATAGATGGAAAAACAAAAGGCTACACTTATAATGATGGACTGCATCTAATTGTGGCAGGAAAAATAATCTTTGGTGAGAAATTCAGACAATATGCTTCTAGGTATTTAAACTAAAAGGTGGGGGTGGCTTTTGGAAGAAGGTCAATTCAGGTAGTCACCCCTACCAAAAGACAAGCTGTGACTATAGTAAAGAAAGCAATGGAAACAAACTTACCAATTAATTTCTTTGCAATACCGTAGAAGGTGAGACTAAACAAAAAAAAAAAAAACTATACAGAAGATGAGACTGCCACTGAAATGTAGCTGGAAAACAATGACCACAAATGCTTGAGGTAAACAACAATGTTCATGATCTGCAAGCCCTAATGGTAGAGGCAGATTTAGATGTTGCTATCACGGAGATAAGGTTCAAGGACTCCCATGAATGGGACACAAACATACCAGGTTTATAATCTATCTATAAGTAGAGAGGTGTGGTAGCCGTGTTAGTCCACTCTTAAAGGTTATCAATAGAAATCAAACAAAATAAAACATGGAAAAGAAAATAAGATGAAACCCGTAGACAAAGGAGGCGCAGTGCTAATTATGGACACAGCTCTCAGACAACAAATACTACAGGAAACTAACTGAGGACCCCACACAGGATTATACAAAAGCAGCCAAAAGATCTTATCAGAACATTTCCTACACAAGCACAGCCACATCTGAAGAAACTCATACCAAACCAGCCTTCTGTGGGCACATTCTACATGTTACCCAAAATCCACAAACCTGGAAACCCGGGCAGACCAATCATATCAGGTATTAGCACGCTCACGGAGGAAATATCTGGACTCATAGAGGGAATTCTGAAACCTCTCGTGCACAAAACTAACAGCTTCATACAAGACACCACAGACTTTCTGAATAAATTGAAAAATATCAAACAATTACCACCAAACACCCTTCTAGTCATGATGGATGAAGAATCACTATACAGCAACATTCCCAATGCGGATGGCATAGCTGCATGTGGAAGAATCCTAAAAAAAATCCACACTGGACCATCAATACTCACCAGAAACTATTACAAAATTAAACAAATTCATTTTAACTCACAACTACTACTACTACTACTACTATTAAACATTTCTATAGCGCTACTAGACTTACGCAGCGCTGTACAAATTAACATGAAAAGACAGTCCCTGCTCAACAGAGCTTACAATCTAAATTGGACAGACGAACAGACAGCTAGGGGTGGAGAAATTGCAGTGGTAGGGGTGATAAGTGAGGGTGTTGAGTAAGAGAGTCATGGTTAGGAGTCGAAAGCAGTAGCAAAGAGGTGGGCTTTAAGCCTAGACTTGAAGACAACTACTTCCGCTTTAACAATGATATCTATCTACAAATAATGGGCACTGCAATGGGCACCAGGACAGCACCCCAATATGCCAACCTTTTTATGGCTGAGCTGGAAGAGACATTTCTGAATACATACCAGACCAAACCTCTAAAATACTACTGGTACATCGATGACATTTTTATGATTTGGACGGAGGGGGAAGAAACTCAAACAATTTTACTATTCCTTCAATACATACCATCCTACAATCAGATTCAAAATTGACTACTCCCCAGAAAAAGTCAATTTTTTTGGACATCACAGTCTCAGTGATGGCTTTATACAAACATCTATATACAAGAAACCCACAGACAGATGCAGCTACCTCCACAACTCCAGCTTCCACCCTTCACATACAAAAAGATCCATTATTTACAGCCAAGCCACAAGATACCACCGTATCTGCTCGGACCCAGAGGATAGAGACAGACACCTTGAAACCCTGACTGCATCCTTCAAACAGAATCACCCCCAAAATAATCTCCAAGAATATTGCCTCCTCCCTCAAAACACCCAGGGAAAATTTGCTACAGTACAAAGAAAAAAAAGCCACAGACAGAATTCTCCTTGTAGTGACATACAACCCAGAGCTGGAGAAACTGAGGAAAATCAAAAGAGACCTACAGCCACTACTCCAGGAAGATGAATTACTGAAAGAGATATTCCCATCCCCACTAGTGCTGGCCTTCCGACAGCCACCAAATTTAAAACACAAGCTGATCAGAAGTAAACTTCCAACACAGATGGAAAAGAAAAGGGCACGTTTCCATGTAACACAGCCAGCTGCAAACTATGCCAAAACATTTCAGAAGACTCCACAGTCATTCACAAGGGAAAAATATTCAACATAAAGGACTATTTTACATGCTCATCTTCCAATGTGGTATATATCATTCAGTGTAAAAAATGTAACGAAGGATGCTATATTGGAGAACAGGCCAGATGCTTAAGACAAGATTCAATCTGCACAGACATCACATGAAAATAGCCGGTGCCAGTCAAGCCCCCACCCCTGTGGGCCAACACTTCACAAGACCAGAACACTGCAACAGTGATTTCACAGTAAGAATACTGAAAGGTAATTTTAAAACTATACAGGAACGTAAGACCTTTGAAATAAGAATGATTGAATATTTTGACACCCAACAAACAGAACTTAAGGATCTAGGTTTTCTAACCCATTATAAACCATAAAGCTGTATTTCTCTTTATTTCTCTGTTTATTACCCTCATCTCACCTACCAACACCCATTCTGTTAGAATATCAATGAAATGCTTTGATGTCCCCATGCATACCCCCACCCTCCCACTCTGTCAGACTGTCAAAGTAATGCTTTGATGTTTCTCTTATATATACTATCTGCTACCACATTTGCTTATTTCCGATCTGACGAAGAAGGGCAACCTTCGAAAGCTAATCAAGAAATGTATTATGTCCAATAAAAAAAGGTATCTTATTTTCTTTTCCATGTTTTATTTTGTTTGATTTCTATTGATAATCTATGAAAGATAGAGATGGTCAGACAGGTGAGGAGTAGCTCTATGTGTGAGAAATAACATCAAAGTGACTGAAATGCAGGGAGCCAAAGGAAAGCAAAGCGCAATATGGATCACCTTGAAAAGAGAAGATGGAACCTCTATCCACATGGGTGTTATCTATAGACCTCCGACACAATCGGAACAACTTGACAAAGATCTGGTTGTAGATCTCAAAAAAAATTGGGAAAGAAATGGCGAAGTGCTGTTACTGGATGACTTCAACCTGCTGGATATTTTATTTATATTTTAGTTGTTACATTTGCACCCCACATTTTCCCACCTATTTGCAGGCTCAATGTGGCTTACATAGTACCGTAAAGGTGTTTGCCAATTCAGTTGATAACAAATACAAGGTTATATTGTGGTCAAATGAGGTAGGTGTGAATCAAGCGTCATCAGGGTCAAGGGAATGAAGATTGTAAATTGTCCAGTACGATCATTGGTTCTGCTGTGTTGGGTGTGGGGGGTTATACGTTGGATCGGTGGGATAGGCCTTTTTGAAGAGGTGGGTTTTTAGTGATTTCTGAAGTTTAGGTGGTCATGGATTGTTTTCACAGCTTTTGGGAGTACATTCCAAAGTTGTGCGCTTATGTAGGAGAAGCTGGATGCATAAGTAGTTTTGTATTTAAGTCCTTTGCAATTTGGGCAATGTAAGTTTAGGTATGATCGTGATAATCCGATTCTGTTTCTGGTTGGTAGATCTATGAGGTCAGTCATGTACCCTGGGACTACGCCATAGATAATTTTGTGGACCAAAGTGCAGATTTTGAAGATGATCCGTTCTTTCATTGGGAGCCAGTGCAGCTTTTCTCGAAGGGGTTTAGCACTTTCGAATCGTGTTTTACCATATATCAGTCTGGCTGCTGTGTTTTGGGTGGTCTGGAGTTTTTTTGTGAGTTTTTCTTTACATCCCGCATAGATTCCGTTGCAGTAATCTGCATGGCTTAGGACCATTGATTGTATTAGGTTTCGAAAAGTTTCACTCGGGAAGAAAGGTTTTATTCGTTTGAGTTTCCACATTGAATAGAACATTTTCTTTATTATGGTGTTTACTTGGCTCTCGAGAGTAAGGTTGTGGTCGATTGTGACGCCGAGTATTTTTAGGCTGTGAGGGCTGTATACGTCTAGTAGCGCTATAGAAATAAGCAGTAGTAGGGAGGGTGTGTCCTGGGGTGTTTATGGTTGTGGGTTTGTACTTGTTATGTAGAGATGAGAAGATGAGGCAGTGTGTTTTTTCAGTGTTCAGTTTCAATTGGAATGAGTTTGCCCAAGAGTCCATGATGTTCAGGCCATCATTGATTTCACTGGTTATTTCTGTCAAGGCATGTCTGAAGGGAATGTAAATTGTAACATTATCTGCATAGATGAACGGGTTGAGGCCTCGATTGGATAAGGACTTTGCCAGTGGGATCATAATCATCATGTTGAAGAGTATTGGTGATAATGGTGATCCTTGAGGTACTCCGCAGGCTGCTTTCCACGGTGGTGATATGTTTGAATTTGATTTTACTTGGTATGTTCTGGTGGTTAGAAAACCCTTGATCCAATTAAGTACATTTCCATCAATCCCGAAGTGGCCAAGGAGTCTTAGTAGCATACTGTGGTTTACCATGTCAAATGGGCTTGACATGTCGAATTGGAGGAGAAATATGCTTTTACCTGTGGCTATTTCCTACTTGAATTTGGCCAGGAGAGTGACTAGGACAGTTTCAGTACTATGGTGGGAGCAGAATCCTGATTGTGAGTCATGTAATATTGAGAACTTATCCATGTATTGTGTAAGCTGTTTGGTCACCAAGCTCTCCATTAATTTTACTACTAGAGGGATGGACGCAACTGGGTGGTAGTTGGTGAGATTGTTTGTGTTTTTCTTAGTGTCTTTTGGTATAGGGGTAAGTAGGATGTCACCATATTCCTCGTGGAAAGAAACCTTGTTGTAGCATATAGTTTAGGTGGTATGTGAGGTCTTCTATGAAGCGGCCGGGGGCGGATTTAAGTAGATGACTGGGACATATGTCCAATTTGCAGTGGGTATTGGCAAACCTATGAGTAGTTTGTGTAACTGATTCAGTGGTGAGTAGATTAAATGTTGACCAGATGCGGTCCAGCTGCATATCCACCCGGGATTAGGTCCAGGTCGAAGAAGTTTTTGATGATATGATGAGGAAGAGTGCTGCGTAATTTTGTTATTTTTTCGTTAAAGTAGGTAGCCAGTTTGTCTGCGGGTGGGATGTCTGTGTAAGTTGTGGTGACAGGGGTGGTGTCTAGTAACTTATTTACGAGTTGAAATAGCTTCTTCAGATCTTTGTTAGCCGGTCCTAATTTAATTTTGTAATAGGACCTTTTGGTTTGTCTTATTGCATATTTGTATTTCCTGTATATTTGTTTCCATGCATTGAGTGTATGTTCATCTTTTATTTTTTTCCATGCTCGTTCAAGTTTTCTGGATTGTGTTTTGAGTTTTTTTTAATTCGTCATTGAACCATGGTACCGAGTTTTGTCTTCTTGATATTCTTGTCTTTAAGGGTGCTATTTTGTTTAGTACGCTTCTGCATCTATCCTCCCAGTGATTGAGATAATGTATGGAGTCAGTTCGTGTTGTCCATCCGTTGTCATATCTGTTGCCAGAACGCTTGTGGATCTATTTGCCCTCTCGTAGTGTAAGTTGTTTGTTCTGGTGTACAATTTAATCCCTTCTTTCGGCAATTTAGGGATAGGTTCAGTTTGTGGTGGTCGGTCCAAGGTGTTTCTGACCATTTTATGTCTGTTATTAATAGGTTATGATCTGTGGACAGTTTGTGTGATAAGAGGTCCAGTGTGTGTCCCTTGATGTGGGTAGCTTGCATGTGAGGCCATTTGAGATCCCAGGACTGTAAGAAGTCTTTGCATCCGCGTGCATTGGCGGAGTTGGGGTCTTCTAGGTGTAGGTTATGTCTCCTAGTATTAGTGTATTGGAGTTGTTTACACAAGTGTTTGAGATGGAGATGAAGTCCATGAAGATAGGCTGGCTTTCGTTCCAGTTACCGGGCGGTCTGTAAAACAGGATGCAGTTCAGTTGATTGATCAGGGATTTGTTTTGGATTCTGAGTGAAGCAATTTCTAGTTGGGGTGTTATGGACTCGGCAATGGTTTCGATAGTGAATTGTGCGCGGTAGATTAGTGCTATGCCTCCACCTCTCTTTTCCAATCTGGTCCATTGAGTGATTTTGTAACCTTGAGGGCATAGTTCAAGGATTATGGGGTCCTTTTGATTGTGGATCAAAGTTTCAATGATGAAGATAAGATCGAGGTTTTCTGAGTTAATCCAGTCTGATATTGTTGTTGTTTTGTTAACTACGGACCTAGCATTAATGTAGCCCACTTAGATATTTTGGTATGGTGCTGCTAGGTTTGATGTTGTGTGGATTTTTGTTAGTTGTCGTTCGTTGGATGGTGTGTGTCTGTTGTGATCTTTCCTTCCGTTTTGTTGGTACTGACTATTTAGATAATCTTCCTTTAATTTGGTGGGTATCAGTTTGGTGAAGTATGGAGTGTTTGATTAGTCCTTGGTGATTTTGTAGGATGGGTATGATATTATATTCTGTAAGTGGGATGGATAGTGTTAGGTGGGTCAGTGAAAGAGTGAAAGATTGCTAGGAGTATTTTGATTGTATTCATTTTGGTGTCAATTTGGGGATAGTTAAATTACTCACAGATGCTCAAGAGTAATGTCCTGGGCGCAGAGCTCTGTAGCTCTGGACACCGTTCTGCTAGTTGGAGGCAGAGAGGTTCCATTAGAAGGGCATTGTGCTGTTGGTTGGGGTGGAGTTGTAAAATTGGGGTGTCCGAACTGGCGTCCGCCCATGTGTTTCGTCCAGCGATGTGCGAGACCCGGTAGTCCGCCGCGGCATAGTCCGTGCGACTTGTGGGCTGCGAGGCGTCAGACGAGCATCAGGTGGGCAGCGTGGTTGGGCCTAGGAATTAGTGGTTTGGTGTGGGTCCCATGAGAAGGGCGTCTCGGCTGGTAGGGGGCGGAGGCGCCAGGTGAAGCTCGTCCAGGCCTCAGCAGTGGAAGCCTCGGTCTCTCCTCCTAAATGCCTCTTTTAAATAGGGTCAAAAAGAAAGTAGAACCAGATTTGGTTTGTACTCAGATGAGAAAATTTCAATCTTCTGGCTCAGTCAGATCCAGTCTCCCCCTGCAGCCTTGCAATTAGACCACAGTCCGAACTAGCAGGAGAAGTGTGGTTGTGGGCCAGGCAGAGGCTAAGGTATGGGTCGTCTGGAGCTAAGTATGGGCCCTCTATGCTGGTGCTCCTCAGTGCTCCTGTCTTCCAAATACTCCAGTCTCCCGGCTTCCGATTGCAGCCGTCAATCTCAGCCTTTGGGCTCACCGTCGGCTCCGCGGTCACGTTTCAGCTGCTTCCGTCGTCGGCTTGTGTGATACCAGCACTTCAGGATCGGTGAATGGCACCGCTTCCACCAAGCCCCAAGCCTGGAGCTTATGGAAAGTTCCATCTGTGGAATCAGAAAAAAAAGAGAGATTGTGGATGCCTTTCAAAGTGCTCTGCTCAGACGAATGGTGACTGAACCCACAAGGAAAGGAGAGACGCTGGATCTGGTGCTCACAAATGGGGAAAGTGTGTCTAATGTCCGAGTGGGTGCCCATCTGGTGATCATCAAATGGTTTGGTTTGACATAACAGCTAAAGTGGAGGGTAGCCACTCAAAACTCAAAGTCCTATATTTCAAACATGATGACTTTAGTAAAATGGGGGCATACCTGAAGAAAGAGCTGATTGAATAGGAGGAAAATTGAGTGGAAAGAGAGTGGTCCAGGCTGAAAGGAGCTATAAAAATGGCTACTGACCTTTAAATAAAGACAGTAAATAAAAGCAAGAAAAAAAGCAAACTGATATGGTTCTCCAAACAAATGGCTCAGAAAATAAAGGCGAAAGAGTTGGTGTTCATGAAATACAGAAAAACTCAAGAAAAGGACACACACAAAAAAGAATACCGGAAAAACTTTAAAAAGCCAAGAGAGATATACGTCTGGTGAAAACACAGACAGAAGAACAAATGGCTAAGAAATGTAAGGAGGGAAGACAAATTTTTTCAAGCTTATTAGTGAAAGGAGGAAGGCTAAAAACGGGAATTGTGAGACTGAAAGATGCTGTGGACCACTATGTGGAGAGTGATAGGGGAAAAGCAACTGTGCTAAACAAATACTTTTGTGTTCATGGAATAAAATCCTGGAGATGGACCATGATCAGCTGGCAAAGATACATAGGAGAATGGAGTGGATATCATACCCTTCACGGAAGAAAGTGTTTATGAACTGGAAAAATTGAAGGTGGACAAAGCGATGGGACCGGACGGGATCCATCCCAAAATACTGAAGGAGCTCAGAGAGGTTCTGATAGGTCCTCTTAAAGATTTTATTAAAACAAAACAAAAAAACCTTATATTCTGCACTAACTAGGTTCTAGGCAGATTACAAACAGCACATCCACAATATCAAAATTAGACTTACATAATATCACAAAAAAACACCAACAACTTAAAATAGACCTCTATGTATCTTAAACTATAGTATTAATGACATCTTTTGTGCTTTTGCCATTTCATTAGTCTACAGTATTAACTGTTCCCCCCTCATAAGCCTTTAAAAATAAATGTGTTTTCAAATGTTTCCAAATCTTGTATTGCTCTCAACACTGTAATTTATTCCACCATTGGGGCCCTGCAATATGAAATATAGCATTTCAACACGCATCCAGTTTGATCACCTGATACGACAGAGCTTCTAGTAAAAATTTACCAGCTGACCTCTAAGCCTGTGCTGGCTGATAAATATGAAACTTGGCAGCCAGTACTTTGGAGGTCCTCCCCGTCAATATTTGAAAATTGTTTAATAAATCTTTGGACAAGGGTGAGGTTCCGCAGAATTGGAGAAGAACAGATGTGGTCCCTCTTCACAGAAGTGGCAACAGAGAAGAAGCAGGAAAGTACAGGCTAGTAAGCCTCACTTCAGTTGCTGGAAAAGTAATGGAAACATTGCTGAAGGAAAAGGATAGTGAACTTCCTAGAATCCAATAGGTTACATGATCTGAGGTAGTAAATACAAAAATGATGGAATTCAAAACGGCTTTGGATTCCCAACTGGATTATTGCAACTCCCTCTACTTAGACCTTCATATTAAGAATCAACACTGCTTACAACTAGTTTAAAACACCGCTATCAGAGTCTTTTATCACCTTAAGAAATTTGACCAGGTTATCTTAAATCTTCACACTGGCTTCCCATCTCAAATCGCATCACTTACAAAATCCTGCTAATTAATAGAACTCTTGCTGTCTCTAAACCTCTATTTTCTGAGATACCTTATCCCTTATACACAAACATGAGCACTACGATTATCGCAACACAACCTTCTCTCCATTCTGTCGCAAAGAGAGCTTTTCCACAAACACAGCAGACACACCATGTTTGTGTTTCAAGAACCTAAGTTATGGAACTCTCTGACATCCCATTTCAGACAAATCACTTCGCTATCTCTCTTTAAAACAGACCTTAAGACTTTCCTATTTCAAGATGCTTATGCTTAATTTTGTTCAAGATAAGGTTACTTTACCTATGAACAGTTTTCCCCTACACATTGTTTTTCCCCTTCCCCTCTCTTTTCTATTTATATTGTAGTTCTACCCTGATTCCTTATATTTCCATGTTAGTAGTGTATGTTAGTTTTCCTTTCTTTTCTTGTCTCTCCCTTCTTTTTAGATTGTACGCCCACTCAGATAGATTGCTCTGTTGGGCGGGATGGAAAGTCTTAAAAAAAACTTGAAACTTGATGAACACAGAGGATCTCTAATCAGAAAATAAATGGTATAAAAAATCCTAAACTTAAATGGCTGCATGTGTGTGGATGTGTCGAGTGATACTTAGATGGCGACTCCGGCTGTGGTGAACTAGGGACCGGTTCAGGGCAGACTTGAAGGGTCTGTGTCCCGTATACGACAATCCAGTTTAGAATGAGATGGAAAGGGATTCGACAGCAATTTCAGTGGCTGAAACCAGAGGACAGTGCCAAGCAGACTTTTACGGTCTGTGTCCTGCAAATGACAAGATGGATAGGCTGGACTGGGCTTTGACAACAACTCCAGTAGTAGGAATGTAATGACAGGGCTGGGTAGACTTCTACGGTCTCTCTCATAAACGCCAAAGAAAGACCATGATCAAATATTTTACATCACATTCATTGTTTTAATTATGAATTGATAATGAGTGTGACTGATAGGCAGACTGGATGCACCATTCAGGTCTTTATCTGCTATCATTTACATCATTTCATTTATGTTGGCTTTTTTTTCCAAAATTGTATTTTCCATAGTTTCTGAATATGCTGCTCTTAAGAACAGCTCCTTTCTTTACTCTCCCCAGTCTTAACCTGACCTCAGGCCCAATTCTGCTCTTGTTCCTGTACATACACCACCTGGGAATCACAGAACATCAGGTCTTTTCTCTTTTTGACATCAAGAACACTTTCCTTCTGTATGTACCAGGTCTAATATATCCTTTCATGTACGAGTTCTGTTACCAGTTGCTTGAGAAATGACCCCGATGGGAGTCTAGAATAATCCTCTTGCTAACCATCTCCTGTTGAACTCTTAAGTATCAAGATACTATGAATTCAATGCAAAAGGAACTGGAAGATTAAGAGGACTCCTGCGATGCTTTTTGAAGCATTAATTCACCTTAAAGTATTAGTATGCAGAGGTACACAAGCCTTGTTAATATATCTCTAAGCCAAAGATATCCTAAGACACAGAATTTTTATGAGATATATTGAAGTAGAGGATCAGACATTTTCAGACAAATAATGCCTGAAATACTCTACAGATGTTGAAGGCTTGTCGCTGCAGAAAAGTACCAATGAAATACTTCAGAACACAAGTGAAACTGAGGCATTTCTGAAAAAAAAGGCTATGCTGAAGCATTCTAAAGATACTTATTAATACTAAGCCAACACTATTTCAAACTAATAAAGAGCCAACAAAAAGAAAGTATTCTCAATGTACTGAAACAATGAGTTTCTAAATTGTGCAGTGCATCAAGTGTTATGAGTGAGGAGTTTCTATTAACAATGCTAATGAATCCATAATGAATGAAATCCTATTTTAAACACTCACTACCTTGTTATCTGTAAGATGAACATTTTCAAAGGATAAACATGCTGGTAACCCTGTTCCATCTTCAGTTACACTCCAATGAGGTATGACGAAGCAGTTTTAGTGTTGTGGCTCCTAACATATGGAATATCCTTCCAGTTTATATTCATGCTGACACCTTGTTCTCTAACTTAAAAAAAAAAAAAAAAAAAAAAAAAAAAAGAAGCACTGAAGACATACTCGTTTACCTTGGCCTTCTCGCTCAACTAACCACTGAGTCATCCTTTTCCCTACTCTATTCTTGCCATGTTTGCTGGCACACTGATTGCAGTGTCCTAATGCTTTTTTCCCCTCTTGCTTTGAGTCTCTCTACCCTACAATTGTCATATGATAATGTTTACTTCTTGTTTATGATGTATCTGCTGTAACCAAGGCCTTCTTCTGTATCCTGCCTTGTCAATGTTTCCCCATAAATATTTTTAGCCTTTTATCATACACCACTCAAAACAGTAAAACAGCATATAGCTACCATCTTAGGATCTCAGCAAGTTATACCATGTATCCTGAAACCTGCCATAATACACTTATAAGGGATAGAAAAGGAAGCTCAGCTTATGACCAAGTTCAACACTAGACCTGTGTCCTAGTCCTTGGGCCAGCAGTGGCTAGAGACAGAGGCTGACCAAAACTGGGATGGGAACATTAGGTTCTTACCTTGGTAATTTTCTTTCCTTTGGTCACAGCAGATGAATCCATTACGAATGGGTTGTGTCCACCTACCAGCAGGGGGAGATAGAGAACACTGAAAACCATAGTGCCTCTAGGACGGCTAGCTCCATCTGCCTCTCAGTATTTTGAAGCTTCCAAAGCAGTGTTAAACCGCAAAGTAGCATAACATGAACTTTCCTCACAGAGAACGAACGCCCCAGAACAGGAGCAACAACACAAAGGAGGGACGAACTCAACCTCCTGTAGTAGAACAGAAATCCTGAAGACTGTTTTCCAACTTCTCCCAAGGAGGGAACATGTCTGCAGGAAAGACTGAACACAAAACAGAGTCAATCAGGGAGGGATCAAGGATTCATCAGCTGTGACTAAAGGAAAGAAAATTACCAAGGTAAGAACCTAATTTTCCCTTCCTTGTCATCAGCAGCAGATGAATCCATTATGAATGGGATGTATCAAAGCAATCCCTAGATAGGGCGGAACAAGCCACACCACGCGCAAGCACTTGTGCTCCAAAAAGCACGTCCCTCCTGGCAGCCACATCCAGCCTGTAATGACAAGCAAAAGAGAGCTTAGAAGCCCAAGTAGCTGCACTACATATCTCTTGAAGAGAGAGTGCTCCAGTCTCAGCCCAAGAGGAAGAAATCGCGCTTGTGGAAAGTGCCTTAAAGGTGTCAGACGAAGGCCGGCCAGATAGCAGATATGCAGAAAAAATGGCTTCCTTAAGCCAACAGGCTATAGTGGCTTTAGACGCTGGAGACCCTCTGCGAGGACCTAACAACAATACAAAAAGGTGATCAGAGGTCCTGAAAGCATTTGGCATCTGCAGATACTACAACAGAGCCCTGCACACATCCAGAAGGTGCAACTGCCCAAACGATTCCGGAAACTCCTCCCTAGAAAAGGAGGGCAGATAAATAGGCTGGTTTAGGTGAAACGCTGAAACTACCTTAGGCAGGAAGGAAGGCACTGTACGTACCATAACTCCGGACTCTGAGAATTGCAGAAATGGGTCTCGACAGGACCGCACCTGGAGCTCAGACACCTGTTTCGCCGATGTAATGGCCACCAAAAAGACTGTTTTTTTTAGAGTCACATCCTTCTCCGAAGCTCACCTCAGCGGCTCGAAGGGCGAACACTAAAGAGCCTTTAATACTAGCCCCAGGTTCCAAGCTGGACAAGGGGCCCGCACGGGAGGCCGGAGCCGAAGCACTCCTCTAAGAAACCGTGCAATGTCCGGATGCGCAGCCAGGGAGAGGCCCGAGACCTTCCCCCGAAAACATGCCAATGCTGCCACTTGAACACGCAGGGAATTATAGGCCAAGCCTTTTTGTCCACCATCCTGCAAAAAGTCAAGTATCGGCGAGACAGAAGCCCGCATGGGTGTGATCACTTTAGAAACACACCGAGCCTCAAACTGGGGCCAGATCCAAGCATAGGCAACGGAAGTGGACCGCTTGCGGGCCTGCAAGAGAGTGGAGATGACCTTGTTAGAATAGCCCTTGTCTCTCAATTGCGCCCTCTCAATAGCCATGCTGTAAGACCAAAACAGCATGGATCCTCCATGGTCACCGGGCCCTGCGTCAACAGGTTCAGTACCAGAGGCAAAGGAAGGGGAGCCTCCACCAGCATCCACCAGAGGTCCACCTGGGCCAATCCGGGGCATGAGGATCACCACTTCTTGATGCAGCTGAATTCGCAGGAGGAGTCGCCCTATTAAGGACCAAGGAGGAAACACATACAGGAGGCCCGGGGACCAGGGTTCAGCCAAGGCATCCAACCCCGTCGAGCGAGGATCTCTCCATCTGCTGAAAAGGGACGGGACTTTGGCATTTGTGCTTGAGGCCATAAGATCCGCTACGGGCGTTCCCCATTTGGCACAGAACTGAAGGAACACTGTCTGCCAGTTCCCACTCCACTGGGTCAATTTGATACCTGCTTAGAAAGTCGGCTTGCACGTTGCTCTGACATGCTATGTGAGCTGCTGACAGAAGCTGCAGATGTAGCTCGGCCCAGTGGCATATCTGAGTGGCCTCTGCGGCCCGTGCTTGACACTGAGTGCCGCCTTGTCAATTTATGTAGGCCACTACTGTTGTGTTGTCCGACAGAACTCTGACAGCCAGTCCCTCCAGAGTCTTGTGAAAGGCCAGAAGAGCCTGGAATATTGCTCTCAGTTCCAAGCGATTGATGGACCACCCTGTTTCCTCGGATGTCCACAGACCCTGGGCATAGCTTCCCTGGCAACGTGCACCCCAGCCCCTCAGGCTGGCATCCGCTACCACCAGGCACCAATCGGGAAGCGATAGCGGCATTCCTCGCTGCAGCATGCTGTCTGAGAGCCACCACTCCATACTGAGTCGAGCCGCAGGGAGCCACGTGAGTCTGTGTTGATAATCCTGGGACATAGGAGACCATCGTTGAAGCAGGGCAATCTGCAGAGTTCTCATGTGCGCTCTCGCCCATGGCACCATGTCCAAGGTGGCCGTCATCGACCCCAACAGCTGGACAAAGTCCCAAGCTTGCGGGCGAGGCATCCTCAGGAGCAGACAGACCTGATTCTGAAGCTTGCACCGCCTCAGGTCAGGAATATTGACGACCTAGCCCAGAGATTAAAGTACTGAGACCACTCTGGCTGTTACATGACGACTCTCTTCTGCAGAGTCCGCTCTGATGAGCCAGTCGTCGAGGTACGGGAGAACCCAGATACCCTCTCGCCTGAGAAAGGCAGCTACTACCACCATTACCTTGGAAAAGGTACGGGGAGCTGTGGCAAGGCCAAAAGGCAAGGCCCGAAACTGGAAATGTTTTCCCAACACCACAAAACGGAGGAACCGTTGGTGCGGGGGCCATATAGGAATGTGCAAGTAAGCTTCTTTTAGGTCCAGAGACACGAGGAACTCTCCTGGCTGTACCGCCGCAATGACGGAGCACAGAGTTACCATGTGAAAAGGCCGCACT
The DNA here is from genome assembly GCF_901765095.1 of Microcaecilia unicolor. NCBI lineage: Eukaryota > Metazoa > Chordata > Amphibia > Gymnophiona > Siphonopidae > Microcaecilia > Microcaecilia unicolor. Next base: position 507,882,988 of record NC_044031.1, read on the forward strand.
CTTAGTGACTCATTGACTTTAAGTTGAGAATGCGCCAAAAGACCTGCCTTTTCGCAGCACCACAGAATGGAGTAACGACCGCAGTGTTCAGCGTAAGGCACAGGGATCACCGCTCCAAGGTGCAACAAGACTTGTAAGGTCTTCTCTACTGCCGCCCGTTTGACGGCAGTGCTGCATCGGGACTCCACAAACACATCTCTCACCAGGGCACCGAAATCCAATCGGTAACCTTCTCTGATCATGTCCAGGACCCACTGATCTGAGGTAATCTTGGTCCACTCCTCGAGAAAGAGGGAAAGGCGTCCTCATACAGCTGCGAGTTGACCGGCGTCCCAACATTATGGAGGACGGCCCTGAACTCCTGGCCTTGAGCCTGCCGCTGCGGAGCATTTATCCGAGTGAAGAGTTCCTCTGCTGAAAGCGGGCACGTTGAGTAAACCCAGCAGAGTGCCCCAGGCGATACCGTCTAGCTTCATGGAAGCGAGGTCTGGAGGAGGAGGGAACCAACTGACCCTTGGAAGAAGGCTGCGGCCTATCCTCAGGTAACCACTGGGGTTTAGCATCCCCCAGGTCTTTAACAATCTTCAACTCCTCTCCATAACAGAAGGCCCCAAAAGGGCAAATTCGCCAGCCTTTGCGTAGAGGCCATGTCAGCCGCCCAATGCCGTAGCCATAGAAGGCGGCGGGCGGACACCGCCACAGACATCTGTTTAGCCGAAGCTCTGACCAGAGCATAGAGGGTGTCAGCTAAAAATGACAAGGCCGACTCCATGCACGGTGCAACCTCAGCGAGGGACTCCGCACCATCCACGGGCTGTTCCACTGCCTGTTGTAACCAAGAGAGGCAGGCTCGAGCAGCATAAGAACTGCAAATAGACGACCTTAAGGGTAGGCCCGAAATCTCAAAGGACCGTTTTAGCTCTGATTTCAGCCGCCGGTCCTGAATGTCCTTCAGGGCGACCCCTCCCTCTACTGGGAGGGTGGTCTTTCTTGTCACTGCCGTGACTAAGGCATCCACTTTAGGCATCCCAAAACGGGCCAAGTGCTCCTCACTCAGAGGGTAAAGATGCCCCATCGCCCTGGCACTTTCAAGGGCCCCTCGGGGGCTGTGAGAGCATTTTCCATCTCACAGATAGGCTGCAGAGAATACCTTCTCCTGCTTTAGACTTAGCCTGGCCTCAGAATGACATCCTATAGTATATCTCCTATCAAACTGAGCTCTCTTTTTCATCAAGCACTGCCATTTCCTCCCCTCACCGTCCCCACTGACAGTTTGAACTTCGTGGGTGTGGCTTGGATCTCTTTCAGGGAGAGAAAACTAACAACTTATAGCAGCAGCTTCAGAGAGCATTTTCCATCTCACAGATAGGCTGCAGAGAATACCTTCTCCTGCTTTAGACTTAGCCTGGCCTCAGAATGACATCCTATAGTATATCTCCTATCAAACTGAGCTCTCTTTTTCATCAAGCACTGCCATTTCCTCCCCTCACCCTCCCCACTGACAGTTTGAACTTCGTGGGTGTGGCTTGGATCTCTTTCAGGGAGAGAAAACTAACAACTTATAGCAGCAGCTTCAGAGAGCATTTTCCATCTCACAGATAGGCTGCAGAGAATACCTTCTCCTGCTTTAGACTTAATCCTACCCACCCTACCCCTCTACCCACCCACCCCTAGAGTGACATGTCTTATATAACCTCCCTATCAACCCACTCATTACTTTACCTCACCCATTTCTATTCTTCTATCACCTTCTCCCACTACTCCAACCAGAGTTACACCTAATCACACTGACCACCCTTCAACATCTTCTGTCCTTCTGTGACTGTTCTCTTGTGCTTGACTGCTTAAATATTTTAAATTTAAATGCTTTACTTTTTGTCTATTAGATTGTAAGCTCTTTGAGCAGGGACTGTCTTTCTTCTGTGTTTGTACAGCGCTGCGTACACTTTGTAGCGCTCTAGAAATGTTAAATAGTAGTAGTAGTAGTAGTAGCCCATTGAGCAGAAATAAGCTCTTGGATGGAGTCATGCAAAGGAAAGGCACGAGCAGGCATCTTAGTACTCGCCATCCTCGGATTACTAGAGGAGGCCTCGCCTTGAACAGGGTCATCAATAGAGAGGGCCTGTAAGGCATCAGAGATAACTGCTGGCAGCTCATCGCAGTGGAAAATCCGAACTGCAGTGGGATCATCCAGATCCAGTGGCAAACCGGCACCTTCCTCTAGCTCCTCAGACCATGAAGGCCTGCCAGATCCCTCAGAGTCCCCACAGCCCGACCACAGGGGGGGGGGGGGGGGGGGGGGGGGGGGGGGGGGGGAAGAGGGGTGGCGCCACTCTCCGACGGGGAATTTACCCGTCTATGCTTAGCGTGCATCCAACACTCAGGGGCATCCACGCCTGATATCAGCCCCAGGCCATCATCAGTCGGAGGGGGACCAGGTAGCAACGCAGTGTCAGACACCTGCGGCAGAGCTCTTTTCAGCATGAAGGCTTTATATAAAATAAGCACAAACTCGGGGGAGAAAAACTCGCCCTGACCTCCCGTCTCCGAATTAGGAGCCACGGGGAACGGAGCTCCTCTGGTAGCCTCGGCCCGAGGCGCCCCTCTGCTCTCACAGACTCCTCCGCAACCGCGGGGGTCGAGCCATGTGGCGCTTTCAAGATGGCGCCCGCTGCCAGCTCCATCGAGCGGAAAGAATCATCGCTCACCATGCTCGTACTGGCTCTACCGTCTCAACAGCACGTTTTACGGAGCCCGCTGCTGATCTGCACTTGCCACAACAGGAACAGCGCTTAACTCCCTCAGCAGCCATCGCTGAAAAACAGCGGAATAAAATTAAAAATGGTAGCTCTGCGCCAAAATCACACCGATCGGAACGCTGTCCGCGGGCCCTCCCTGGATGAGCTGAGTACCGCTCTTACCTCAAAGGACCGAGTGCACGAGCTCCGGTCACGCTGTACAGTCAGGAAAAGACTCAGAAATAGCAGCGCTGAAAAGCGTTTTTTTTTTTTTTTTTTTTTTTTTTTTTAACGCTGTGAGGAAAGTTGGAGGCAAACAGCTACAGAGGCACTCCGGAGGAAGAAGAGGGTGGGAAAGGCAAGGAAAGGGCAAACCTATATGCCTGCATCCACACAGGGGGGAGGGTAAGGCAGGGAAAGGACAAACTTATGTGCTTTTAAAATGGCTCCACTTTGCCACATCTGGCAAAAGCACAGGAGCCACCCCAGGCAGAAACTCCAACCCTGCTGGGAGATAGAGAAATACTGAGAGGCAGATGGAGCTAGCCGTCCTAGAGGCACTACGGTTTTCAGTGTTCTCTATCTCCCCCTACTGGTAGGTGGACACAACCCATTCGTAATGGATTCATCTGCTGCTGATGACAAGGAATCTCAGTTTTGACCAGAACCAAACCAGTAACTGAAATTTGCAATTCAGTTTCAGCTGAAACCAAACCCCCTTCTCCCACCCTCCCATGATCACTCTCGGCGCCCCCTCCTTCCCTCCCACCTCCCAAAGGCTCTCCCCGGGCCTACCTTTAAACCTCCTGGTGGTTTAGTGGGTCGTCGTGGAAAAAGCAGTCCCCAGATGCTCTTGCCCCCACCGATTCTGCAGCCAAATGGAAACAGGACAAGCAGGAGCAACTGGAGATTGCGTGTTGGGAAAGTGGGGCACGGGGTGGAAAGTGATCACCGGGGCGGGGGGGGGGGGGGGGGGGGTTCAGTTTCAGCTGAAAACGCACTTGCATTTTTGGTCAAAATCTGAACCTAGACTTCGGGCTCTAGCTACAGACACCGTAAAAATCTGCCTTTCAGTCAGCTGCCTATTATTATAACAATTGGGTTAGATGGGAAGGCAGAGAAAATGGGTAGTGGAAAATGAAGGCCTATCTGCTGTTGTCCCAACTGGGAAAGATTCTGATCAGGTTGAAAACTCAAAAGAGAATTCTGCTACGGATAAGGGAGGGAACAAAATGGAATATGAGTTTGGTTCTAAGAAAAATAAATATCTGAGTGGAACTGATGACTGGAGAAACACAAATGACAGTGGGTTACTAGGCAGAGTTCTAAGATTTAGAACTATAGTCTTGTGAAACTCCTCAGCCTGGCATGTGACAGGAAACATGACCCATCTGTGTGTCAAATACTTACCATTGGAGAATAAATGCTGTTTTAAGTTGGAAATTCCACAGACCTTTCACGTCAGAGGTTTAAAAATAACAGTTCAAGTAGTATGTATTTTTTTCAAATGAGAAATCAAAGGACAAAGCCCAAAGTCACTTGTCTTGGCCATCCATCTGGGAACAGGATTTTGTTCACTCCTGATATAGAGCCCAATTCATCAAGAGTTCTGCTCAGAAGCACAGTATGAAAGAAAAATCTTGATCAGTCAGGCCCACAGTTAGGGACCTAGGCTGTTTAAAAATTTGCTGCAGTAGAAAGACTTAATTTATAAATTGCGCTTTAATGCACTGGAAAAAAAAACAAATCTAAGAATCATAACAATGAGAATTCATAGGTCAAAAATGGGAAAATAAAACATTTTTTGAAAGGTGTGTAATAGATTTCACCAGTATGTTAAACAAGAAAACAAAGAAACAGAGACTCTACGTTGAATAGACAATATATTCATTTTGGGGTCACTATTCAATGTGATTTGATAAATTGCTCGTCTGGGGCTAACCGCGGACATTCAACAACAGTATTTAACTGATTAGTACGTCTGAATATCAGCAGTTAGAACCTCAGCTGAAATTGGCTAATTTGTGGGCAGTCTGGGGGCAGAGTTGGCACTTATGTGGTTAAGTGCCAATATTCAGCGCTTAATTGCATAAGGTAACTGCATAAATAACCGTACAAGATTAACTGCAGTTCATCATCTTACACAGTTAAGTGCTGAATACTGCATTTATCCCATAAGTGTTGAGTGGCTGCATATGCCTGGATATACAATGCCAGTGCCCAGACACAGTCCAGCACTGAATATCCAGGGATAATGCCTGCAGCAGCCAAAAAAATGTTGGCCGCCAACAGCTGAATATTACCCTTTAGTATTTAACTCGAGCATGCATAAAATATACAGATTTTGCAGAGCTACAAAGCGCTTATCTTTTCAACCTGAGACTGAAAAACAAACAGAGAACACAGCACTGCAACCCTTTATTATTAATACCTTTTAAACAAACTATGTTTATTTATGTTATCCTACAGAAAAATAAAAGCAGCTTGCTTCGCCAAAAGAGTAGCATTAACAAAGGAAAGTGTTTTAACACCTGCAAATTCTTTTCTTTTATTAATTACTACGGTATAAGAAAGCTGAAAAATCTTAGCATTATTTAAATACCATGCTTACCTAGCATACGAATATACAGTGCAGTCTGATCAGAACTGTCATAAGAAATTGCTCCACGCCTCTGGGGGGGGAGGAAGAGAAAACACTATTTAAAATTTAAACTTAACATCTGTTTCAGTGCTAAATCTTTTTTTTTCTATACTTTTATCATATACATTGTTATTTTTATAATGCCCCTCAATTGCTTGTAGCACCTACTATTCTAAAAAAAGAACACATGGAGATAAAATATTTCATACAATTAAAATAATTTTGTCCCACCTCTAGAAAAGAAGAATGTAAGCACCTTAAAACACGGAAAGAAATGCACTTACTATGGCATCATTGTTTACTTAAAACTTTTATTTTCTTTATGCAACAAAATGATGTGCTTCTTGTAAGAAATAATGCACAAAATAGGGAGAATAAAACTAATTAAGAATCGATGCATGAAATAATAAATAAGCCCTAGTGTCCATAGCACAATTAGCTAATTAAGGAGGGTCTTTTACTAACAATTTGTGCATGTTATCTGCCGCAGGGTCCATAGGAATAAAACAGACCCTGCAGCAGATAACATGCGCTAATCGTTAGTAAAAGACCCCTTAAATCAGGTACTTAAATAACTGATACCCAAACAGATAGGTTTTGTTGTCACGTCCTACACCCAGATTCTGAATTTCATACTATTAGTTACTAGAAACTCTTCATCTGAAAGATACATAGATAGAAATTCAAGGACCTGTATAAAAGTAGTTGACCCTTATTTGTCTAGCCAGGGTTACAAGACAAATTGTAAACATAAAGGATCCCTTTTACCAAGATGCAGCAAAAGGGGACCTGCACTGGCGTCAGTGCATGTTTTTGGCATGCGCCGAGGCCCCCTTTTACCACAGTTGGTAAATGGGTAGTCTTTCTTTTCTGCAGGAAATGGCAGTGTGGCAAGTAAAGCATTTGCCGCGTGGCAATTTCAGGGGGAGGGAGCCCTTACCACCACCCACTGAGGTGGCGCAAGGGCTCCTGAACTAACCCCGGCAGTAACCGCCGGGTACACCCCGATGCTACAACAAATACATTTTTGTAGCGCCGGATATGATGGCACGCTGGGGGTGTGAAGTACCGCCAGGCTGCTGAGGTAGACTGGCGGTACTTCCTGTTTAGTGAGCGGTAAACCCATGTTGGAATTACTGCTGCTCTGTAAAAGGGGCCCTTAGAGCCCTATCCATCCACTGTCAGAGTGTCTACAAGTGACTGCCTTTTTTTGTGTATGGTGTACAGCGCTGCGTATGCCTTGTACCGCTATAGAAATGATAAGTAGTAGTAGTAAAAAGATGAAGATTTCAGAGTCATCCTGGCAAAATCACAGTACAAGCGAACTGCAAAATCATTCACAAAGTCAAAGAACATCAGAGTGCCATCTGCAGGTCTCTCACTGCAGCTGATATGGAGGGTTATGAATCAACCATAAGGAACAAACTAAGGGGTCCTTTTTACAAAGCTGTGATAAGAACTACTACATGCTCACCGCAGCTTAAAATGGCATACCATGGGGGGCGCCGAGGCATCCAGCAGTCATTTTTGAGCAAACTGCATGCTAAAATTTTTTAAAATTTTTTCAAGGCAGCAGCATGTCTGGGGTAGAGAGTAGGCACATCTATGAAAGCTGGTTATCCTTGCAGCATGCTAACCAATTAGCATAGGTTTAACGCATGAGTCCCTACCAACTACAAAATAGGTGGCGGTAGGGGCTCATGCGCTAATGGCCACACTCTAATGGGGAAAATTAGCATGTGACCATTAATAGAAGGAGAGACCCACGTAAGGGGGACTAAGACCACTTTCTGCCTCAGCTTTGTAAAAGGGCTGCTGAATAGGGACAGTGCTTACAGGAGAATGTCTAGAAAAACTGTTCTCCCATCTCAGGCTTATCAAAAAATATCTGGGTGACCTCAAAATATTATTCTCTAGATAGGAGAGTCAAAAATTGATCTTTTCAGTCACAACAAATATTCTATCTGGTGAAAACCAAACAGGGCCTTCCAAAGTAAGATCCTCTTCCTGTCGATTATGCTAGTAGAGGTATCAGGGTATGGTGCTGCTTTTCTGTGCCAGTAACTGCATGGCATGCCATCATTGATGAAGCCATGAATTCTGCTTTATATTAGAAAATTCTAGAGGAGAATATCAAATGATCCATATGTGAATGGAAGTTAAGCCAAAAATGGGTCATATAGCAAGAGGACCCTAAAAGAGATTTCTTGCTCTGGACTGGCCAAGTCAAAGTCCCTACTGAAAAAGTTGTGGCACGACTTGTAAAAAGATATTCATGTCAGGAAGCCCTCAAATGTCTCAACTGAAACATGGAATGCAGTTCCATATGGAAAGATGGGCCAAAATCCCCCAAAGGTGATGTGAGAGACTTAACATTTACATGGAAATTTTGTTCAAGGAAGTCCCATCAGATACTAAATGTAAGGTTAACATACTTTTTCACACAATGATACTCATTGTTGAATTTTTTGTTGAATAAATAAGTCAAAACATATCTTTTTTTATCTGAGCTATTTATTCTGTGGGTTTCTCTCTATCTTTTAAAAAGGGCTTACATTACAAACTGATCATGTTTTGAATACAAGTTGTGCTAAATTACAGCCTATTCTAGGGGGCCTGAGAGGGGAATGAGGGGTGGGGCCAACCAAAGTTCCTACTTACCAACTGTAGGGGTGTACCTAGGGTTACCATATGGCTCCAGAAAAAGGAGGACGGATTGAGCCAGCCGGGTTTTACTTCCATTGCTTTCCATTGAAAGCAATGGAAGTAAAAACCCGGCTGGCTCAATTACTTCCATTGAAAGCAATGGAAGTAAAACCCGGCTGGCTCAATCCGTCCTCCTTTTTCTGGAGCCATATGGTAACCCTAGGTGTACCCTTATTTCACCTTTTGCAGACCTGAAGCCTGACTAGGTCAAAAATCATCTTTTCTTCTGAGCAATACTACCACAGATGCTATAAGACTTCCCGCAGCACTGTTCTGACTGAATCATACCAAGGCATGCTGAACATTTGCACTAGCACTCCTTGTGAAACGGAGTGAGACTTTCATGAGACACAGTAATGAGGTAATCCTCATTAGCCACCTCATTAAGGCGCCATCCTATAACAGCTCTAATAAGTTGTACCAGTTGCAAGGCCATGGGCCTCATTATCTGGGACTGTATTATCTGTGGGACAGGTGTATATGGGACCGGATTGGTCCAGAAAAGTCACCTAGGGACCACTGGAGCAGAGCTGAAAACGAACTTTGTGAAGAATTTTGGTTTGGAAGAGCAGAAAAGAAAGCAAGCTGACGGTGCATGCATCTATCTGGGAGAGAGACCGACTTGTCAGCAACTTCTATGAACTGAATCTCTCTCTCTACATCAGTTCAGTAAAGGAGAAAATTATTAGCTGATATTTACTGCTTCTGTGAGAATACGGCAACCTGTGTTACACAAATTCCTGATACCAACCAGCTGTTTGCTGGGGGCTCGCTGAGCCTGAGAAGAAGGATCTTATCTATCACTTAGAGACTGCGCTGCCAGTCACGAGGGTGAGAAAGGGTTCACTTCTATGGTCTGGGGATAGCTGGTGTTTTGTTCTTAGCCTGCAAAGGATATGTTAGATTCTCAAGTGCATAGTGAGTCTAATATCTATTTTCTGCTTTTTACAATCTCTTCTCAGAAAATAATCACTAGTTGCTCTGTAACAGAATATATGCAGATAACTATTTTGCATAATCGTCATTAATAGTTTCTATGCTTGTTTGCCATATTTGCTAAATATTATTTATAATAATATATATTTCCACCTTGGTATATTCCTTCTTATGTATAGACACTGTATGAACCTCTAGGGTCAAACTTGTAGGTGCATATCATACTTCTAGCAAACAAGTCCAGAGTAATTACTAATCTGAATGATTTTTCTGACCCCAAATGAGCCTACACAACCCTAGTAGGGACTATGTGAGACCTCCCTGCTCCCAAGTATCACTGTCCACCAGAACTATGACCCACAGGCTAAAGCTCTGGAGTGAGACTTCCTTCCTGGCTCATTTAGGATAAAGGTCTGCAAACTGTCTAAGCATCACACCAGGCTTGGGAGAGCTCCACCTCAGGGCCACATACATCAACCTGTGCCCAAGGGAGCTAGGTCATTAAGGATCCTGCTGTGGAAATGTTTCTGTATTATTTTGTATGCTATTTTACCCTCTCTTTTGTGACTGTACATGACTTCACCTGAAATAGAAACAGTACTTCCACTCGTCAAAATATCCAAGGCTGAATCCCAGAGAGGAAAATCCGCAGAGGTGGAAGACTGCAGCTCACTACGTATAGAAGTGCTCACAAAAAAAGTAGTATTGCCAACAGGGCTCTTCCAAAGAACAACAGGAGGATGAAGGGAAAATAAAATACTTAATTCTTGAGAATACCCAACATGGCACCATGTTTCAACAAAGTGCCTGCTTCAGGGGTCTAAAATCAATCAATATATATTAATATAAATTATATACATATAAAACACATACAAAGTCAACTAAAATACATTGATAAGGGTTGTTTCTAAATCATTGTACAGTAAAAGACTGAGTAAAATAAATACAAGTAGATAAAAAGGAGTATGAAAAATTAAGAAGGGGATTTTACTGAATACTCAAGCATATGCATAGACATATATACTACGAATTGACAAATTGTTAAAGCATGTATAAGAGAAAAACTTAAAAAAAAAAGGTCTAAGGCTGAAAAGAACAAAAATTCATTTATGTAGAGAAAAAAACGCACCTTAATACAGTTTGTCAATCTCTTTGAACTAATGTAGATAAAACACGCGCAGTCTGTGAAAAGGAGAAAGAAAAGCAGCATATAAAAGGACATGTGTTAAAATGAGGCCTATAGGAAGGGAGAAAAGAATAAACAGATATGTAACTCAGATTATGAAGACACTGTGCACAAAGTTAAGTGAACAAAGAAAACAACAGATTGCACAGAACAAGGATGTAAAAGTGACGAAGGAACAGCTGATTAAAGAAAAAAGTGCCAAGATGATGTCAGATGTAAACATATTTATGCCAATGTGGCTAAAAGAAGCATTAATAACCAAAGCACTAGAGGGTGCAACTGAAACATAAGGGAGACACTGTCAATACCGTGAAGCCTACCCAAAAAGTAAAAATTGCAACAGGAAAAAGAATAAATAACGTACAAAGTACCACAGTTTAAAGGAAGAGACGAACGGAAGAAAGGCGGTGCTGTAAGACAGTATACATTATGTTATTCAAGGTACAAAGCTGTGATTGCAAAAGAGGGTAGAAAGAAATGAGAAAGGAAGAGGAACGCCAAGTGTTAGAAGAGAAAGTGACAAAGACAGTAAATTAGCACAGTCGATACACTCATAATAAAAGTGAGTAGAAAAAAAACAAAAAAAGACCTCACAGTGGCCAAATATCAGTGAAAAGGGTAAGAAGAGAAGTGAAATAACACTGCTTTTATTGTAAGCGTGTTTACAAACAGAAAAATGCACTAAAGGATGCCACTTTAACAGCCATAAATGAATAGGAGTGTACGTTACCCTTGAAAAAGACTCGAGGTAAAAAGTAGGGTAAATCAATCCAAGAGGGGTATATATAAGCACCACAACCAAAAGTTCCTTTGTGATGTGCGCCGAAAAAAAGATATTAAAAGGCTGGAGGAAACAGAAAAAGGTGCCAAAATAGTGACATCAGATGCTAAGATGGTGACGTTGGCTGCTGAACACTGCACGCGCATTCCGAAGAAAAACAAACCAATCCAGGGAGAAATAATAAACAGAACACTAAGTGATGCCACTTAAAATCAAGAGGAGGCACCGTCTATGTTTAGGACCTACCCAAAGTGTGAAAAAAGTATACTGGAGAGAACAGATCCAAGAGAATCTCCTCAATGACAGACCATCACTAGGATGCTGTTTATGCAGCTTAAGTCATCTACTAGATCAGTGCTTCTCAACCCAGTCCTGCCTATCAAGGTTTCAGGATATTCACTATGAATATGCATGAGATAAATCTGCATACAGTGGAGGTAATGCATGCAAATATTTCTCATGCATATTCATGGTGAATATCCTGAAAACCTAACTGGCTGTGTGTACCCTGAGAACTGGGTTGAAAAGCACTGTGCTAGAGACAACCACCTGATCAGATGAATGGTGGAGGAGTGGCCTAGTGGTTAGGGTGGTGGACTTTGGTCCTGGGGAACTGAGTTCGATTCTCACTTCAGGCACAGGTAGCTCCTTGTGACTCTGGGCAAGTCACTTAACCCTCCATTGACCCAGGTACAAATAAGTACCTGTATACAATATGTAAGCTGCATTGAGCCTGCCATGAGTGGGAAAGCGCGGGGTACAAATGTAACAAAAAATAAAAATATCTACTAACATGCATATATTTGCATTTAGCTCACACCTTTTCAATAGTAGCTCAAGGTGAGTTATGTTAGCATGAGTCTGCCTCTGGCTCCTGAATGCCAGTACAAGACAGCATTTCAATGGATCAACAAACAGTATGCATGGACCAGTAGTGTAGACATGGGGACGTTGGGGGCCTGAGCCGCCCCAATTTTGGGTTTGGGCCCACCAAGCCCAGGTAATGTGGGGTTATGGTAGGGGTTGAGAGCACAGGCAAGGTGGGGCAATATGTGCCCCCCTCCACAATTTTGGCTCAGTCCCCGCCCCCCCCCCCCCCCCAAAAAAAAAAAAAAAAAAAATCGAGGTCTGGCTATGCCTCTGGCATGGACTGTGCTGCTCCAGGGTTACAAAGATTCTCCATCTATTTTTCACAAATATATGTGCGAAGCCCTGGCATATGTGTCTTGCAGAGAAAATGTAATACAATACAGGTAAGACTTGTTCTGGAATTATTTCTGGTTATCCCTACCTTAGAGCTGTGTTTTGGCCACCTCTCCCACCAATCCTTGTCTGTCCTTGTCACCATTTATATTTAAAAAAAAACAAAAAAACCTGTTTTATCTGCTCTGCTTGCTGTGTTTTCTAACTTGTTTATTGCCTAGTTTTATTTGATATCTGTTAATCTGAGTACTAGATTTAAAAACTGCTATACTCTGATTTGACCTTTTTTCTTTTTCCTTAAAGTGTGTTGAGCCCTCCCCCTCACCCACCTGGGTTTTTGTAGTCGACGTGTATAGCTTAGGTGTGGCTAAAACTTTGCCTTTGAGAGAGCTGCAGGCTACCACACTCCTGCCTGAAGTGCTGAAAGCTCACAGATAAGACTTGTTCTGGCATTATTTCTGGTTATCCCTACCTTAGAGCTGTGGTTTTGGGCATTTCTGGTGCATTTCTTAACCTTGTCTTCCCATAATCCCAACCAGCTGTGTAGATAAGTGGCTTAATACAGCTCTAGAGATAGGTTTTACAGCAAACACATTCCACAGGTTTTAAGAAAAACTCAAAATGGTTAGTCTTACAAGTCACATTTTCTGAGGGAGGAAGGTTAATCGGTAATTGCAGCTGGTACAGTGGTAACTAAAGGAAGTTGCTGCAGAGGGTTCTTCATCTGTTCTTTCAACTCCACAAACTCTTGTAAATTCTTAGGTTCAACAAATAAGTAATAAGGAAATAGAACACTTACAAGGGAATCGCACTAGGAAGGTCCCACCTAGGGCAATGATTCCTGGCTTAAAAGCCAAGAATTCACACCTCCTTGTCTGCAATTCCCTTGATATGTCAGGAAATATATTCATCTTTGAACCCAAAAAACTAATCAGCGATGTGTCGGAAATAGAATTTCAAAACATTGTTCCTATCTAAATCAAAGGCGAAAGTCACTAATAATATAACTCCATCTGTAATTTCTGAATTTTCCAAAATGTCAGTTAAGTTCACATCTCTTTTCTCTGATAAAGAAAATTTTAAGGGAAATATAAATCACTTTAGACATCAGAGGGTGGCTATCAGAAGGTATTTGCAAAATATCAGAGAAATATTTCTTCAACAGTTCAGTAGCTGATATAGGAAAATTGATCATTCTCGAGTTATTTTTCCTTAATTGGTTCTCCAGAAATTCGTAATCATTTCCGTAGTCAAAGTCTCTATTTTTATATCTTGGACTTACACTTTGTTAGAAAAGTATTAATATAAATTCTTTAACTCACATGTTTATTACTGAAAAATTTTAAACATCTGAAGAAGAAAGTTATTCACACTCTGCAGCACTTCTCATAGTACGTCCATTGTGACATTATTGGCTTCACCAGATCCAATTTCTCCACAGAAACCGCTCCTATCTTCGGGGGAAATAGCTCACTCTCCAATCCCCCAGTTGGTTTATTATCCGGAGTCGATGCTGCGCCAGGACCTCCTCCACAAGGGCAGAAAGAGAGCTCAGAGACAGACAAGGGAAGGCTGAAGCGCGAGCCTGCACGCTTTTCACTGCGTGCTGCTGTTGCCGTAACCCTGTCCCCAACGAGGTAAGAAGGCGGCTTTTGAAATTAGGACGGAAGGAGGGGGCCTTGGAACTCGGAGGGAGGGCAGGGCAGGGGGGAGAGAAGAGATCGCTGGACAAGAGGGGAGGGAAGGGCAGGGGGGAGAGAAGAGATCGCTGGACAAGAGGGGAGGGCAGGGGGGAGAGAGAAGAATTGCTGAACATGGATGGATGATTGGAGGGGGCAGGGGAGAGAGGAAATTTACTGGATATGGGTGGATGGAGGAGAGACCAGGGGAGAATGGAGGGTTGCTGGACATGGATGGATGGAGGGGAGGGAAGTCAAGAAGGAGATGCACATGGATGGAGGGGAGGGAAGAGAGGAGAAATGCTGGACAGGAATGGAGGAGAAATTGCTGAATTTAAGGGCAGATGCTGAAACTAGAGGAAGGATAGGGACAGGGCTACAGATGGTAGACAGGACACATAAGGACACAGGAGGATGGTGGACATGGTGAAAGAAAAAATATCAAATGGAAAGACACTGCATAAAACAGAAGACGGGACCAAAGCGAATAGAAAAACTATGATCAGACAACAAAGGCAGAAAAAAGTATTTTATTCAGAACTTATTAATTGGAATATGTCAGCTTTTGGAAATGTGTATCTGTGATATTTTTCATGTAAGTTTAAATTTTTCTAGTATTGCTGCATGCTGAGTCTGACTTCTTGAGGTAACTTTCTAGTTCAGTATTTTGCCTTCATATTTTTTTTATTTCTAGTTCCTTGTGTCATATCTGTTGTCATGTATTTTTCATGTGTGATCAAGGTACAGTATTCTGCTAGTGTGTAGTATTTGCAGCCCTTTTTGTTTTGTGTTTTTGTTTGTTTCACTAGGTTGTGTACTGGTGTTTAGAGCCCGGTGTAATTATAGTGCTGCCTTTCCACGCATAAGGTTGTAGCTTGTCCTGTCCTTGGAATTAGCGTGGTCTGGTAAGGTTATGAGTGGGTTTTTGCACAAGTTTGTGTATAGTGTTTTGCAGTGGAGAGATTGTGTTTTGGCCTTACTGAGGTGGCACCAAAACATCAGAAAAGGTGTAGAGCCTAAATCATGACACACTACCTCTTGAAGGATCTACATATGGTGCAGGGGCCGGGCCCGGTGGCGGACAGGGGGGAGCGGCAGTGACCTTTGGGGGGGGGGGGGCAGGGGCGGCCTTGTCCCGGGCCCGGCCCAGTCTCTCGGCAGCCCTGTCCACAGATTATAATTATGTGGTACCACCAGACTATTTTACAACGCTACAGAAAAATAAGCCTGAGCTTTCCAATCTGAGGCAGCTCCCAGATAACATATACCAGCACACACTCTCTCTCACACTCACTATACATAAAGACAGTGAAGAGGGAGGAAGGCTTGGTTGTAGTTATCCCCCAGAGCTCAAAGTAAAGACTGGATGCATTGGGTTCATAGTGCAGTTCCTATGGGACATCCCAAAACAGATGAAATGCTGTCTAACCTGAATATGTTGGTATGGTGAGATTATATGGCTATTATAATCTTAAAATCTTAATCCTAATAGGGGATATATATATATAATAGGAGGTACCTAAAACATCAACAAAGAGTACTCCTGATCTATATAAATTACAAAATCTTTATTAGTGAAAACAAGTCAGTGCATTAAAAGAATTACTAAATAATATCCCTGCAACTCACTCACTAATCCAGTGGTAACCTGGCAGAGCGTAGCACTGCACGATTACCGCCGGGTAGACACCAGATGAAATTTGATGTGCACAAATGAGAAGTAATATATACAAGGACAAATAATCCTAACTTTATGTACACAAAACTGGGTTCCATGCTAGGAGTTACTGATCAGCAAAAAAGATCTTGAATCTTTGGAAAACACATCAAAATCATCAGCTTAGTATGCAGCAGCAGCCAAAAGAGCAAACAGAATTATTAGAATTATTTGGAAAGGAACAGCAAACGAAACAGAGTAATACCTCTGTCCCTTATGAGAAAAAGGTTTAACTGAATTTACAAAGAGATGACTGGAAGGAGATATCAATTGAAGTTACCCTTGATTTATGATTCCTAAGCAACAACTTGGGTGGTGTTTACAAAATCATTAAGTATAGCTATTTACACTATCAAATAGTACTATAATAATTTATGAAACTATCTAGTACTAGATTTAAATATAATTTCAAGAAGTATTTAAGTCAAAAAACAATTAAGCTATGAAATGTGTTTATTTTATTTATTGCATTTGTATCCCACATTATCCCACCTATTTGCAGACTCAATGTGGCTTACATAGTTTTATTGTTGCCAGAGAATGTGGTCAAGGTTAACAATATAGCAGAGTTTTAAAACCGTTTTTGACAAGTTTTAGGGAGGACAAGTCCATAAACAATTGTGTGCTTTTATGAGATTCTTCATATACTGCCTTTTCTGTGGTACAACTGAAGTGCTTTACATATTACATACATGTACAGAAGGTATTTTCCCTCTCCATAGTGGACTCACAATCTAAGTTTTGTACTGGTTGCAATGGAGGGTTAAGTGACTTGCCCAAAGTTACAAGAAGCCACAGTGGGAATCAATCCCAGTTCACATCCTGATTCTCAGCCCACTGTGCTATTAAGCTACTACTCCAATTTGTTTGTCAGATAAACTTGGGTGTCTGCATTTTATTTTTCTGGGTGTCAGTAACAGAGAAAGAACCTTGCATTTAGGAAATGCTGAGGTCTTCCAACTGGCCCAGAATGAGCACTACCAAAGACAGGATACATAGTTCAGTGGATCACTGGTCTTTCTCTCTGTATGGCACTACTTAAATTCTTAAATCTATATCAGTGAAATGGAGGTTGCTAATGCTTACTGTATGCCAATTTAGAACAATAAGGGAAAATTTGGTTCTTACCATGTAATTTTCTTTCCTTTAGTCACAGCAGATGAAGCCATTACGTATGGGTTGTGTCCATCAACCAGCAGGGGGAGATAGAGAGCACTCTTTTCACAGTGCCTCATGGCCAGCTAGCTCCACTGCCTCTTCAGTATTTGAAGCTTCCAAAGCAGTATGTCAAACCGCAATGAGAATAACATGAACTTTCCTCACAGCGAACGATGGCCCCTTAACAAGGGCATAAACTCCAAAAAAGGAGGGAATGAACTCATCCTCCTGGAGGGAATAAATTCATCCTCCACTTTGTATAAACGGAGGGAATACTTGCATCCTCCTATAACTGTAACAAGAATCCTGAAGACTGTTTTCCGACTCCCCAAGGAAGGAATATAACTTCAGGAAACAAGAACAGCACCTAAAATCAGAATCACTGCAATACAGACAATCATACAGGGAGGGCTCATGGCTTCATCTGCTATGACTAAAGGAAAGAAAATTATCATGGTAAGAACCTAATTTTCCCTTCCTTGTCATCAAGCAGATGAAGCCATTACGTATGGGATATAACAAAGCAATCCCTAAATAGGGTGGGAACAAGCCACACCACGCGCTAGCACCTGTGCTCCAAAACGCGCACCCCTCCTTGCAGCCACATCCAGGCTGTAATGTCAGGCGAAAGAGAGCTTAGAAGCCCATGTTGCAGCACTGCAAATCTCATGAAGAGATAGTGCTCCAGTTTCCGCCCAGGAAGAGGAAATCGCTCTTGTGGAATGTGCCTTAAAGGCTTAAGGCGGAGCCCAGCCAGACAGCAGATATGCTGAAAAGATAGCTTCTTTGAGCCAACGGGCAATAGTGGCTTTAGACGCTGAAGACCCTCTGCGAGGACCTGCAAACAGCACAAAAAGATCAGAGGTCCTGAAAGAATTTGTAATTTGCAGATACTGCAACAGAGTCCTGCACACATCCAAAAGGTGCAACTGCCCAAATGAATCTGGAAACTCCTCCTCAACAAAGGAGGGAAGAAAAACAGGCTGGTTTACGTGAAACGCTGAAACCACCTTAGGCATGAAGGAAGGTACGGTCCGAAACGTGACCCCTGACTCTGAGAATTGCAGAAAAGGGTCTCTACAGGACAGCGCCTGGAACTCTGACACCCGTCTCACCGAGGTAATGGCCACTAAAAAGACGGCCTTCAGTGTCAAATCTTTCTCTGAAGCACGCCGAAGCGGTTCAAAGGGAGCCCCCTGAAGGGCCTTCAATACTATCCCCAGGTTCCAAGCTGGACAAGGTGCCCGCACGGGAGAATGGAGCCGAAGCACCCCTCTAAGAAACCGTGCCACATCTGGATGAGCAGCTAAGGACACGCCTTCAACCTTGCCAAGCAGGGAGGCCAATGCTGCCACTTGCACCCGCAGGGAATTATAGGCCAAGCCTTTGTGTACACCATCCTGCAAAAAAGACGGAATCGGTGAGACAGGAGCCTGCAAGGGAGAAAGCGCTCTTGAAACACACCAGACTTCAAACTGGCGCAAAATCCTGGCATAAGCCACGGAAGTGGAGCGCTTACGGGCCTGCAGGAGAGTGGAAATTACCTTATTTGAGTAGCCTTTATCTCTCAATTGCGCCCTCTCAATCGCCATGCCATAAGACCAGAGCGGCAGGCATCCTCCATGGCCACCGGACCCTGTGACAACAGGTGCGGAACCAGAGGTAATGGAAAGGAAGCCTCCCAACAGCATCTGTCGGAGGTCCGCATACCAAGGCCTCCTGGGCCAATCCGGGGCGAAGAGCACCACTTCTCCTGGATGCAGCCAAATCCGCAGGAGCACTCGCCCTATCAAGGGCCACGGAGGAAAGACATACAGCCAGCCCAGGGGCCAGGGTTGAGCCAAGGCATCCAACCCGGCAGCGCGAGGATCCCTCCCGTCTGCTGAAGAAGCACGGGACTTTGGCATTGGTGCTTGTCGCCATTAGATCGATCACGGGCTTGCCCCACTTGGCACATATCTGCAGAAACACTTTGTCTGCAAGTTCCCACTCCGCTGATCGATCTGATGCCTGCTTAGATAATCGGCTTGCACGTTGCTCTGACCTGCAATGTGAGCTGCTGACAGAGACTGTAGATGCAGCTCGGCCCAGTGGCAAATTTGTTCGGCCTGCACGGCTAGAGCTCTGCACTGAGTGCCACCTTGTCGATTTATGTAGGCCACTGCTATCGTGTTGTCCGACATCACTCGGACAGCCAATCCTTCCAGGGTCACTTGAAAGGCCAGAAGAGCCAGAAACACCGCTTTCAACTCCAGGCAGTTGATAGACCACTCCGACTCGTCGGGCTTCCACAGACCCTGGGCATGCTTCCCCTGGCAATGAGCGCCCCAGCCCGTCAGGCTGGCATCTGTCACCACTAGGCACCAATCGGGGAGCGCCAGCGGCATTCCCCGCCGCAACATGCTGTCCGAGAGCCACCACTCCATACTGAGGCAGGCCGCAGGGAGCCAAGAAAGTCTGCACTGATAATCCTGAGATACTGGAGACCATCGCTGAAGTAGAGAATACTGCAGAGGTCTCAGGTGCGCTCTCGCCCAGGGCACCACTTCCAATGCGGCTGTCATCGATCACAGCAGTTGGACAATGTCCCAAGCTCGCGGGCGGGGCATCCTCAGGAGCAGACGGACCTGATTCTGAAGCTTGCACCGCCTTAGCTTGGGTAGCTATACATACCCCGAGGCTGTGTCGAACCTGGCCCCCAAATATTCTAGAGATTGGGAGGGGGTCAGGTGACTTTTGGCCATATTGACGACCCAGCCTAGAGATTGAAGTACTGAGACCACTCTGGCTGTAGCTTGATAGCTCTCTGTTACAGAGTCTGCTCTGATGAGCCAGTCATCTAGGTACGGGTGAACCCTGATACCTTCTCGCCTGAGCAAAGCAGCTACTACCACCATTATCTTCGAAAAGGTTTGGGGAGCTGTGGCGAGGCCAAAAGGCAAGGCTCGGAACTGGAAATGTTTTCCCAACACCGCAAACCTCAGAAACATCTGGTGCGGGGGCCAAATTGGTATGTGCAAGTAAGCTCCTTTCAGGTCTAGAGACATGAGAAACTCTCATGGCTGGACCGCAGCAATGACGGAGCGCAGGGTTTCCATGTGGAAATGCCGCACTCTCAGGGACTTGTTTAATTCTTTTAAGTCCAGAACAGGGCGAAAAGACCCACCTTTTCGCGGAACCACAAAGTAGATGGAGTATCGGCTGTAGCCGTGTTTGGCGGGAGTTACCGGGGACACGGCCCCTAACTGAATCAGACCTTGCAAAGTCTCCTCTACCGCCGCCTGTTTGGCGGCAGAACCGCATCGGGACTCCACAAACACGTCTCTTACTGGGGCGTTGAATTCTATTCTGTAGCCATCTCTGATCAGGTCCAGAACCCACTGATCTGAGGAAATATTGGCCTACTCCTCGGCAAATAGGGAAAGACGTCCTCCGATGACAGGAAGCGAGGAGGGGGCCGGCGCACCATCATTGAGAGGGTCGCCCCTGAACTCTAGGCCTAGAGCCAGTGGCTGCGGAACGCTTGTCCAAGCGAAAGGAGTTGCTCTGCTGAAAACGGGCACGAGAAGTGAATCCAGCAGAACGCCCTGGGCGGTATCTTCTAGCTTCACGGAAGCGAGGTCTATAAGAGGAGTGGACCGCCTGGCCCTTGGAGGAAGGCCTCGGCCTATCTTCAGGCAAGCGCTGGGGTTTAGGATCTCCCAGGCCTTTAACAATTTTTTTTTCCAACTCCTCACCAAATAGGAGAAGGACTTGAAAGGGCAACTTCACCAACCTGTGCTTAGAGGCCATGTCCGCTGCCCAATGTCGTAGCCAAATAAGACGGCGAGCCGCCACTGCTACTGCCATTTGTTTAGCCGAAGCTCTGACAATATCATAAAGGGCATCAGCCAAAAAGGACAAGGCTCACTCCAGCCACGGAGCCACATCTTAGAAGGGCTCCGCTCCATCTCCGGGCTGTTCCACTGCCTGTTGCAACCACGCCAGGCAGGCTCTAGCAGCATAACAACTGCATGCAGACGCCCTAACAGTAAGACCTGCAATTTCAAAGGACCGTTTAAGTGCTGCTTCCAGCCTATGGTCTTGTACATCCTTCAGGGCAACTCCTCCTTCCAAAGGGAGGATAGTTCTCTTTGTCACCGCAGTGACTAGGGCATCTACTTTAGGCCTTGCAAAGCGAGCCAAATGCTCCTCACGCAGAAGGTATAATTGCCCCATAGCCCTGGAAACTTTCAAAGGTCCCTCGGGGTCAGCCCACTGAGCAGAAATAAGCTCTTGGATGGAGTCATGCAAAGGAAAGGCTTGAGCAGGCGTTTTGGTACTAGCCATCCTAGGATTCACAGAGGAGGCCGTGCCACTGTCAGGCTCTTCAATAGAAAGGACCTGTAGGGGGAGGTGCACCACAATCTGAAGGGGAATTAGCCCTTCTACGCTTTTCTTTATGCAAATTATCAGGGAAAATAGCCTCAGCAGGCAGTCCCAGTCCAGAATCCACCGGGGGGGACAACAGAAGGGGCCTCAGACGACCCTTGAGGGAGAGCTCTTTTCAGCATGTATGCTTTATGCAACAACACCACAAAATCAGAGGAGAAAAACTCGCCCTGGGCACCCAGATCCCGTCCGGGGCTAGCCGCTCCCTGAATAGCCTGAATTCGAGGTCCCCCCCCCCCCCCCGGGCTCTCCGTCTCTACGGAGGCCGCGCCATGCGGAGAATTCAAATGGCGTCCGCTGCCAGCTCTGAGTGGGAAGAATCATTGCTCACCATGCTCGGGCCGGCTCTTACACCTGTACAGCATGATTTACAGAGCCCCGCTGCTGATTTGTGCTTGCCACACCGGGAACAGTGCTTTACATTCTCTGCAGCCATCGCCGAAAATGGCGGGAAAATTCAAATGGCGCCAAAAAAGCCCCGATCGCGGGCCCACCTCGGAGGAGGTCAGAAAACACTCTTACCTCACCAGACTGAGTATCACAGCTCCGGTCCCATGGAAGAATCAAAGGAAAACCTCTGCTCCATTTTTTTTTTTTAACGCTGTGAGGAAAGCATAGGTAATAAGAACTCCGGAGGCTCAGATGAGTGGGAAAGGCAGGGAAAGGCGAACCAATGTGCCTGCATCCACTGAGTGGGAAAGGACAGGGAAAAAGCAAGCTAATATGTCCACATCCACGGGGCATGGGTAAGGCAGGGAAAGGGCTAACCTATGTGCCTTCAAAGTGAAGCTGCTATAGCCTCTAACACCCCGGCTAACAACTGGCAAGCCAGGAGCCACCCCCAGGCAGATTTTTGATGGAGCTCGAAGAAGCTGCAGCCACCCTGCTTGGGGAGATAGAGAATACTGAAGAGGCAGTGGAGCTGGCTGGCCATGAGGCACTGTGAAAAGTTGAGTGCTCTCTATCTCCCCCTGCTGGTTAATGGACACAACCCATACGTAATGGCTTCATCTGCTTGATAAGGAAATCTCTCAGCTTAATACATATTTTGCTTTCTGCAGGATAAAGGCCAAATAAAATAAGTTATTCTAATTTGTTCTCCAAAACACCAAAATCATTCTTCAAAAACTGTAGAAAAATTCACCTCTATGAAACAAATTTTTCAAAATCGTAATCCCCCAGAATTGTTCAATTTGGATTCTAGATCTCATTTATAAATTGAAGAATGCATTTTGTTAAAACCAAACAAATCCGTATATAAAATTAGGCAACAACATGTAAAATATATTAGCTTTGAGTTTGAACCAGTCATAACAATATACTTCTGAAAGCCATTAAAATCAACTGACCACATAAATGGCAAAACATTTGAAAGGGTATTAAGGAGTCCTTTTACCAAGCTGCAGGAAAACGTGCCCTGTGCTAGCGGCAGGGTCAGTTTTTCCTATGTGCTGGGGCCCTTTTTACCGCAGCAGGTAAAAAAAAAAAACCCCAGACACACATGGCCATGCAGTAAGAGAACTCTTACTGCATGGCCATGCAGCAGGGAGCCCTTACTGCCACCCACTGAGGTGGTACTAACCCGGTGGTAACCTTTGCGCTGCCCGATTACTGCTGGGTTACCACTGTGCAAAGCCATTTCAGAGGTTCTCTTTTTCCTACAGAAATGGTGCGGTGCTCGGGGCAGGACTACCTCTGGTGGCCGAGTTTGGCCGGCAGTAGTCCCGGAACAGTGAGAAGTAAGTCTGCACTGGGCTTACTGCCGCTCTGTAAAAGGGACCCTTAATAAATGAATGCATTTAACAAGTTCCAGATGGAAAACAAGCTAAGTAATAAACAATGCATAGCACTAAGTTCAAGTAACCCTTTAATGAAAGTACTATGCAGCTGTAATGTGTGGTACATTCAACATTTCTTTTAAACAGGCTCTCCACCAAGCATTTTTTCAACAACTCCCCTGTATTGTGACAAAAGTCCAAATCCACTAATCAATCTCAACATTCAACAGTCTATTTTAGGAACATAACCAACAACATTTCTCAGTAATTTTTGTTTTAGCATTCTCCTACTCATAAAAAAAAAACCTAAACCACAGTTAACATCTCAAAGATCTCCTAAAATTGTTCCTGTCAAACTAAGTGTAATGGGAATAAATCACTTCAAATAAATTGGTCTCAAATAATGGAGATGAATGGCTTACCTTGCAGGTAATCCATTTGATTAGGAACAATATTAAAGACCAGATCAATAAAATCCCCATTGGATCATTAAAAACATGGCACAGCAGCACTATCCTTGTCCCAGCTAGTATTAAAAGTAGTTAGGAGCTAATAAATAGAAACATGCCCTTTGACAAAAGGCAAAAGAACTGAGCGACTTGAGCCTGAGGCAGCTGCCTCAACACCACTATCACCTGACCACTCTGGGCAATGGCTCTGCATTAAAATGTTTTGCTGTACGCATCTCATTACAAACTGCCAGCTAACTGCAGTTCTGAACAGAAGGTTCTCAAACAGGAGGGAGAGAAAAAAAACAGCACACAAATGCCTCTAACTAAAACAGGTATCCAAAAACACAGATCAAGCACTACAAGCAATGTGACCAGATCAAAAACAGCAGGTCCTCCCATTGCTTGCTAAATTTATGCCAACACATTTTAAGAAAATAATCTTGCCCACGAAAGAGGAGCAAATGGAATTATTTAGAAAAAAGTGCAAACATTTACTGTTCTCTACCCCAAGTGAATATTGTGGAGACAATTCAACGTGAATCCAGAAACTAACCACTAACCTCATTATACATTTAAATTAGGGAGAAACTTAAACCCATTTAAGTTTCAGCTCAACTGATGCATGTCTTGGACTGTCTATTCATTTTTACTAAAGAAGAGCTTTACTGGGCTGGTCCCTAGCAAATTATAATGGTGAGCAACCTGATATGCAGATCACAATATGTATGCTAAGAAAAAAAAAATACAGACTTGAATGCAGATTGCAAAGCAAACCCATTAGGTTGTGATACTACCTTTGTTAATGCCAAAGTCACCTGATTTCCAAGTTTATTCAGGATTTCCTACCCTGCCCTCCAGGAGCCTTCAGGGGAATTATCTGTAGACAGGGTAAATCAGATATACCAATCAAGAAGCTTTACCTGAAAAAATGAGTGGAAGTTCCTATAAGGCTGCCACCTCACTAGTTCCCTCAAGACTACTGCAGAGCTTAGGCATCAGATCTCCAAGATGGCAGGTGGACATGTCTGATTTATCCTGCCTTCTCTAGAAACCCCTGTTAAAAGGTAAGCAACTTTGCTTTCTCCTTCAACAGGCAGGTTGAATCAACCACACAGAGAGGGAATCCCATAGCTGAGGGCTGGATCTGGTCTGACAATGATTTCTGTAAGGCAACCAGATTAGCTTTTCAGGAAGAGTTGGCAGTTAATTATATAAGTGATGAAGAACTTCTGTAATCTTTAGATATGTTGTCTTCACTGTAGTGGGATATGTGAAGGTATGAATAGTCAACCATATTGCATCTATGAAATTCTTCTATTTTAACACTGCATACATGTGCAACTGATGCTGCCATGGCTCCAACCATGCTTCTAGCCTGATGTATCTTTGTTTGATCTTGTTAACTGTAATCCTACTAGGTTGTAGCCATGGGAAATGCATGGTTACAACCTAGCAGGATTACATTTAACTGGAATTTCTATATTGTTGGTATCAAATATACATAGTAGATGATGGCAGATAAAGGCCAAAATGGCTCTCCACTCTGCCCAGTAAGGTGAGGTTTAGAGTTTTAACTACCACTGCATGTAGGTCACATCCCCCACAACTTTCATGTGCTTTTTTTCCATAAAACATAAGGTGAAATTTTATAGTAGACTAATGGTTGGAGAAGTGGGCTGAGAACCAAGGGAGCCCAATTCAAATCCCACTGCAGCACCTTGTGATCTTAGGCGAGTCACTTAATCCTGTATTGCCTCAGGTATGAACTCAAATTGTGAGCTCTCCAGGGACAGAAAAATAAAGATATGAAAAAGTATTTACCCTCTCCCCCTCCTGATTTCTCCTGTTATTACATTTGGCATATACTGAATGGTTTCTGATCTTTAAACAAAACAACGCTAAGACAAAGTTAACCTAAGACACAACACAGTTTTTACATTATTGCACTGGAGAAATAGTTATGCAACACCCATATCATCCATGTGAAAAAGTAACTGCCCCCAAACTTAACTTGTTGCACCACCTTTAGCAGAAACCAAACATTTCCTACAATTTGATATTACTCTTTCACATCAGGGTTGATGAATCTTAGCCCAGTCTTCTTTGCAGAACTACTTTAATTCAGACACATTTGAAGGTTTTCATGCATAAACTGCTTGTTTCAGGTCCTTCCACAGCATCTCTACTGAAGTGAGGACTTTGAATTTTTACTATGTGTTTTTGCCTCCATAGATTGAATTGGAGGCAAAAACTCATAGTAAATTTTTTTTTAGGTATATTAAAAGCAGGAAGCCAGCAAAAGAATCGGTTGGATCACTAGATGACAGACGAGTAAAAGGGGCAATCAGGGAAGACAAAGCCGTAGCAGAGAGATTAAATTAATTCTTTGTATTGGTCTTCACCGAGGAAGATTTTGGGAGTGATACCGGTGCCAGAAATGGTATTCGAAGCTACTTAATGAATTCTCTGTAAACCTGGAGGATGTAATGGGGCAGTTCTACAAACTGAAGAGTAGCAAATCTCCTGGACCGGATGGTATTCATCCCAGAGCACTGATAGAACTGAAAAATGAGCTTGCAGAGCTATTGTTAGAAATATGTAATTTATCCTTAAAATCAAGTGTGGTACCGGAAGACTGAAGGGTGGCCAATGTAACACCGATTTTTTAAAAAAAGGTTCCAGAGGAGATCCGGGAAATTATAGACCGGTGAGTCTGATGTCGGTGCCGAGCAAAATGATACAGACTATTATTAAGAACAAAATTACAGAGCATATTCAAAAGCATGGATTAATGAGACAAAGTCAACATGGATTTAGCGAAGGGAAATCTTGCCTCACCAATCTACTACATTTCTTTGAAGGGGTGAACAAACATGTGGATAAAGGTAAGCCGGCTGATATTGTGTATCTGGATTTTCAGAAGGCGTTTGACAAAGTACCTCATGAAAGACTCCAGAGGAAATTGAAGAGTCATGGGATAGGAGGTAGTGTTCTATTGTGGATTAAAAACTGGTTAAAAGATAGAAAACAGAGAGTAGGGTTAAATGGTCAGTATTCTCAATGGAGAAGGGTAGTTAGTGGGGTTCCCCAGGGGTCTGTGCTGGGACTGCTGCTTTTTAACATATTTATAAATGACCTAGCGATGGGAGTAACTAGTGAGGTAATTAAATTTGCTGATGACACAAAGTTATTCGAAGTCGTTAAATCGCGGGAGGATTGTGAAAAATGACAAGAGAACCTTACGAGACTGGGAGACTGGGCGTCTAAATGGCAGATGTTTAATGTGAGTTAAGTGCAAACTGATGCTTGTGGGGAAAGAGGAACCCAAAATATAGCTACGTCATGCAAGGTTCCACGTTAGGAGTCACAGACCAAGAAAGGGATCTAGGTGTCGTCGTTGATGATACGTTGAAATCTTCTGCTCAGTGTGCTGCTGTGGCTAAGAAAGCAAATAGAATGTTAGGTATTATTAGGAAAGGAATGGAAAACAAAAATGAGGATGCCATAATGCCCTTGTATCACTCCATGGTGCGACCGCACCTCGAATATTGTGTTCAATACTGGTCACTATCTCAAAAAAGATAGTGGAATTAGAAAAGGTGCAGAGAAGGGCAACAAAAATGATAAAGGGGATGGGACGACTTCCCTATGAGGAAAGGCTAAAGTGGCTAGGGCTCTTCAGCTTGGAGAAAAGGTGGCTGAGGGGAGATATGATACAGGTCTATAAAATAATGAGTGGAGTTGAACGGGTAGATGTGAAGCATCTGTTCACGCTTTCCAAAAATACTAGAACTAGGGGGCATGCAATGATGCTACAATGTAGTAAATTTAAAACAAATTGGAGAAATTTTTCTTCACTCAACGTGTAATTAAACTCTGGAATTCGTAGCCAGAGAATGTGGTAAAAACGGTTAGCTTAGCGGAGTTTAAAAAAAAGGTTTGGATGGCTTCCTAAAGGAAAAGTCCACAGACCATTATTAAATGGACTTGGGGGAAAACCACTATTTCTGGGATAAGCAGTATAGAATGTTTTGTACTTTCTGGGATCTTGCCAATGTTGGATTGCCACTGTTGGAAACAGGATGCTGGGCTTGATGGACCTTTGGTCTTTCCCAGTATGGCAATACTATGCACTTATGAACCTTGACCATGCAGACTCTCTGGAAGTTCAATCCCAAGGGGAAGGAATCCTCCATGTGCAGAACTACGAAGAAACTGCACCACTGGGGATGGGCTCTCCTGTGACGAGAGGAAGAAACATCTGCAAAGTGGCATTAAGAGCTTGACATTTGAGCTGGAGCTAGGAAGAGATTCCAAAGAAAATCTGCAAAGGAATGGGAGAACTCCAGTTCGAAACCATGCCTTAAGATGTGCAAGACCCATTGGTCCACTCCCCACAGAACCTGGAAAACTGGCCTGCTAAAAGGAAGCCCGCAGAGTAAACCAAGACCCTACGAGTGATGCACAAAACACTGGCAAACCTGGAACTGAAGCCGAGGTTCTGCTGTCATCATGAAAGAAGGCTTGACACGCACAAGTGGGAATCTGGAAAGTAGATTGTCTGGTCTACAACACCTGGCCACATCAAACCAAAGATAAGGCTGAGAGGACTTTAAAGAATCCTACGCTTGTCCCCTGACAATCAGTGAGACTGAGGGTACTCCCAGTCTGGCATCAACTACCCTAGAAGAGCTCCAAATCAAAGGCTACCAAGTAAAAGGCATCTTGCAAAATGGGACCTAGAAGACCCAGCAGCTTCCCAATGCCTAAGCCAAAGCATCTGCTTGCTTAGCATCCAGAAGTGGTGGGTGCAGCTGTGAACTATAATTGGCAGGCACTGTCTGTGAAATGGAGCTAACCAGTGTGGCTGAGGGCAAAGCTAGGTGGAGGAGAATATGGCTGTTGTAACATACAGCACTATTGATGGCAAGTTGAAGAGGAACAAGGATGAGAAACCTCTGGATCCATGGAGACACTCTCAATTTGATGCTTGAACCATTAAGCTAGTATTCCACCTAAAAGCAGCTCCATAAAATTTCTAGTTGCCCCATACAACGAAAAGGGGCAAAAAAATGCCATAAAAGCATTTAAGAAAACGAGATAAAGCTAGAGGTGCCACCAACACAAGGGTGGTGGAAGCCTGTATGCAAAAGTCTCGACTAGTGTGAGAGAACAAAACCAGATAGTACAGGCACTGTGGCAAAGCTACATAGCTAACTGTAACCCCCGTAGAGCAGAAGCTGCCCCCACCAAGGAACAACCTAATATAATGGTAATCCATAACGGAAAGCGAAGTAAACTATGCCCCAGGGGAAAACAGAAATGAGTTCCACAGTGTCTGATATCATGCACACACCGGTCTGGAATCTGTGACCCACAGGTCAAAAACCGGCAATCTTACAGATACCCCTGCACTGCCAAGGGAAATGAGACCTGGTAAAAATAAGAGGGAAACTGACAGGGTGGTGGTTTTGTTTTTTTAAGGAACAACCCTCAGCCAAACATGGAGGGGACTCGAAGATTGCTAAATGAAAGGAAGAATCATATGAGCCCATAAAAGAGGCCTCAGCATAGGACCTACCACCCAAAGTGACCAGCCTCGAGGCTGTTTGCTTGCTCCCACACAAGGAAAAGCAGGTTATGAACTGTAGAACTTAAAGGAAAAGCCAAATTCACCACAGGCAATAGGTAAGGCTGTGACCTCACCCTGCCACCCACAGCGTAACCCCTGAACTGAGAAACTGTCCTGCATCAAAAGGAGGTGCCTAGTGTCCACCATCCAAAGATGAGACGAGGCCAGAAAAGTGTAAATAGATGAATTAATAAGAAGCCCGATAAGGGCCTTGATAAAACTAGGAAATACCCCTTTAGGAACACCCACATTGAGACAGGATCAGTGGACTCCTCTAGGTAGAGTTCACATGCTCCCCGTCCTCTAATTTCGCCTGGCACTGTAATGAAAGACAGTCCACAGGACCCTTCAGAATGAGAAAAAAAGAGGGGCAAGTACCCCCCCCCCCCCCCCACAAAAAGAACCTGAATGAACCCCTCTCCTCTGTCATGCAGAGTCTGAGAAGAGCAACAGGCAGGTAGAAAGCAACACAGAAACCTGTTGAGAAAAGGCACTATTCGGAACCCAACTGTTTTGTTTGGTGTTTTTTTTTTTTTTTAACAAAAAAGCATTGCACCAGAGAAGACAAAACTCAGAGGAGAATAGGGCCGACGTCCCCCATGAAAACAACCCAGGTAGCAGCTGAAAAGGAGTTTGCCAAAGTCTGACTTAGATGTCATATCAAAAATGCCCTTCCATATCAACCAGCTCACCTTTATCCATGTTTATTCATGCCTTCAAAGAAATGAAGCAAATTGGTGAGGCAAGACTTCCCTTGACTGAATCCATGCTGACTCTGTCCTATTAAACCATGTTTGTCTACGTGTTCCGTAATTTTATTCTTTATAATAGTTTCCACTATCTTGCTCAGAACCAACGTCAGGCTTACCAATCTGTAATTTCCTGAACCACCCCTGGAACCATTTAAAAAATTCGGGTTACATTGGCCACCCTCCAATCTTTAAGTACTACAGACATGGGAAATGCACCTCTTTCTATTTCTCTGGTGGTGTTCTACATGCAAGGTACGACTTCTTGAGGTTTCAGTTTAATTTCTGTCTACATATTTATATTTCTAGTTTGCGGTTACTTATTCTGTATTTGGTACTTGTGTTCTGTTTGCGTGACCAAGGCTAAGTATTCTATTCACCTGAATTTTCTATGTAGCAATCTGTAGTAATTTGGCTTGTTCAGGTTTCCCCATTAGAAATATTGATGTTTTAGGGCCAACTGTAATATTTAGAATACTGCTTTTTCATAGGTGGGGTCCTTGTTTTGGAAATTACTGCAGCATGGTAGATTTGCTCTATGAACCAAAAGGTAACCGAATTCAAAAATCCCATAAAACAGTAGCAAAACACCAAAAAGTGGGGAGCAAAGGAAGGCTGGACAAACCGCAAGATCAACAGATAAAATTTATTACTGCGATGTGTATAGAACAATGCACAATAACACAAAATCAATACTCAAGATTCGACACAGCACAGCACCGTGTTTCAGGAGTCTGATAATATGGGGGTAATTACAAGATTGTGTGGCTGAGTACAGCAGATAGCATGGTCTTTAAAAAGACTGTGGGTGCATGAATGATGCACTATACAAAATACATATATGGCAATGCAGAGTCAAAAAATTACAAAAAGGTCCAAAAACCTGGTGAAGCATGAGTTCAAATCTCCCTTGCTCTATGACCTCAGTGACTTTGTAGAATTGTATAAACTTGGTATTAAGAAAGTTTATGTTGTGTTAATGAGATTACATGAGGATCAGAAATGTCTGTGTGTGATGAGTTTTATAGGGGAAAATAGTGCTGCCTGTAAGAGATGTGGGGGACGGGGAAAGTGTTTTGCCTGTGTGGTGTGCTGGGGCGATTTAAGTGTTAGCTGGGGAAGATAAAGAGAAAGGGATGTGTTGATTGTTTCTGAGAAACATGCTAGCTCTATATGTCTGTGTAATGGAGCGACAGAGAATAATGGGCTAGCTGTATGTACGTTTGAGTGGGTCAGGGATAGGGAGGGGCATGTCGGTTGTAGGCGTATGAGGCAGAAAGAGCTGAGGTATGTATTTGGGGGGGGGGGGGGGCAAAAGAGGTTGAAAGTGTGCCCTAAAATTTAAAAATAAATAAAATAAATAGAAAGGTTTAGAACCACTGATTTAGGGCATTGTCTTTTTGTAGGTCGGGTCTTTTAGTGCTGGCATAGTAGATTTGATATAGGTCCTCAGTGACTTTTTTTTTTTGTAGAGTTGTATTACTTCACAATATGTCTGGGAATAAGAGAGTTTATATTGAAGTTAGCGAGATTACACTAGAATCAGAAGTGTTTCTGTATAGTGAGGGTTTTTTTTTATAGGGGTGCATTGGAGGGGTGGGGAAGGAGAACTGAAAGAAGTCTCGACTGCTGGCTCCCAAGTTTTGGGGTTGGTCCTAGATTTAATAAAAATTTGTCAATGCCTGCCTTAAGACATTTTATAAAAGTGGAAATAGATTAGCCCCACAAAGACATTGCCTCAATCAGGCAATCCCTCCAAAGACACTACCATGGTTTAAGAAAACTGCTGAGGATGGTCACTGTGAAGCATAAGATTACTTTAAAAGAATTACAGAGGACCCTGCTTAGACTGGGGAAATGATGAAGAAAAGCCATATGATGTGCTGCACATAAATTGTGAAGAAACAGAGAACCCAGCATACATGTGGGAGAAGATTTTGTACTCTGATGAAACCCAAGTGGAACTTTTTGGTTGTATGGTGTAAAAACACACAGTACATTACCCTAACACCATTCCTACAGTAACGCATGGTGGTGGCAGCAGTGGGGATAAGGAAGCTTGTGAAGAACAAGAGAAAGGTGGATGCTACAAAATACAGGCAG
The DNA here is from genome assembly GCF_901765095.1 of Microcaecilia unicolor. NCBI lineage: Eukaryota > Metazoa > Chordata > Amphibia > Gymnophiona > Siphonopidae > Microcaecilia > Microcaecilia unicolor. The sequence continues at coordinate 507,914,878 of NC_044031.1, forward strand.
ATTCTAAAGGAAAATCTGTTTCAGTCTGCCACAGAAGTAGGACTTGAGAGAAGGTTCACTTTCAGCACAAAGAGTGTAAGCACAAGGCAAAAGCAACAATGGAGTGGCTCAGCAAAATGAAAATGAATGTTTGTCAGAGGCTCAGTCAAAGCCCAGACCTGAATCCAACAGAAAATCTGTCACAAAACAGATGATCCCCAGCCAACCAGAAACAGATCAACCTACTGTGCAAAGAAAAATGGACCAAAACTGCATTATTACACTATGCAAAATGGGTAGACAGTTATCCAAAAACTCATGGCTGTTACTGATGAAGAGAGCGATTCCAGCAAGGATGAATCAAAGGATGTGAAGATTTCTACAATCAAAACTTTTTACTTTCTTATTCTTAATAACCGTCGAATAATTCTCTTAACTGTTCTTCCACACTGAAAGTGTAAAGCATGCTGTATAGATCCACGAAACAACACCTACTTTAATGCTTATATTGAATTGCATTTTTTGGAGAGCAGAACATGAAAATTTTAAAAAGTGTTAAGACACTTGCAAGGCAATGTAAGAGGAGAAGGGAGATTAATATGGGGCAAGACAAAATGAGGGGAGAAAAGTGTTCCAAGAGAAAAACTCACCTGTCTACAAATCCTTTCAAGGTTTCAGCTAGTTTCTAAATATTCTTCTGTACCCATTTGGAGATTTTTATTTTGTTACATAGTACATTTAAAGCATTCAAAATGCGAGCTTAAGAAGCAACATCCCAATACATTTTCTAACCATTTATGTTGGTAACTATGTTTGGTTACACAATCATGTTTCGCTCTTTAACAGGCCTTGCCTGAACTTTAAACAGATCAATATTCAAAAAAGCACCTAGATGTTTGATATCATGCCAAATGTGTAATGTGAAATTTCACACCTGATCGCTTTCATTCCTGGAGTCCAGCTAGGCTAGTCCTGACCAGCGAATTGTGAATCCCTACCAGGAGATAGAAATAGAAATGCTGAACATGTCCAGTGGCATCACCAGTGTAAGAGCTGGTGCAGCCTGGAATCCTTCAATATACTACTGTCGAAGCAAAACAAAGTAAAACCTACCATGGATCTGAGTAGTACCAAGGAACCTTCTGAACACACATCTCTCTCTTCTGAACCTGCAACTTATTTGAACTCCTTGGCCAGAAAAACAGTTCCCTGCCTGGTATCAAAGCACACTCCCAGGTATTCCAGGTCCTAACTGACCACCCCGCCAATCTTCTCCGGGAGATTGATCATGGCCTCCTCAGCCACCTTCAAAGTCACCTCCAAGTTGGCTCAGATCAACCAGTCACCCAAATAAGAATACTTAGTCTCACTTGTTTTTAAGATTTTGGGAGTTCATATGGACCAAAAACTTTCTTTTGATTTCCAAGTGAATACTCTGATAAAGAGTTCCTTTTACTTGACAAGGAAACTTAGAAGAATTACATTTTTTTAAGTGCACTAATTTAAACTATAAGTTCAAGCACTGATGTCTAAATTGGACTACTGTAACTTTTTGTACTTGGGGGCACCCAGATATGTAATACAAAAATTGCAGACTATTCAAACTATGGCAGTCAGACTTATTTTCTCTTTGTTTAAACAAGATAGTATTTTAATATATTATACAGAATTGAATTGGCTACCTATAAAAGCTAGAATTCAGTTTATATTCTCATATATAGTGTTTAAAGTTTTAACTGGTAATTGTTCAGAATATTTGATCTCATATTTTGACTGCTTCTTCCACCAGAGATAGAAGATCATTTTACAATTCACCCTTTGCTTCTCTTATCACCTAAAGGTATCAAGAGATTTGTTACATGAACAGCTACTTGCTGTTCAATTGCCCAAAGTTTAGACAGAATGCGCATTATGTTTTCAATTTCTATATAATTACTTACATTTCAGAAAGAATTTAAAGACAGTACTCTTTAATAAGTTTTAGATTGCTCATATGTATCTTTAGATTCATTTTTATTTACGCTGTAACTCCCAAGTAATGTCTTAGCCTTCTGTTATTGTAAACGGCTTCAAACTTGTGGTTTTAGCAATATACAAGTTCAGGTGTAAGAAACTCTCCCACCCTGATTGAGGTTATCACCGACCAGTGAATCTTCATGCAGAACTGCTGGATTCTGAGCCGGCTATTATTAACTCCCTTGTGATTCAAGATTAGACATATAGCACCACCATTCTTGGGGACTACAAAACAAAGAGAATAGCGTCACTGACCCTACTCCTGGCAGGGGACAAACTCCACAACCCCCCCCCCCCCTAACTGAATCAGTCATTGCAGGGTGACCTTTATCGCCTTTATTTTAAGAGGGGAACTGCAGGAGGATGTCAAAGGCATTAGAAACCCCTTCAGCAAACTCAAGGGGAACATAGTAAAGGATGTCAGATAAAGATCTGAATGGTCCATCCAGTTTTCCCAACAGTCACACTCACTTCACGATTAAACTAACAATGAATGTGATATAAAATACTTGATCATGATCTCTCTTTGGCATTTCTGGGATATAAGCCTTAGAAGTTCGCCCAACACTGTCCTTACATTCCAACCACTTGAGTTGCCATCAAAGCCCACACCAGCCTATCTGAATCAGTCCTATCATTTGCAGGATACAGACCATAAAAGCCTGCCCAACACTGCCCTCATGTTCCTGCTACTGTTATTGTTGTAAAAGCTCTTTCCAGCCCATCCTAAACTGGATTGCCATATACAGGATACAAACTGTACAAGTCTGCCCAGCACAGGCCTTAGTTCTTCACAGATGGAGTCACCATCAAAGTGCCACTCAACACATCCACACACATGAAGCCATTTAAGTTTTGTTTTCTATACCATCCATTTTCTAATTAGAGACCCTCTGTGTTGATTCCAATGTCTTTTTGAATTGTCACCGTTTTCTGTTTCTACCACCTCCCTCAGGAGGGCATTCTAGGCATCGACCACTCTTTCTGTGAAAAATAATTTCTTAGTATTACTCTCAAGCCTAACACCTCGCAACCTGAATTCATGTCCTCTAGTTTTCTCCTTCTCTGGAAAATATTTTTTCTCTACATTAATACCTTTCAAGTATTTAAATGACTAATCATATCTCCCCTGTCCCAATGGTCGGATGTGATGAGGGTCCAACTTGTACATAAGCACTTAAACACCGCCACTCTGGGAAAAGACCAAAGGTCCATCAAGCCCAGCACTCTGTCTCTGACAGCGGCCAATCCAGGCCCCAAGAACCTGGCAAAAACCCCAAATGTAATAACGATCAATGGTCTTCTCCGTCAGGAACCTATTCAGACCCCCTTTAAACTCAGCAAGGCCAGCTGCCGTCACTACCTTCTCCAGCAATGAGTTCCAGAATCTAACTACGCGCTGAGTAAAGAAAAACTTTCTCCGATTTGTTTTAAACCTACCACATTCTAATTTCATCTTGTGTCCCCTGGTTCTATTATTGTTAGAAAGTGTAAACAAACGCTTCACATCAGTCCGCTCTACCCCACTCATTATTTTGTACACCTCTAACATATCACCCCTCAGCCGCCTTTTCTCTAGGCTAGAGTCCCAGCCGTCTTAACCTCTCCTCATAGGGTAGTCATCCCATCCCTTTTATCATTTTTGTCGCCCTTCTCTGCACCTTCTCCAATTCATTTATATTTTTTTTGAGATGAGGCGACCAGAACGGAACACAAAACTCCAGGTGCGGTCGCACCATGGAGAGATATAACATCCTCATGTTTGTTTTCCATTTCTAACACTCAACATTCTGTTCGCCTTCTTAGCCGCCGCAGCACATTGAGCTGAAGATTTCAACGTCCTATCAACAATGACTCCCAGATCCCTTTCTCGGTCCTTAACGCCTAAAGCGGAACCTTGCATAACACAGCTGTAATTCAGGTTCCTCCTTCCCACATGCATCACTGTGCACTTGTCAACGTTGAACTTCATCTGCCATTTGGACACCCAATCCCCCAGTCTCATGAGGTCTTCTTGTAATCTTTCACACTCCTCCCGCAACAAGACAACCCTGGATAACTTTGTGTAATCTGCGAATTTAATTACCTCACTAGTTACTCCCATATGAAGGTCATTTATAAATTTGTTAAAAAGCAGCGGTCCCAGCACAGACCCCTGAGGGACCCCACTAACTACCCTTCTCCATAGAGAATGACTATTCAACCCTACTCTCTAATTCCTATCCCTTAACCAGCTCTTAATCCACAATAATATACTGCCTCCGATCCCATGACTCTCCAGTTTCCTTTGGAGTCTTTCATGAGGCACTTTGTCAAATGCCTTCTGAAAATCCAGATATACAATATTTAGGAGTGGCCTAGTGGTTAGGGTGGTGGACTTTGGTCCTGGGGAACTGAGTTTGATTCCCACTTCAGGTACAGGCAGCTCCTTGTGACTCTGGGCAAGTCACTTAACCCTCTATTGCCCCATGTAAGCCGCATTGAGCCTGCCATGAGTGGGAAAGCGCAGGGTACAAATGAAAAAAATAACCCGGCTCCCCTTTGTCCACCCCCTCGAAAAAATGCAGTAGATTTGTGAGGCAAGACTTCCCTTCACTAAATCCATGCTGACTTTCTCTCAGTAGCCCATGCTTTTGTATGTGCTCTGTAATTTTATTCTTAACTAGTGAAAAAGGCCCGTTTCTGGCTCAAATGAAACGGGCGCTAGCAAGGTTTTCCGCTGAATGTGTATGTTAGAGAGAGTGTCTGTGTGTGACAGAATGGGTGCCACTGTGTTTGTGACAGTGTGTGAGTGTGTGACAGAGTGGGTGCCACTGTGTTTGTGACAGTGTGTGTGAGAGAGAGTGCAAGTGTGTGTGTGTGTGTGAGACAGAGTGGGTGCCACTGTGTTTGTGACAGAGAGAGAGAGAGAGAGAGAGAGAGTCTGGGTGGGAGTGTGTGTGAAAATGAGGGTGTGCAAGAGCGTATGAGTCACAGTTAATGTACCACAGGCTCTGCCAGATAGCATGGGATCAGTACATGTAACATGATACAGGTCCACCATAAATAAATAAGCAGCTCTGAAGTGGCCCCGCCCATCACTCCCCATGATCCAGTCTCACTGATGCTACTTCTCACAAATGCCTTAGAAAATGTCCTAATATGAAATAATATAAGAACAACAGGCTTGGCAGAAATGTAACACTTTGGTTTGTTATCCAACTTTTTACCAATGAAGCCCTTAAATCCTTTGCGCAGCTCAAATTTGACTTTGGCCTTCCTAACTCTCAATTTTTGTGCAGGTATCTACTAAGGAATGCTGTTATAAACAACTTTTCTTTAGTCTCCAGAACTCCGCTCATCTCTGGTTTCCTCCGTAGTTGCTCCCCTCCGCTACGTGAGTATTGATGTTAGCGTTGGGGGAGGGGGGGGTCGATGTGTCTCGGGGAGGGGGGTGTTTGATGTGGCTAGGATTCTGCTCTCTCCCCTTATCCCCTCCGCAACCATTCCTCTCAGTCGGGTCTGGGAAGTACCTGCTTGCGATGGTTTCATTGATTATATGAAGGGGGTGGGGGAGTCTATTCTCTCCGCCTTTAGTCTCCAGGACTCCGCCCTTCTCTTGTTTCTCCATAGCTGCGTTGTTCCGCGATGCGTATTAGGTGACATTGTACGTTGCATAGCAACGGTTTGTTGTGCTGGTTTTCATTCGTCCGTGATGCGTCTTACTTGACGTTGTGTCGCTTAGTAACGGCTCGGCGATCCGATTTGTTGTGTGTTTGCTCCGCCCTCGACGTCATGACGTTTGACGCGTGGGCAGGGCAAACAGGCATGGGTGAATTTCGGGTTTCACCACCATGCATGTAGAACGTTTGGAGTTGTGGAGGCTTCATAGAACGTTGGAGGTGCGTTTTATAAAGAGAGATAATAGCCTCCACCATTTTTCCCAGCACCGAAGTCAGACTCAGTAAAAGTCACATCCTGTTATCTACCTGCACCACCAAGGGGGCCTGCTGATCCTCACTGGGGATCCCTGACATCTGCCAAAAAGGACAAAACTGGGTTACCTGGCAAAGTGTTAATGGCCCCTATGTTATGGCTATGGTCTGGTCTCCCCCATATCCTTTACCAAAATTCTCTAAATCCTCCCTGAACAGCCACCAGCTCCTAAAGGTCAGCTTACTTAGCAGTGCCTTTGCAGCCACATAAGCTGTCCAATGCCACAACTAAAGCTCCACAGACACCACAAACTATGATCAAATGCAGACAAGATCAATACAGTATATCCAGCATGAAGGTTGTCCCAAATCTGAGCGTGCCACCTCCAGGACTGCAGCAGCTGTTGGGCCCAGCACAAGAGGGCACAAGCCATTTAGCCCCTGAAGATGGAGACCTGAGCCCCAAGAGCCAAGGAAACAAAGGCTTGCTGGAGAAGCTGTTCCAGCATTCTGTTGTGGGCATCCTTCAGTGTCACTCCCTCTCTTGGTCAACACTGTGACTACTACTACTACTACTATTTAACATTTCTAAAGCACTACCAGGGTTACACAGCGCTGTACAATCTAACAAAGAAGGACAGTCCCTGCTCAAAGGAGCTTACAATCTAAAGGACAAAAAAGTGCAGTCAATCAAATTGGGGGCAGTCTAGATTTCCTGGATAGAGGTACAATGGTTAGGTGCCAAAAGCGACATTGAAGAAGTGGGCTTTGAGCAAGGATTTGAAGATGGGCACGGAGGGGGCTTGGCGTATGGGCTCAGGGAGTTTATTCCAAGCATAGGGTGAGGCGAGGCAGAAAGGGCGGAGCCTGGAGTTGGCAGTGATGGAGAAGAGAGACAGAACAGTCTGTCCAGCTCTTACTGCCCCAGAAGGCCAGGATTATCCTGGATAAAGCCCTACGAAGTAGGAAGGCCTTTGAGAACCTTAGGAGTCCATAAATGATGGGATCTCTATCCCAACGCTCTGCCTGGGCATATGCTGATATTCGCTCTTTGCACCTCAAGATGTCTACTACTGGGGATTCTTCCTCTGGCAAAAAGTCCTCCACTCTAGTGAGGAAACCTCCTGTGGAGGCCTTCACAGATCTCGTCGTCTGGCCCCTCTGTATCCTGGGGGGGGGGGGGGGGAGGGGGAGGCCTCAACAGAAGTAGGACCCAATCCAGCTCTGAACCTTCACTACTGCATTGCAGTCTCTCGAAGGCATGGGCCAGGGTCCCTGGAGCCCAGGGACCAGGCACTCAGGCAGTAACCCCTCTCCCCCCCCCCCCCACCACAGCCAGCTGCCTACACTCCACAATGGCAGATAGCCACTTAGGCTCTGGACTGCCCTCTCTCACCCCCGCCAAAACACCACTCCCACCAAGCAGTTCCATATTTTCAGAGGAGATGAAATAAAATAGCCACCATTCCCTCTAAAGTCAGAAAAGCTGCAGACGATGTGATTACACTTAGAGGGGATCAGCAGCCCCTCCCTCCTTGGAAGGCCTTCAAGTAACAAGCATGCCCCATCACAGCTGGGACAGAAGGAGCTGGCGGAAGTGCTCAGCCGTTGGCTCCCACAGAAACTGCACTTGTGCCAACTGGCATAACTGCCACTACCGGCCAAGGCATTGTTTCTCCCCCAACTTTGAAAAAAGACCTTGCTACCAGGACCCTGTCCCATTTGGCTACCAAATTTAGAGAAGCAAGCTGTACAGTCTGCTCTGTACAAAGAGCCAGTTTTTATTTATTTTTTATTTTATTCCCTCAACAATGGTTAAGGAAATAAAGATGAATAGCCAACTGGAAGTTTTAAGATTGCTGCAAAGGTGCTTGTGTGTGTGTGTGGGCGGGGAGGGGGGGGTGGGGGGGGGGGGGAAGGTGAGGATGGCCCATGCAGGAACTCATGTCAGCATGCTTCACTGAGCAACAGCCATGGGGTTCAGGCTTGGAGCTATGGAGGAATAAACCCTTCTGGGTTCAATCAGGTTAAGGACCATGGTCTGAACCCCAGGGGGAACACAAGGACTTGACCTAACAGACAAGCTGTGGATTGTACTCTGGAGAGTTGAGTCTGTACCTAGGAAAGCTGGTGCACAAGTTCGACTTACACCAATCTGTTGGAGGTAGAGAAATACTGAAGGATTCGGCTGCACCAGCCCTTATGCTGCTCATATCACTGAAATAGTTCAGTATCTCTACCTCCATCTGCTGGTAGGGTAATAGAACCCACTGGTCTGGACTGGTTTAGCAGGATAAAAAGGTACTACTGACATAGAGAAACTAGGTATAACATGGTGTGTGTGAGGCAAAGATATAACTTACACATATAGCACCAATATTTGTAGTTTTCTCTGTATATGCTATATACTCTGTAATTCTATGCATATGCACATGTATAATTATAGCATGTATACTTTACAGTAGTATATTCAGCAACGTCAGCGGTACAGATAACAGTGCTGAATATAAGAATAATTTGAAATGTCTAGATTATGTATTTCAAAATTTTATCCAGTTTTGAAAGAAAATTGACCTGTATAAATTAGAAAAATTACTCCTTGGAAGGAAGAACAGATTTAACATGTTATATTTTACTATCCGAGTAGAAAAAATGTTATATAAAGAGCAACACTAGTATAAAAAAAGGCATGAGCTAAATCCAAAATCCCATCCCATGCAGTCTGAGTTTAATGGTTTTTTAAATTCTGTTTCCCCACTACTAGGCTATATTTCCAGTGCCTCTTAGATGTCGAGTGCATAACAACTAAATGTTTGCAAAATCTACACAATTTTATCAAAACATTAAGCTCCAGAAGGAAGCAAAGGAAGAATTCTGACACACAATTTCTTAGACAGTCATAAATTATAAACAAATCAACAACTAAATGCATCCTCCGAGTTCTCTGCCACTGACAAGGACACCTGTCGGTTTTGGCAACAGCCTTTCCCTGTCCATACAGTGAACGGTTAACACAGCATGTCAGGCTCCTGACCAAATTAGGCCAACCTCATCTGCATCAAACATCACTGTCTATAATTCTGTAATCTCATCGACAAAAATAGAATCATCACAAGTGCCCAGTATACAAAGTACCTACCTACCCCTTGAAGAATTGGTGGGACTTCTAGCTATCAAACAGAGAACATGACATACTAAAATACCTCCAGCCCTACATCCAAAATGCATGTGAACGCATGCAAATTTATAAATTAGTCATCCAAGCAAAAAGTGTGCCCTAGAGAAGCCCTTGTGGGCCACAGGAATGGCAACATCTGTATAAAAAAGTCTCCCCTCTAAGCTCAACTCTACTACACTACCCTAATCTTCATGTTTACTGCTGCAGCCCCACCTCACTGTCCCCATGCAACTGTCCAGCAACACAGAAGAATGGGGAGGAAAGTTCAAAAACAGATGAACCACACACAAGCGCAGCAAAGGACTGCTCACTACACCAGCCTCTCCCTTTCTGTCCATCCCCCCCCCCCCCCCCATTCACCTGTTGCCTGAAGAACAGGGCTCTTCTCTGCTGTTCTGTTTATCACAGTACTCCAGGGCTTTAGATGTCTGTGCTGCAAGGACCTGGGATTCAGCTGATAGAAAACGGGGACAGTCAAGCAAAAATTATTTGCGGGGAGGGAAAGGAGGTAAACGATAGAGGTAGAGAGGGGTAGGGAATATTTGTAAAATGTTAAACAGGTAAGGAGGGTGACACACAATAAGGTATTGCCAATCTGAGCATATCAGACATCATACAGGCATGCAGGAAGAGAAAAACAAAAACTGTGACAAGGCGAAAAGGAAGGAAGCAGAGCAGAGATGAGCTGGGATAAAGTTGAGGAGAGCAGAACGCAAGAAGAAAGGATAGTGTGTGCACTTTTATGCATAGGAAGAACTATTAAAATATTCTATTACATATTGTGTTGACATTGTAAGTAGTATACTATGCCATACTTTATTATTTGAATATTTTTACTGCTGTAATTGTCTGTTGCTTATGTTTGATTTATTCTTACTGTACACCGCTTTGAGTGAATTTTTTCAAAAAGGCGGTAAATAAATCCTAATGAATAATAGTGGATAAAGAGCAATTTGATGGAAATAGGGAAAAGATATCCTAGGATGTACAGAGGAACAGACAGAGACAGACCACTAGACATTAGGAAGGACAAAGAAATGACTGGGCATATGTGGAGAGCTCTAGCAATGAGAAAGCAAGAGAGAAGGTGGGGGAGAGGGAGAATGAGAAAGAGAGAGGACTAATTGAGTGAATGGGAAACGAGAAAGATGTGTTGAGATGGTGGAATATATATAAAAAGAAAACAGTGGAAAGGAAGAGGGGTGTGAAAGGGAAAATTAGGTTCTTACCGTGATAATTTTCTTTCCTTTAGTCATAGCAGATGCAGCCATTACAGATGGGTTGTGTCCATCAATCAGCAGAGGGAGATAGAGAGCACACTTTTTTCAGTGCCTCATACCAGCTTGCTCCACTACCTCTCTTCAGTATTTCAAGCTTCCAAAGCAGTATGGCAAACCGCAATGGGAATAACTTGAGCTTTCCTCACAGCGAACGATGGCCCTACAACAAAGGGCATTAACTCAGAATGGAGGGAATGAAACATCCTCCTGGAGGGCATAAACTCATCCTCCACTGAGACATAACTGGCGGGAATAAACTCATCCTTCCAGAGGGAATAAACTCATCCTCCAAAACATGAAACTGGAGGGCATTAAGTCATCCTCCTTTAATTGAACAAGAATCCTGAAGACTGTTTTCCGACTTTCTCCCAAGGACGGAATCTCCAGGAAACACGAACAGAACCTGAAATAGATTTACAGCAGATAGCATCAGACAGGGAGGGATCATGGCTGCATCTGCTATGACTAAAGGAAAGAAAATTATCACGGTAAGAACCTAATTTTCCCTTCCTTGTCATCAAGCAGATGCAGCCATTACAGATGGGATGTATCAAAGCAATCCCTAGATGGGGTGGGAACAAGCCACACCACGCGCCAGCACTTGCGCTCCAAAATGTGCGTCCCTCCTGGCAGCCACATCCAGCCTGTAATGTCGGGCAAGAGAGAGCTTAGAAGCCCATGTTGCTGCACTACAAATCTCTTGAAGAGAGAGTGCGCTCCAGTTTCAGCCCAAGAAGAGGAAATTCCTCTAGTGGAATGCGCCTTAATGGCATCAGGCGGAGGCCGGCCGGCAAGCAAATAAGCTGAAAAGAGAGATTCTTTAAGCCAGCGGGCAATAGTGGCTTTAGACGCTGGAGACCCTCTGCGAGGAACTGATAGCAAAACAAACAGATGATCAGAGGTCCTGAAAGAGTTAGTAACTCGCAGATACTGCAGCAGAGTCCTGCGCACGTCCAACAGGTGCAATTGCCCAAAAGATTCTGGAAACTCCTCCTCAACAAAGGAGGGCAAGAAAATAGGTTGGTTTAGGTGAAACGCTGAAACCACCTTAGGCAAGAAGGAAGGCACGGTCCGAACCATGACCCCAGACTCTGAAAACTGCAGAAAAAGGGTCTCTACAGGACAGCGCCTGGAGCTCTGACACCCGACTCGCCGAGGTAATGGCCACTAACAAGACGGCCTTCAGTGTCAAATCTTTCTCTGAAGCACGCCGAAGCGGTTCAAAGGGAGCACCCTGAAGGGCCTTCAGCACTAGCCCCAGGTTCCAAGCTGGACTAGGTGCACGCATGGGAGGACGGAGCCGAAGCACCCCTCTAAGAAACCGTGCCACATCCGGATGAGCAGCTAAAGACACACCTTCAACCTTGCCACGCAGGGAGGCCAACGCTGCCACTTGCACCCGCAGGGAATGAAAGGCCAAGCCTTTTTGTACACCATCCTGCAAAAAGTTCAGAATCGGCAAGACAGGAGCCCGCAGGGGTGTGATCTCTCTGGAAGCACACCAGACTTCAAACTGGCACCAAATCCTGGCATAAGCCACGGAAGTGAAACGCTTGCGGGCTTGCAGGAGAGTGGTAATTACTTTATTGGAATAGCCTCTGCCTCTCAATTGCACCCTCTCAATCGCCAGGCCATAAGACCAAATCGGCCGGCGTCCTCCATGGTCACCGGACCCTGTGACAACAGGTTGGGAACCAGAGGTAACTGAAGGGGATCCTCTACGAACATCTGTCGGAGGTCCACATACCAAGGCCTCCTGGGCCAATCTGGGGCGACGAGAACCACTTCTCCTGGATGCAGCCGAATCCGCAGGAGCACTCGCCCTATCAAGGGCCACGGATGGAACACATACAGTAGAGGACCGGAGACAAGGGTTGAGCCAAGGCATCCAACCCGGCAGCGCAAGGATCCCTCCCGTCTGCTGAAGAAGCACGGGACTTTGGCATTGGTGCTTGTCGCCATTAGATCGATCATGGGCTTGCCCCACTTGGCACATATCTGCAGAAACACTTCGTCAGCAAGTTCCCACTCCGCTGGATCGATCTGATGCCTGCTTAGATAATCGGCTTGCACGTTGCTCTGACCTGCAATGTGAGCTGCCGACAGAAACTGTAGATGCAGCTCGGCCCAGTGGCAAATTTGTTCGGCCTGCACGGCTAGAGCTCTGCACTGAGTGCCGCCTTGTCGATTTATGTAGGCCCCTGCTGTCGTGTTGTCAGACATCACTCTGACAGCCAATCCTTCCAGGGTCACCTGAAAGGCCAGAAGTGCCTGAAACACCGCTTTCAACTCTAGGCGGTTGATGGACCACTCCGACTCCTCGGGTGTCCATAGACCCTGGGCATGCTTCTCCTTGCAATGTGCGCCCCAGCCTTTCAGAGTGGCATCTGTCACCACTAGGCACCAATCGGGGAGCGCCAGCGGCATTCCTCGCCGCAGCATGCTGTCAGAGCATCACTCCATGCTGAGTCGGGCCGCAGGGAGCCAAGAGAGTCTGCATTGGTAATTCTGAGATACTGGAGACCATCTTTGGAGTAGAGCATACTGTAGAGGTCTCAGGAGCGCTCTCACCCAGGGCACCAGTTCCATGGTGGCCGTCATCGATCCAAGCAGCTGGACAATGTCCCAAACTCGCGGGCGGGGCATCCTCAGGAGCAGACGGCCCTGATTCTGAAGATTGCACCGCCTTTGCTCGGGTAGGTACACATACCCCGAGGCTGTGTCGAACCTGGCCCCCAAATATTCTAGAGACTGCAAGGGAGTCAGGTGACTTTTGGCCAAATTGACGACCCAGCCCAGAGATTGAAGTACTGAGACCACTCTGGCTGTTACATGCTGACTCTCTGCAGCAGAGTTTGCTCGAATGAGCCAGTCGTCCAGGTACGGGTGAACCCGAATACCCTCTCGCCTTAGAAAGGCAGCTACCACCACCATAACCTTCAAAAAGGTGCGGGGAGCTGTGGCGAGGCCAAAAGGCAAGGCCCGGAACTGGAAATGCTTTCCCATCACCACAAACCTCAGAAACCTCTGGTGCGGGGGCCAAATTGAAATGTGCACGTAAGCTTCTTTCAGGTCCACAGACGTGAGAAACTCTCCTGGCTGTACCGCCGCAATGACGGAGCGCAGGGTTTCCATGTGAAAATGCTGCACTCTCAGGGACTTCTTTAATTCTTTTAAGTCCAGAATAGGGCAAAAAGACCCTCCTTTTCGCGGCACCACAAAGTAGATGGAGTAGTGGCCACAGCCTTGTTCGGCGGGAGGTACCGGGGACACGGCCCCTATCTGAATCAGACCTTGTCAAGTCTCCTCTACCGCCGCCCGTTTGGTGGCAGAACCGCATCGGGACTCCACAAACACGTCTCTTACAGGGGCGTCAAATTCTATTCTGTAACCGTCTCTGATCAGGTCCAAGACCCACTGATCTGAGGAAACGTTGGCCCACTCCTTAGCAAAGACGTCCTCCGATGACGGGACTCGAGGAGAGGGCCGGCGCACCATCATTGAGAGGGTCGCCCCGGAACTCCAGGCCTTGAGCCAGTGGCTGTGGAACGTTTGTCCGAGCAAAGGAGTTCCTCTGCTGAAAACGGGCATGAGAAGTGAACCCAGCAGAACGCCCCGGGAAGTACCTTCGAGCTTCACGGAAGCGAGGTCTGTAAGAGGAGTGGACCACCGCACCCTTAGAGGAAGGCCGAGGCCTATCTTCGGGCAAGCGCTGGGGTTTAGCCTCACCCAGGCCCTTCACAATTTTCTCCAACTCCTCACCAAACAGGAGAAGGCCTTGAAAGGGCAACTTCACCAACCTTTGCTTAGAGGCCATGTCCGCTGCCCAATGTCGTAGCCAAAAAAGACGGCAAGCCGCCACTACTACTGCCATGTGTTTAGCCGAAGCTCTGACAATATCATAAAGGGCGTCAGCAAGAAAGGACAAGGCCGACTCCATCCGCGGAGCCGCATCTGAAAAGGGCTCCGCTCCATCACCGGGCTGTTCCACTGCCTGTTGCAACCAAGCCAGGCAGGCTCTAGCAGCATAACAACTGCATGCAGACACCCGAATAGTGAGACCTGCAATTTCAAATGACCGTTTAAGTGCTGATTCCAGTCTACGGTCTTGAATATCCTTCAGGGCAACACCTCCTTCAACAGGGAGGTTAGTTCTCTTTGTTACAGCTGTGACTAGAGCATCCACTTTAGGCATAGCAAAGCGAGCCATATGTTCCTCACTCAGAGGGTATAATACCCCATAGGCCTGGAAACTTTCAAAGGTCTCTCGGGGTCAGCCCATTGAGCTGAAATAAGCTCTTGGATGGAGTCATGCAAAGGAAAGGCTCGAGCAGGCTTTTTGGTACTAGCCATCCTAGGATTCACAGAGGAGGCTGTGCCACTGGCAGGGTCCTCAATAGAGAGAGCCTGCAGGGCATCAGAAATAAGCGCTGGCAGCTCATCACGGTGGAAAATCCTCACCGCGGAGGGATCGTCCAGATCCTGAGTCACGTCTGCACCAGACCCTGGCTCCTCAGACCATGAAGGCTTGCAAGAGTCCTCCGAATCCTCGCAGCCCGACCACGGGGGGGGGGGGGGGGGGGGGGGGGGAATGGAGGTGCAGCACTCTCTGAAGGGGAATGAGCCCTTCTGCGCTTCATATTCTGCCAATTATCAGGGAATAACGCCTCAGAGGGCATACCCAGGCTAGAATCCACCGGGGGGTGGGGGGGGGGCATTAGAAGAGGCCCATGCTGGCCTTTGTGGGAGAGCTCTTTTAAGCATGTATGCTTTATGCATTAATAAGACAAAATCAGGGGAGAAAAACTCACTCTGGGCACCCGGATCTGTGCCAGGGCTAGTAGCTTCCATATCAGCCTCATTCCGAGGCCTCCCCCCGGGCTCAGGACTCTCCGTCTCAGCAGAGGTCGTGCCATGTGGTAAATTCAAAATGGCGCCCGCTGCCAGCTCAGAGCGCGAAGAATCGTCACTCGCCATGCTCGGGCCGGCTCTAACGTCTGTACAGCACGATTTACAGAGCCCCGCTGCTGATCTGCGCTTGCCACACTTGGAACAGCGCTTTACTGTCTCCGCAGCCATCGCCGAAAACGGCGGTAAAATTCAAAATCGCCCCGATCGCGGGCCCACCCCGGAGGAGTCAGAAAACACTCTTACCTCACTGGACCGAGTATCACAGCTCCGGTCCCACAGAAAAAGGAAGGGAAAACCTCTGTTCCTTTTTTTTTTTTTTTAAACGCTGTGAAGAAAGCAGAGGTAAATAGAACTCCGGAGGCTCAGGTGAGTGGGAAAGGCAGGGAAAGGGCGAACCTATGTGTCTGCATCCACTGTTGGTGGGGAAGGACAGGGAAAGCTAAGCAATGTGTCCACATCCACGGAGGTATGGGTAAGGCAGGGAAAGGGCGAACCTATGTGCCTTTAAAGTGAAGCTGCTATAGCCTCCAACACCTCTGCTAACAACTGGCAAAAGCACAGGAGCAACCTCCAGGCAGATTTTAGATGGAGCTCGAAGAAGCTGCAGTCACTCTGCAAGGGGAGATAGAGAATACTGAAGAGAGGCAGTGGAGCAAGCTGGTATGAGGCACTGAAAAAAGTGTGCTCTCTATCTCCCTCTGCTGGTTGATGGACACAACTCATCTGTAATGGCTGCATCTGCCAAGGAAAGCCTAGATTTGAATGGGATAAGAAAACTGAATAATAGAGCAAAAAGGAGATGAGGAATGGAGAAAAAAAATAAAAGAAGAGCAGCCAGGAAGACGAGAAAAAGGGGAAGAGAAGACTGAAGGAAAAAAAAAAGTACTAAAATCTGAGGAGACCAGAGAATCACACACTGAGCCAGAAAAGAAAGCCAGAGCCACCAAAGGTTGGAAATTTACAGCCTCATAAAGAATAATTATAATTCAGAGTAAAATATTCTGGGACTCTGTCCAAAAACTTTGACCTAGACATTTCTCCTAAATTGAAAAGAAAATAGTGATGTGCACTATATTTATTTAGAAAGACTATTCTCTATAACACAAAGAAATGACTAGTCAATATACCCCACCATTCTGTAACAGGGCACTAAACATTTACATACCGACTGAGCCATTCATGTGGGCGAGTGCACACTTGCACGTGTACATGGCAATATAGCACCTAATTGTTATTCTATAATTATGCACCATAAGTGCATAAGTACATAAGTAATGCCATACTGGGAAAAGACCAAGGGTCCATCGAGCCTAACATCCTGTCCACAACAGCGGCCAATCCAGGCCAAGGGCACCTGGCAAGCTTCCCAAACGTACAAACATTCTATACATGTTATTCCTGGAATTGTGGATTTTTCCCAAGTCCATTTAGTAGCGGTTTATGGACTTGTCCTTTAGGAAACCGTCCAACCCCTTTTTAAACTCTGCTAAGCTAACCGCCTTCACCACTTTCTCCGGCAACGAATTCCAGAGTTTAATTATACGTTGGGTGAAGAAACATTTTCTCTGATTTGTTTTAAATTTACTACACTGTAGTTCATCGCATGCCCCCTAGTCCTAGTATTTTTGGAAAGCGTGAACAGACGCTTCACATCCACCTGTTCCACTCCACTCATTATTTTATATACCTCTATCATGTCTCCCCTCAGCCGTCTCTTCTCCAAGCTGAATAGCACCAGCCGCTTTAGCCTTCCCTCATAGGGAAGTCGTCCCATCCCCTTTATCATTTTCTTGGCCTTTTGTACCTTTTCTAATTCCACATTAGAAAATGAGAAGCTCATCTGCAGCTACTCCAGTGAGACGTTTTCTAGCCATAGTTTTTTATAGCGATTGTTGCAAGATTGCGCACACAGTCGTTTTTAAGTGAGAGTGATTACAATAAGGTATCGCTTAACAGAACATTCTTCACAGAAATATTGATACAACCAGAGAATAGGCACATGGTGTAACAGACTCCTGACGCAGGCCAGTTGGGCCGAAACACAGCTGTGTCGAGTTATACTACCTCAATAAATCCATAGTTTTATCATTATTTTTGTGTCGTCTGTTTTTGATTTTATTTTTTATCTTTTTTATTTTTTATTTTTTTATGTCATCTTCACTGTTTTTGGTTACTAACATACAAATCACCAGGATTCTTTATCAGTCCAGACAAGCAGAGTTAAACTAATCAGGTTTATTGTCAGAATTTGAACAGTGAAACAGAAAAAGTGCAACCAGTAAAACAATAACCAGTAACTGAAACATGGATCAATTATAACACTAACTAAACATTTGTATACTAACTAATTAGTACCAGGGAAGATCAGGACATATAACTGTTCACCGAACCGCAGCAAAGAGATCCTACTCTATTTTCTTCCTGGCTAAGACTGGGGCAAAAGTCAGAACATTCCAAATGAAATTGAGCTCCTGAGCCAATTAGAACCCAGAACAAGTTAAAAAATAAAACTGGCCACATCGCTGCAGATCTTTTCTCTTTAACAGCTTTAAGCATAAACAAGCACCACCTGCTTGCCAACTAAAGAAATACAATTCAACAATTAATGCAGTTTTACAGGCTGAAAAAAAAAACACTGTTCTGTCACAGACGGGTAGCCATGTTAAGGCCTTCAGTAGGAAAATTGGCAGGGACTGGTGACACTTTGATAACCAATCTAAGGCACGAACTTTTGAAGACACTGTCAGGTGCATAGACAGCCATGCACACATTTTCTTTGGACTGATATCTAGTTTGCAATAATGTAATTACACCATTAATTTTTTTTCAGTTTTAATTCCCATATAGAATTTACATGTCAGGAAAGTTACTGATACTTGCTTATGTTCTGCACAACCGTAAAGTTCAGTGCGGATTATATCAATTATAACATATGCACACAAGCCCATCAGCTTTAGAAGCCTAAAAGTACATAAGCACATAAGTATTGCCATACTGGGACAGACCAAAGGTCCATCAAGCCCAGCATCCTGTTTCCAACAGTGGCCAATCCAGGTCACAAATACCTGGCAAGATCCCAAAAAAGTACAAAACATTTTATACTGCTTATCCCAGAAATAGTGGATTTTCTCCAAGTCCAATTTAATAATGGTCTACGGACTTCTCCTTTAGGAAGATGTCCAAACCTTTTTTAAACTCTGCTAAGCTGTCTTTACCACATTCTCTGGCAACGAATTCCAGAGTTTAATTACACGTTGAGTGAAGAAAAAAAGTTTCTCTGATTCGTTTTAAATTTACTACTTTGTACCTTCATGGCATGCCCCCTAGTCCTAGTATTTTTGGAAAGCGTAAAAAGACGCTTCATGTTTACCCGTTCAACTGCACTCATTCTTTTATAGACCTCTATTATATCTCCCCTCAATCGCTTTTTCTCCAAGCTGAAAAGCCCTAACCGCTTTAGACTTTCCTCTTAGGAAAGTCGCCCCATCCCCTTTATCATTTTATCGCCCTTCTCTGCACCTTTTCTAATTCTATATCTTTTTTGAGATGCGGTGACCAGAATTGAACACAATATTCAAGGTGCGTTCGCACCATGGAGCGATATAAGGCCATTATAACATCCTCATTTTGTTTTCCATTTCCTTTCCTAATAATACCTAACATTCTATTTGCTTTCTTCAGCCGCAGCAGCACAACCGAGCGGAAGGTTTTAACGTATCATCGACGACACCTACATCCCATTCTTGCTCAGTGACTCCTAATAAGTACATAAGTAATGCCACACTGGGAAAAGACCAAGGGTCCATCGAGCCCAGCATCCTGTCGACGACAGCGGCCAATCCAGGCCAAGGGCACCTGCAAGCTTCCCAAACGTACAAACATTCTATACATGTTATTCCTGGCATTGTGGATTTTTCCCAAGTCCATTTAGTAGTGGTTTATGGACTTGTCCTTTAGGAAACCGCCTAACCCATTTTTAAACTCTGCTAAGCTAACCGCCTTCACCACGTTCTCCGGCAACAAATTCCAGACTTCAATTATGCATTGGGTGAAGAAACTTTTTTCTCCGATTTGTTTTAAATTTACTACACTGTAATTTCATCGCATGCCCCCTAGTCCTAGTATTTTTGGAAAGCATGGAACCTTACATGACGTAGCTATAATTCGGGTTCCTCTTTCCCACATGCATCACTTTGCACTTACTCACATTAAACGTCATCTGCCATTTAGACGCCCAGTCTCGTAAGGTCGTCTTGTAATTTTTCACAATCCTTCTGCAATTTAACAACTTTGAATAACTTTGTGTCATCAGCAAATTTAATTACCTCACTAGTTACTCCCATCTACAGTTCAGTTATAAATATGTAAAAAAGCAGCGGTCCCAGCACAGACCCCTGGGGAACCCTACTAACTACCCTTCTCCATTAAGAATACTGACCATTTATCCCTACTCTTTGTTTTCTATCTTTTAACCAATTTTTAATCCACAATAGGACAGTACCTCCTATCCCATGACTCTCCAATTTCCTCTGGAGTCTTTCATGAGGTACTGTTGTCAAACGCCTTTGAAAATCCATATACACTATACCAACCAGCTCGCCTTTATCCACAAGTAAGAAATGCTATCATCAATATATAACTAACCCTACATTAATCAAAATATTTTTAAACAGAAAGGTTTTCAACTGTTTTCTAAAGGCCATATAAGTTAGAATGGTTCTAATCTCAGGCGGAAGAGAATCCAAATCTGAGCTACCAAATACATAGTAACATAGTAGATGACGGCAGAAAAAAGACCTGCATGGTCCATCCAGTCTGCCCATGACAAACTCATATGTGTATACCTTACCTTGAATTTGTACCTGTCCTTTTCAGGGCACAGACCATATAAGTCTGCCCAGCAGTATTTCCCGCCTCCAAACCACCAGTCCCGCCTCCCATCACCGGCTCTGGTACAGACCGTATAAGTCTGCCCTCCCCTATCCCCGCCTCCCCACCACCACCCCCCTCTTCCCCCCAACTGCTCCGCCACCCAATTTCAGCTAAGCTTCTGAGGATCCATTCCTTCTGCACAGGATTCCTCTATGCATATCCCACGCATGTTTGAACTCCGTTACCGTTTTCATCTCCACCACCTCCCGCGGGAGGGCATTCCAAGCGTCCACCACCCTCTCCGTGAAGAAATACTTCCTGACATCTTTCCTGAGTCTGCCCCCCTTCAATCTCATTTCATGTCCTCTCGTCTACCGCCTTCCCATCTCCGGAAAAGATTCGTTTGCGGATTAATACCTTTCAAATATTTGAACGTCTGTATCATATCACCCCTGTTCCTCCTTTCCTCCAGGGTGTACATGTTCAGGTCAGCAAGCCTCTCTTCATACGTCTTGGAACGCAAATCCCATACCATCCTCGTAGCTTTTCTTTGCACCGCTTCCATTTTTTAAACATCCTTCGCAAGGTACGGACTCCAAAACTGAACACAATACTCCAGGTGGGGCCTCACCAACGTCTTATACAGGGGCATTAAAACCTCCTTTCTTCTGCTGGTCACTCCTCTCTCTAAACAGCCTAGCAATCTTCTAGCTACTGCCACCGCCTTGTCGCACTGTTTCGTCGCCTTCAGGTCCTCAGATACTATCACCCCAAGATCCCTCTCCCCGTCCGTGCCTATCAGACTCTCCCCGCCTAACACATACGTCTCCCTTGGATTTCTACTCCCCAAGTGCATCACTTTGCATTTCTTCGCATTGAATTTTAATTGCCAAACGTTAGACCATTCTTCTAGCTTCTTCAGATCTTTTTTCATGTTTCCACACCCTCCGGGGTGTCCACTCTGTTGGAAATCTTGGTGTCATCCGCAAAAAGGCAAACCTTACCTTGTAACCCCTCGGCAATGTCACTCACAAATATATTGAACAGAATCGGCCCCAGCACCAATCCCTGAGGCACTCCACTACTCACCTTTCCCTCCTCCGAGCTAACTCCATTCACCACCACCCTCTGGCGTCTGTCCGTCAACCAGTTCCTAATCCAGTTCACCACTTCGGGTCCTATCTTCAGGCCATCTAGTTTATTTAAGAGCCTCCTGTGGGGAACCGTGTCAAAAGCCTTGCTGAAATCTAAGTAGATGACGTCCATAGCACGTCCTTGATTTAATTCTCCCGTCACCCAGTCAAAGAATTCAATGAGATTCGTTTGGCACGATTTCCCTTTGGTGAAACCATGTTGTCTCGGATCTTGCAACTTATTGGCTTCCAGGAAATTCACTATCCTTTCCTTCAGCATGGCTTCCATTACTTTTCCAATAACCGAAGTGAGGCTTACCGGCCTGTAGTTTCCAGCTTCTTCCCTATCCCACTTTTGTGAAGAGGGACCACCTCCGCCGTTCTCCAATCCCTCGGAAGCAGCACCTGGGGCGGACTTCCAGCAAATATGACAAGGGCGAAAACAGTATTTAAAAAGTCAAGCATTCTTGATTAGACAGAAGATCTCAGAGGCAAAGGGTTTTTTTTTTTTTTTTTTTACCATAGACAACAGGCCTGATAACGCATACAAATGGGCGAAATCATTTGACAGTGGTATGTTCTGAGCATGCAATGCCCTTCTTGTGCACCATGATCTCCTTGTTTCTTCAGTTAGTTCCAATACTCAGAAATTCAGACAGCTTAGAGAGAGGCAGGAGGAACTGTGTGCCTTATCATCCTGCCGTCTACAGAAAACACTGCTTTTTTCCTCACAATAATAGGACAGACACAAGTGATGACTCCCAAGCTTAGGGCTGCTCAGTGTTTCTATTAGTCTTCTGTGCAGCCCATACAGCCAAGTGCTACAGTTATTAACTCAGGGGGTCCTTTTACTAAGACGTGGTAAAAAAAGGCCCTGTGCTAGTGGAAGGGCCCATTTTTGCTGCACGCTGCATCCCTTTTTACCACTGTGGGGGAAAAAAAAAGGATGAAAATAGCCGTGGCCATGCGGTAAGATTGCTCTTACCGCATGGCCATGTGGAGGGAGGAGAATTCACTGCCACCTAAGGCTCCCACGCTAACCTGGCAGCAACCGGGTGGTGTGCAGCACTACCAGATTACTGGCCAACTTTCCCCAGTGCGGTAAATGGAAAGGAGATTGTAGCTCCATGAAGACTAATTTGATAAAACTTGATCCTAGAGCTTAGAGGACCACCACCTTGTTCATTCTACAATTGCATACAAGTCAACTTATTTGCTACAGTTGCCTTTGCAACTGGCACACTAGTTAATGAGAGAAAAAATTATTCTGTTTACCTTTCTTTTTTTTTAAAACTAAGCAGGAAAAACAGACCATTTTACAGGAAGGGAAAGCAGGGCTCTCTCATGAGGATTTGAAATGAGCTTCAAACAGGAAGGTTAAAAGGAAAGCAAATTAGCAGGTAAGGTCTAATCTCTCTTTCCTTAGCGTCCCTCTGGACCAGCCCAGAATGTAACTGATGGGAAGTAACAAACCAGTAAGATCATTGGAGGCACCCTAGCAGCCCCACCGTTAAGACTGCTGCCCAGAAAACAGCCTGCTGACTACCCAGAATGTCCAAACAATAGTGCTTCGAAAAAGAATGCAACAAAGACCAAGTCACCACCCTACAAATGTCCTCAGGAGGTACCAGACAATCATTTCTATAAGCCAGCGGGAAATAGAGGGCATAGAAGCCATAAGCCCTTTGGCGTGAACCTCCTAGCAGAATAAATAACCGATCGGACCAACGAAAGTCCTCCGTAGACTTAACATAGTGCTTCAGAATTCTCTTGACATCCAAATATTTCAAGCGATGCCGTTCCTCAGTTCCAGAGAAAGAACCTAGTACAGGTAACACCACTGGTTCAGATAAATGAAAACGAGACAACACTTTGGGTAGAAAGGAAGGAACCGGTCGCATAACTACCCAATCCAAACTGAACTCCAAAACGGCAACCTACATGAAAGAGATTGCAACTCTGAGACTCACATGGCCAAGGTGATAGCCACTAAAACACTGCCTTCAGAGTCAAATCCTTCAAAGTGCAAGCAAAGACTCGAACATTAATGGAGTGTGTTAGATTGTAACTTGCCATCAATAGTTTATTATTTAGTTCTTAGTGTATCTTATTAGTGCTACGCTGCTCTTACTTGATATTTTGTTTATGGTATTGTAAACCTTACCTATTTCTTGTAAGCTACAGTGAACTCGAGTATGTTCACAATAATGTGGGGTATAAATGTCAAAATAAATACATAGTAACTGTTCTGTCCTCTGACAGCCTTTCCCTGATTGTAATGTGGCTCTGGGGTGACTTTTTCTGTCATTCTCACTGCAGAGTCACATTAGTGATGCATTGTGTGTGTGGGGGGGTGTAGTTATCAGGCAATGTGACTTCACTAGCCTGTCTGCATAGAACTGTTTTATGATTGGTTATGCTGTTGCTAGTAGGCAGGCTCTGTTCCCATTGGTGGGTTTCCCCCCTGCTCACTGGGTCAGAGTGTGCCCTTTTCTGTTTCCCTCTAGTCATAAGGTAGGCTCCATTTTGTGAGACAGTACAGAACCCTTTCCTGCATTACCCTCTGTTCAAGTACTTAGTTTTTACCTTGAATATATCTTGCTGAAAAAGATATTGTACACCATTCAACCAGCTCTGAGCTAATGTTGTTCTCAGTACCACGGAAACTCTTTGCCATTGGGGCAGAACATCTGATCTACAGCTGACTGTGAGCAAACATTGTGTTATTCAAATAAAGGACAGAGAGAGAGAGAGAGAGAGAGAGAGAGACTTCAGGTGTGAACTGGTGTACCGAGGTTATATGTCAGGATATAAGATTTAGAAGCTACAAGTCTTAGAGGCCTTAACAGTAAAAACGAATTTGACAAAGGGGTGGCAGATCAGTAAAAACTAATTTGACAGAGGGCAGGCAGAAGGCCGGTAAAAATCCAAAGACTGGCAGTAGTAAAATCCAAGCATTTCCTGCCTTCAGAAGGAAGGCAGAAGGAGCAGTAAAAATTAACTTGACAGAGGGGTGGCAGAAGATTAGTGAAAGAAAGTCAATAAATAACCATTCAGGAAAAGAGGAGAGTTCAGCTTGGAAGAGAGCCTATGAACTGTAGTTATAGCATGAAATAAAACTAAGTACATAAGTAATGCCATACTGGGCGAAGACCAAAGGTCCATCGAGCCCAGCATCCTGTCCCCAACAGCAGCTAATCCAGGTCAAGGGCACCTAGCAAACTACCTAAACGTACAAACATTTTATACAAGTTATTCCCGAAATTGTGGATTTTTCCCAAGTCCATTTAGTAGCGGTCTATGGACCTGTCCTTTAGGAAACCGTCCAACCCCTTTTTAAACTCTGCCAAGCTAACCGCCTTCACTATTCTGAATTATGTTATTCAGCAGAATAAGTTAAGCTTATGGGAAAGCAGAAGATATAGTGAAAGTTGATTCCAGTGTTAGATGCTGACAGTTCCTAGTGCCTACAGAATAGTTCAAATTGTAACAAATTCCTGGCTGCTCAGCTCAAGTGAAGCCAGGCCCCCTGCCTGCAGAATAATTCAAATTGTAACAAATTCCTGACTGCTCAGCTCAAGTGAAGCCTGCCCCCTACCTGCAGCCAGGACAGATACCTGATCTGACAACCCCCTGGGGCGAGGTGGGTGTGTTGTTGCTAATCCACACAAAAGGAGGGAGGATTCCGACTCAGAGCTACTCTTACTCCTCCTATCTCCTATGTTCACTAACCTAAGTTTGAAACTTGATTCAGTCATGATTACAGCAGACTTCTCCCTAAGTCACTGAAGAGAGAGAGAGCCACTGCAATTGATTCCCAGGAATTCTAGCATAGCTTCACACCAAGCAGCCTTTTATACTTCCAGCCTCCCTGTATACAAGAGCAGACCCCTAATTTAAGACTAATAAGCAAGTACAGAATGGCAGATCTCAACATCACACAGACTGTGACAGCTAAAGTATTCCCTGCACCAGATACGCAGGAGCAGCTAGGGGGCAAGGCAGAATTCAGTAGATAGCCACCCCCCACCAGTCCCAACAAGAGTCAAGAGTAAAAGAACTCGCAAATTAACCCAGAAATTCCTGGAAAGTTATCAAGCAACACAAGCGAAGTATTCAGAGAAGCTAAGCAGGCTCTGGGGAGAACTTGAAGAAAACATATTTAGTGCTTCAAAGGCAGGGGCAGAAAGAGCACTTGTCATCATTAGAGACCAGCTATGCACGCTACCAGCAAAAGCCAGCACAGTATTGCCAGTTCTTAGATAAAACAAATACTGAGCAGAGTCTTGTAGAAAAAGAACACCAAGAGACCACAGATCAAAAGCGTAAAGCGGAAGTGGTTGAGGCTGTAAAGATGTTAGAGACTGTAATTGTAGATCCACAAGACAATATCTCCCTATACTCTCACTCATCTAAGCATACGTCCAAAAGCTCAAGATCCTCCAGATCAAGTGCAACAAACCACTCCAGCCAATCGGCAGCGAGTTCGGCGGCCCTTCAGGCACAGGCTATGGCAGAGATGGCCAAGGCTCGCCATCGCCACAGTGAGAAAGAAACCGCCCTGAGGTTGCAGAGGGCCGAGTTGGAAGATGAGGCAGCAAGTGCAAACGCTGAAAGAGAAGCTCAGGCAGCACGTGCAAAAGCTGAAATGGAAGCTAAGGATGCACATAGAAAGGCTGAATTGGACATCATGATAGAGGTGCTCCAGCAAGACAAGGAAATTGTCAAGCTTGAAGCAAAGGCTAATGTCTTTGAAGACACTTTGGGGCAGAATGATGAAAACAAATGACTTAGCTACTTTGTCTCCAAAGATCCTGCCCTAAGAACCAATGATTATGTGTTGACATACTCTCCACCATTTACCAGGGCACTGAAACAGTTGGATTCAGGGGAGTCCTCAGATGCTGAGGAGTCAAAACCATTTTGTCGGTGGTAATACCACCTGAGGAAAGAAAGATCAAGGTACAACATGGCATGACAGCCAGCTTTCCTCCACCACTTACATGCTCTGACACACTATCTACAGCTCATATCCTGAGAGTGGTTAATGAAGCAGATGCCTCACTGCAGCCACAAGCTGCAGAGCCACATGGTAACCGGAGGCAAGGAGAATTTGAGTCACCATCTCCCAGAGGAACACCAGCTATTCACTCTTCATGCAAGCAAGAACTAGCAGGGTGGTCGTATTCCACGTCTATCCCCTCAGAAGTCAAGGCCAGCCAGCCCGCAGCAGCTTCAACTGCTCAACCTGAAACCTCAACAAGAGGCGAGCTAGTAAGGTATCTAGCGCGCAAAGACCTGGGGGGCTCAGGGCTTACTCAGTTCAACGACCGGCCTGAGCGTTACAGGGCGTGGAAATCAGACTTCAAGGACGCCATCAAGGGCATGAGGCTTACTACCAAACAAAAGATGAACATGATACTACATTGGCTGGGGAAAGAAACAGCCGTACGAGTAGAGGAGTTGAAGCATTCATATTTGAATGACCCTTCAAAGGGGTTAAAAGAGATTTGGGAATTATTGTATTCTGAAACGTTTAAGAAATCTTTGAAGTCTACTGAGGTTTGGTTTTGAATGTTACAGTTGTAGACGAGGGGTGTACTGGCTCTACCTATGTTTATGTAATATTTATGCACTGGTGCATCATTCTTTTTGTACCAAAGCAAATCTGTATTCTTGAATTGCATAATAAAGACTTTTTTTTTATTATTTGTAAGAAGAGATTTGGGAAAGACTCGAAGAGTACTACGGCAGCCCAAAAGCCACAGAAAATTCACTGTTCAACAGGCTGGATAGATTCCCAACAATATCAGGCAAAGACAACTACAAGCTACAAAAGCTGGGAAACCTCCTTCATGAGCTGGAAGAAGCAAGGCCGAGAACAGTTTTCCAAACTTCAGCCAGTTAGACACACCTCGGGGCACCAAGAGCATCTTAGTAAAGCTACCACACGACATAAGGGAGAAGTGGTCAGTAGTTGGCACTCAATACAAGCAAGAAAATCAAATATCCTCCTTTTAACGTCATCACAAGGTTCATTAGAAGCATAGCTAAAAGATGAAATGATCCTTGGTCCATGGATGAGGGCACCTAAATCAAGCCAGTTCCTGGAAGGGAAACCAGCTAAATTGTACAAAAAACTATATCTGTACGTAAGACAGAAGTGTCAGCCTCAATGTCTACACTGACTGATTCTTCTTCCACCACAGAGAATGTAGGGGAACCCAAAGAACAGTGCCCCTCACCCTCTCAGAAAGTGCCGAGGGTTCTGAGGTTATATGATCCCCTCTGATAGCTACCTAGTCTCAGAGAAGGCTGTAATATATGGAAATTCTCTCTCTGATCCTTCTACTTACCATAAGCAATCAGAAAATAACAAATAGCAATTTGTTATGAGAGGGAGAGAGACCACTGCGGTAAAGATTCACTCATTGTTGATCATCTCAGCCTCTGTCTAATACAATACAGCAGTGACTTATATACTCTTTTGTACAATGGATTGAGCATCAATCCCCTCCCAAAAATCATGCAGCTTGCAACTTCAGCTAATTTTTGTCTTAACTTTGTTGTTTACATAGAATGAAACACACTATCTGAATGTTTATGGAACCAGCATCTTATAACAAGTCCAAGGTTTCTTTCACAGGAGATTGTAGTCATCATTTTGCTACAGGAATTTCTCCAGGACCCAGGTCTTATATAACCATTTTGTCCTAAAACCCTCAACACATCTTCGCTTTCAAACTGTGTATACAGTCTTAGTGTCCTTGTGAATGTAGAGTCAGTGGCACCAACTCTGTCAGGGAGGGGATGAGTGCTCCTTGCCGGATCAGCACGACCTCGAATTCACAGCTTCAGCAGAAAGTATAGAAAGATGCAGCTTTCAGGCTTTTTAAGTTTGAGTGCTTAGTTAGCTATGCAGTTCATGGGTCATAACTGACCTGTCAGTGGTCAGAAAAGTGCAAATCAATTCATTCCCCTCTTGATGATTGTGAAATCATCACCTTACAGATCGTAATTCCGCAGGGTGCCCATTTGATGTCCATCGATGAAGGGTACAACAGTTGGAAAAGGAAGGAACCCAAACTAAACCTATCTATGCCTGGGGAGCTGAAATAAGCTATAGAAGGAGAAACCCATGTAACAAATAAGCGGCTAAACCATGAAAAATGCTAAAGTTAAACATTACATTCAATTTTATAAAGACAAGATTCAAAATGGGTGAAACAAGTACAGAAAGTCAACTCTGAATTAAATGTGAAAGTTGTACCATGGATGACATGGGAGAGTACAGGAAAGAAACAGCAAAATAACATCAGGGAATCTTATTGAAGAAGTCATTTCAATGCCGTGGGTACAGAAAATAAAAAGGAAAAAAAATGTATAAAAGAAGAATATATATATTTCAACTAAAAGCAGTATGAGCAGAATAAATGTCTTCCTAAAGGAGGTGCGCTTGTGTTACAGGCAGTAAATGTTCTAACAATAAAAAAATAAATAAGGTCAACAGCAGGAGGCCTACACAACATTCATGAAGGAAGTATATTTTGTCTTGTACCAGTAGCAAGAAGTTTGAAGACAAGCCCACGAGCACAGGGAATAATGCAACAGACAGAATTGGAATATATAGCGCTAAATGAAAAAATAGATATAATAGGCATCTCCGAGACCTGGTGGAAAGAGAATAACCAGTGGGACACTGTCATACCAGGATACAAATTGTATCGCAGTGATAGAGTGGGCCGGATTGGGGAAGGAGTAGCACTGTATATTAACGAGGGCATTGAATCAAATAGACAGAAAATTTTACAGGAAACAAACGACCTTTTGGAATCATTATGGATCAAAATTCCATGTGCCAAGGGGAAAGGGATGGTAGTAGGAGTGTACTACAGTCCACCCGACCAGGATGAGCAGATGGACGCAGTCCATGTTAAAGGAAATTAGGGACGCTAATAAATGGGCAATGCGATAATGAGTGATTTCAATTACCCAATATAGACTGGGCTAATGTAGCATTGGGGCACGCCAAGGAGGTAAAATTCCTTGATGAAATCAGGGACTGCTTCATGGAGCAGCTGGTACAGGAGCCGTCGAGAGAAGGAAAAATTCTAGATCTAGTCATTTGTGGAGCACATGATCTGGTACAGGGGCTGCTTGATAACAGTGATCGTAATATGATCAGCTTTGAAATTTGCTTTCAAAAAAGTAGACAACGGAAGTCAAATATGTTGGTGTTTAACTTCAAAAAAAAAAAAGAGAGCTATGATAAAAATGAGAATGGTAAAAAAAAGAACTTAGAGGAGCAAAGGATCGGGTAAAAAACCTACAACAGGCGTGGATGCTGTTCAAAAACACCATCCTGGAGGCCCAGGCCAAATATATTCCATGTATCAGTAAAGAAGGGCAGAAGACCAAACGACAACCGGCAAGTTAAAAAGAGAGGTGAAGGAGGCTATTGGAACAAAAAAGAGAATCCTTCAGAAAATGGAAGAAAGAATCGACTGAACATAATAAAAAGTGGCATAAGGAATGTCAAATCAGATACAAAGCGCTGATAAGAAAGGCTAAGAAGGGACTTTGAAAGGAAGATAGCGGTAGAGGCACAAACATATAGTAAAAAATTTTCAGGTATATAAAAAGCAGGAAACCGGCAAAAGAATCAGTTGGGCCACTGGTTGACCGGGGAGTAAAAAGGGGCACTCAGGGAAGATAAAGAAATAGCAGAAAGATTAAATGAGAAATGTTTCTTTACTCAGCGCGTAATTCGACTCTGGAATTCGTTGCCGGAGAATGTGGTTAAGGCGGTTAAGCTTAGCAGAGTTTAAGAAAGGTTTGGACGGCTTCCTGAAGGAAAAGGCCATAGAATGTTATTATAGGAACATAGGGAAAAATCCACTATTCCTGGGACAAGCAGTAGAAAATGCTTTGCTCCTTGGATCTTGTCGGATGATTGTGACCTGGATTGGCCACTGTTGGAGACAGGGTGCTGGGCTAGATGGGCCTTTGGTCTGTCCCAGTGTGGTGATGCTTAAGTCTTATGACAACCAAAAGGGAGGTAAAAATAGACATGAAAAAGGTAAGCATTGGGAGGTCAGAAGGGTTAAAAGTATTAGAACAATGGGTAACATTTCCTAGAAAGCGTGAATATGCCTGGGTAGTGTAGCGTCGCAAGCATATAGAAAAGGTCTGATTAAAACACACACCAAAAGAAGGAGGAAACAAGGAATGAAAAGCCAAAGGCGGATATAAAGGGTGAATAGACTTGCATGAAGTTGAAATAGGGCGTTCAGAAGTAAGAGACAATAGCATACACAAACAAGTATTATAATGTTGTATGAAATTAAAAGGAAAGGAAAATAACTGAGGAGCAGGATGAGGTCTTGTACACATGTAGCAGTCAGAAATCTTAAGGGAAGAAGCAGTGTAGTGCAGCCAGTGTAACTATGTATTAAAATCTTCATATCCAGTCTCTTGGAATATGGTATCCTGAACAGAATTAGCATGAAGAATTTGGAGATCATAGTGGTGCGTGTGTGGTTTGGGTAACCAAGGTTCATGGGTCATTGTAGGAGCAGATATACACTAAATTAATAAATTGCAGCATGTCATATCAAAATTTGTAGAGCCACTTAGCATTAGTAGCGGCCTGCAATCCAGGAGTAAGAAAAAACTGCACCAATGCTAGAAAATAAACAAAATTCAGCAGGAATAGAAATTCAAGCGTACAAAGGTACAGATAACAGAAGCAGTCACAGTAATATCCATAAAAGGAAAAACAGCACAGATAGAATTAAAAGGAAAAGCTGTCACACAAGACAAGACTTGACCTAAGTCTTGTCCTGTAGCAGAAAAGGAAAAACATAGAAGAGCCGATATAAGAGGATGAGCTACAAAGACATGAGAAAGAGAGAGAAGGATGAATAAGACTTATAAAAAGTCAGTACAGTTAAATGCAATACAGGAACAGATAACTAGTACCAAGCACTAGAAGACTAGGCAACAGAAGCAGTAGACACATTAGGAGCAGTATTAATGGTAAGAAGAGAACAAAGGGTGGAGAGTGAGCAACAAGAAAAGGAGAAAAAGAGTTGTAAGAATGAAAAACAATTCATTAGGGCAAAAACTTCATTATGGCAAAAGTCCAACATGTAAAATCCTTCTCAAGATCCAGACAAAACAGTAGGTGAAGATCAGATAGATGGTTCCAGGAAGAATCTCCTTCAAGGAAAGATGATGTTGGGGTAAGAGTCCAAATGCAAAAGGGTCCAGAATAGACAAGAGCAGGATGTTAAGGCCTCCATTTCGACCCTAAATTCTCACTTGGGTTGTTGTTTTCTTCACCGGTTTGAGACGAGGGTTCCTATTGAAACACCTCACCTTTGCAGCCGGGCTTACCTTGCAAGAAGTTGGTCTACTTTGGTTGTCTAATTTCAGCTCCTGGTTCTGCTACCTTCTTGCAGTGCGATAGGTGTCGTACAGCTATTTTACAGCTGAGGGGGGTACTCGGAGTACTTGGTATGGACCTTCCCAGCAAGGTGAAGCTCAATTTTCCCTCTTGATGGCCTTGATTAGGACCCAGTCTCCTGCTTGGCCTTGCTGTGCTCAATAGGTTCAGAATCTGTGGACACGAATGACCAACACAGAAAATGAAAAACAGTCAGAATGGAAGCAGTAAAGGGATGCCCCCCCCCCCCCCCCAGTGGGTTTGTGTGTGAACAATTTCAAACAGCTCGGAACAAGTGCCTAAAGAAGAACCATGGGCGCCAATCTCTATCTAGGATATTATACGAGACAGCCAAAGTGTACCAATTCTCCGTGTTAGGTCTAGGTAATGGTATGCTTCCTTGTTCAAGTTTAAGTAGACCAATCCCATAGAGGTCAATTGTTTCTAAAGTAAGAGTTCCTGGGCCTGTGGTCCAAACCGTCAAGTAAGGTCACACAATATAGAAAACCTGAGGTAAGGACTCCAGGCAGTGTTATCAGGACCAGGATCCCAACTCAAAGCAGACATGAAAGGGTTAAAAGATTATAGCAGTTCTTTCACAAATAGTGGAGTAATACAAAATGTAAATCCTCTTTTTAATCAACAAAACCGTTGCTAGCAAGGCAGTGAGAATAATGACAAAAATGAAATAAATGAAAACTCTAGAACCATAAGTCCCCAATCATACAGTATGAAGTATGGCTGAGTCAAGTGTTGTTAAACGACATACAGCTAGCAGACTTCAGATATCTAAATCAGGAAGTATGGTTTTGCAGCTTTACAGCAGCGGCTGATAAGGTCTCAATTCGGAAAAGTCCAAAGTAAAGAGGAGGCTTCCAAGTTATGTGTGTGTAGGAACTTTAAACCGATCTGGAATGACACCAGACAGAGAAACCTCTTTGTTAGGTAACATTATCTTCAGATATGTTGCCAGTGATTTCTACATACTACCTGACAAACAGAATTTCAAAGGGAGTCAATCCTGTTCTCTCTGAAAATTGTACTTAGCACAGAGCAGATATTATGAACAGAAAAAACTAGAGTATTGTGATAATTATTATTGTTACAATTGTTACCATCTCTCCTATTGAGTGCCAGATCCAGGAAGATTATTTCTTTACCTATTTGAAAAGACTGTCATGTAAAGGGGTAGTTAGTGCTGCACACTAACAAATGGCGAGCTGCCTAATAAGGAAGACAGCAGCCAGTAGTTGAAGGATAGAGATATACAGAAAATTAAAAACAAAAACATTTGGCAATGACATGGACAGCACAAAACTTATTATGGAAACATATGAGTGTACAGCTAGGAAGCAGACAGAAAGCATTATCTCTCATGTGACCTAACAATAAAACACACTTAGACAAACAGTTCTTGTAATTAAATTTAAAGGTAGAAAGCATGAGCCTGGCAGTACTATTGTAGAGAATGCAGATCAAGCAATGCAAAGCTTTGAACCCAATCTAATAAAATTTAGCTGTAAAAAAAAAGTTCAAATCGTAATGAAGAGCTGCATCCCTTGCTGATCTTTACAAAATATAGATCAGGCAAGAAAGAGCCTATAATTTGGAAAAAAAAAATTGTATTGCATTTTAAATATTCCTCCGCTCTGTGAAATGGGCCCTTGACACAAAGCAGCTGAAGGTAAAATGCAATTAAATCAGCCGTAATAGGAAGGAGCCTAGCCTTGATTTCTACTGCAAGTGGTGGGGGAGGAAATTTCTCACTCTGAGGTAAGGAGTGAATGTCATTCTCATGTTGGCAAACAAAAACCCACTAGTTTAAAGCTTGAAGTGAATGCAAAAGCTGTCTATCAAGGGATCCCTTATATGGCCAAAAAAATCAGTTTTGTCTTTTGTTCCAATCATGCTACTGGATACAAATATTTTCTAATTCCTTTCGCTTAGTAGGGAAATATCTTATTACAATTTCAACAGGTGTGGCCATAATATAAATAACAACAAAACCTAACACACTTTCTAAATGATATAGTCAAATAATAAAAGGTATACTTACAAATGGATGTCTGTAGGTACTTACAGAGTCAATCACAGCTTCCGTAAGTCAGATATTCAGGGAGTCTGCAGATGAACCTAAATATCGTATTACCAAAAATCTTGCACTGAGTTTTTGGCAAGGCACAGTGAAAAGATCAATCCTCCGAAACAAAAGATCTTTCACACCTAAAAGAAATATTTAAAGAATTCCAACAGTGGATAAATATCAGGTTCAGAAGTCTGACAGCTGATTCCGAAAAAGTATTTGGGCACTGAATAGTTTCTGCAATCCTGTCACTGAAACAGAAACTAGAAAAAAAAATGGAACCCGAAATGGGCAGTATAATCTGCAGATAGGCAGAAGTAATATATATATCTCCCAGCTCATATTTACCCAAATTTAAAGATATAACCCTATCTCAGATCTATTTAAATTTGCCAAAAAGACACACTTCAAAATTTAGTCCTATAGGAATTAGTAAAGCATAAATAACTCTAACTCCACTTACATTAAACTAACCATTCCCTCTGCTACCAAATATTTATAGTGGAGTCTGAGGTTATATGATCCCCTCTGATAGCTACCTAGTCTCAGAGAAGGCTGTAATATATGGAAACTAGTAAATAAGGCGCGTTTCTGACAGAAATGAAACGGGCGCTAGCAAGGTTTTCCTCGGAATGTGTATGTTTGAGAGTGTGTGTGTGATAGTGACTGTGTGAGAGTGAATGTGCGAGTGTGTGTGTGTGACAGAGAGTGAGTGAGTCTGGGCGCGAGTGTGTGAGAGAGTGTGTTTCACACAGATACACTGTGAGAGAGAGAGAGACAGAAAGACAGTGACTGTGAGAGAGTGTGTGTGACAGAGATACCTTCCTCTCCCTCTGTGGTCTCAGCACCCCCTCCTGTGGTGTGAAGAGCAAATATGGATTGCAGGCCAGTTGTGAAAGCAAAACTGAAATGTGGTCTGCCTGTAAATCCCAGCATGCTAAAAGCGCAAGTTTTTAACCTGGTGACTCTGCAGCTGTTGATGCCTGTGCACGGGGCTACTTTTCCATTCATCTTCCTCATGCAGCTGTTAGAGGGGGTGGCGTTGCTTCCTTTTTGTGCTGTACTCTGTAGATGAGGTGTTGTACCGTGAAGCCTCTTTCGATCAGTAAAGCCCTGCTGCCTCGGTTAGCTTCCCCGTGTAGCCACTTCAATATTGCTTTACCACCACCATTCTCCTTTGCCATCCTCTATGGATGAAAACTGCGCATTCATCTCAGAATGCTCCTTGTTGACTTCAATGTCCTGCCTTCGGAGCTGTGCTCCTCTTTCGTCTCGCAGCATATCAGTGTACTGAAAGGCGGCAATACCCTGGATCACAACGACATCAGTCACAACCACATCACTCACCATCATACCCTCCTCGCTGCAATGTTTTCCTGTCTCCTGGCGAGATCACGCGCTCATGTTTCAGCTCCGTTTCCCCATGACAGTATTTCCTGCATTGGCTGTGCTGTGGCAGCACTGCCACCACTTTCCTGTTCCGTTTCTATGCGCGCCGAGGGGACAGTATTTCCTGCATTGGCTGTGCTGTGGCAGCACTCCCACCACTTTCCTGTTCCGTTTCTATGCGCGCCGAGGGGACAGTATTTCCTGCATTGGCTGTGCTGTGGCAGCACTCCCACCACTTTCCCGTTCCCTTTCTTTGCGCCGAGGGGGGGTGCAGTGACAGCTGGATGGTTCACAGTTGAGATGCGATCCGGCGATTGCGTTTCCTGGAGTGCTCCGCCCTCGTGGATCGCGTTTCCTGGAGTGTTCCGCCCTCGTCATCATGACGTTGTAAGGCGAGGGCGAGCGAGATCCGTCGATCGCGTTTCCTGGAGTGCTCCGCCCTCGTCTCAGTGCTGCGACCTCGTCAATCGCGTTTCCTGGAGTGCTCCGCCCTCGTCATCACGTTGTGATGCGAGGGCGGGGCACACAGTAATGTTCAAAAACGGATCTCTCTGGCGCCTCACACTTCCGGTTGAGGCTTCATTTAGAACGTTGGGGTTGTGAATTATGTCCAGAAGGGGCGTGGCTGAGGGCGGGTCTATAAGTGACAGTCAGTGGTGCATGAGTGAGAGTGAGTGTTGCTGACAGCCTAGCCTTCAGTGTTTCCCTCACACAGAGTGAGCTTCAGAATGTTGCAGGTGAGAATTATAAATATAGATTCTCTCTCTGATCCTTCTACTTACTGTAATCCTATGGGTTAAATTTTAAAAGATTACCTGGCTCTTTCTAGACCTGGTGTAGAGACAGTGAGCAGTGCAGTGAAACTGAGTACTCTGTGTGCATGCGCTGAGTGTTCCGCATGCTGATGAAACTCTCAGGAGAGGGACAAACAGCTCAGGCTGGCAGTTGGGAGGGAGCTCTATTTGTGAGAACATGTTACTAGGGAAAGACTGGAAGAAAGTTGATGCTGGAGATCATCACCTGAAAGAAAAGGCGCCCACTGTTCAAGAGAGCCAGAGAGAGAAAACAAAGAGAGCAGCTAAGTGACTGAAACTATTTTAAAAAGTGCACATAAGAGAAAATAGTAAAGGAAACCTGAACAATAAGTGAGAGATAACTAAAAGAAGAAAAAAAAGAGTAAAGGAAAACTTACATGGACAGGAGAGGGGAGACTTTGAAGAGTCTGGTGTTTTGTGGAATTGGATGTACTTAAATGATTTATGTAACTAATATGTATACATATCTGAAAATGCTCTCGGTGTTTCTAAAGACTAAACTGATTTGTGTTACAAACCTGTAATTAAAATACATATGTTAAATTTGCAAGTTGGTAAGATTTCATTAGCATTTAAATATAATTCAAATAATAAAAAAAAAATTTTCTTTTTATTGTTAAACTCCCTGGTTGGTGTTGAGTCATTTCAGGGAAACACTGTGACATATTTGGTACCATCATTTAATACCTTGCTATGCCACCAGGGGGTTTACATTACCATAAGAAATATAAAATTTTGGACTGGTGAGGCAATAGGGTTTCTGCCTCCTTACTCCCACCGCAAGATACAGTGGACCAGCCACGCCCAAGATACGGGGGGACAGAGAAGACAGAGACTATGCTCCTTCGAAGGGGAAAGTCTTTATGTTTCTTATACGGTCTGTGCCAGAGCCGGTGGTGGGATGCAGGGCTGGTGGTTGGGAGGCGGGGATAGTGCTGGGCAGACTTATACGGTCTGTGCCCTGAAAAGGACAGGTACAAATCAAGGTAAGGTATACACAAAAAGTAGCACATCTGAGTTTATCTTGTTGGGTAGACTGGATGGACCGTGCAGGTCTTTTTCTGCCGTCATCTACTATGTTATGTTACTATGTTCAACAGTTTGTTATTGAAAACAGTATACACTTGTATCAACAGCATGTAGTGCAATATGTACAACCAATCATTGAATCCCATCATATTCAAACATCATGCAGTTCGAACCTTCTGCTTTCAATTTACTTTGTTAGTTCCATTTATCCAACACCCCCCCTCTTTCCCACTTCCCTCCACACCCTTCCCCAACCCTCCTGATCTCTCCCTCCCTCTCCCTTCCCATGGAAAACTCGCAGTCATCCTAAAGAAGGAATTATCCCAACTCTCAGCTCCAATATAGTATTTACAGCACATTAAGTACAAAGCTCTTACCCTTAGCTGATAAGGTATCTATATATTTCCCCCAGATCTTTAAAAACTGAGTTTTTCGTTTTGGGGATCCTCTGGCTTCTCTTGCCTCCCACATCAGCAGCTGATGTACCAGATTTCACCAATGCCAAAATTCTGGCACTGCTTCTGAAGTCCAGTACTGAAGTATACATTTCTTTGCTAACAGACAACCCTTACGAAAGAGCAATGTTTCCTCTGAACGACCCATATATATCCAATAGCATCTGTGAGGGGGTTCCTGCTACATCACAAGACAGCAGATTTGACAGATAATTAGCTACTCTGGATCAGAAGCCCTGAATAGTTTCACAGCTCCAAAATGCATGATAATATGTGTTTTCTGCTCTTTTACATCGCGGGCATAGTGCATTCTGTGCCCCCCCCCCCCCCCAATTTTGCTAATTGTACTTGTGTGAAGTAAGCCCTGTGAAGTACTCGAAAAGCACATTCCCGATATTGAGCCCCACTAACTAATTTTGCAATACCCTTCACTTGCCTGTTTATATCCCAATTAGCAAGATCTACTCCTCAATCTTTCGCCCACCGTTCTTTAACTGTTTTCAGGTCTTTCACTATTCCAACTACCCCTAGCGCCTTATACATGTCAGAGACAGATGGTTCAGTGTCTGAAAGTTCCTCAAAAAATCCCTTCAATTTAGACCCCGACCTTTGTTTCAGTCTCTCCCCTTCTAGGGATTGTATAAAGTGTTTCAATTGGCAATAAGCGAAAGTGTCCCCCCACTGCAGCGTCTCATTACCTAAAATTTGGTCTTGCGGTTTTATCTGTCCCTCTACTCCTATTACATCTTCCAGACAAATTATTCCTCTTTCTTCTCATCTTTTAAATACTGGATTCTCCAAGCCTGACACAAACTTAGGATTCCCTTGAATGGTCATTAATTCCATGATTCCAGTATCCACTTTTAAACATTTCCCCAAGAACTGCCAAGCGTCTTGCAGCGGAGTCAACAGCAAACTTTGGCTTAGGTATCTAGGGATCAAAGATCTCTCCACTTGCAACAATGACACCAAGCGGTAGGGAGCATAAAACGCCTCTTCCATCTCTAGGGGGGGTGTATTTATTTGATTCAAAAAGCCAGTCTCTAATATGTTGCAATAAGCATGCCACATTGTATAATTTCACATTAGGCAAGCCTAGTCCCTCCTGCGACCAGCCCCCCCCCCCCCCCCCACAACAGCTGGTATTTAGTTTTCACCTTTTTATTTGCCAAACAAAATCTCATTACCAACCGATAGAAACTCGTCAGATCTTTAGTCAACAGCCGAAGGGGGAGAGTTTGCATTACATATAACCAGCGAGGAAGAAGGACCATACGTATGAGCACCAAACGACCTATCAGAGAAGGCGGCAATGCATCCCATTTACCCAGTTGTTGTTTGGTTTGCGTCAGTAGCTGTTTTATATTAAGCTTATAAAGGTCACTAGTCTTTGTGGTTAACAGGATACCTAAGTAGCGGAAGTGTCCTCTCGCCCACCGCAACGTGAAAGTTCCAGGCCAAGTTCTAGCAGTTTCTTCATCAGTAGCCAATGCCTCTGATTTCTCTAAATTTAGTTTAAGACCAGAGAAATCACCAAATTCCTGAAATGCCTCTAATAGAGCTTGCAACAATATCTCTGGCCTTGTGATCACAACCAATAGATCATCAGCGAAGGCTGCTAGTTTAAACTGGACTGTACCCAAAGTTACACCATGAATGTCCGGATTAGAATATACATCTGTTATCAATGGATCCAAATACAATGCAAACAGTAGCGGCGACAAGGGGCATCCTTGACGGGTACCCCTCTCTATCCCCACGTTTTCTGTACAATTACCGTCACACAACAACTCTCGGCTTTTGGTGAGGAATAAAGAGATCTAACAGCTTCCAGGAACCATCCGTCAAATCCATATTTTTCCATTACTGCAACAGAAAATTCCATCTTATGCGGTTCGAAAGCTTTTTCTGCGTCGAAACTTACTATGAGGGCCGAACTACTCCTCCTACCGACCTGTTCCAAAGAAAGTAAAATCCTAAGATTCTTAGAGACAGCTCGGCCCTGGACCAAAGCCCACCTGTGCTTCATGTACAATTCTTGGCAGCACCCGACTCATTCTGTTTGCCAGTATCTTTGCAAAAATTTTTACTTCACAATTCAACAGTGATATGGGTCTATAAGACTCAGGTAGTGTGACATCTCTTTAGGCTTCGGATTAATATAATACGAGCTATATTCAATTGGTCAGGTAGTGACCCTTTCTCCACCCATTCGTTATATGCGTCTACCAGTGGTGGAATTATAGCCTCTCCCATCATTTTATAGAACTCTATTTTCAACACCATCTGGTCCAGGTGTTTTCCTGATTGACTGCTTCCAATTGCCCATTCTCACTTCATCAATAGATATAGGGGCATGGAGCTTTTCTCTTTCCTTATCAGTCAGTCCTGGAGGAATCCAGATTGTCCAAATATAAAGTACTTCCCAACCCTGAATCTTCCCTTTCTGCATATAATTGTTGGTAGAAGTTTTGAAAAATATCTTATTTCAGAGTCTGAGTGGCATAGTTGCCTGTCTGGTCTCTCAAGGCTGTTACAATGCGAGAGGCCTGTTTCCGAGCTATTAGTCGAGCCACATCTTTCCACCTTTGCCCCCAAATTTATATAATTGAAATTATAGTAGGCTTGTAATTTGACCTCACGTTCATGAATTAATGTGTTAAGAGTCACCTGAGCTTCTAGTAGCTCATTTCTAGTGCCAGCGTTCGGGGGTTTCTCCAAATCTTTTCCGTAGGTGTCACGTAAGGGCCTCCAATCTCAAATTTCTTTATCCCTAGCTTTTTTAAAGTGACTGACTAACTTATCTCTCCTCTCATGACTGCTTTGGCTGCTTCCCAATAAGAGAGGTACTTTCGACCAAATGTTCATTGTTAACTTTATATTCAGCCCAGCTAGCCAATAGCCTATCCTTAAAACCAGTATTTTTATTTAAATAGCTCGGGAAAGACCACAAGCGCAATTTTCTCCTCCATCGGTTGCCAGTTCAACGCCAGACTTCTGCGTGATCTGAGATGGCGTATGGTCCTATTCTCGCTTCTCAACGCCTCCCATTAATGATCGGGACATCAGTAGGTAATCTATCCTTGATTGTGTGTTATGAGCCCTTGACATGTGAGTATAGTCCCTGTCTTGTGGATGTAATATCCTCCAGACATCTAGAAGGTCCAGTGTCGTAACGTGGGTGGGGCCTGAGATTTATCCATTGTTGGATCACACACCATATTGAAGTCCCCTCCTAAAATTAATGGGATGGGTCCAATTCAGTGAGTATTTTCAACAGATTTTTATAAAATTGAGCCTCAAATTGATTTGGAGCATATATGCTGCCTAGCAGTACTTTCTGTCTTGCTATTGTCACCTTCCCAAAAATATATCTCCCTTCTTGATCTTTAGTCACATCACTCAGTTCAGTCACCAACCCTTTCCTAATTAAAATGGCCACTCCTCCTTTTTTCCCCCC
The DNA here is from genome assembly GCF_901765095.1 of Microcaecilia unicolor. Classification (NCBI taxonomy): domain Eukaryota; kingdom Metazoa; phylum Chordata; class Amphibia; order Gymnophiona; family Siphonopidae; genus Microcaecilia; species Microcaecilia unicolor. The sequence goes on from NC_044031.1 coordinate 507,955,839, forward strand.
TTTGCTGGTGAAGCTACACAGTCCCCTACCCACCATCTGACCAACTTTTCATGTTCTTTATCCGAAAGATGTGTTTCCTGTAAAAAAGCAACATCTGCTTGAATTCTTTGTAGGTATTTCAAAATTTTTGATCTTTTAATGGGTGAGTTGATACTCCAACATTCCATGTTACTATTTTTATCATTTAAAGGACATAAAAACATCCTATTTGCAATTGAAACCTTTTATCTCCTGAAAGAGGCCACCCCAGCTTATGGTCTCTCTTAGCTGTGTCTATGTACTGTGTGTACCAGTTCTTCCTAGCTTTAATATTGTCCTATTCCTTATCTCGATAGTACCCATATCTTCCTTTTGAGGTTTCCGTCCTGATAGAATCTGCACCCCAATTCCTCTCAACCCCCCCTTTCCCTCCCATATCCCCCCCTCTTCATCCCCCTACCCTCCTACTACTTCCTCCGAGGAACAAGTCACGTTTGACCCCCCCCCCTCGCTAGTTCCCGCTCATAAACATTTTAATTTGTGTTCCCGTATTCACATCTAAAGGTATTATTTATTTCCCTTATCTCACTATTCCCCAAATTTTGGTATGTAAAGATCCCCATATAATATCCCACAATTATTAATAAGTCATGTGAACTATCTGCAACTTGCTATAACTGTCAAACAAATATAACATTTCAAACATTCTTAGAGCTCCAATAAGAGCTCTCAACTCCAACACCTGCAATTGATCACTCAGCTCTGTTATACCTCAGTGGAATGTAAGAGCAAGAATACATTTATCTCAGATCCCGTCTGCCATTTACCCATATAGACTTTCAGGAATTTGTCTCCCAACCTGTGCAGACTCTGTTTCACATCCACGGTGTCCATCGCAACTGCTGGAGCAATCAATAGTTGATCTAGCATTATAGTTATGGTAATTAAACCATTTGCTCTATAGATACTCTTTGAAGCAGGAATGTTTACTTCTTGAGATTCTTCTGTTTTGGCTAATTATCTCCCTCCTGTGTTTATCCAGTGCATTTGTCCAAGAATCTGTAGCTGCTGCTACTGGGTTAGAGTGTTATCTCCGAATATGCTTCCAAATTTGCTTTTGCTCTCCCCATACACTTATCGTCCCACTGAGTCAGTGTAAATGTAAACATCTAGTCCACAAAGCTCCAAACTACTGCTCCATTGTCTTTCATTCTTTCAAAGCCAGATCTGGCTCTTATTAGGTGATCTTGCTCTCCATGCTCCTCAAATTCTTTCCAACTGGGTCGTCAGTATCTTGCATTTTTTAAACTTGCTTGTGCTGATCTCTGCTTTGTAGGTTTCTCCATCTAGCTTCCATATGGTATTAAAAAATTTTCCGCATTTCAGTTTGTATATTAGTAGAAACCTATGTCATCAATCTTATCATTCATCTCTCGTCTGCAGCAGCTGTTTCACAAAATCTTGTGCCGCTTGCGCCATTTCATAGGTTTTCGTGGTGGACTGATGAGTTACCCGCAGTTTCGCCGGATACAGCAAGGCAAATTTAACCTTATGTTGCACCAGTTGGGAGCAAATCGGGCGAAAAAGCTCCTTCTCTTTCGCTGCAACTGCAGCTGAATAGTCCTGGAAGCAAAGAATTTTTTGGTTGTTGTATCTAAGAGTCATACCTCCTCTCATAGCTTGCCGTATCGCTGCTTTTTGGGCGAAGTTGAGCAAACGGCAGATGACTATTCTGGGCCTAGCGTCACCAGGTCTCTGCATCCCCACATGATGTGCTCTCTCGATTTGCAACGGGCCCATCTCTGCGTTCAGATTCAATTCTTTCATCAGCCACGTTTCAAGAAATGCAAAGAGGTCTTTGTCAGTGATCTCTTTGGGAAGCCCAACAAATCGTAAGTTGTTACGTCGGGATCTATTTTCTAGATCCTCGAGTTTCTCTGCTTGTTCTTCCACCAACTTTTGGAGTTTAGCATATTTTTCTTCCATGGCTCCTGTTCGATCTTCCAAGGCCTCAGTGTGTTGTTGGTGTGATACAAGATCTTGACTCAGTTGCGTCATATGGTGCTGTAATCCCTCCAACTTTGAATTTAAGCTTTCTAATTTCTTGTCTAAGATCGCCTCCATCGCGTTTGTCACCTCTCCCACAATCATCTCTGCCGCCCATGCGGACCCGACTGCAGAGGTCGACGGGCTGGCCGGAGCCGCCATTTTGTCCTCCAGCGCTTTGTTCTTTTCTCTGTCATTTTTTAGCGATTTAGTCGCCAGAGTTGTCAGCGATCTCACTTTCGAGCGCAGATTCTTAGTGTAGCAGCTTTCCACTACTGGATGTTAGGGTTCACGTCATTTTTTAGAGGTTATTTCGGCGGGATTAGCAAGGAGGTACCTGGAGTTAGTCTAACATCGACCGCTCCGGTACACAGCGTCACGTGACCTCTACCAGGGGAAAGTCTTTATTACTTACCAATTTAGATAAAGCAATCAGAAATAACAAAGAGCAATTTGTTATGAGAGGGGAGAGAGACCACTGCGGTAAAGATTCACTCACTGTTGATCATCTCAGCCTCTAATACAATACAGCAGTGACTTATATACTCTTTTGTACAATGGATTGAGCATCAATCCCCTCCCAAAAATCATGCAGCTTGCAATTTCAGCTAATTTTTGTCTTTAATTTGTTGTTTACATAGAATGAAACACACTATCTGAATGTTATGGAACACAGCATCTTATAACAAGTCCAAGGTTTCTTTCACAGGAGATTGTAGTCATCATTTTGCTACAGGAATTTCTCCAGGACCCAGGTCTTATCACTGTTTTGTCTAATAACCTCAACACATCTTCGCCTTCAAACTGTGTATACAGTCTTAGAGTCCTTGTGAATGTAGAGTCAGTGGCACCAACTCTGTCAGGGAGGGGATGAGTGCTCCTTGCCGGATCAGCACTACCTTGAATTCACAGCTTTCAGCAGAAAGTACAGAAATATGCAGCTTTCAGGCTTTTTAAGTTTGAGTGCTTAGTTATGCAGTTCATGGGTCATAACTGACCTGTCAGTGGTCAGAAAAGTGCAAATCAATTTAGTTCATAGGGAAACCTTTGAGGGAGCGTAAAGATTTACTAAAAAGGTATAGATTCTGTTACAGGTGCAGTTCTTCCTCACACCATTTCGCCAAAGACTGCAGAGTACCTGTCCAGTTCACAGAGTGTGGTAGCGACCAACATGTCTATGCCCTACACCCAGAAGGGGCAAAGCCGCGTCCCAATCCCGAGATGAATCATGGTGGGGAGAAGGAAGCGGGAAGTACACCGACACTCCAAGTCACTCCGAAATGCACAAGTGTGGGAAACGCCGTGAAGGTAGATCCTGCACCAAGATATGCCTGACCAAAGTGTATCCTGAAGGGTGGCCTGAGAAGGCAATCAAAATGTACGTCATCATAGATGAGCAGAGCAACCAGTCCCTTGCAAGGTCAGAGTTTTACAACCTGTTTGAGATCCAGCAAAACTACTCCTCATATAGCATCAAAACCTGTGCAGGAGTTGCACAAATGTCGGAGAGAGTAGCAAGCGGCTTTGTGATAGAAGCAATGAATGGAAACACCAAGTCATGATTACCTGCAATAATTGAATGTGACCAGATTCCTACTACTACTACTACTATTAAACATTTCTATAGCGCTACTAGACTTACGCAGCGCTGTACAAATTAACATGAAAAGACAGTCCCTGCTCAACAGAGCTTACAATCTAAATTGGACAGACGAACAGACAGCTAGGGGTGGGGAAATTGCAGTGGTAGGGGTGATAAGTGAGGGTGTTGAGTAAGAGAGTCATGGTTAGGAGTCGAAAGCAGTAGCAAAGAGGTGGGCTTTAAGCCTATTCTTGAAGACAACTACTTCTGCTTTAACAATGATATCTATCTACAAATAAATGGGCACTGCAATGGGCACCAGGACAGCACCCCAATATGCCAACCTTTTATGGCTGAGCTGGAAGAGACATTTCTGAATACATACCAGACCAAACCTCTAAAATACTACCGGTACATCGATGACATTTTTATGATTTGGACAGAGGGGGAAGAAACTCTGAAACAATTTTACTATTCCTTCAATACATACCATCCTACAATCAGATTCAAAATTGACTACTCCCCAGAAAAAGTCAATTTTTGGACACCACAGTCTCAATCAGTGATGGCTGTATACAACATTTATATACAAGAAACCCTACACCAGAGGTTGCTTGGAACCACCCCATCTGTGGCTCATAACCAATCAACTTGCACCTTTGGATTCAAATGCTGAGATCTTACTCTTGCTGGGCCGAGACGCACCAGAACTCCTGAAGATCCATGAATCGTGCAAAGGTCCACATGGTGCTCCTTATGCGCAGCGTCTTGACCAGGGTTGGACAATCATGGGCAAAGTCTGCCTCAATCACTCGAGAAAGGCAAATGTCAACATGTTCTTCACCAATGTCTTAGAAAACGGGCGCACTTCTCTGTTTGAATCATGTAACAACCACCTAACTACCAAAGAGGCTACTGTTTACAAAGAGCGGAGCTTTGTCTCAACACTTTATAAAACCATCTCCGCAGCAGATTTAGGAGAACATCTAGGAAGCTCAGTGTTCCAGACCACCAAAGACGATGACAAACCTGCTTTCTCCATAGAAGATAAAGAATTCTTGAACATTATGAACAAAGAGCTCAGAAAAGATGAGTCAAACAGATGGGTAGCACCCCTCCCATTCCGTAAACCCAGGTTTCGACTCTCAAACAACAGAAACTATGCTCTCTCCCGACTTGTCTCGTTGAAGAGAACCTTGAGGCGTAAACCAGAGATGAGGCAGCATTTCATAACTTTCATGCAGAACATGCTCATCAACAGTCACGCAGAGCTGGCCCCACCACTAGGGATTTTAATCTGCTTCAGGAAAGAACCCATTGCCGTGACGGTTGACATTCAGCAAATGTTCTACTGCTTCACTGTCCACGAAGATCACAGAAATTATTTAAGGTTCCTGTGGTTCCACGGTGATGACGTCAACGGAGATGTGGTTGAATACAGGATGCGAGTCCATGTCTTTGGGAACAGCCCATCACCAGCAGTGGCCACCTACGGCCTTAGACAAACTGCAAGAGAAGGAGAGAAAGAACATGGGGCTGATGCCAGACAGTTTGTAGAGAAAGATTTCTATGTGGATGATGGGTTGAAGTCCTTGCCTACTGAAACGGAAGCCAATGACCTGCTGAAAAGGACGCAGATGATGTTAGCGGAAGCTAATTTGAGGCTCCATAAAATTGCATCCAACAGTGCCAATGTAATGAAAGTGTTTCCTACAGTAGATCACGCCACAAACTTGAAAGATCTAGACTTAGGGAGTGGATGCACCCCTACTACAACGCAGCCTTGGCCTGAACTGAGACCTGAAGACAGACACCTTCACCTTCCGGGTCTATATGCAAGACAAACCATATACCCGACGAGGGATCTTATCTATAGTGAATAGCCTCTATGACCCACTAGGATTTGTGGCACCAATCACCATCCAAGGGAAAACATTGATTTGTGAACTTTCTTTGAGCTCAAATGAATGGGATGCTCTACCACCACAAGAAAAGATGCAAGAGTGGAACACATGGAGAAACTCCCTAAAGACACTTGAAGAACTTCACATTCCACGGACATATGCCTCCATGTCCCTCATGAATGCTTGCCAGAAGGAGGTTTGCGTCTTCTATGATGCCTCAGAGAGAGCCATAGCTGCAGTGTCATACCTTATAACCAAAGATGCCTGCGGCAATGTCCATATAGGATTCATCTTCGGCAAAGCCAAGGTAGCCCCGCAACCTAGTCAGACTGTGCCACACCTAGAACTATGTGGAGCAGTCCTGGCAGTAGAAATAGCCGAACTGGTTGTGAGTGAAATGGACACCCACTTAGATTCAGTTAAGTTCTATACAGATAGCAAGGTTGTATTTGGCTATATATATATATATATATATATATATATAAAACCAGAGTAGAAGATTCTATGTATACACGAGTAACCGAGTAGAATGCATCCGAAGATCTACCAGACCTGACCAATGGGTCTACGTGTCTTCTGACCAGAACCCAGCAAACCATGCCACAAGAGTTGTCTCAGCAGCACACCTAGCACAAACGACATGGTTAACAGGGCTGACTTTTCTCACATAACCAATAAGCGACCCTCTAACTACAGCAAACTCCTTTGAACTAGTGAACCCTGAAGGCGATGATGAAGTTCGCTCAGTTGTAACTACCCTTGCCACAAGTATTTCAACTAATGATAACCTGGGGGCTCACCACTTTAAGCGATTTTCGCAATGGGTGACTGAAAAACGCCATAGCCCATCTTATTCACACCACACATTTTTTCCAGCCAAGACCTGATAGTAGAGTAAACAGGTGTCACCACTGGCACCTTTGCACCAAAGCCTTTGGCAGTAGAAGAGTTTGTGCAAGCAGAGAAGGTAGTCCTGCATTGTGTGCAGCGTGAAGCATATGCTACAGAGTTTCAGTGCATCAGTAAAGGGAAGAACATCCAGAAAAATAGTCCCCTTTGTAAGCTAAACCCCAAGGATGAGGATGGTTTGCTAAAAGTAGGCAGCCGTCTCACCCATGCCAAAATAGACAAGAGCGAAAAGAACCCTCTGATTATCCTAGGTCGACATCCAGTATCCACCCTGCTTGTACGCCACTACCATGAGCAAGTTAAGCATCAAGGTTGACACATTACCGAAGGAGCAGTCAGGGCCACAGGTGTGTGGATTGTCGAAGCAAAGCATTGTGTCACTGCAACCATCCACAAATGCTTAAAGTGCCGTAACCTACGGGGCAAACATCAAGATCAGAGAATGGCAGACTTCTGAAAGGCTCAGCATTGACCCACCATTTTCCTATGTGGGGATGGACATCTTCGGGCAATGGTCAGTTATCTCAAGACGGACCAGAGGAGGAAGTGCGAACAGCAAACGATGGGCTGTTATGTTCACGTGCACGAGCATACGCACTGTCCATATTGAAGTGATAGAGTCAATGGACACTTCGAGCTTCATAAATGCGCTTAGAAGATTCTTCTCAATCTGTGGTCCAGTCAAGCAGATCCGTTCTGATTGTGGATCCAACTTCATTAGTGCTTGCAAAGAGTTGAAAATAAAGATTAACAATTCGTCCATCGGAAAGTACCTGAACAACCACCACTGCACGTGGATATTCAACCTTCCCCCATGCTTCGCATATGGGAGGAGTTTGGGAGTGCATGATTGGACTCACTCACCGCATCCTTGATTCTATGCTATCAAAAAAAGAGACTAACCGGCTCACCCATGAGGTTTTGACTACTTTCCTGGCAGAGGTATCTGCCATTATCAATGCAAGACCTCTAATTCCAGTGTCCTCAATCCAGAGTCGCCTTTGATCCCGACTCCAGCCACGCTCCTAACACAAAAAGATAGGTGTACCACCAAATCCGCCCAGAGACTTTGATGAGAAAGATCTGTGTAGACGGCAATGGAGACAAGTCCAAAGTCTTGCCAACACCTTCTGGAGCCGCTGGAGGCTAGAGTACCTTCCGACCCTACAGATCCACAGTAAATGGCAGACCAGTAAGACTAACATCCATGAAGGTGACATTGTCTTACTCAAGGACAACCAGACAACACAATGATTCCATATCCCCTTTCCCCCCCCCCCCCCCCCCCCTTGTCAGACATTGCCCCTGTCCCCATATGGCATCCCTATACAGCATCTCACATCTGTGTCCCTGTCCCCATGCTCACCATCTCCCTTCTGTATCTGTACACCTCCCTATGTCCCCTTTCTCCCTCCTCCACACCAATGTGACTCTCTCTTCTCTGATCCCACCCCAACCAGCTTCTCTTCCTCTGTCTTTCCTTCCCCTTATGCATCTGGCTCTTTCTCCCACTGTGGATTCAGCATTTGACCCCCTCTTCCTTTATCCCCTTGTCCAGCATCTCTCCCTTCCACCCCTCCTGCATATCCAGCACCTCTCCCCTTCCCTCCAACCTCCCCCCTGCAAGTCCAGTACCTCTCTCTCTCTTCCCTTCAACCCCCTCGCAAGTCCAGCACCTTTTTCTTCCCTTCAGGCCCCTCCCCTCCCAGGGCCAGCACCTCCGCATCTTCCTTATCCCCCCCCCCCCCAAGTCCAGCACTTTTCCCTTCCCTTCAGCCCTCTCCCCTTGCAGGGCTAGCACCCCACTGTTTTCCTCACCTTCTCCCATCCCCGCTGCAGTGCTTGCATTTAACGCTATTGGCGCTGCCACTCAGACGCGGCATCCTGTTCCTGCACCTCACGGTCTCCCACCCCCATGGCAGCACTTGCACTTTACTATCGGCGCTGCCTGACAGCAACTCACAGACGCAGCGCTGACGTCCTGCTTCTGAGCCTTCCCTCTGCCGCATCCCGCCCTGCGTAAACAGGAAGTTGCATCAGCGCAGCAGAGGAAAGGCCCTGGAGTAGGACGTCGGCACCACATTTGTAGTTGCTGTTAGGCAGCACCGATAGCAATTGCAAGCGCTGCCGCAGGGGTGGGAAACTGTGAGGTACAGGAGGATGCCGTGTCTGTGAGGTGCTGCCACTGGCAGCACAGACAGCATTTAATGCAAGCGCTGCAGTGGGGGTGGGAGAGGGTGAAGATTGGAAGACAAGGAGCTGTTGGGACTCTGCTTCGGGATGAGCCTGAGGCAAAACTGGGTGGGCCTGGGCCCATCCAGGACCACCCGTAGCTACGTCCTTGAGTGAGACACTAAGGAAATCTACTGTAAGACCATTTAATTTTGAAAATGGCAACTATGATACAATAAGGAAAATGGTTTTTAAAAAAAATGGAGCAGCCACAAAGGTTAAGAGTTTAAGGCATGTTAAAAAGGTGGAAAGAACAGCAAATGGTTAAAATGGGGGTGTCCAAACTCAGCCTTCACCAGGTCAGGTTTTCAGGATTTCCCCAATGAATATGCATGAGATCTATTTGCATACAATAGAGGCAGTGCATGCAAATAGATCTCATGCATATTCAATGGGAAATCCTAAAAACCCAACTGGATTGCAGCCGTTGAGGACTGAGGTTGGACAATCCTGGGTTAGAAGATTCTTTTGGCTCCAATAGACTCTCACACTTCACATCTTTAAAAAAAAAATGGGAAAGTATCTGAATGATAAAAACAGGAAATGGCATAAGCACTGGCAAGTTGGATGCAAAGAATTGATAAAGAAGGTTAAAAAAGAATTTGAAAAGGAAGTTACTATAGAGTAATAGTAAATAACTTTTTCAGATATTTCATAAAGCAGTAAGCCTGTGAAGAAATCAGTGGGACAGTAAGATCCTCAAGTAGTAAAAAGGGCATTCTGATATATGGCCATAGCGGAGAGACTAAATGAATTCTCTGCTTTGGCCTTTCTGAGGAGGAAGTAAGAGATCTATCTGTGCCAGAAATGGTATTCAAGAGCACTGGCGTAGCAAGGGGGGGGGGGCGTGAGGGGTGGTCCGCCCCGGGTGTGAGCTCAAGGGGGGGTGCTTCTTGCCAGCTCCCCCCCCCCCCCGGATGCACCACGATGACACCCCCCCCAGACCCAGTGCCTACCCTGAACTCCGTCTAAGCTCCCGCACCCTACCTTTAAAAATGCTCAGAAACCAAGGCGAGGCGCAGCGCCTCACGCCTGCAAGTAAAAGAAGTATGGATGGATCGTCTCATTGTCGATTGGGCCTTCCCTCGCTCTGTCTGTCCCGCCCTTGTGGAAATAGGAAGTTGCGTCGGCAGAGGGCGGGACAGAGCAAGGGAAGGCCCGATCGACGATGAGATGATCCATCCATACTTCTTTTACTTGCAGGCGCAAGGCGCTGCGCCTCGGTTTCTGAGCTTTTTTAAAGGTAGGGTGCGGGAGCTTAGACGGAGTTCAGGGTAGGCCCTGGGTCGGGGGGGGGGGCGGGGGATGTCATCGTCCTGCACCCGGGGGGGGGGGCGCAATGGCGACCCGCCCCGGGTGGCAGCCCCCCTTGCTACGCCACTGTTCCAAGAGTGATGATGTGGAGGAACTGAAACATCTCTCAGTGATTCTAGAAGATGTACCAAGCCAAATCGAAGAACAGTAAATCACCTAGACTCGATGGTATGCACTCCAGGGTACTGAAAGAACATAAAAATGAGACTGCTGATCTACTATTTGTGATCTGTAACCTGTTATTAAAGTTGTCCACGGTACCTGAAGATGGAAGGTGGCCAATGTAACACCAGTTTTTAAAAAGGATTCTAGGGTTGATCCAGGAAATTACAGACCAGTAAGCCTGATGTCAGTGTTGGATGACAGAAACTATTATAAAGAAAAAAATTACTGAACATATAGACAAACACGATTTATAGAAAAATCTAGTTATTGAATTTTCAAAAACAGTCACAGCAAAGAACTACTAATTGACAGCAATTTAGAAATGTACTTTGTAATCTTTGTGACGAGTCAAAAAAAGGAGTGTTTTAATGAACTGACTGATCTTTACTACTTTTCCCTATACTGACATATGCTCCATACGAAGTAAATAGTGCATTAAATTGCACCATATCATCAAAGTGGGTGGGTCTTTATGTATCCAATGGCATTAAACAAGCTTTTCTTACAAGTAAACAATGTTCATCCAATCTAATTATGAGTCATCCTCTAAATCTAACACACACAATTATTTGCCTTTAATCAAGTGTGTTTTCAACATTCTAAGTGTGAGAAGATTTTACCCCCAAAATTAGCAATGTCCCACCAGCAAAGTATGTATGTCTTCTCCAAAGTATCACACTTTGATAAACTTGGTTTAATAAGCAAGAGTCAACATAGATTCAGTCAAGGGAAATCTTTATTCACCAATTTGCTACATTTCTCTAAAGGTGCGAATAAACATGTGGATAAAGAGGAACCGATTGATGTAGCATATCTAAATTTTCGGAAAGTATTTTACAGAGTACCTCATGAGAGACACCTGTAAAGATTTTAAAAGCCATTTGATAGGAGGCTATGTTCTATTGTGTTTGGGAACTGGTTAAAAAATAGAAAACAGAGAATAGGGTTAAATGAGAATTTCTCTTCATGGAGGAAGGTGAATAGTGGAGTGCCCGAGGGATCTGTACTGGAATAGGTGCGTTTTAACATATGCACAAATGATCTCAAAATGGGAACGATGAGCGAGGTGACACAAAAGTATTTAAAGCAGTTAAACCCCATGTGGACTTTGAGAAATTGCACGAGAACCTTAGGAAACTGGAAGACTGGGCATTGAAATGGCAGATGAAAATTTGTTGGAAACTTTATAGGGGTTTATATCCTGATTTTTACATTTGCCAAATATCTTTCTGGTAGCATTTCTGCCTTGAAACATAATTTATTGTGCCCTCTCTACTCTTAAGTAGTAGCTGTTGCTAGATAAACAAATAAATACATTTAACACACACACACACACACACACACACACAATCTATGTGTCATATAGTATTTAGTTCCGGACATTACTGCTTATCCTGTACATTTCAACGATAAATCACTTGCAGATCTCTATGAAGATACACTCCCAAATACTTTAGCGTACCCGTTGACCATGCCAGGAGGGAAGTTGGGCCGCTGCCTACACGCAAAGGGAGAGGACACTGGCAAGGCCTCCAACTTAACAAAATTTATCTTCAACCCTGAAAAAGATCCAAAGCAAATCCACCAAGTTAGTAACACTTGCTGAGACATTATCTAGATAAATAAGCATGTCGTCGGCAAACAAATTAATTTTGAATTCCTGAGATCCCACCCTAATGCCTTCTACTTTGACAGTCTGCCTGATTTTAATAGCAAAGGGTTCTAGCGACAATACGAAGAGCATAGGCGATAACGGACAACCCTACCGTATGCCCCGGTCTAACGAGAAGGCCTGAGACAATGTTCCATTGATCAAAATCTGGGCTGTAGGATGGCTGTATAAGGCTCGAATGCCACCTAAAAATTCTCCCATTATGCCAAATTGAGGCAGAACCCAGAATAGATAATCCCATAAAATCTTATCAAAAGCTTTCTCAGCATCCAAGCTTGTGATTATTACGTCTCCGGGTGTCTGCCCCTTTCTCTGTAGAACTGACAGCGCTCTCAAGATGTTAGAGGATGCATACCTCCCTGGTACAAACCCCGCCTGATCCGTATGAATGATATCGGGCAGGACCTTCCCCAGTCTATTTGCCATAATGTTCGCGAAGAGTTTAATATCCTGATTGAGGAGCGATATCGGCCCATAAGACCCCAATTTTTCCTCATCCCTACCAAGTTTAGGTAGCACCACTATATGGGCGTGCGTAAGTCCTCCCCCCACCCGTCCGGTACTGCACAAATGATGGCAGAGTTCTTGAAAAGGGGGGGGGGCAGATTTTATTGCCCAAAATCTTATAAAATTCAGGCCCTAGTCTGTCTGGGCCTGGCGCCTTGGCTAGCTTTAAATGTCTGATCACCTGGCTAACCTCGTCACCCACCACCAGCGCATTCAGTTTATCGCGCTGCTCATAGATAACTGTGGTAGAAAAATATCCTGGAAAAATAACTCCCTCTGTACCCTACCTCCCTTTTGTTGTACAGTGCTTTGTAAAACCTCACAAACTCCTCTTGAATGCTCTCATTCGTTGACACTACCTCCCCTGCGGGCGATCTTATCTTTGTTATAATCTTCCTTGCCCCTTTATGTTTTACCAATGCTGACATCAACTTCCCTGCTTTATTCCCCCAGCGAAAAAGATTGTATTTATACATACTTATGTCCTGGGCCGCCCTTTCATTCAGGATGTCATTAATGCGCCTGCGGGTCGCCCAATATTCTGTTTTCACCCCCTCATTTCTCTGGCGAGCACATCTCCCCCTGAGCTGTTGCAATTCCGAAATGTTTTATTGCAAGTTTGGGATAATTAGATCAATGAAAATGATCCGGAGACAATGGACCCTATCACGTCCTGGAAGCAGGGAAGGCAGTGCTAAGGGGACACATTTTGGCGTATGCAGCAAAAAAGAATAGGGAGAGGAATGAATTTTCACTTAGGAAGAGGAATGTTTCCTATGTCAGGATGGGATATTGTACTTACTCCAATCCCTAGGAATCCCAAAGCTTGTCCTTCTGAGGTTAATAAATATTGACTCATAACATCCATCCCTTCGTTTGTTAAGATAATGGGATAAGTCACGGAACAACTAGTCAATTATTTGACCCATTATGAGATTCTTTATACTACCTATCCGGATTCAGAACTAACTACAGCATTGAGACAGTGACTGGCACCTTAGTAGCTCAAAGTAAAATCATATTGAGGGCCAAAGTGCTGTAGTTTTACAATCTCACCTCTCTAGTGCTTTTGACTTGGTGGACTGGCAGATTCTGACTAATATATGCCAACAGTGTGGAATCCAGGATAAGGTCTTAACCTGACTACAGAGCTTTTTAGCGGACTGATATACTGTCAAGAAGGATAAGACCTTTTCTGATAAATGGAAAAGCATTAAGTGATGTCTCGCAGGATTCTCCGCTCTCTCTTGTACTATTTCATTTACTCATGAGACCATTGGACATGTCATTAGATAACACCAAATATATGCATTTCATCTATGCAAACGATATAACCACATTTATGCCTCGTTTGTTGACTTGGGTGGAAACCTTCTCTCATATCCAGTTGTGTGTGAAATTAATAGATCTTTGGATTTCCTCTCATTGTCTGAAATTGAACAAGAAGAAAGCTTAGGTTTTCTTTTTTTTGATAGGATCAAGTGAAGATATGAGATATACACCTCATTTTGTAAATGACAGGAATAGGTTTACATTAGATCTACAGTCCAAAATCTTAGGGGTAAAATCAGATAATCTTTTAACAATGCAACATGTATCTTCGATCCTTAAAAAAATCCATCTTGTTCTCTGGAAATTAAGAGCTATTAAGAAATTTCTCTCTACGAAATTGTTTAGAGTATTTGTTCAATCACTTGTACTCTCCAGATTTGATTACTGTAACCTTGTTCTTATCGGATGTTCTAAAACCTCTCTTGATCGGTTGCAGATAATGTAAAATATGATTCTAAGGCTAATTTTCGGCACAATTTGACTCAGTTAAAAAATACTATCTAAAACTACATTGGTAACCAATCAGGAAACTTGTACATTTTAAAGTGTGACTATTTACAATTTTATCCAGTGATGCTACTTACTACTAATCATTCCTAAAGCGCTACTAGACATACACAGTGCTGTACACTTGAACATGAAGAGAGTGTAAGCTCTGTCGAGCAGGGACTACTTAATCAGGGTAGACAAACAGGACAAATAAGGGAATTACTTAAGGTGGCCACTGACCAAGAAAGGGATCTAGGTGTCGTCGTCGATGATACGTTGAAACCTTCTGCTCAGTGTGCTGCTGCGGCTAACAAAGCAAATAGAATCCTATATAATAATTCTCACCTCCAACGTTCTGTGCTTGGGACCGTGGCTCCCTGGAGGTGGTCTGCTAGGCAGACACGCACTGACGTCATGACAGCTGATTCCAAGGCAAGGGGAGAAGTACCTACTCCTTCCCCTGCCTCGGAATCATCTGTCACCCCCCCCCCCCCCCCCGCGCGCTACGGCCCCCTCGACCCCCCCCCCCCTGGCCCAACCAAAACCCCCGACAGCCGAAGTGCTGTTGTGCCCTTCGCGTTGCTTCCTCAATCATCTTCTCTGGAAGTTCCTCTGCATGCGTCTGATCATTTATGGGAAAATTAGGTTCTTTCCATGATAATTTTCTTTCCTTTAGTCATAGCAGATTAAGCCATTACGTATGGGTTGTGTCCATCAACCAGCAGGGGGAGATAGAGAGCACTCAACTTTTCACAGTGCCTCATGGCCAGCTAGCTCCACTGCCTCTTCAGTATTTGAAGCTTCCAAAGCAGTATGGCAAACCGCAATGGGAATAACATGAACTTTCCTCACAGCGAACGATGGCCCCTTAGCAAGGGCATAAACTCAAAAAAGGAGGGAATGAACTCATCCTCCTGGAGGGAATAAACTCGTCCTCCACTTTGTATAAACAAAGGGAATACTTGCATCCTCCTGGAGGGAATGAACTCATCCTCCTATAAACTAACAAGAATCCTGAAGACTGTTTTCGAACTCCCCAAGGAAGGAATATAACTTCAGGAAACAAGAACAGCACCTAAAATCAGAATCACTGCAATACAGACAATCATACAGGGAGGGCTCATGGCTTCATCTGCTATGACTAAAGGAAAGAAAATTATCATGGTAAGAACCTAATTTTCCCTTCCTTGTCATCAAGCAGATGAAGCCATTACGTATGGTATGTAACAAAGCAATCCCTAAATAGGGTGGGAACAAGCCACACCACGCGCTAGCACCTGTGCTCCAAAACGCGCACCCCTCCTTGCAGCCACATCCAGGCTGTAATGTCAGGCGAAAGAGAGCTTAGAAGCCCATGTTGCAGCACTGCAAATCTCATGAAGAGATAGTGCTCCAGTTTCCGCCCAGGAAGAGGAAATCGCTCCTGTGGAATGTGCCTTAAAGGCTTCAGGCGGAGCCCGGCCAGACAGCAGATATGCTGAAAAGATAGCTTCTTTGAGCCAACGGGCAATAGTGGCTTTAGACGCTGAAGACCCTCTGCGAGGACCTGCAAACAGCACAAAAAGATGATCAGCGGTCCTGAAAGAATTTGTAATTCGCAGATACTGCAACAGAGTCCTGCACACATCCAAAAGGTGCAACTGCCCAAATTAATCTGGAAACTCCTCCTCAACAAAGGAGGGAAGAAAAACAGGCTGGTTTAGGTGAAACGCTGAAACCACCTTAGGCATGAAGGAAGGCACGGTCCGAACCGTGACCCCTGACTCTGAGAATTGCAGAAAAGGGTCTCTACAGGACAGCGCCTGGAGCTCTGACACCTGTCTCGCCGAGGTAATGGCCACTAAAAAGACGGCCCTCAGTGTCAAATCTTTCTCTGAAGCACCCCGAAGCGGTTCAAAGGGAGCACCCTGAAGGGCCTTCAATACTATCCCCAGGTTCCAAGCTGGACAACGTGCTCGAACGGGAGGACGGAGCCGAAGCACCCCTCTAAGAAACCGTGCCACAACTGGATGAGCAGCTAAGGACACGCCTTCAACCATGCCACGCAGGGAGGCCAATGCTGCCACTTGCACCCGCAGGGAATTATAGGCCAAGCCTTTGTGTACACCATCCTGCAAAAAGTCCAGAATCGGCGAGACAGGAGCCCGCAACGGAGAAAGCGCTCTTGAAACACACCAGACTTCAAACTGGCGCAAAATCCTGGCATAAGCCACCGAAGTGGAGCGCTTACAGGCCTGCAGGGAGAGTGGAAATTACCTTGAGTAGCCTTTATCTCTAAATTGCGCCCTCTCAATCGCCATGCCATAAGACCAAAGCGGCAGGCGTCCTCCATGGCCACCGGACCCTATGACAACAGGTGCGGAACCAGAGGTAACGGAAAGGGAGCCTCCAACAGCATCTGTCGGAGGTCCGCATACCAAGGCCTCCTGGGCTAATCCGGGGCGAAGAGCACCACTTCTCCTGGATGCAGCCGAATCCGCAGGAGCACTCGCCCTATCAAGGGCCACGGAGGGAAGACATACAGCCAGCCCAGGGGCCAGGGTTGAGCCAAGGCATCCAATCCGGCAGAGCGAGGATCCCTCCTTCTGCTGAAGAAGCACGGAACTTTGGCATTGGAACTGGTCGCCATAAGATCCATCACTGGCTTGCCCCATTTGGCACATAACTGCAGGAATATATCGTCTGCTAGTTCCCACTCCGCTGGATCGATCTGATAACTGCTTAGATAGTCGGCTTGCATGTTGCTCTGGCCTGCAATGTGAGCTGCTGACAGAGACTGTAGATGCAGCTCGGCCCAGTGGCAAATTTGTTCGGCCTGCGCGGCTAGAGCTCTGCACTGAGTGCCGCCTTGTCGATTTATGTAGGCTACTGCTGTCGTGTTGTCCGACATCACTCTGACAGCCAATCCTTCCAGGGTCACTTGAAAGGCCAGAAGAGCCAGAAACACCGCTTTCAACTCCAGGCGGTGATAGACCACGCCGACTCGTCGGGCGTCCACAGACCCTGGGCATGCTTCCCCTGGCAATGTGCGCCCCAGCCCTTCAGGCTGGCATCTGTCACCACTAGGCACCAATCGGGGAGCGCCAGCGGCATTCCCCGCCGCAACATGCTGTCCGAGAGCCACCACTCCATACTGAGGCAGGCCGCAGGGAGCCAAGAAAGTCTGCACTGATAATCCTGAGATACTGGAGACCATCGTTGAAGTAGAGAATACTGAAGAGGTCTCAGGTGCGCTCTCGCCCATGGCACCACTTCCAAGGTGGCCGTCATCGATCCCAACAGCTGGACAATGTCTCAAGCTCGCGGGCGGGGCATCCTCAGGAGCAGATGGGCCTGATTCTGAAGCTTGCACCGCCTTTGCTCGGGAAGAAACACATAGCCCGAAGCTGTGTCGAACCTGGCCCCCAAATATTCTAGAGATTGCGACTCCAGGTAACTTTTGGCCATATTGACGACCCAGCCCAGAGATTGAAGGACTGAGACCACTCTGGCTGTAGCTAGATGACGCTCTTTTTCTGAGTCTGCTCTGATGAGCCAGTCGTCTAGGTACGGGTGAACCCGAATACCCTCTCGCCTGAGAAAGGCAGCTACTACCACCATTACCTTGGAGAAGGTTCGGGGAGCTGTGGCGAGGTCAAAAGGCAAGGCCCGAAACTGGAAATGTTTTCCCAACACCGCAAACCGCAGAAACTTCTGGTGCGGGGGCCAAATTGGTATGTGCAAGTAAGCTTCTTTCAGGTCCAGAGACGTGAGAAACTCTCCTGGCTGTACCGCCGCAATGACAGAGCGCAGGGTTTCCATGTGAAAATGCCGCACTCTTAAGGACTTGTTTAGCTCTTTTAAGTCCAGGATCGGGCGAAAAGACCCGCCTTTTCGTGGCACCACAAAGTAAATGGAGTAGCGGCCTAGACCTTGTTCGGCGGGAGGCATCGGGGTCACAGCCCCTATCTGGCACAGACTGTGCAAAGTCTCCTCTACCACCGCCCGTTTGGCGGCAGAACCGCATCGGGACTCCATAAACATGTCTCTCACCAGGGCATCGAATTCTATTCGGTATCCGTCTCTGATCAGGTCTAAGACCCACTGATCTGCGGAGATTTTGGCCCACTCCTCGAAAAAGAGGGAAAGTCTTCCTCCGATGACAGGAAACGAGGAGGGGGCCGGCGCACCATCATTGAGAGGGTCGCCCCTGAACTCCAGGCCTTGAACCGACAGCTGCGGAACGTTTGTCCGAGCGAAAGGAGTTTCTCTGCTGAAAGCGGGCACGCAAAGTGAACCCAGCAGCACGCCCTGGGCGGTATCTTCTAACTTCACGGAAGCAAGGTCTGTAAGAGGAGCGGAGCCTGACCCTTAGAGGAAGGCTTCGGCCTATCTTCGGGCAAGCGCTGAGGTTTGGAATCCCCCAGGCCTTTAACAATGTTTTCCAGCTCCTCACCAAACAGGAGAAGGCCTTGAAAGGGCAACTTCACCAACCTTTGCTTAGAGGCCATGTCTGCCGCCCAATGTCGTAGCCAAAAAGAGTGCGGCGAGCTGCCACTGCTACAGCCATTTGTTTAGCCGAAGCTCTGACCATATCATAAAGGGCGTCAGCCAAAAAGGACAAGGCCGACTCCATCCGCGGAGCCACTTCAGATAAGGTCTCCATGCCATCACTGGGCTGTTCCACTGCCTGCTGTAACCAAGCCAGGCAGGCTCTAGCAGCATAACAACTGCATGCAGACGCCCGAACAGTAAGACCTGCCAAATCAAAGGACCGCTTCAGAGCTGAATCAAGCCTGCGGTCTTGAATATCCTTCAGGGCAACACCTCCTTCAACAGGGAGGGTAGTTCTCTTTGTCACAGCCGTGACCAGTGCATCCACTTTAGGCATTGCAAAGCGAGCCAAATGTTCCTCACGCAGAGGGTATAATTGCCCCATAGCCCTGGCAACCTTCAAAGGTCCCTCGGGGTCAGCCCATTGAGCCGAAATAAGCTCTTGGATGAAGTCATGCAAAGGAAAGGTTCGAGCAGGCTTTCTGGTACTAGCCATCCTTGGATTAACAGAGGAGGCTGTGCCACTCCCAGGATCTTCAATCGAGAGGGCTTGTAAGGCATCTGAAATAAGCGCTGGCAGCTCCTCCCGGTGGAAAATCCTCACCGCAGATGGATCATCAAGCTCCTGTGGCAATTCTGCACCCGACTCTGGCTCCTCAGCCCAAGAAGTTCTGCCAGACCCCTCAGAATCCTCATAGCCCGACCACGGGGGGTGCATCACACTCAGAAGGGGAATTAGCCCTTCTGCGTTTATCAGGAGGATAAGAAACAGGAAAAGCCAACTCCAAAAGGCCAGGATCCACCGGGGGGGGGGGGGGGGGGGGGGGGGCAGGCAGGCAGAGAGTCTGAAGATCCCTGTGGAAGAGTTCTTTTAAGCATGTATGCCCTATGCAGCATTAAAACAAAATCAGGGGAGAAAACCGCTACCTGACCGCCCGGATCCTGCCCAGGGCCATTAGCTCTATTATTAGCCTCACTAAGAGGACCCCCCCCCCCCCCCGGATTCAGGGCTCTCCTTCGCAACGGAGGCCGCGCCATGTGGAAAATCCAAAATGGTGTCCGCTGCCAGCTCAGAGCGCGAAAGGTCGCCGCTCGCCATGCTCGGGCTGGCTCTACCGTCTGTACAGCACGAATTAGAGAGCCCCGCTGCTGATTTGCGCTTGCCACATTTAGAACAGCGCTTTACAGTCTCCGCAGCCATCGCCGAAAACGGCGGCAAAATTCAAAAATGGCGGTTCGCGCCAAAAAAGTCCCGATCACGGGCCCACCCCGGAGGAGTCAGAAAACACTCTTACCTCACTAGACCGAGTATCACAGCTCCGGTCCTGCAGAAGAATCTCAAGAAAAAATCCTCTTTTCCAAGATCACTGCGCTAAAGCACGACGCAACTTTATTTTTATTTTTTTTTTTTAACGCTGTGAGGAAAGCAGAGGCAAAAGAGGTAAACAAAACACTCCGGAGGCTCAGATAAGTGGGAAAGGCAGGGAAAGGCCAACCAATGTGCCTGCATCCACTGAGTGGGAAAGGACAGGGAAAAGCAAGCTAATATGTCCACATCCACGGGGGCATGGGTAAGGCAGGGAAAGGGCTGACCTATGTGCCTTCAAAGTGAAGCTGCTATAGCTTCTAACACCCCGGCTAACAACTGGCAAGCCAGGAGCCACCCCCAGGCAGATTTTTGATGGAGCTCGAAGAAGCTGCAGCCACCCTGCTTGGGGAGATAGAGAATACTGAAGAGGCAGTGGAGCTAGCTGGCCATGAGGCACTGTGAAAAATTGAGTGCTCTCTATCTCCCCCTGCTGGTTGATGGACACAACCCATACGTAATGGCTTCATCTGCTTGATGACAAGGAAAAATATGTTAAAAAGCAGCAGTCCTAGCACAGACCCCTGGGGAACCCCACTATCTACCCTTCTCTATTGAGAATACTTACCATTTAACCCTATTTCTATCTTTTAACCAGTTATTAATCCACAATAAAACACTACCTCCTATCCCATGACCCTCCAATTTCCTCTGGAGTCTTTCATGAGGTACTTTGTCAAATGCCTTTTGAAAATCCAGACACACAATATCAACTGACTCACCTTTATCCACATGTTTGTTCACCTCTTCAAAGAAATATATAATAGACTGGTAAGGAAAGATTTCCCTTCACTAAATCTATGCTGGCTTTGTCTCAGTAATCCATAATTTTGAATATGCTCTGTAATTTTATTCTTTATAATTGTCTCTATCATTTTGCCTAGCACTGACATTAGGCTCACCAGTCTATAATTTCCTGGATCACCTCTGGAACTTTTTTTTTAAATTGACAATACATTAGCCCCCCCCCCCCCCCCCCCCCCCCTCCATGAAAACTGTCTAGCCAAAACACAGCCTGTGCTGAGTGGGTCTGCCTGGGACTACACCATTGTACTTGTGTTTGACCAAAACTGAATATACAGCAACTAATACAAATATAATTTCTCACCACATCCTCCCGCTCCTGAGGTTTAATAACTTCTAAAACTCACATAACAAGGACCATACCTAGGGAAAGGAAGCACCATAAATATGCAGTGGGCCCTAGAATATCAGTACACCTACTGGGAATACTGAACAAACCAGATTATCACAGATCTTTACACAGAAACTATATGCTGGCCTGAGTCACCCACACAAAACACAGACCTCCACCAAATACAAACTAGGTAACCATAAATTAATAGAAATATATAGACAAAATTTAACTGAAACCCCCCAAAAAACAAATTCTTGAATACAGACCACCACCAGAAATTCCCCTTGTACTGGTATAAAGGTAGCAGATGTCAGGGCCAGCACTTGGGGGGCGGGGGGGGGGGGGGGGGAGGGAGAGCTGCTACCAGGGCAATTGCTCTGGACCTCCAGGCCAGACAGGGCAAGGATCCCATGCCAAATTTCTGACTTGAGCCCTGGCCCAGTCTAATACCAGCTTTGTACATTCCAAAAAGTGGCATATTCCAATCTCTAAACAGAAAATACAATTCTTTCTACCTTTGTTGTCTGGTCTTTTTGTTTTTCTAATTTGTTGTCCCAGACTCTGGTTTCTGCATTCCTCTATCTTCTCTTAACTTTTTTTTTTTTTCAAAGTATTTCCTGCCCATTTGACATATCTTTTCTCTCCATGTCTACCATCTATCTCCCTTCTGTGTCCCTTGTCTTATCCTCTATGTCCTTGCTCCTATCCTTCCACCCATGTCCAGCACCTTCCCCTATTCCTTCCCTCATGTCCAACATGACTTGCGTCCTGTTTTTCCCTGTGTCCAGAATCTTTTCTCATTCTTTCCCTCGTGTCCATCATCATCTCTCTGTGTCCATTCCGTCCCTCATGTCTAGCATGGCCTGTGTCCCGTCCCTACCTGTGTCTGGAATTTCCAGTCATTCCTTCCCTTATCCAGCAACCCCTTTGAGCAGTCATTCTGGATAAACAAAATCTTCCACCACTCCTTCCTTCATAACCAGCATGCCCTCTCTATATCCTGGTCCTCCCTGTGTCCAGAATCCATCCCCCCCTCCCAAATCTCCTCTCATGTTTAGCAATCCTTCCCTGTATCTCCTCTTTATCTGCCCTCCTCTGTGTCCTTATTCTCCCTTCTTGTTCCCTGGTACTCTCTTCAAAGTCTTCCTGTCCCCCGTGGCAACCTCCACCAGCCCCTTAAGCCACCAGATCACCCAATGATGAAGCGATGACAAGCTTTAGAAGGCAGGATAGAACCCCTCAGATGCATCATGCTGATGGCTCTACAGTATCCCGCCCTCATAAGAACAGGAAGTGTCTTGGTAGGGCAAGACACTGCAGAGCCATCAGCACGATGTAGTTAGGAGGTCCTACACTGCTAAGGGTTACGTCATCGTCATCGCTGCAGGGGTGGCCAGATGCACGTCTCGACAGCAGTGGAAGAGGGAGGGGGTCAGGAAAGAGCGCAACCTGTGTTTAGCGGCAAAGAGGTTTGGAAAAAGTGGTACTTAAAAGTGGTTGGGGTTTTGTTTTGCCTGTTGCTATGTCCCTGTCAGAGACACCATAAAGTTTGTTAAAGGAAAAAGTTGAGCTTAACTAAAATATTTAATTTTAGTGACACTATAAGCACAATGATATTGAATGAACAAGGCTCAGCAAGGAATGAGACAAAAGAGTTATGCCCGTCATTTAAATTCAACAAAAGATAGGATACATACAACTTTTTGTTCCCTAACAGCTGTAACTATGATGTTTCTTTTGCTATTGTTTTTGAAACAATGAAACAAGGATACAAAAATAATTTTTACATTTGCATTGACGCACAAGGTATTCCTTCTTGTTCATCAGCACAAGATTTATCTTGCTGCCTTTTCTTAAAAACTCTGCATTAACAAATTCACACAACTAGTAACCTAATTTCCTATACATTTCATTCAAGAATGGAAAGTGCATACGCTTAACTTTTAAGCAGAGCTATAGCTTTACATTAGGCACTTGGTAGATGGTATAAAACATACTTATTGCATGTTTTTTCAGGTGTAAAAGATTTTGTCAGAAGACTACGTTTATTTGTTCTGATAAAAAAAGAAACAAGAAATGACAGCGATTTAGGTTCTAACCAGGTATCAAAATACAAATCATCACCCCCTCAGACTGAGGGGTGACATTTCTCATTGCAAGTCAGCTACTACTGACCAGCAAATGAAGTTGGTAAGCACTTCACCAGTGTGGATGCTTGCAATACATATGAATGGTGTCACGAAACGCCTAGCCACCTGACTGGGGTTATCCCACGGCCACTCAGAGGGTCTATCCCCAGCACAGCTCCCATCAACTGGGTCACAACTGCCTCTGGGCAAGTTTCCCGCTCTCAAATTATCCCCAGTGATTTCTAGGTTACTGGAGGCCGCAATCCTAGTGGTCCCACAGTTACCAAAGCACCCACAGACCCAACACACAAACCACCAGGATTCTTTCAGTCCAGTCAAATAAAGCGAACAAATATGTTTATTCTCAGAACTTGGAAAGAAAATGTACAATCATCAAACAGTAACAAGTAACTGAAAAATGGATCAATTAGAAAACTCATTAAACATTTGTATACTATCTAAACAGTACCTGGGACGGTCAGGATATATAGCTGCTCACAAGTCATCAAATATAACTGTTTTACAGGGCCTTAGCAAATAGATCCTACTCTCTTTTCTTCCTGGCTAAGACTGGACAAAAGCCATTACACTTCAAATGAAAATGAGCTCCTGAGCTAATCAGAGCCCAGAACAAATTTTAAAAGTACACTGCAGATTGCCTTTAACACTTTTGGTTCTGCAGCAGTTTCAAAATACAAACATGCACCACCTGCTGGCCAAACTAGAGAAATACAGTTCAGAAATATTTAAGGCAGCTTTACAGGCTTTAAACACACTGTTCGGTCACAAATGGGTTCAGCCATGGGGGGTTGGGAAACGCTCTATGAAGCGCCAGAACTTTTTATTTTTTTTTCTTTTGACTCCATATCTCTTTGTATTTCCAGGTTAAACAAAACTAGGGCTGACACTATGAGCCTTTTCCACAACTATCCAGGGATTCCCCAACCCCTTACACATGATCTAGTCACTGCAGCGAATGTCCTTGACCAAGAGCTGTGCACCAGGGCTCCTTCTGGAACCCTGTAAAACCTACTAGTCTTCACCTAGGTTTGCCTTTCTCCCCACAAAGATCTTAGAGGTAGTTTGTTCCCAAAAGTACACTATTGCAGATATGTTAAAATGAAAATTCCATGGATTTTGCCAAAATATAGCAAGTACTATTCTGGAAAAATCAAACTTCAAGTTACATGCTTGGCTCTCTCTTCTGCAAAAAAGACAAGCAAAAATAATGCACAAAAAAAGAAAATCTCTGTAAAAGAAAAATATTCTATAAACAAATATTTTATGTTGTGGGAACAAACTGGTAAACCATTATAAAATCTTAGTGCCAAAGATCATCATTCACAACTCATATCTGTATTATAAAAATCAGAACTACAAATAAAAACATGGCAAAACCCAGGCCCAATATTATTTCTGGATTATCCTTTTCTTTAGTAATGCTGCCATAACTTTTTCCACTATTAAAGTTGGACTGATAAGCCTGTTGTTACCTGTTTGCTTTTCACTTCTATGGCTGGACCTTCCAGTCTAGTGAAAACTCCCCCGTTTTTAAAAAGAAGTTGAAAAGAGCTGTGAAGAGGGTAATCAGCACTTACCTATTCATTTAAGCACTTTCCACTGGATTCTTTATAAGGCGCCCAAATTTGGGCACGCTTCCGAGATGAACATTAAACTTAATTGGCCAATGAGCAAATTAACGAGTAATAATAACTGGATGCTACCAATTATTGATGTTAGCTGGCACCAATTAGGATTTGCATGTCCATCTAGCTGTGCGCTACAATGCTGCTGGATATCAAAATCCCATAGCATGCAACACAAAAGGAGCGTGGCCATGGGAGGGCATGGGCAGGTAAGGGGCATTCCAAAAAGTTGTGTGAAGTGTTATAGAACAATGGACCTCCGTGCCCAACTTCGGAGCAGAGATTTGCACCAAGTGTCAGTAGGCGTAAGTCTGGCATCCAGAGTTGAGTGGAGGTATCAGCTCTATTCTATAGACTTACGCCTACTGACACTTGGTGCAAATCTCTGCTCCGAAGTTGGGCACGGAGGTGCACAGCCTTTATAGAATAGAGCTGATACCTCCACTCAACTCTGGATGCCAAAGGCTGTGCACTCTTTACAGAATAGTGCTTAGCACCTATCTTTTCTGGCATGCATTTTTGAGAGCCATTTATGAAATTCCCCCCTTTATGTACTTCGTCTATAAATAAAATTGGGACAATTTTAAATGAGGTCATATGTCATACTTGTACATTTTTCACATTCTGACAAATACAATTCAAAATGCATTCAAAGTATGAGTTTGGTCTTTCGTGTTAAAAAGTATACAGTATGCTAAATACATCAGTGAAACAAATATAGAAATATTCAAGAAGTAAATGTCTTAAGTCTTTACACTCCTTGACTCAATACTTTGTGGAAGCCCTTTTGGTAACAGTCATGAATCAATTAAGGTAAATGTCTACCAACTTGGTACAATGTGATGGTGTGGTTTTTGCCCAGTCTTCGAGTTGGATGGGGATCATCTACAGACTAGTCTTCATGTCTTGCCACAAATTTGCTATCTAATTCAGATCTGGCCTTTGACTGGGCCGCTCGAGAATATTCATTTTATTCTTGCTGTGCCACCCCACTATTGCTTTGTCCTTAGGATCACTGTCCAGGTCAATCTTCTCCCCAGTCCCAACGCTATGGCAGACTAGAACAGGTCTTCCTCCAAAATCTACCTATACATTCCCTCAGTATTCACAACTCTCCCCATCTCCATAACGTAACACTTATGTTAAGGAGATGCTTTGCAGCAGTGGAGATGGGGAGAGTTGTGAAGACTAACAAAGGGCAGGTCGGGGACTGGCGGTGTGTTGGATGTAAGACATTCAACAGTGATAATTAAACAGGAAGAAATGTCCAAAGGGAAAAAGAAAGGTGTTTTTCTCTAGACCTGTTTCAATCATATCCAAGTAACAAAAAGGTGCTCTGAATGACCAGTTGACCACTGGACGGATTGAGGCTTGACCTCCTCAATCTCCCAGTGGTTGCTGTCCCCCTCCCAACCCCCACCCACAAGAAATGAAACAAAGGGGATGCCAGACTCTATGACAGCTTCAGCTTAAGGTATTGAGCTAGATTCTATATAAGGTGCTTAAAAAAATCTGTGCAGTAAACATTTCCACCTAACCGTATTCTATAAGCGGCGCCTAGATTTAGGAATACACTTGATATCCCAGTGCCTAAACCACGTACCTCCATTTACACCAACGAAAATATGGCATAAATCCCCATGCATTGATTTACATGCACTGGGCCATATTCTATAACTACACGTGTACATTTGGGAACGCCCAAGGAACACCCATTTCCAGACTCATAGCCACATCCTTTTTGAACTGCGTGCAAAATACGCTTAATGAGTTATGTGCACAAATTCTAATTATTGCCAATTAGTGCTCATTATTGCTTGATAAGCGCTGTTCTCAATGCCGATTAGCTTGTCAATTAAGTTACATACATTGTTATAGAATAAGCCTGGATTTTGGTGCAGATCTCTAGCCGCGCTATATAGAATCTGGCAGATTATGGGCATACTCAAAACAGCAAGCAGGTCCCAGGAGTAGCCTAGTGGTCGGTGCAATGGATTGTACACAAGGGGACCCAGATCCAAGTCCCACTTTAACTAGTTCTGTTTTGGAGAAAATTGTGAGCCCTCCAAATATAATAAATCATAGGCATCGACTCCATGGGTGCTCTAGCACCCCCAATATTTGACGCGCCGGAAGTTCCCAGCCAGCCCGACCATGCCTTCCTGCGTGCTGCCCAGAATTTAAAACTCACCTTACCTTGGGGGTCCCGGCGGCAACAGTGAAAGACGAGCAGGCTCGGCACTTCAGGCTTCACTTCTCTCTCAGCTCTGGTCCCATCCTTATTTCCTGTTTCCGCAAGGGCGGGACCAGAGCTGAGAGAGAAGGGAAGGCTGAAGCACCGAGGTAAGATGAGTTTTAAATTCTGGGCGGCACGCAGGAAGATGAGGGCAGAGGACTGTTGTGGGAGAAGAGGTCGGGCTGCGGTTGGGACTGACACTCGGAGACGGGGGGCCTGGAACTCGGAGGAGAGGGAGGGGGGAATGCACCACCTGTAAAAAAAAAAAAAAAAATTTCAGCACCTCCCAACCATTTTGAAAAGTTGGCTCCTATGTAATAAGTTACCTACTGTACACACAAATAGGAGACACCTGCGGGCTTGAAGGCTATTGCAGTGGTGTACAGTTAGACACAGTAGCGTTTTTTCTGTTCCTAGATAGCTCACAATATATAATAAAGAAGTTAAGGTAGGATCTGTACCTGTGTGCTTTTTTTTTTTTTTATTATTTCACTGCACTGACCACTAGACTGCCCTCTGCTCTGCAGGGAGGTCTGAGAGACCATTTTGGTACAAAATATTGCTATACAAGTAAAAAAGGCCCGTTTCTCAAAAATTAAACGGGCGCTAGCAAGGCTATCTTGTAATAGTGATTATGTTTTTAAGACTCTCATCGAAGCGATTTCTCCTCTCTCCCCTGCCCTCCCCTCCATGTCCAGCGATTCTCCTCTGCACTGCCCTCCCCTTGGTGTCCCGCGATTCTGGCGTCCCCTCCACGTCCAGCGATTCTCCTCTGCCCTACCCTCTGTGTCCTGCGATTCTGGCCTCCCCTCCATGTCCAGTGATTGTCCTCTACCCTGCCCTCTCCTCCGTGTCCCGTGATTCTCTCCTCCCATCCCCTCCACATCCAGCAATTCTCCTCTACACTGCCCCGCGATTCTCTCCTCTGCTCCCATCCCATCCATCGAGTCTCCTCTGCCCTGGCCTCCCCTCCATGTCCAGCGATTGTCCTCTGCCCTGGCCTCCCTTCCATGTGCCGTGATTCTCCTCTGCCCTGTCCTCCCATCCATGACCCGCGATTCTCTCCTCTCCTTCCAGCCCATCCATGTGGATTCTCCTCTGCCCTGCCCTCCCCTCGGTGTCCCTCAGTTCTGTCCTCCCCTCCATGTCCAGCGTTCCGTTGCATTCCCTTGTCTTACTTGCATTCGAAACATCCTGACATCAGCTCGCCTCCAGCATTCCCTTCCCTCGCACTGTTCCACCTCTGACATCATTTCGTCTTTATGCGAGGACGGGACAGTAAGAGGGAATGGAACTCTGGAGGCTTACTGATGTCAGGATGTTACGAACCCAGCCAGCCATGGAACATTGACGGTACAAATTATTATATTAGATGTTCTTGTTTCTTTGTTTGCCATTCATAAGTTGGACAATTCATTTTGGAAAATGGCTGTTAACTTTGGAAATTATCAGTGCAAAAACATCCTTCTCACCTATTTACAAAACAGGAAATATTAGATGGAAGGTTTTTTGGTTTGTTTGTTTTTCTGGACTAAACTAGGCTTTTTTTTTTTTTTTTTACTTGGACATCGTACAATAATGCCCCTCTACATACCTTTCAAAAGGTATGTGCCCCTGCATATAATCAAGAGAAAACTCTCTCTCCAACACACACTAGGAAAGGAAAGGGGATGGGATTTGATATACCACTTTTCTGTGGTTACAATCAAAGAGGTTTACATATTATGTTCAGGTACTGTACTTATTTTATATCCGAGGTAATAGAGGTTTAAGGAGCTGCAGTGGGAATCAAACCCAATGCCCTGGTTTTCAGGCCACTACAAAGGATACAATTACAATCAGTCACATAATGGGGGTGCTGGATTATAGCTAGTAACAGCGATGTCCCGATGTTCAGAAGCAAATGTGGGTGCTAGAGGCCATTAGTGCCGGACTAGTGCCTGCACTTGCTCTCACTAAATGTTCAGAGCCAACAAGCAACGAGTTTGCCAATGAGCATGCAAATGCACGCAGAAGACCTCCTGCATTCCTCCCCAATGCTCAGCAGGTGAACAAGGGTGCTTCTCCTGTGGCAAACTCTATGCCAGCTCAGAGCTGGCATTAGGGTTGTGCCAAGCCGTGGGGAGGAATAGGAAAAAAAGCAGCCTAGAGAATGACATAGAGACAGGGACCCGCAATAACCACGGGGATGGGGACGTGAACAGAGCCCATGGGGACAGGGACAAACTTTGGCCTCTTGCCATTTATCTACTTTGAAGCCTGTTAATGAAATGGACTATTATTTATGTTTGAGTGATGCAATGATATTTTGATTTTTTGGAAAAACAAGCAAACATACTGGCCACAACTAGCAAAATTTGCATGGGAGATCCTGTACATCCTGCTACCAGCACATCTTCTAAGAAGGACAACTTCTATTGCAGGAAGGGCTGTGGAAGACAGGACAGCTAGACTAAATCCTGAGATTGTCAATGACTTCTTATTCATCCACAGATTAAAAAATAACAGTATTTCATAGGACATATTTCTCCCCTCTAGGGTATACAGAACGGATTGTATTTTGTACCCCTGGATATTTTTATAGGGTGGATTAGGATTCCTTGGGGTAGTAGAATCAGCTATTGTTAGGGTTGGAAGGGTAGAGGGTTGTTATAGCTGCTCACTGTTATTATTGTTTTCTCTTAGTAATTTATACACAACAGTTGCACAGCATATTATTCTTTAATAAAAAGATTTAAATATAAAATCATAATTGTTCGAGGCTTCTGCAAAGGAGGACAGAGCCAGGAACAGGGTGGGGATGGAGATAGGGCCTGCAGGGATGGGGTGGGGCCAGGGACAAACTTTGTCCCCATGTCATTCTACTACCAATACTTATTTCTATAGCGCTACAAGGCATACAAGGTTTAGCAGTGTGCAAAAGGTGTTGACAGTTTCAACCAGGCTGCAGCTGACTTGCTGATCCCCAGATCCCTTGGCTGCCCTGCTCTGCCCCTCTGTGTGCCAAAACTCCTGATACTTTGGGCAAGCTGTGGCCGACCTGCTGATCCCTGGATCCTATGGCTGCCCTACTCTGCAAAGGAAAGTAGCAAGAGACAAGTGGATCTTCCTCTTCTTTCCCTTGGCATTCTGGGCACGTCCTTAGGAGCTGTGCTTAACACACAGCTAGAGCGCATGCCCAGGCGCAATCCTCCCACAGTTGTCCCTAACGCTCAATGTGGAGGAGTGGCCTAGTGGTTAGAGTACTGGTCTTGCAATCCAGAGGTGGCCAGTTCAAACCCCACTGCTGCTCCTTGTGATCTTGGGCAAGTCACTTAACCCTCCATTGCCTCAGGTACAAACTTAGATTGTGAGCCCTCCTGGGACAGAGAAATATCCAGTGTACCTGAATGTAACTCACATTGTGCAACTACTGAAAAGGTGTGAGCAAAATCTAAATAATAAATAAAAATAAAATGCTAACAACACACCTACATTTGCATGTCATTAGCGTTTAGAATTAGAGAGTTCCTTCCCCGCATTGTTGTGGTGGTATTTTTCCAGTACTGGAGTTGTGAGCATCTCAGCATGAACGCCTTAAGGCCCAGATGCTCAAAACTCCAGCGCTGTACAAAACAGCACCGGAAAATACCACCGTTACATTGAAGCAAAAGAACTTCCCAATATTCAGTGCTAATGGCATGCAAATTTTATGTGCGCTGAGCATTGAGAAGGAGGGGGGACACACCCAGCACATGTGCACAAGAACTGTGCAAAGGCGCTGGGGTTCTCCACTGGGTATTGCACATATGAAGAACTCTGCACCGGAAGCCCGACCCTCCAGCTTGATTCACCCTTTTCACTGGTGATATTGTAAGAAATGGAGGTGAGGGAGATTAAATATGACAAGAGCTTTAGAGTGAGAATCTTATAGTTACAAATCTGTGAACACGGGCTATTCTTGAGTCGCCATCTGTGCAACAGGCAACGTACCTGGCAGAGAAACATGCCAAGGACTATGGCTGTCCTTTGTTAATTCTCCCAACTTTTTACTCTGGCATTAGGTTCCCGGTGGTAAGGGTGCCGTGTTCAGGGCGCTCTTTGTCGAGCATCGGAAGGAATAGGAAATCAACTCATTTAAATTACATTAGCATGCAATTTGCGGCATTTTTGGCGCGCTCGTTATTCACCATGCTACATACCTCTGTGCATTTTGCGGTAGCAAATGCGGGCACTAGTCCAGCGCTAATGGCCTCTAGTGCCCGCATTTACTTCTGAGCATTGGGGTATTTAAGTGTACTACTCATTGTATCTACAGGTGAAGAATGGAGTATGTGTGCTGACTGCAACTAAAGGCACAAGACCAAGGCCCACAAACCCTAATCCTAAATTCTGTGAGCATCCTATAGACACAGGAATACCCTGCTAGCCCCACTGTTTATTAATAAAAACCTTGCCAAGCAAGATGCATACAGCTACCACTGATTTCTTTCCCTTTCTGCTCGCATGTTAAAAAAAAAGCATTTGCAAGCATGTATGTCTTAGCTCACATTAAACATCACCATAAACGTGAAGAACCGGATAATACATTTAAATTATACAATTAAAAAGTCTTTACTCAACTACTTTGTTGATTTTTGTAACTTTTTGTTATGCATTCGGGGGAGAAATCCGAGCGCTTAATGTGGGCCACATGATCATCATAGGCGCACACACAGAGAGCAGAATTAACATAGCACAGAAATGAACAGCTAATGGTGTTGGGTTGCCACTGAGAATCTCGCCTGCCCTCTCCCCCTAAGCCAAAAGCAGCAGTTCCCCAACCGACTCTTAACAGATACGTCCTGGTTTCCAAATGGTGGTGTACCAAAAAAACGTACAGCCAAGCCACTTGTACCTCGGGCTTTAGAGAAAAGCTCGAAACCGATCTGTTTTCTTTCTGGGGCAGGTGTCCGCCAAGCAGAGCCTTCCCCCAGCTTCAAGACGTTTCCGCAGTCAGGAGGAGGAGGAGAGCGGAGAGACGAGGCCCGCTGCTGCTTTGGCGGCAGACAGAAAAGGGAGGAGAAAGAAGCTTCTTACCTGGGAGAGCTGCCTAGGATTGGGGCAGCCGAAGAGCGCCGAGCTGGAGCTGAAGCTGATGGCTCCTCTGCGGCTGAGGACATACTGAGGCACCGGCCTGTCCAAGGGCAGCACCGGCAGCTGGTAACATACTTCCATTGAACAGGGCTCCGAGCGAGGAGGACCCGACCCGCAACTCCCTCCCCCCCCCGCCCCACGGCTTCCCCAGAAAAGAAAAACCACGCGCCCCCCCCCCCCTCAAATGTTTGTTGTAACGTACAGCAGCAGGTATCTCTACACTCACGCCCCGCAACAACAAAAGTCCACTTGTTGAAAGGAAATAACAATGAAAGGGGCACGAGAAAGTTCACTTGCAGTCTCTCTGATGGCGGTGGGGCATGGGCGCCCCCGTATGGGAGGCCAATCGTGACCTTCCCCTGGCCTCACAGGCGCAGGGCTGGCGCAGCGCTGCAGCCAGGCAGCTCCCCGACCAGCAGCCCTCCTTCTTCTCCCCTCCCCCCCCCGCGCGTGCGTGTGTTTTTACTCTTTTCCTTTCCGTGGCAGCGACGTCAGTGACGATAAGAAGGCACTGCGGGCTCGCCGCCGGCTCCAGCTTCTCCCTTCCCTCTTCACACAATGTCCCGCCTTCTGCGATGATGCATTTCTGTTTCCGCGAGGGCGGGACATGAGGGAAGAGGGAAGGGAGAAGCTGGAGCCGGCGGCGAGCCCGCAGTGCCTTCTTATCGTCACTGACGTCGCTGCCACGGAGAGTAAACGGGTGGGTTAAATGCGTGGGTTGGGGGTGAAGAAGGAACGGAGAGGAGGGAAGTTGGGGAGCAGAGGGAGGGCAGGGAGAGTCGCTGGACATGGATAGGGGAGGGGGAGAGAACAGATCGCTGGATATGGAGAGGAGGAGCAGGGAGGGCAGGGGGAGAGAGCAGATCCCTGGACATGGAGAAAAGGGGAGGGGAGAGAAAGGGAGAATTGCTGGCCATGGATGGATGCATGGAGGGGAGGACGGGAGAGAGGAGAATTGCTGGACATGGATGGAGGGAAGGGGGAAATCACTGGAGAGGAGAGATCGTTGGGCAGGGAGAGAAGAGATCACTGGAGGAAAGGAGGGGAGGGCAGGGGGAGAGAAGAGATTGCTGGGGGGAGGAGAGGGCAGGGGAGAGAGGAGAATTGCTGGCCATGGATGGATGGAGGGGAGGACAGGGGGGAGAGAGGAGA
The DNA here is from genome assembly GCF_901765095.1 of Microcaecilia unicolor. Classification (NCBI taxonomy): domain Eukaryota; kingdom Metazoa; phylum Chordata; class Amphibia; order Gymnophiona; family Siphonopidae; genus Microcaecilia; species Microcaecilia unicolor. The sequence goes on from NC_044031.1 coordinate 507,989,285, forward strand.
ATCGCTGGGCATGGATTGAGGGGGGCAGGGGAGAGAGGAAATTTGCTGTACATGGATAGAGGAGAGGGCAGGGGAGAATGGAGAGTTCCAGGACATGGATGGAGGGGGGGGGAAGGGGAGAGAGAATTGCTGGACATGGATGGATGGATGGAGGGGAGGACAGGGGAGAGAGGAGAATCGCTGGACATGGATGGATGGAGGGGAGGGGGAGAGAGGAGAATCGCTGGACATGGATGGATTGAGGGGGCAGGGGAGAGAGGAAATTTGCTGTAGATGGATAGAGGAGAGGGCAGGAGAGAATGGAGAGTTCCTGGACATGGATGGAGGGGGGCAGGGGAGCGAGGAGAATTGCTGGACATGGATGGATGGAGGGGCAGGGGAGAGAGGAAATTTGCTGGATATGGATGGATGGCGGAGAGGGCAGGAGATAATGGAGAGTTGTTAGACATGGATGGAGGGAAGTCAGGAAGGAGATGCACATGGATGAAGGGAGAGAGGAGAAATGCTGGACATGGATGGAGGGAAGGGAATACAGAGTAAGTAGATGCACATGGAGGGGAGGGGAGTGAGGAGAAATGCTGGATATGGATGGAGGGTTAATTGTTGAATTTAAGGGCTGGATTGGAACACTTTGAGGGCAGATGTTGAAACTGGAGAAAGGATAAGGACAGGGCTACAGATGGAAGACAGGACGCATAAGGACACTGAAGGATGGTGGACATGGTGAGAGAAAAAACATCAAATGGAAAGAAGACACTGGCACCAAACCTAATAGAAAAACTAAATGCTCAGACAGCAGAAAACATTTTTTATTCAGAATTTATTAATTGGAATATGTCATCTTTTGGAAATGTGCATCTGTGATTTTTTTCATGGAAGTTTCATTTTTTCTAGTATTGCTGCATGCTGAGTCTGACTTCTTGAGGTAACTTTCCAGTTCAGTATTTTGCCTTCATATCTGTTGTGTCATGTGTTTTTCATGTGTGATCAAGATGCAGTATTCTGCTAGCGTGTAGTATTTGCAGCCCTTTTTGTTTTGTTTTGTTTTTTGTTTCACTAGGTTGTGTACTGGTGTTTTAGAGCCCGGTGTAATTATAGTGCTGCCTTTCCACGCATAAGTTTGTAGCTCGTCCTGTCCTTGGAATTAGTGCTGTTATGGTTTGGTAAGGTTATGAGCAGTGATATGCTGGAGCCGGCTCGCAAGAGCCAGGTGTTAAATTTCTTCCGACTTGCGAGCCAGTTGTTAAAAGCGCGAGCCGGCTCTCCCTCCCTCCGGATCCGATCCCTCACCGACCTGACTCTGAGTCACCCTGCCTTGTCCTTAGAATTCTTTGGGGCAGGCAGTCTTGCCTGCCATCGCTGACTCTCCCCCTCTGCCGGTTCGCGCTTTAAAAATGGCCACCGAGACTTCCAGAGGCAGCCTCGCGAGACTTCTGCTGAAGTCTTGGAGTTCGCCCTTGTAAGTCTCGGCAGCCATTTTGAAGCGCGATCCAGCAGCGGGGGAGGAGAGTCAGTGCTGGCAGTGGGCAGGCAAGACTGCCTGCCCCGAAGAATTCGAAGGACAAGGCAGGGTGACTCAGAGTCAGGTCGGTGAGGGACCGGATCCGGAGGAAGGGAGGAGAATTCGCTGAACAACTCGGGAGGGGGTGGCAGGGGAGAGAAGGGAGTCGATGGGCATGGGTGGATGGATGGAGGGGAGAGAAGGGTCGCTGGGTATGAGTGCATGCAGGGGAGGGGAGGGTCACTGCTGGACATGGGTGGATGGAGAGCAGGGGAAAGGAGGGTCACTGGGTATGGGTGCATGCAGGGGAGAGGAGAGGAGGGTCGCTGGGTATGGGTGCATGCAGGGCGGGGGGAGAGGAGGGTCACTGGACATGGGTGGATGGAGGGCAGGGGAAAGGAAGGTCACTGGGTATGGGTGCATGCAGGGCAGGGGAAAGGAGGGTCACTGGGTATGGGTGCATGCAGGGCAGGGGAGAGAAGGGTCGCTGGACATGGGTGGATGGAGGGCAGGGGGAGAGAAGGGTCGCTGGACATGGGTGGATGGAGGGCAGGGGGAGAGAAGGGTCACTGGACATGGGTGGATGGAGGGCAGGGGAGAGGAGGGGAGAGAGAAGAAATGCTGGACATGGATGGAGGGGAGGGAAGAGTGAGGAAGGAGATGAGATGAGGAAAAGGAAGAGAGGAGAAAAACTGCACATGGATGAAGAAAATAGGCAGAAGCTGAGGACCAGAAATGAAGAAGAAAGGAGGAAAGGAAAGAAATAAATAAATGGAAAGGAAGCCCTGGAAACGGAGTTAAGAGGACAGATAGCAGCAGAATCGGATACTGGGCCAGCATGATCAGAAAAACGGTCTGATTCAACAAAGGTAGAAAAAAATCATTTTATTTTCATTATAGTGTTTGGAATATGTTCACTTTGAGAATCAGGTGCTCAACATTAAAAGTTTATATTTATTTACCTATTTATGGCATTTTATCGTACATTAAACATGATTAGATTGGAACCTGGGATCATTTAATTTTTTTTTCCTAGAGTAATGCATTGCCCCCCCCCCCCCCCCAGGCTCTCTCCCCAGCTATAGCCAGCTCTGCAATTTGGGGGGGGGGATCGGGGGGCACAGAGGGGGACCGGGGAGAGAGCCTGTTGTTAAACATTTACCAGCACACCACTGGTTATGAGTGTGTTTTTGCACAAGTTTGTGTATAGTGTTTTGTAGTGGAGAGATTGTGTGTTGGCCTTACTGAGGTGGCACCAAAACATCAGAAAGGGTGTAGAGCCTGACACACTACCTCGTGAAGGATCTACATATGGTCATTAATAAAGAAGGTCATTTTGAACACTATCCACCCTAAAAGAGTGTTTTGTGGCTCTACATGAGAATTGTGATATGATCCCTTGTTTTATATTGTTGATGGTCTGCATTTTCCGTATGGGTGGTGCATTGGTGTATTAGGGTTTGCCCAGTGTAATATTTATGGTACAGTAAGGTTCTGAGTGTGTTTTTGCACAAAGTTGTGCATAGTGTTTTGCAGTTGAGCAATTGTGGTTAGTATATGCTTTGAGCAACCAGTTTATTCTTTGACATATGATACATATTTAAATTTAATAAAAAGTATTAATTGTGACTATTTTATTTTTACTTTTTTTTGTGTGTGTGTGCTGTTGGACAATTATGGATGTAAGCTCTGCCCCTGGCCCCACCCCTAACTCCGCCCCCTTTAGCCTCCCCAAACAGTTGGGCCGCCGACCGCCTATGTGGTGGGGGCAGGTGAAGGATGCCGTTGCTGATGAATTTCAGAAGGAAGCAAACAGGTCAGGGTAAAATGAATCCTCCAAAATAATAATACCACAATTAACTTTATAAACAAACCAAAAAAAAAAGTAAAAATCCAGACAGCACTGATGAATGAAAGCTCTGCCCCTCCCCTCTCTCTCAGTTCCGGGCCGGCTCCGGCTGCTCTTTAGTACAGTCAATTGTTGTTGGGTGGTTGGGAGTTTGGTGCCTTGTGTATGGAAGGAGAGCCCTGATGCCTCTTGGTTTAGAGACTCGGGCCTTCTTCACTGCTGTCCTGAGCTCGGCTGCTCCAGCCCCAGCTGCACATCTCGGGAGCCGGATGGCGAGCGGAGCCGTTCAGCAGCAGCACGACCAGAAGGCTGAGCGGTGGCGGCGAGACGGCTGTATGGCAGTGGCTTCTCCTCCTTCCTTCGTGGTTCTGCAGTCCCATGTTTCTCCCCCACCTCCGGTGCTGCAGCAAGGTCCGGGGGAGAAGTGCTAGCCGGGCCTCAGGTAGAGCCGCGGTCCCCCATACACCCTCCCAGCGGTCCCAGCTCTTCTTCCCTGCTTTTCTTCAGTCTTTGTACACGAAGCCTCCCTTTCGCAGCAAAGAGAAGGGAAGAAAACAGGGTCTTTCTTTCACTGTGTCTTTACACACACAAAGCAAGCCAGTCTTTTCGACAGCTGCTGCTCCCCAGTCAGTGAAACAGGACAGCACGCCAGAGGATGGGTTCTTTTTTTCCTCCTTGTCCAGCTACAGTTTGCTTGCTAGATCATTAGAGCAGGACCATAGCATGAGGGGGGTGGTTTATTGTGCAAAGGAACGGAAAGCGGCACACGGGCATTTTCTCGCTGCCTCCTTTTCCCTTTTATTTGTTTTTCTGTTCGGCTTCTTCTTCTGTCTGTGATGCAAGCACAGGAGATAGCAAAAGGGTTAAAATGCACAGTTGCGATCAGAGAGCCTCCACAAAGGCCGCTACTCTTCTGTTTGCTGGCCAGAACCCACACGCGAGGCGCACTAGAAAAATATGTATATATCTATATATTGCAGAATAAAACAGGGTGGGGGGAAGGGTCTGCCCGGTGGCCTGGCCCTGCCCCTGCCTCCTCTTCAACATATCCTGTGCTGTAGGCACTGGTTCCCGGTCGGCACGGATATATTGGGGAAAGGTATATTAGAGAGTAGGGTGTGGGAAATCCTCACCGTAAACAAATGAATGACACCGATCTCCTACTCCAGTCCCCTTGGATAGCGAATAGCACACATCAGCATTCGTGTTTCCCCACCCCCCCCCCCCCCCCCCCCGATACAAAGGGACAGACACCACTACCACCTGCCAGAGAAGAAAGAAGATCTTTCAGACGCCATTTTTTTGTTTATTTTGAACTTTTTACAACATAAAAAATAGTATGACAAATATCCAGTCAGATAACTTTTCCAACACAACTGTAAATAGCTTAATCGTACAACAATTATTTTGACATCTCCTTTCCCCCCCCCCCCCCCCACCCTTAGAAGTTTAGTATCAGATTTACTGTTAACAACACACAAAGGTCGGGACCAGAAGACCATTGCGCGTAAGGGTCCCAGATACGATGGTATGGTACTAGGTGTCCAGTATGTAAAGCTGTTAATTTCAACATTAGATGAATATAGTCCATTTTCTGCACTACCTGCCGAAGACCTGGTATAGCTGGTTGTTTCCAGGCACCGGCAAGCACCAGTTTGCTAGCGACAAACACCGAGACAATCAACTGATGCGTGGAAGATTTCACTCCTTGAGGCTTAGCATGTAGAAGGCAATACTTCATCTTCAAAGGATATTGGGCTCCGATAGACTGGACACAATGTTAGCACTATAGTCCAAAATTCCTGGGCTTGTGGACAAGACCACCAAATATGATCCATATCTCCCTCCATCCTGCACCGCCGCCAGCACAAGGCTGAACTAGCAGGAAACATTTTGGACAATCGTTTGGGCGTATAGTACCAATGATACAAGATTTTATGCCCATTTTCCATCAAATTACTAGATATCGATACTTTAAGCAAAGATTTGAACATATCTTCCCTTTTCTCATATTCAAAAGAAGTGCCCAACGCAGATTCCCATTTAGATAGATAGTGTATGATTGGTTTGTGATATGTTAAAAGGGCTCTATATATTCTAGAAATACATCCTATATTTGCCCCACTCGTCAGCGCCCACTCTAAGGGAGTCTCAGCCAAGCTCAACTCTACTCTAGCTCTTCTAACTATAAAATTTTGCGCCTGCTGATATTGAAAGGCGTGATTAGCCGAGAGGCCATATTCCTCTCGATTGTCCTGAAAAGATACAAGCTCACCCTCTTCCCAAAGTTGACCCAGCATACACAACCCCAACCTTCCCAGGTATAAAAGCATGGATATATAATCCCCGGGACAAACTGCGAAGCAAATCTAATATACATTTGCAAAAAATATTTTCGCCCCGGGATGTGTTTCTGATTGCAATCCAAGTCAACAGGGGCCAGCGAAGAAGTGGAGGGGCCATATGGGCAAGTCTTCTCAATAGCTGATCCGGCAACCAGGGGATAGCTCTTAATGGGTACTGAGCAAGCTCCGACTGCTCAAGCAACTGCCAGATTCTGCCCAACCCCCCAGAGCCGCTCTGCCAAGATGCGAAGGTGGACAGCGTGATAGTAATCTACAAAAGACGGAACCCCCATTCCACCCTGTTCACGTCTCTGAAACATCACCTCTGCACGCACTCTGGGTGGCTTCTTTTTCCAGATATAGGAAAAGACCTTTCGCCTCAGACTCCGAAAAACTGATCTGGCAAAGAGATGGGAAGAGCCATAAATAAATACAACAGTTTGGGAAGTATTATCATTTTAATTGCGCTGATGCGGCCCATCCATGAGATCGTCAAGCTCTCCCACCGATCTAGCTCGGCAAAGAGCTCTCGTAGTTTGCCCTGGAAATTCGCATCATATAAGTTATTTAAGTCGCATGTCAAGTTAACTCCTAGATACCGAATAGATCTTTTCGCCTTGACACTTGATCTTCAGGCAAGCTAATATTTAAAGCTTCCAATTTTTCCATATTGATTCTAAAGCTCGAAACCTATTCATATTGCTGTACATAGACGGCAAAGCCTGAAACGAGGCTTCCGGATTAGTTAGTGTTAGTAGAATATCATCAGCGAACAACAAAACTTTTGATTCCAATCCCTTTACATATAGTCCCGTAATTCCCAGGTGTTCTTGGATAAAACAGGCCAAGGGCTCTACCACCAGAGCAAAAAGCAGAGGCGACAAAGCATATCCCTGTCTTGTGCCTCTCCTTGGGAGAAAGGAGGGAGAGCTCCTACCATTGACCTTCACTGAAGCACAGGGCTCCGCGTATAAGAGATGGAGCCAGGAAAGAAGTTGTTCTGTAATACCTATCTTTTCTAAAACTGCAAACATAATGGCCGGTGCACTCTATCAAACGCTTTTTTCCGCGTCTAAGGAAAGTAAGCCCATGAGAATTTTAGTGGACCTAGCATAATAGATAAGATGGAGGGCCCTACGTATGTTATCAAAGGTTTGCCTACCACTAATGAAGCCTGCTTGATCTTCATGTATCAAAGATGGTAGATACCTTTGTAGGCGGGTGGCCAAGATCTTAGTAAATATTTTATAGTTAACTCCTAGCAGTGAGATAGGACGATAACACCCACAATTAAGGGGGTCTTTACCTGGTTTTAATATTACTGAGATAGTTGCTAGATTCCAGGTTTTTTGTATTGGTTGGCCTGCGCTAAATGAGTTGAACAGGCGTACCAGCAGCGGGCTTAAAATTTTTTACAAAAACCTTGTAAAACTTGTTGGAGAATCCATCTGGTCCTGGGGCTTTACCTGAAGAAAGAGTGCGTATCGACTGAAGCACCTCATCTAGTTCAATAGGACGAGATAATTGATGCCGAGCTCCCACAGAAAGCATTGGAAATGTACCATGCTCTAGATACTTTAAGATCTCTTCTCTCGAAGGATCGACATCAGGCGTATAGAGAGGTTTATAAAACTGCTGGAACAGTCCTTGTATGCATAATTGGTCAGTTGTTATTATACCTTCCTCAGTTTTGAGGCTGGAGACATGATTTCGTAAGACCTGTTTCTTGAGTTTGTGAGCTAAAAGTTTGCTCGCTTTATTGCCAAATTCAAACTGGCACTGCCGAGTTCGCTGTAATTGCTCACCAATATCAGCCAGTTGCAGCTCATGTAGTTCATGTTGTACCCTATGCAGGTGTTGTACTAGTGACGGAGAGTGCTGCAAACCCGTCTCATATAGCTTTCTCTCTTTCTAGTAGTTTTCCCCTCAAACCCTCCTCTACTTTTCTACGTTCTCGCTGTATGTGGGTCTTTAAAGCTATAAAGTGACCACGTAATACAGCTTTCAACCCATCCCATAGTATACCTAGTGAGACCTCTCCATTGTCATTAAATTGAATGTATTCCTTGATGTGGAACTATCTGGGAGACGTTTGACATCTCTGATAAGATAGCGTCATCTAAACGCCACTCAGGCCGGTTTGTTTGCAACATCGGGAGATTCAGTTTCAGGACTACAGGACTATGGTCTGACCACATGCGGCAGATAATTTGATGTTTTACTTTATTTATTTATTGCATTTGTAGCCCCCATTTTCCCACCTCTTTGCAGGCTCAATGTGGCTTACAGAGTTTTGTTATGACATTGTCATTCCAGAATATCAGATACAATTAGTAATGAACAGAGTTTAAGTATGGGAGGAAAAAAGGAAAGTGTTAGGCGGGTAGGTATAGAAGGTGGACTTTCATAACTGGGTAGGTTGGCGAGGTAGTTTAGTAAGGCTATGGGTTCTCTTTGTTCCAGAATCTCGTGCCCAAGCTCCACATCCCCTAACCAGAGGTCAATACGTGAGTAAGACTGATGAACCTGTGAGAAGTATGTATATTCCCGTGCGCTTGGGTTAGTGTCCCTCCAAAAGTCTGAGAGCTGCCATCTCACCAGGAAAGCCCGAAATAGGTCGCGATCCCTCTTCGCATATAACACCTTTTTGATGGAATTATCTAAATAGGGATTGAGAGTTAGGTTAAAATCCCCTCCAACAGCAATAGACCCACTTTGTGTTTTAATAGTAATTGGTCCAGCTGGTGAAAGAAATCTCTATGATCAGCATTAGGTCCATACACATTGAGCAGAGTGTACTTTTGGTCTCCCAAAGCGATGCCCACTAACAGATACCTTCCTTCCTTATCTTTAACAACTTTATCTATACTCCAAGGGCGGGGACCCATTAAGAGCAATTAGGACCCCCTTAGTTTTAGCACTGTTTGTATTAGAGGCAAAAATTGATAGGGATATTTATGATGTTTGCAAAGTGGTTCATGGACTGGCTTTAAATGTGTTTCTTGTATTAAAGCTATATCTGCGTTCAAGCGCCCCAACTCTCTAAATAGTAGCTGACGTTTCATTGGACTATTAAGGCCTCTTACATTCAAACTGACCAAACTTATGTTAGACATCTGTACACTAAGTAAGATATACTAAACAGGTTATCATGAGCCCTATATTCTTTGACCCTCTCAGATCTCTTTGCCTCCTCACGATCTTTTCCCCCATGAAAACCCTATACTTATAAGCTTTAAGATTACATATGCATTCTTTAACCTTCTTTTCATCCCTTCCCTCCCCCCCCCCCCCCCCCCCCCCCCCCCATCCCACCCCTAACATCAAAAGCCTCTCTATGCAAACTATAAAGAGGTCTCAAAAAAAAGAGGAAGAAGTGAAACATTCTTCCTGCCCACCTCGCCCCCCTGATAGCAAATCCCATCTTATTAAGTGAATATTATTCCCAACTTTACAGCAACTCTAAGTGCCACTAAAACAGGAGAACCACAAACAAATCACTAAGCTTTTGTTAAATATAAAGTACACTTAATCCAATCATGTGAGGTGGCCATCAGATTTCTGACGCTGTAAGCGCTTATGACCCTTCTCAACTCGTTGCCATTGCGGGCGCGCTGCTGAAGTGGACGCTCTGGAGGTACTCGGGGTTGCTGAAGAGTCCTTCGCACCGCCATCAGGCAGAATCTCTCGAGCCTCTGCTATGGATTTAATTTGAAGCATGCGGCCATCTTTGTAAAGAGCCAGGGCAAACGGGTGCCGCCATCTATATTTAATCCCCATTTCCCAAAGCTTTAAAGTGACAGGCTTCAGTTCAGCCCTGCGATTCAAAGTGGCTGAGGCTAGATCTTGATAGATTTCAATGGCGTATTTAACGGCTGCCTTTGTGCATCTAGCCCTAAGTTGCCCCATTTTAGTTCCAACTCTGGCTCTACTTCCTCTCCTGGATGCTTCCTGTTTAAAATGGATTGAGCAACAGGAGCCAGAACCATTACAAAGACTGTCAATACCTGGCTCACAGTTCCCATCATAGGGAAGGGCAAACGCTGCCTCTCCAGGTCACAAATAGTAGGGAGTTCCAGAAGAGCTCTGCCACTTAAGAAGAAGGAGACCTGCAATGACAGTGGAGATAATGGATAGAGGTCACCAAATTTTAATGCTACCTATGGCAGCAAAATTCCTTCCACCTGCCCTGCCCACGTTTTGCCACATTGTTGCATGCTGTTGTCTGAAATGTGAGAAACCATCAATATCAGTAGACCTCTAAATCCAACTCTCTCCAATCCATAATCACACCTAGTGTTAGCTGTGGCTATGGAATCTGACTAATTCATATTACAAATATCTTATGTCATGAATATGATATTTCTATGGCTATACATAAATATCCTGTTATTTTGTCAGTTACAGACCTAGTAGAAAGCCACTGTTAATTTTAACCATTAATTAATTCAACACGTATTTCTGTAGTGCAGAGTTCTAATAGTAGGTTGTGATACGTTCTGTTGAGTGGCTGTGAGAGAACCAGTCCTATCCTAAGTGATCTCAAAAGTTCATGAGCCGCAAAACCTTTTGGCTGTTCTTATGCTGAGTCACTAAAAGTTATCACAAGCTACCTTTGTTCCAGTACATACTGTATTCCTATAATAAGAGAGAGAAGGGCATAACAAAAGTCCAATTACAGCTAGATTCTTCAGTTAATGATTAAGCTAACTAGGTGCTTGCCTAGGGCCAGGGCCGCCGAGAGAGGGGGCAGGGGGGACAAATTCCCACAGGCCCGGGCCTCCTGCTCACAGGCCACCAGCGCTGCAGTCCCCAGTCTCACCTGCCTGCCCTCAGCTCTGTCGACAGCCCCCCTCGGTCCGCCACCGGGCCCCGTGCATTCAAATCGGCACCACTGCTGTGACCCGGGCGCTTTCCTCTGCCACCATCCCCCGGGGTGGCTTTCCTGGGCGGGAGCTCGGCTGCACCGGCATTGCTCCGACCACTTTCTTGCCCGTTTTAATGGGCTCAACGGCTTGTGTATATATAACTTATAGAATGCTGTAAGTTACTTTCATACATACCACACTTAGGAGCCCTTTTACTAAGGCATGTAGGCGCCAACGCACGTCCAATGCATATCAGTTTGGAACTACCACCCGGCTACCGCATGCCCCAGGCAGTAATTATATTTGTTACGCACGTCCGATACTTGCGGCAGAAAATATATTTTTTTTCTACCACATGGTGCTAACCGGGTGGTAATCAGCAGTGTATGTGCTGACGATTACTGCCCAGTTAACGCGTGAGCCCTTACCGCTAAGTCAATGGGTGGCGGTAAGGTCTCAGGCCCAAAATGGACACGCGCCAATTTTTATTTTGCCGCATGTCCATTTTTGGCCCCAAAAAAGGCCTTTTTTGCAGGCGCACTGAAAAATGGCCGTGCGCGTGTCCGATACACATGCCTACAACAGTGCAGCCCATTTTTCAGCACACCTTAGTAAAAGGACACCTTCCATCTTATAATTGAAAGAGAAAAACGCCTAGATTTCGACCCAAATCGGGAGATAGACGTTTATCTCACAAAAACGAATAAATCGGTATAATCGAAAGCCAATTTTGGACGTTTTCAACTGCACTCCATCGCGGAAGCGTACAAAGTTGACGGGGGGCGTGTCGGAGGTGTGGCGAAGGTGGAACTGGGGCGTGGTTATCGGCCGAGGAGAGATGGGCGCCTTTCGCCGATAATGGAAAAAAAAGTATGCATTTGTAGCTAGAATTTAGGGCACTTTTCCTGGACCCTGTTTTTTTCACGAATAAGGCCCCAAAAAGTGCCCTAAATGACCAGATTACCACCAGAGGGAATCGGGGATGACCTCCCCTGACTCCTCCAGTGGTCACTAACCCCCTCCCACCACAAAAAATGATGTTTCACAACTTTTTATTTTCACCCTCAAATGTCATACCCACCTCCCTGGCAGCAGTATGCAGGTCCCTGGAGCAGTTGTTAGGGGGTGCAGTGGACTTCAGGCAGGTGGACCCAGGCCCATCCCCCCCCTACCTGTTACAATTGTGCTGCTTAATGCTTAGTCATCCAACCCCCCCAAACCCACTGTACCCACATGTAAGTGCCCCCCTTCACCCCTTAGGGCTATAGTAATGGTGTAGACTTGTGGGCAGTGGGTTTTGAGGGGGATTTGGGGGGCTCAACACACAAGGGAAGGGTGCTATGCACCTGGGAGCTCTTTTACCTTTTTTTTTTGTTTTTGTAAAAGTGCCCCCTAGGGTGCCCGGTTGGTGTCCTGGCATGTGAGGGGGACCAGTGCACTACGAATCCTGGCCCCTCCCACGAACAAATGCCTTGGATTTATTCGTTTTTGAGCTGGGCGCTTTCATTTTCCATTATCACTGAAAAACAAAAACGCCCAGCTCACAAATTGTCGAATAAAACATGGACGTCTATTTTTTTCGAAAATACGGTTCGGTCCGCCCCTTCATGGACCTGTTCTCGGAGATAAACGCCCATGGAGATAGACATTTTCGTTCAATTATGCCCCTCCTTAGGTGCTAACATTTATACCAGTCATCAGCCTAGTGTAAATGTTTGCACCTAAATGTAGGAGCATTGATATTGACTTAAAGCTAGTATTATATAAGGGCAATTGCATGCACAAGTGCTGTTTGTTTATGTTTATTAAAACTTGTTATACTGCTCTAAGTGCCAGAGCAGAATGGTTTACATAAAAATTACAAAATATATTAATAGGTCAAATGAAAGGAACACCATATAAATAATAGAAAAGATATTCATTCACGCTTAAAAAGAAGAAAAGCAGGGTAGGTGGAACATTACAAACAAAAATCCTAGTTGGCTGGTCCATCACCCTGTGTCCCCAAAAGTCTGCTTAAAGAGAAAAGTTTTTAAATTGACTTTAAAGGAGTTTAACAAGAGATCGCTACAGAGGTGAATAGGGAACAAATTCCAGGTGAAAGGAAAAAGAATGCAGCGTTCCTTGTGGATCCGTACTGTGCGCTTTTGGGGCTGGGAAGGACGAGTCGATGGTCATTGATGGAACGGAGAAGTCTATGTGGGGAATAGGGGATGGTCAGGCGTGTTCTAGAACAGGCTCACAGCCTGCAAAAAGTGGGCGCTAAAATTGTTGCACTCGCTTATAGAATGGCTCCCATAGTGACCATCAAACAGAAAAACAGGATGCAGCCCTCTTATGTTGTCATCTGCATTCAATTCAGTGAGCAGCCACACCGAGAGAACCATACCCAGCTCCTCAGAAACAGGTTTAGTAGCAAAGGCAGACAGATTATATACAGATTAGGTACTTCCCAACTCAACTGAAACATGACAACATACATTGACATGAGGAAGTGAAACCATGCAAATGTAGTATGGTATACTGAACATTTTATCTCTGAAATAACCAGTTCTCACTGACGCACATAGTGGAATCAATATTTCAAAAGCCACATTGCTAAAGTTTAATCAGATTAATACTGTATTGTGATATATATAAGGAAGACCAACTGTTGTTATTATGTCAGCAACCAAATACATGAATGGCTAAGCCACACTGTCAAAACAAAAAGTGAGTAGAAGGAGTGACAGATATAATGCACATTTGCACTTTGTAGAGTTCAGAATATGACAGTTATAATTATGTACCTCTGTAATGTTTGCAAAAGCGTAAGTCCAAACGTTATTCAACCATATTTAAATCAAACAGCTGGTACATAATGGTTCCTTTTACATACCAAGTACAATGAACATCATTTGTTTAATTCTCCTCCCCCTCCTAGAAATCCTGGCCAACTTACAACCTTCTACCCACCATTCTGCCCCTTTGTGATCCACTCCAGCAATAGCCAGAGTTCATAACAAGTTTTCCAATTTTCCCTTTCACCATTAAGTTAAACAAATGCAACCTCCGCTGAATTAAATTAAGCAGATCTGCCTGTCTCCAGTTTATAAGACGACAATGGGCAGTTTGGACTCATTTTACTACTGATGGGAATTGTCCGAAATATGGGGAAAGAGGCCTCTTTGGCTCATTTGTTTAGCAGTACCCATTTATTGGTCTGCTTTGGATGTTGATTTTATGGTAACTTGGGACTATATTAGGTTTGCAGCTCCCCAGCTCCCTTAGGACTTTGCTTTTTGAAGATTTTTCAGTATTTCCCTACCTGAAAAAGGAGGGCAAGAGCAATTTCCCCTTTATGCTGCACAGGAGACTTCCATCTACATTTTCTGCAGGTGGGGGGTGGTGCCTCAATACTATGTTTTCAATCACAAGCTCTGCAGGATTACAACAGAACCTTCCTGTCCCTCACAATTAAAAACATGACATTGAAGTACCATCCCCCACCTGCAGAAATGTAGGCGGACTCCCGCACAACATAGAGGGAAAATTTCTCCTGCCCCCTTTTTTCAGGAAGGGAAAACTGAAGGGTCCTCAAAAAGCAAGGTCCTAAGAGAGTTGAGGATCTGCAGACCTAATAGAGTCCCAAGGTATCATAAAATCAACATCCAAAAGCAGTCCAGTAAATAGACACTGCTAAAAAATAAGCCAAGGAGGCATCCTTCCTCCAACAGTTTGGACAATTCCCATCAGTACTCATTAAAAAAAGAAACAGAAACCAATGCAGGGTCTGAGGAACAAGACAGTTGAACAAGAAAAGAAGACAAGAACAGCCAGATAGGAACAATGAACCATTGGAAAACAAGCCCAGAACTAGGGAAGAAACACCCAAACCCACCCTGGGTTAGTCTCCACTGGGCCAATCAGAAAACAGGACCTAAGAAAACACTAGGGGCCCTGTTTACAAAGGCACACTAGAGTTTTTAGCGTGCACTAAAAATTAGCATGTGCTAACCGTGTAGACACCCTTAGGAATATTATGGGCATCTACACGGTTAGCACACGCTAAAAACACTAGTGCACCTTTGTAGACAGGGCCCTATGAATGTACTTACTGTAAACCGCCAAGAGCTCTACGGATTGTGTGGATTATAAATGGTTTAAATAAATAAATAAGAAAGTAATAAGTATTGGGTGGCAGAGCCGGTGGTTGGGAGGCGGGGATATTGCTGGGCAGACTTATGTGGTCTGTGCCAGAGCCGGTGGTGGGAGGCGGGACTGGTGGTTGGGAGGTGGGGATAGTGCTGGGCAGACTTATACGGTCTGTGCCAGAGCCGGTGGTGAGAGGTGGGGCTGGTGGTTGGGAGGCGGGAATAGTGTTGGGCAGACTTATGCGGTCTGCCAGAGCTGGTGGTGGGAGGCGGCGATAGTGCTGGAGGGACAGGTACAAATCAAGGTAGGGTATACACAAAAAGTAGCACATATGAGTTTATCTTGTTGGGCAGACTGGATGGACCGTGCAGGTCTTTTTCAGCCATCATCTACTATGTTACTATGTATATATGCAAGGCACAGCTAGGAATGAGCTGGCTGGATCAATGTCCCAGGAAAATGAGTATCTCCTTCTGGAAGACTTGTGCTTTCAACCCAAGAGACACTGCTTTGAGGCTGGCCTAGGCCTGACAGCAACTTAAGGGATTACAAAATGCAGCACTATCATGGTCAAAGGAGTAGGGGTGGACCAAGAATTCTTCACAGCCGTTGGGTAGGCAAGTAGAGGCCACTTTTAGGCCTATTTTATTTAGACACCACAGGTACCTCTGTTCTTTTAAATAAAACACCAGCAGAAGTCCTGCAGAGATCACAGGCAACATGAACCAGTATACATTTTCAGCTGCTCAGGAGCAGGTGTAAAATATTCATATGCAAACTGCATGCATATTTATGAATAATACACACAAATTGCAACTCTGCCTATGCACCACCCAAAATCCAACCCTAAACACACCTTCATCCGAGTCACATGCACGAACCCGTGTTCTTATCATCAAGTATACTTTGATGAAGGGGTAATTCTATAACAGGTATTTTACATGGATATACTAGCATATATGCTTGAAAATTGGTTACAACATTACTCCTGATTTTCAGCAGTAAGCACCTAAATTAGGGCCCTGTCTCTAGCGTTAGTGTGCACTAAATTTTAGCACGTGCTAAAAAACATTTGCGTGCCTTAATAAACAGGGCCCTAGACTCATATATCTAGGTCAGAGGTTCTCAACCCTTTCCTTAAGCCAAGCCAGTCTGATTTTCAAGATATCCAAATGAATATGCAGGAGATAAATTTGTATACACTGCCTCCATTCTAGGAAAAAGAAGCAGTAGATCTCAAAAAAAAAGAAAAACCTCCAAGATGTGCAAAATGTACAAAATGTTCAATTATTCAACAATAAATAATAAATACATAAATTATTAAGGGGGCCTTTTACAAAGCCACGCTAGCATTTTCAGCTGGTGGTAAATGCTGAGACACCCATAGGAATACAACGGGCATCTACTACTACTACTACTTAACATTTCTACAGTGCTACTAGGGTTACGCAGCGCTGTACAGCGTTTACCACCAGCTGATTTTTACCGCGAGCTATAAACACTAGCCCAGCTTTGTAAAAGACCCCTTAAAAGCCAGTCACAGCCATGTTTCGCCCTCTCAAAGTGTATTATCTCCTGTATCCCATAGGCTATAAATGCATTACCTCCTCTATCCCATAGGCTGCTTTGAGAGGATAAATCTAGGATGTGCCTTTTCATAGCACTATCACAATATTATTTAGTGTGTAATTTACTGTTTTTTTCAGTGATCTTCTATAAGTTCTTAATTTTTCTTTTGTTTTCAGTAGTTTAAAACCAGTAGGAGAAGCATTCTGTCAACAGCACTGGGGTATGTATTAAGATATATTTGTTTAAGGCATAGCACACATATGGATGGTTTACAATTATTTATGTTTTTACATATGGTTTGTTTTAATTTTTATGATATTATTTGATTTTATCATTTATACTAATATG
Organism: Microcaecilia unicolor; assembly: GCF_901765095.1. Taxonomy (NCBI): domain Eukaryota; kingdom Metazoa; phylum Chordata; class Amphibia; order Gymnophiona; family Siphonopidae; genus Microcaecilia; species Microcaecilia unicolor. Next base: position 508,005,899 of record NC_044031.1, read on the forward strand.
ATTTTGTATGTTTATTGACAGTTCTGTTTCCAGCCCCGACGCAGCCCTTTAAGTGGACGAAACATGGCCACGTCGGGCTCTTAATTATTTAAGTATTTATTTTCTTTAGTGGTGAATACATTTATATTTGCACATTTTGCACATCTTGGAGTTTTGTTTTTTTAGATCTGCTGCTTCTTTTTCCATGCTGGATCTTATAGATCAATTGCCTATTGTTTACTTGGATCTTCTGCCTCAATTCTATACAAATCTCATGCATATTCATTGTGAGTGTCCTGAAAACTGACTAGTTGGATGTGTCCCGAGGACTGGGTTGAGAACCCCTGCTTTATAGAATACTAGTATAACTGGATACTAATGCACCTAATATTGAGGCACACTAGCCTAAATGTAGCAGGTACACACGTAACTTACAGTATTCTGTAAGTTACATGCGTAAAGGGAAGCCACACTTATATCCCACCCAGGCTAAACCCATACACTCCTTTGCAAATACATGCCCTGTGGTGTTCCACAAGAATCTATTATCTCTCCACTACTTTTTAATCTCTTCCTGAATCCTTTAGCCACTTTAATTCAGAATTTCTGTATCTCCACTTAACATCTGTACAGATGATATTCTTCTATTGTAATACACTAATCCTGATGTGTCTTGTATCACTCTACTTCAATCCTGCTTAAATGCGGTTGCTCACTGGCTCACTTTCCATCACAAGGTCCTTAATACTGATAAGACCGTAGCATGTTGGATTACAGGTTTGCCTTTCTCATACCACTCAAGATCTTTCACTTTTAGGGGTCCTTTTACTAAGGTGCGCTGAAAAATGGCATGCGGTAGTGTAGGCGCGTGTTTTGGGCACACGCAGATCCATTTTTCAGCGTGCCTGCAAAAAATGCCTTTTTAAAATGTTTGCCGAAAATAGACGTGCAGCAAAATCAAAGTTGACGCACGTCCATTTTGGGTCTGAGACCTTACCACCAGCCATTGGCCTAGCAGTAAAGTCTCACATAGTAACCAGGTGGTAATGACCTACGCGCGTCAAATGCCACTTGGCACACGTCCGATACGCACAGCTGAAAATTATTTTTCGGACGCCCATATTGGACGCGCGCCAAAAATGAAATTACCACAAGAGCCACGCTGTAGTCTGGCGGTAACTCCATTTTGACACGCATTGGGTCTGTGTAAGCATAGGTTCCACTATTACACCAGTTGAATCTTTCGCTACCTAGCAGTAGCCCTTGATTCCCAGTTATCTTTTGGACCTCACATTTCTTTGCTCCTCAAATCTATTTTTTTTCTCTTAGATAGTTACATTGCATCTATAAATTCCTTGATCATGATTCTTTTTGTGGAGCAAATCCAGATTACCTCGCCCCCAGTAGAGGAGAGGTAATTAGGGAATGTGAAGTCTCAGTATAAATAATGGAAAAGTGTGTAACAGTAACACTCTGATGTCTATATACTGTAAAGTGAGTAATGTAATTAGATCCGAATTCTAAAGCCAAATACTAACAGAAATAACACCACACCCAAAGGTATTATAAAAATAGAAATGTGTTTACTTACATAGCAACAGAGGACAATGGTATAAATGCAGGAATAATCGTTTATTCAGACTTAATATATCACCTAATATGCAAAGCATGTCAGGCAGTTTAGAACAAATAAATTTAAAAGAATGAAAAGGAACTCCATAAAATAATTGGAAAGGTGACAAAATACACTCATTCAAACATGTGTTAATAATGGTCAAAATGTCCAAATTTTTTCCTCCATCTGGGCTTCCAGAGCAGGAATTTTGTTGCTTACACTGTGAGCATTTGTGCCCTTATGTTATGGTTGTGGCTGCATCCCTTGCCTACATTCACTTCACCTCCTGGAGACCAGGCCCTGTGGCTGCAGTGGACTGCCTTCTTCCTGTTTCTCAAACGTATTCCAGAGATCATTCCAGTCTTATTCTGATGTTCCAGCATTCCAGACTTGCTTTGGTGTTCCTGTAGCCAAGCCTCACCCTGGAGTTCTTGCTGCCAAGCCTCACTTTGATGTTCTTGCAGCCAAGTCGTGCTCTGGTATTCCTGCTGCCAAGCCTCACTTCGACTTGTGACATCATCAGTAAATGCTTTTTATTAAGCCCTGGGAACTTTCAGGCTTTGCCTTTGCAATAGAGGTCTTCAGATGAGTTTTCATCTGTGTGTGTTTGTTGCAGTTCCAGACCTGCTAGTTTTGTCCTGCCAGACTTTAACTTCTATTCCAACCCTGCTTGGAATAGAAGTCTTCAGCTTCCGTGCTAACCCTGCTTGTTCCTGCTTGTCTGTCTCAGTTCCTCCACTGTTTGCTTCAACCCTGTCTTCTTTTCAGCTTTTCCATCCCTGCCTTTCTACAGCTTCAGCTCCAGTCCTCTTGTTCCAGTCCTGTGTATTCCAGCCCCATGACTACCCACAGCTTCAGCTCCAGTCCTGTTGTCCCAGTCCTGCTTATTCCAGCCCTGCCTACCCACAGCTTCAGCTCCAGTCCTGTTGTCCCAGTCCTGCTTATTCCAGCCCTGCCTCCCTACAGCTCTGCTCCAGTCCTGTTGTTCCAGTCATGCTTCTATCAGCCCGGTCTGTTTTCAGCCTCAATCCTGTTTGGGTGGTTCACCTGGTGCTGCCGGTCGCCGGCAGTGCCCAAGGGCTCACTCTCCTGACTCCGTGACACCTTAGCCTTCCAGCACTTTTTGGGTGGCTTGCTTCGATTTTGTATAGCTTTTCTTCCTGTCTCTTCTTCCCCCTTTTTGGTGATGAGTAACTTAAGATGTCTCCTTTGATTTTGGTTACTGTTGTAATGCTTTTGCTGGGAGTGATATCATCAGTGCTTTTTTTGTAGGAAAAAAGGTACCGGTACTCATATGGGTGGGGCCCACCACCTATGCTCACCCTATGATAGCCACACCCATGTTAGCCACACCACTGGGCGCATATAACCAGGCTCATGAAAATATACCATTATAGGAGAAAAAATAACTTGAATTTTTTTCATTATAATAATTTCTGTAAGATGTTACGCTCCAGTATACCAGTGCAAAATAAGATAGCAGATGTAAATCTCAAATTGGACATATTACAAACACTAAAATGAAATAAATGAGTTTTTTCTACCTTTGTTGTCTGGTGACTTTGTTTTTCGATCATGTCGGTCCCAGTCTCTGATTCTGTTGCTCTCTATCTGTTCCCTTAACTCCATTTCCCAGGGATTCCTTTCCATTTATTCTTTACTTCCTCCTTTCTTCTTCATTTCTTGCTCTACATCCATAGGTAAAAGCTGGATCATCCGCAGACTTGACTGGAGGAGGTATAGAGTGGATCCAGTTTTTGCCTATTTTCTCCATCCATAGGCAGTTTTTCTCCTCTTTTCCCTTTCCCTCATCTCCATCAGTATGCATCTCCTTCCTACTCTTCCCTCCCCTCCATCCATATGCATCTCCTGTTCTTCCTCTCTCTTCCCTCATCCATCCATGTCCAGCATTTCTCCTCTCTCCTCCCCTCCATCCATGTTCATCTCACTTCCTCTCTTTCCCTCTCCTCCATCCATGTTCATCTCACTTCCTCTCTCTTCCCTCCCCTCCATCCATGTCCAGCATTTCAACTCTCTCCCCTCCATTTGTGTCCAGAATTTCTCGTCTCCCCTAAATCCATGTGCATCTCCTCCTCTGTCTTCCTTCCCCTCATTCATGTACAGCATTTCTCCTCTCTCCCCTTCGCTCCATCCATGTTCATCTCACTTCCTCTCTCTTTTCTCCTCTCCATCCATGTCCAGCATTTCAACTCTCTCCTCTCCCCTCCATCCATGTGCATCTCCTTCCTCTGTCTTCCCTCTCCTCCATCCAAGTCCAGCATTTCTCCTCTCCCCCTCCATCCATGTGCATCTCCTTCCTCTGTCTTTCCTTCCCTCCAACATTTCTCTTCCCTGCCCTCCACTCCATCCATGTCCAGCATTTCTCCTCTCTCCCCTCCCCTCCATCCATGTGCATCTCCTTCCTGTCTTCCCTCTCCTCCATCCATGTCCAGCATTTCTCCTGCCCTCCCCTCTATCCATCCATGTCCAGCAACTCTCCTCTCTCTTCCCTGCCCTCCCATCCATGTCCAGCGATTCTCCTTTGCCCCTATCCTTCCCTCCCATCCATGTCCAGCGATTCTTTTCTGCCCTCCCCTCCTTCCCTCCTATCCATGTTCACCGATTCTCTGCCCTCCCCTCCATGTCCAGCAATTCTCCCTTCCCCCCCTATCCTCCCCCCTCCCTGGAGGAGTAGCCTAGTGGTTAGTGCAGTGGACTTTGATCCTGGGGAACCAAGTTCAATTCCCACTACAGCTCCTTGTGACTCTGGGCAAGTCACTTAACCCTCCATTGCCCCTGGTACAAAATAAGTACCTGAATATATGTAAACTGCTTTGAATGTAGTTGCAAAAACCTCAGAAAGGCCGTGTATCAAGTCCCATTTCCCTTTCCCTTCCCCCCTATCCTCCCCCTCCCTTCCATGTCCTGTGACTCGCCCCAGCCTCCATCTGCCCCCGAGATCGTTCCAACCCCATCCCCACCTGTCGGCCCTCAGCTCACCAACTTTCCGTTCTGCTCCCTGCAAATCTAATACTTACCGAAGTCACAGCGCAAACCGGCAGTATTGAATACAGCAAACAGGCAGGCTTGCCTCCTCGTCGCTTCCCTGCCCTCTCAGCACAGCTCAGGCTCAGCATCTCACCTTTATCGCTTCCCTGCCCTCTCAGCTTCCCGCCCTCGCATAAAGGAAATTACATCAGAGAAAGGCAGGACACTGAGAGGGCAGGGGAGCAACAAAGGCAGGACGCTGAGCCTAAGCTCATGGGATTCGGCACGCGCACGCCAAACTCAAAATTACCACTGGGTGCACACGCTACCCTGCTGGTAGTGCCAATTTGGTACATGCTACCCACCCGTTAGCCCTCCCGCGGCTTTGTAAAGGGGCCTTTTAGGTAGGCTTCTAGTCCAGACACTTACCCCAGCTCAATAGCAATAATATGGCAACTATACAACCTGTATATAGATGGCAGAAATTCCCTGGATGAGTCAGCAGGCAGGCAGTGGGACTGCAGGTCTGGACAGATAGGGAGTCGGCAGCCTTTTACCTAGGTCTACAGTCTCTTTTTATGCAGAAATCATAGGCTTTTATCTGGTTTTGTGACGTGAATCTTGGCCTTGTTGTTAACACGCAGACCCCAAATGTTTATCACAATAACTGACTGTTTCAGATGTTATGACTTGAAGAACCACAATTCTATTCCACTTGCATCACACTGAAAGGGCACCTTGACCATGAGCCATGGTTTCATAAACAATACGCAGATATTGTCCCAGCTACTGCATCAGTCTGGCAGTCGGCTGACTAGGGAAATTCTAGCAGTCTTTGGCTGGTCTGGCTCAATGCCTGTGAACTGTATCAAAGCTTTATCCCAACTTGTATCAGGATGCTTTAATGAGCCTGGTTATGACTTGTCATGCCATATATTGTAATTCTATACAGCTGTATTGTATAGCGCCATATAGTGCTTTGTGTAGGGCCTTTTACGCCACATTTTTACGCTCTTACTCTCCCTACTTATTTCAAAATTTGACTATTGTAGCATCAAATATGCTAGTTTCACTCAGGCTTCTTTGAAGCAATTGCAAACTTCAAAATATAGCTATCCATCTCCTGTGTCATGCCAAGAAATACGATCAAGTTTCTGCTCTTCTCAAGGATCACCACTGGTTACCTATACCCTTTCAAATATAGTATAAGATTCTTCTGCTAGTTTTTAAAGCCTTTCATCTCGGTCTCCCTACTTATCTTTCCTCCCTCACTATAGGACCCTTTTACTAAGCCGCGTAGGCACCTACACACGCCAAACAAGCGCCAAATTGGAGTTACCGCCCGGTTACCACGTGGCCCTTGCGGTAATTCAATTTTTGGCGCGTGTCCACTATGCGTGCCTGAAAATAATTTTATTTTCTGGCGTCCATACCGTTAGGCGCATCTGAAAATATTTTTTATTTTCTGGGCATGTAACGAATGTGCGCCAAGTGGCATTTGATGCATGTAGGTCATTACTACCCAGATTCTTTACCACTAGGTCAATGGCTGGCGGTAAGGTCTCAGACCCAAAATGGATGTGCGGCAATTTTGATTTTGTCACACGTCATTTTTGGCAAAAAAAAAAATGCTTTGGAGGAAAGGGACTTGGTAAATTATTAGTATCTGAGGAATTATGTAATCAGACGCGCGAGGAAGGAGCTGGAATTGGCGGAAACGGTTTTGGAGAGGGCAATAAGAAGGGGAGGAGGCAGGGGTAGTGTGACATGACTTTATAGAGCATTACTACAGCTCTCAACCCCCCAAGACTACTATACCAGAAGATGGGAGGGGGTGCTTCAGCAAACATACACAGGGGAGGGCTGGACAATGGGTTATAAGTATTTGCTGAAGCCGTCCATCACTCAGCCAGTGATTGAAAATGGATATAAATACTATACTGGTGATATTATACACCAGTTAGGTTACAAAAGATGTACCTGAGGGTGTCAGCTGAATGTTGGAGAGAATGTGGAGCTCGGAGAACATTTATGCACATATGGTGGGAATGCCCTAAGGCACAGAATTATTGAACACAGGTCCTGGCGATGGTTAATAAGGTAGCAAGGTGGAATACCCCTGTCGGGCAGAATACTGTTTGCTGCATTTCCGACCAGTGAAAGGTAAGGTTCACTGTCACAGGCTGGTCATTCAAATTTTTGCAGCAGCCAAGGTGGCATTAGCAAGGGCATGGAAACAATTAGATACTCCACAGATGCGGACTGTAGTTTGCAAATTAGACTACCTATACCAGATGTTGAAGCTGACGGCCATGTGAAAAAGTCATCTTCAAATGTTTCAGAAAATATGGCAACCATATGAGCAATCGAGAGATAGCTTAATACCATCACCATAAAGCTGGAGGGAAGGGAGGGGGGTGGAGAGGGTTTCAATACATATGTTTAGGCAAGATTGATAAGAAGAAAATGTTTGAAGGCCATTATTGTATTGATATGTAGAAATAAGAAGTGTTGTTATTACTAAAAAATGTAATAAAAAATTTTTTAATGCTTTTTTTACAGGAGCGCTAATAAATGGATCGCGCATGCCCAAAACTTGTGTCTACACTACTGCAAGCCATTTTTCAGTGCGCCTTTGTAAAAGGACCACTATATCTTATTCCCCTCATGGCTCCTGCATTCTATTAGTGACCAGTGCATGGTCTCGCCAAGTCCTAGACCTAGCATAAGCACACTAGATAATGCACATTTTGGCTCCTGTTACTTGGAACAACCTCCCTTTGGAGATTCATAGCAAACTCTCTCTTACTAAATTTTAGGTAGGCCATTAAGACTTGGCTTTTTAATCAGGCTTTCAATGCCCAGTAGTAGCTGTTGGATCCATGTTTACATTTTTTTCCTTCCACCCTTCTTACCCCTTCTTCTATCCCCTTTTCCAAAGAATGCTTGCATGATTACATTACATTACACTCATTACTTTTATACCACAAGTAATCACAAATGGATCTGTGCAGTTCACATTACAAAAAAATAGGGCAAGACTCCTAGAATTACAATTAAAATTTAGACTTTAAACAAAAGAAAAATTCAGTATACTACTGAACTAAACTGGAAACTAATTAACTCAATCATTTAAGATTATAAAGCATTTAATTTTGACTAGGCATCATCAATTTCTGACATAACCACATTTTCAAAACTTCTTGAAAAAACACATAAACTAATGACTAATATAATTTGGTAATTTGTTCCACCATTTCGCCACTTGATAGGTAAAAGACACCTCTAATGCAGATTTATATTTACTCCTGAGGCGATGGAAACTGTAAGCACAAATACTGTCTTGAACTAGGTAAATTTTTTCTTGGTAGACGAATCAATGGTAACATGTATGAAGGAGCTAATCCATACTAAATAAGGAAGACCAGGCAGCATAGCTTAAAAATAGAGCAGGACTCGATAAGTAACCAGTGACGTTTTGATAAAAGCGGTCTAGCACTTTCTAACCTAGATGTTTTAAAAATTAGACGTGCTGCTGTATTCTGAAGTACCTGAAGTCACCTACTAATAGCTGCAGAACATCCCACATAAATGATGTTACAACTATCTAACCCCCTCCCCCCTTACTAAGCCGCGTTAGTGGCTGACACGGCAATGCCGACACAGCCTATTCAAAGTGAATGGGCTATGTCCGCATTAGCACACGGCAGCTACTAGTGCAGCTTAGCAAACAGGGGGGTAAGTGACTTAGTTTAAGTGTTTGTATTAAAAGACAAAATACATCAGTTCTGAAAAAAATGACCGTATACGTCTCAGTTTCCATAAAAGACGAAACACCTTTGTTGATAGCACCTGAACATGGGGTTCAAACGAAAGAGTGCTATTTAAAGTTACCCCCAATATTTTCAATTGTGGCTTTAACTTATAGGTTGTCCCGTCAATCACAAAGTCTTTTACTAAAGATTAGCTTAAATTATATGCAAGAGGGCTCATAGGAATAAAATGGGCCCTGCTGCAGATAACTCGAGCTAATCTTTAGTAAAAGATCCCCAAGGTTATCAGATCCCCAAAGTTATCTATTAAATTTAAGTTCCAAGGATGAGTAATAAACAAAAACTTATTTTTTTCAGTATTTATTTTCAGTTTGGTAGACCTTGCTCAGGATTGCAAGCAATCCAGTACCTCTTTAATCTTAGTTGTTATTTGTGATATTTCTCCAGTTAGAGGTATGAAAGTTGTTATATCATCCGTGTAAATATACAGATGCAACCCTAAAGCCTCCAGCCTATGTCCCAAAGGGACCATAAGAATTTTACATAGGATTGGAAACAGTGGGGAGTCCTGTGGGACACAACACAATGGTGACCATTCCCGTGAAAGTTCACTATTTTTACCTGATATTCCCGGTTGACAAGAAGCCCTGTAAACCAATCCAACACTGTTCCAGCAATGCTGAGCCCTCTCAGTAAACTTAATGCTTTCCCCTTTATCCTATCTAACAAATTGTAGTTCCTTTCTAAGTCTCGATTTTTATTCTATCAATTTAGTCTATAAATCGCTCAGCTCTGGTTGATGTGGAGGGGCATAATCGAACAGGGCGCCCAAGTTTTCCTGGGGCACCGTGAAGGGGCAGGGAAACCCGTATTATCGAAACAAGATAGGCGTCCATCTTTCGTTTCGATAATACGGTCGGGGACACCCAAATCTCAATATTTAGGTCGACCTTAGAGATGGTCGACCTTAGAGATGGTCGTCCCCGGTTTTCGGCCATAATGGAAACCAAGGACGCCCATCTCAGAAACAACCAAATTCAAGCCCTTTGGGCGTGGGAGGAGCCAGAATTCGTAGTGCACTGGTCCCCCTCACATGCCAGGACACCAACCGGGCACCCTAGGGGGCACAGCAGTGGACTTCAGAAATTGCTCCCAGCTGCATAGTTCCCTTACCTTGGGTGCTGAGCCCCTCAAAACCCCCCAAAAACCCACTCCCCACAACGGTACACCACTACCATAGCCCTAAGGGGTGAAGAGAGGCACCTACATGTGGGTACAGTGTGTTTCGGGTGGGTTTTGGAGGGCTCACATTTACCACCACAAGTGTAACAGGTGGGGGGGATGGGCCTGTGTCCGCCTGGCTGAAGTGCACTGCACCCACTAAAACTGCTCCAGGGACCTGCATACTGCTGTCATGGAGCCTGGGTATGACATTTGAGGCTGGCAAAAAAAAAATGTCAAGGTTTTTTTTTTCGGGTGGGAGGGGGTTGGTGACCACTGGGGGAGTAAGGGGAGGTCATCCCCGATTCCCTCCGGTGGTCATCTGGTCAGTTCGGGCACCTTTTTGAGGCTTGGTCACAAGAAAAAATGGACGAAGTAAAGTCGGCTTAAGTGCTTGTCAGGGACGCCCTTTGTTTTTCCATTATCGGCCGAGGATGCCCATCTCTTAAGCACGCCCCAGTCCTGCCTTCGCTACGCTGCCAACATGCCCCCTTGAACTTTGGTCTTCCCCGCAACGGAAGGCTGTTGAGGATGCCCAAAATTGGCTTTCGATTATGCCGATTTCAGCGACCCTGAGAGAAGGACGCCCATCTCCTGATTTGTGTCGGAAGATGGGCGCCCTTCTCTTTCAAAAATAAGTCTGATAGTGTATCTAGATTTTCAGAAAGCTTTTGACAGAGTTTCTCATGAGAGACTCCTGAGAAAATTAAATAGTCTTGGGATAGGAAGCAATGTTCTGTTGTGGATTAGGAATTAGTTATTGGACAGAAAATAGAGTGTAGAAGACAGTAGGGTTAAATGGCCATTTTCTCAGTGGAAGAGGGTGAATAGTAGAGTGCTGCAGGGATCTGTATTGGGAAATGATCAGAATGACAAGTGAGATGATTAAATTTGCAAATGACACAAAACTATTCAAAAAGCGCGGGGTACAAATGTAACAAAAAAACAACAACAAAAAATAAAATAAAGTTGTTAGAACACAAGCAGACAGAAAAACTGCAGGAAGACCTTAAGAAATTGGAAGACTGGGCATCCAAATTGCAGATGAAATTTAATGTGGACAAATGCAAAATGATTGGGAAGATTAATCCAAATCGTAGTTACCTGATGATAAGTTCCACTTTGGGACTCAGCACCCAAGAAAAAGATCTAGGTGTCATTGTAGACAATATGCTGAAATCTTCTGACCAGTGTGAGGTGATGTCCAAAAAAGCAAACAAGATGCTAGGAATTATTAAGAAAGGGATGGTTAATAAGACCAAGAATATTATAATGCCTCTGTATTGCTCCATGGGGCGACCTCACCTTGAGTACTGTGTTCCATTCTGGTCGCCGTATCTCATAAAAGGTATAGCGGAATTAGAAAAGGTTCAAAGATGAGCAACCAAAATGATAAAGGGGATGGAACTCCTCTCATATGAGGAAAGGCTAAAAAGGTTAGGGCTCTTCAGCTTGGGGAAGAGAGGGCTGAGAGGAGATATGATTGAGGTCTACAAAATCCTGAGTGGTATAGAATGGGAAAAAGTGTATCAATTTTTTACTCTTTTAAAAAGTACCAAAGACTAGGGGACACTCAATGAAGTTACATGGAAATACTTTTAATACAAATAGGAGGAAATATTTTTTCACACAATGAATAGTTAAGCTCCAGAACATTTTTGGCCAGAGGATGTGGTAACAGTGGTAAGTTATTTGATCTGCTATTGAGATAGACATGAGGAAGCCACTGCTTGCCCTGGGATTGATAATGTGGAATGTTGCTACTACGTAGGTTTATGCCAGGTACTTGTGACTTGGATTAGCCACTGTTGTAAACAGGATACTGGGCTAGATGGACCTTTAATCTGACCCAGTATGGCTATTCTTATTTTCTTTTGCTCCTGCACAACCCCATTAGACCTCAAAGAGATTTCAAGATAGGCCATGGGAGAATTGGATGTGGCATTTGGTTGTTGGGGAGGGCTCCCAGGTGGGATGGTCTTATTCAAGGGGGTCTTCAAAATGGGTGGGGATTTTGATTTGGGGGGAACCTTTTGGGAGGGGTCTGAAGTAGAGGAGTGTGGTAGCCGTGTTAGTCCACTCTTAAGGTTATCAATAGAAATCAAACAAAATAAAACATGGAAAAGAAAATAAGATGATACCTTTTTTATTGGACATAACTTAATACATTTCTTGATTAGCTTTCGAAGGTTGCCCTTCTTCGTCAGATCGGAAATAAGCAAATGTGCTAGCTGACAGTGTATATAAGTGAAAACATTCAAGCATTACTATGACAGTCTGACAGGGTGGGAGGTTGGGGGTGGGTAGGAGGTATGGGGACATCAAAGCATATCATTGATATTCTAACAGGATGGGTGTGGATAGGTGAGGGGTGGGGTGATCAACAGAGACATACAGCTTTATGGTTTATAATGGGCTAGGAACCCCAGATCCTTGTTAAGTCCTTTCTGTTGGGTGTTAAAATATTCAATCATTCTGACTTCAAAGGTCTTACGTTCTTGTATGGTTTTAAAGTTACCTTTCAGGATTCTCACTGTGAAGTCAACTGGTACAGTGTCCTGGTCCTGTAAAATGTTGACCAACAGGTGTGGGAACCCTACTGGCACCAGTATTGTTCATGTGATGTCTATGTAAATTGAATCTTGTCTTAAGCATCTGGCCTGTTTCTCCAATATAGCATCCTTCATTGCATTTTTTACACTGAATGATATATACCACATTGGAAGATGAGCAAGTGAAAGATCCCTTTATGTTGAATATCTTTCCTTTGTGGATGACTTTGGGGTCCTGTGAAATATTTTGGCATAGTTTGCAACTGGATAAATTACAGGGAAGTGTGCCCTTCTGTTCCTTTTCAGTCTGTGATGGAAGTTTACTTCTGATTAGCTTGTGTTTTAAGTTGGGTGGCTGTCGGAAGGCCAGTACTGGTGGGGATGGGAATATCTCTTTCAGTAATTCATCCTCCTTGAGTATAGGTTGTAGATCTCTTATGATTTTCCTCAGTTTTTCCAGCTCTGGATTGTATGTCACTACAAGGGGGATTCAGTCTGTGATTTTTTTCTCCTTGTACTGTAGCAGATTCTCCCTGGGTGTTTTGAGGGAGGAGGCAATATTCTTGGAGATTATTTTGGGGTTGTAGCCTTTCTGTTTGAAGGATGCAGTCAGGCTTTTAAGGTGTCTGTGTCTGTCCCCTGGGTCAGAGCAGATACGGTGGTATCTTGTGGCTTGGCTGTAAATGATGGATCTTTTTGTATGTGAAGGATGGAAGCTGGAGGTTGTGGAGGTAGCTGCATCTGTCTGTGGGTTTCTTGTATATATACAGTGGTGGAAATAAGTATTTGATCCCTTGCTGATTTTGTAAGTTTGCCCACTGACAAAGACATGAGCAGCCCATAATTGAAGGGTAGGTTATTGGTAACAGTGAGAGATAGCACATCACAAATTAAATCCGGAAAATCACATTGTGGAAAGTATATGAATTTATTTGCATTCTGCAGAGGGAAATAAGTATTTAATCCCTCTGGCAAACAAGACCTAATACTGGTGGCAAAACCCTTGTTGGCAAGCACAGCGGTCAGACGTCTTCTGTAGTTGATGATGAGGTTTGCACACATGTCAGGAGAATTTTGGTCCACTCCTCTTTGCAGATCATCTCTAAATCATTAAGAGTTCTGGGCTGTCGCTTGGCAACTCGCAGCTTCAGCTCCCTCCATAAGTTTTCAATGGGATTAAGGTCTGGTGACTGGCTAGGCCACTCCATGACCCTAATGTGCTTCTTCCTGAGCCACTCCTTTGTTGCCTTGGCTGTATGTTTTGGGTCATTGTCGTGCTGGAAGACCCAGCCACGACCCATTTTTAAGGCCCTGGCGGAGGGAAGGAGGTTGTCACTCAGAATTGTACGGTACATGGCCCCATCCATTCTCCCATTGATGCGGTGAAGTAGTCCTGTGCCCTTAGCAGAGAAACACCCCCAAAACATAACATTTCCACCTCCATGCTTGACAGTGGGGACGGTGTTCTTTGGGTCATAGGCAGCATTTCTCTTCCTCCAAACACGGCGAGTTGAGTTCATGCCAAAGAGCTCAATTTTTGTCTCATCTGACCACAGCACCTTCTCCCAATCACTCTCGGCATCATCCAGGTGTTCACTGGCAAACTTCAGACGGGCCGTCACATGTGTTCTTCCGGAGCAGGGGGGACCTTGCGGGCACTGCAGGATTGCAATCCGTTATGTCGTAATGTGTTACCAATGGTTTTCGTGGTGACAGTGGTCCCAGCTGCCTTGAGATCATTGACAAGTTCCCCCCTTGTAGTTGTAGGCTGATTTCTAACCTTCCTCATGATCAAGGATACCCCACGAGGTGAGATTTTGCGTGGAGCCCCAGATCTTTGTCGATTGACAGTCATTTTGTACTTCTTCCATTTTCTTACTATGGCACCAACAGTTGTCTCCTTCTCGCCCAGCGTCTTACTGATGGTTTGTAGCCCATTCCAGCCTTGTGCAGGTGTATGATCTTGTCCCTGACATCCTTAGACAGCTCCTTGCTCTTGGCCATTTGTAGAGGTTAGAGTCTGACTGATTCACTGAGTCTGTGGACAGGTGTCTTTCATACAGGTGGACCATTGCCGACAGCTGTCTGTCATGCAGGTAACGAGTTGATTTGGAGCATCTACCTGGTCTGTAGGGCCAGATCTCTTACTGGTTGGTGGGGATCAAATACTATTTCCCTCTGCAGAATGCAAATAAATTCATATACTTTCCACAATGTGATTTTCCGGATTTTAATTTGTGATGTGCTATCTCTCACTGTTACCAATAACCTACCCTTCAATTATGGGCTGCTCATGTCTTTGTCAGTGGGCAAACTTACAAAATCAGCAAGGGATCAAATACTTATTTCCACCACTGTATGTTTGTATACAGCCATCACTGATTGAGACCGTGGGTGTCCAAAAATTGACTTTTCTGGGGAGTAGTCAATTTTGAATCTGATTGTAGGATGGTATGTATTGAGGCAGAATAAAATTGTTTCAGAGTTTCTTCACCCTACGTCCAAATCATAAAAATGTCATCGATGTACCGGTAGTATTTTAGAGGTTTGGTCTGGTGTGTATTCAGAAATGTCTCTTCCAGCTCAGCCATAAAAAGGGTTGGCATATTGGGGTGCTGTCCTGGTGCCCATCGCAGTGCCATTATTTGTAGATAGATATCATGTTAAAGCGGAAGTAGTTGTGAGTTAAAATGAATTGATTAATTTTGTAATAGTTTCTGGTGAGTATTGATGGTCCAGTGTGGATTTTTTTAGGAGTCTTCCACATGCAGCTATGCCATCCGCATGTGGAATTTTGCTGTATAGTGATTCTACATCCATCGTGACCAAAAGGGTGTTAGGTGGTAGTTGCTTGATATTTTTCAATTTATTCAGAAAGTCTGTGGTGTCTTGTATGAAGCTGTTAGTTTTGTGTACGAGAGGTTTCAGAATTCCCTCTATGAATCCAGATATTTCTTCCATGAGTGTGCCAATACCTGATATGATTGGTCTGCCAGGGTTTCCCGGTTTGTGGATCTTGGGTAGCATGTAGAATGTGCCCACAGCAGGCTGGTTTGGTATGAGTTTCTTCAGGTGAGGTTGCACTTGTGTAGGAAATGTTTTGATAAGGTCTTTCAGCTGTTTTGTGTAATCCTGTGTGGGGGTCCTCAGTTAGTTTCCTGTAGTATTTATTGTCTGAGAGCTGACTGTGCCACTCTTCAATGTATTTTTGTATGTCCATAATTCCACTGCGGCCTCCTTTGTCTGCGGGTTGATGATAAGGCGTTCGTTAGTTTGTAGGGTTCTTATGGCCGCTCTTTCTGGTGGGGGTAATATTGTACAGGATTCTCTTTTTGTTTGTTGGAAAGTTGGGATTTCACCCTATGTCTGAAACTTTCTATGTAATTATCCAGCATGTAGTTTTGTCCCTCCTGTGGGGTGAAATAAGTGTTCTTTTGTTTAAGACTGTATTCCGGTCTGTTTGGTGTCCCTTTATTATAGAAATGTGTTTTAAGGTGCATTTTTCTAAAGAATTCTTCTAGGTCTGAGTATAGTTGGATTTCATCTAGTTTACTAGATGGGCAGAATGAGAGCCCTTTGGAGAGCACAGAGACCTCATGCTGTGATAATTGATGGTTCGAGAGGTTTATTATCCCCATTTGGTTTGCATCTGTAAAGGTGTGATCAGTATTCCCTGGTTTGTTTGGGCTCTGATTTTCACATGCCTCAGATGTGTATCCAAGTGTCTCCAAGGTGGTTGGGGATGTTGGTTCTGCAGAGCTGTAGCTATTCTGGAATTAGGGGGAAGGTGTTCAGGTTGGGTTCTCATATATAAGGGACCTTGAGGAGGGGGTTATGATGAGAGGTATGGGGGGGGGGGGGGGGGTAGCTCAGTGTTACTGGCTGGCAACTTTAAGAAGTGCCCAGGATGGAAAAATAATACCAGTTTTTTGTTGGTGGTATTATTCCTGGAATCACATGGTTTGCAGTATTTACCATAATACTAAAACAACAAAAGTCCTCACCAAGCTTAAAACAAGTATATATTAACTAAATTAGTGCAAAATCACATGGAGGAAAAAACCTCATCAAACCCTGACAATTTGTAATTCGGTCAATATTGGTTTAGGGTGCAATCACAGGCATAAAAACCTCCAGTGATAATTTGTTACAACTTTAAACAACTTTTAAATGTGAAACAGCACTTAGCTTTGTAAAAATGCCCCTCTTCTTTACAGCATTAGAAAAATCAAATTTGCCACTGATGATGGCCAGCTTTAAAAAAAAAACTGCATCAGGGAATAGCAGAATCAACTGGAGCACCTTCAAAAAAAAAAAAAAAAAGAAAGAAAAATTAAAAACATATTCCAATAACAAAAACTATGTTAATACATGCTTTCTTCACTTGCTGAGCACTACTTCGCTGTTGCATAAGGGCTAAGGTCTCAAAGGTGGCACCCCAGAATTCAGATGCCAATAGAGAACCCACCAATCTTCGATGGAGGCAGGGTCACAGCATTCTGATTTTTAAAATGGTGGCATTCAATTTTATCATTCAGACCATTAGGTTCCAGAGTGTTTAATTTATAAATCCACCACTGTTTACAATTCTGAAGCATCATCTTTGAGACTTTAATGCTGTTAAGGACCATTCCCCTGATGCAGTTTTTTCAAAACGCTGGCCATCGTCAGTGGCGAATTTGATATTTCTAATGCTGTAAAGAAGAGGGGCATTTTTACAAAGCTAAGTGCTGTTTCACATTTAAAAGTTGTTTAAAGTTGTAACAAATTATCACTGGAGGTTTTTTATGCCCCTGATTGCAGCTAAATCCAAGACTGACCGAATTACAAAATGGTCAGGGTTTATTGAGGCTTTTTGCACTTTGTGCACTAATCTAGTTAATATATACTTATTTTGAGCTTAGTGAAGATTTTTGAAGTTTTACTGATACGTGAGTACCTCACTTCCTTCGTATTTTGCTTATTTAGTATTTACCATAAGCCACTATTGAATTTACATACTAACTACCTGTTTTACATTCATTTGCTTGTCTTGTATCTCATTAAAGTACCATTCGCTATGGTAATATAACTTGTATTATTGCCCTTTAACGTGCATTAAAGGGGCATAGAACATGTGAAATAACTGTAATTTCCTTGTCATCAAGCAGATGCAGCCATTACAGATGGGTTGTGTCCATCAACCAGCAGAGGGAGATAGAGAGCACACTTTTTTCAGTGCCTCATACCAGCTTGCTCCACTGCCTCTCTCCAGTATTCTCTATCTCCCCTAGCAGAGTGGCTGCAGCTTCTTCGAGCTCCATCTAAAATCTGCCTGGAGGTTACTCCTGTGCTTTTGCCAGTTGTTAGCAGGGGTGTTGGAGGCTATAGCAGCTTCACTTTAAAGGCACATAGGTTTGCCCTTTCCCTGCCTTACCCATACCTCCGTGGATGTGGACACATTGCTTAGCTTTCCTTGTCCTTCCCCACCAACAGTGGATGCAGGCACATAGGTTCACCCTTTCCCTGCCTTTCCCACTCACCTGAGCCTCCGGAGTTCTATTTACCTCTGCTTTCCTCACAGCGTTAAAAAAAAAAGCGCTTAGACGCTGGAACAGAGGTTTTTCCTAGCCTTTGTCTGTGGGACCGGAGCTGTGATACTCGGTCCAGTGAGGTAAGAGTGTTTTCTGACTCCTCCGGGGTGGGCCCGCGATCGGGGCAATTTTGGCATGAACTGCCATTTTGAATTTTACCGCCGTTTTCGGCGATGGCTGCGGAGACAGTAAAGCGCTGTTTCAAGTGTGGCAAGCGCAAGTCAGCAGCGGGGCACTGTAAATCGTGCTGTACAGACGTTAGAGCCGGCCCGAGCATGGCGAGTGACAATTCTTCGCGCTCTGAGCTGGCAGCGGGCGCCATTTTGAATTTACCACATGGCGCGACCTCCGCTGAGACGGAGAGTCCTGAGCCCGTGGGGAGGCCTGGGAGTGAGGCTGATATGGGAGCTACTAGCCCCGGCAGAGATCCGGGTGCCCAGGGTGAGTTTTTCTCCCCTGATTTTGTCTTATTAATGCATAAAGCATACATGCTTAAAAGAGCTCTCCCACAAAGCCCAGCACGGGCCTCTTCTAATGCCCCCCGTGGATTCTAGCCTGGGTATGCCCTCTGAGGCGTTATTCCCTGATAATTGGCAGAATATGAAGCGCAGAAGGGCTCATTCCCCTTCAGAGAGTGCTGCACCTCCTTTCCCCCCCCGTGGTCGGGCTGCGAGGATTCGGAGGACTCTGGCAGGACTTCATGGTCTGAGGAGCCAGAGTCCTGGTGCAGAAGTGACTCAGGATCTGGACGATCCCTCCGCGGTGAGGATTTTCCACCGTGATGAGCTGCCAGCGCTTATTTCTGATGCCCTGCAGGCTCTCTCTATTGAGGACCCTGCCAGTGGCACAGCCTCCTCTGTGAATCCTAGGATGGCTAGTACCAAAAAAGTCTGCTCGAGCCTTTCCTTTGCATGACTCCATCCAAGAGCTTATTTCAGCTCAATGGACTGACCCCGAGAGACCTTTGAAAGTTTCCAGGGCTATGGGGCAATTATACCCTCTGAGTGAGGAGCATATGGCTCGCTTTGCTATGCCTAATGTGGATGCCCTAGTCACAGCTGTGACAAAGAGAACTACCCTCCCTGTTGAAGGAGGTGTTGCCCTTAAGGATATTCAAGACCGTAGACTGGAATCAGCACTTAAACGGTCATTTGAAATTGCAGGTCTCACTATTCGGGCGTCTGCATGCAGTTGTTATGCTGCTAGAGCCTGCCTGGCTTGGTTGCAACAGGCAGTGGAACAGCCCGGTGATGGAGCGGAGCCCTTTTCAGATGCGGCTCCGCGGATGGAGTCGGCCTTGTCCTTTCTTGCTGACGCCCTTTATGATATTGTCAGAGCTTCGGCTAAGCACATGGCAGTAGCAGTGGCGGCTCACCGTCTTCTTTGGCTACAGCATTGGGCGGCGGACATGGCCTCTAAGCAAAGGTTGGTGAAGTTGCCCTTTCAAGGCCTTCTCCTGTTTGGTGAGGAGTTGGAGAAAATTGTGAAGGGCCTGGGTGAGGCTAAACCCCAGCGCTTGCCCGAAGATAGGCCTCGGCCTTCCTCTAAGGGTGCGGCGGTCCACTCCTCTTACAGACCTCGCTTCTGTGAAGCTCGAAGGTACCACCCGGGGCGTTCTGCTGGGTTCACTTCTCATGCCCGTTTTCAGCAGAGGAACTCCTTTCGCTCGGACAAACGTTCCACAGCCACTGGCTCAAGGCCTGGAGTTCAGGGGCGACCCTCTCAATGATGGTGCGCCGGCCCTCTCCTCGAGTCCTGTCATCGGAGGATGTCTTTCCCTCTTTGCCGAGGAGTGGGCCAACATTTCCTCAGATCAGTGGGTCTTGGACCTGATCAGAGACGGTTACAGAATAGAATTAGACGCCCCTGTAAGAGACATGTTTGTGGAGTCCCGATGCGGTTCTGCCGCCAAACGGGCGGCGGTAGAGGAGGCTTTATAAGGTCTGATTCAGATAGGGGCCGTGTCCCCGGTACCTCCCGCCGAACACGGCTGCGGCCGCTACTCCATCTACTTTGTGGTGCTGCGAAAAGGAGGGTCTTTTTGCCCTATTCTGGACTTAAAAGAATTAAACAAGTCCCCGAGAGTGCGGCATTTTCACATGGAAACCCTGCGCTCCGTCATTGCGGCGGTACAGCCAGGAGAGTTTCTTACGTCTCTGGACCTGAAAGAAGCTTACTTGCACATTCCAATTTGGCCCCCGCACCAGAAGTTTCTGAGGTTTGCGGTGATGGGAAAGCATTTCCAGTTCCTGGCCTTGCCTTTTGGGCTCGCCACAGCTCCCCGCACCTTTTCGAAGGTTATGGTGGTAGTAGCTGCCTTTCTAAGGCGAGAGGGTATTCGGGTTCACCCGTACCTGGACGACTGGCTCATTCGAGCAAACTCTGCTGCACAGAGTCAGCATGTAACAGCCAGAGTGGTCTCAGTACTTCAATCTCTGGGCTGGGTCGTCAATTTGGCCAAAAGTCACCTGACCCCCTCACAGTCTCTAGAATATTTGGGGGCCAGGTTCAACACAGCCTCGGGGTATGTGTACCTACCCGAGCAAAGGCGGTGCAGTCTTCAGAATCAGGTCCATCTGCTCCTGAGGATGCCCCGCCCGCGAGCTTGGGACATTGTCCAGCTGCTTGGATCGATGACGGCCACCATGGAACTGGTGCCCTGGGCGAGAGCGCAACTGAGACCTCTACAGTATGCTCTACTCCAAAGATGGTCTCCAATATCTCAGGATTACCAATGCAGACTCTCTTGGCTCCCTGCGGCCCGACTCAGCATGGAGTGGTGGCTCTCAGACAGCATGCTGCGGCGAGGAATGCCGCTGGCGCTCCCCAATTGGTGCCTAGTTGGGACAGATGCCAGTCTGAAAGGCTGGGGCGCACATTGCAAGGGGAAGCATGCCCAGGGTCTATGGACACCCGAGGAGTCGGAGTGGTCCATCAACCGCCTAGAGTTGAAAGCGGTGTTTCAGGTGCTTCTGGCCTTTCAAGTGACCCTGGAAGGATTGGCTGTCAGAGTGATGTCGGACAACACGACAGCATGGGTAGGGTTACCATTCGTCCGGATTTCCCCGGACATGTCCTCTTTTTGAGGGCATGTCCGGGGCGTCCGGCGGATTTTGCCTGCACCCACGTTTGTCCGGTTTTCTGGACAAACGTGGGCGCGGGTGCGGGCAGGCGCGTGCGTGTGGGCGGGCGATCGGCGCCGTGGTAACCCTACTCCCGTCCCCTCCCCTTCCTTACCATGTTCCCTGGTGGTCTAGTGACGTCTTCGAGGCAGGAAAGAGCCCCCTCTTTCCTGCCTGGAGCGCTGCCTCCCCTGTCTATCATCCTCCTCGGTCTGGCTGTGGATTCAAAATGGCCACCGAGAGTTGAACTCTCGCGAGGCCACTTCAACTCTCGGTGGCCATTTTGAATCTCCAGCCAGACCGAGGAGGATGCAGCAGGCAAGGACAGGCAGCGCTCCGGGCAGGAAAGAGGGGGCTCTTTCCTGCCCCGAAGAGAAGACCCTACTAGACCACCAGGGCTAGATAGTAAGTGAGGGGGGGAATATGTGAGGGGGGGGGGGACCATGTGACGGGGGGCGGGGAATAGAGGGGCGGAACGAGGACCCGAAGGGGGCGTGGCGGGGGCGGGGTATGAGGCGTGGCGGGGGCGGGGTATGAGGCGGGGCGGGGTAGGGGGCGTGACATATGTCCTCTTTTTCAGAGGACACAAAATGGTAACCCTAAGCATGGGCCTACATAAATCGACAAGGCGGCACTCAGTGCAGAGCTCTAGCCGCGCAGGCCGAACAAATTTGCCACTGGGCCGAGCTGCATCTACAGTTTCTGTCGGCAGCTCACATTGCAGGTCAGAGCAACGTGCAAGCCGATTATCTAAGCATGCATCAGATCGATCCAGCGGAGTGGGAACTTGCAGATGAAGTGTTCCTGCAGATATGTGCCAAGTGGGGCAAGCCCGTGATGGATCTAATGGCGACAAGCTCCAATGCCAAAGTCCCGTGCTTCTTCAGCAGACGGAGAGATCCTCACGTGGCGGGGTTGGGTGCCTTGGCTCAACCCTGGCCTCCGGGCCTACTGTATGTGTTCCCTCCGTGGCCCTTGATAGGGCGAGTGCTCCTGCGGATTCGGCTGCATCCAGGAGAAGTGGTTTTCGTCACCCCGGATTGGCCCAGGAGGCCTTGGTATGCGGACCTCCAACATAAGCTCGTAGAGGATCCCCTTCAGTTACCTCTGGTTCCCAACCTGTTGTCACAGGGTACGGTGACCATGGAGGACGCCGGCCGATTTGGTCTTATGGCCTGGCGATTGAGAGGGCGCATTTGAGAGGCAGAGGCTATTCCAATAAAGTAATTACCACTCTCCTGCAAGCCCGCAAGCGTTCCACTTCCGTGGCTTATGCCAGGATTTGGCGCCAGTTTGGAGTCTAGTGTGCTTCCAGAGAGATCACACCCCTGCGGGCTCCTGTCTCACCGATTCTGGACTTTTTGCAGGATGGTGTACAAAAAGGCTTGGCCTATAATTCCCTGCGGGTGCAAGTGGCAGCATTGACCTCCCTGCGTGGCAAGGTTGAAGGTGTGTCTTTAGCTGCTCATCCGGATGTGGCATGGTTTCTTAGAGGGGTGCTTCGGCTCCGTCCTCTCGTGTGTGCTCCTTGTCCAACTTGGAACCTGGGGCTAGTGCTGAAGGCCCTTCAGGGTGCTCCCTTTGAACCGCTTCAGCGTGCTTCAGAGAAAGATTTGACACTGAAGGCTGTCTTGTTAGTGGCCATTACTTTGGCGAGACGGATGTCAGAGCTCCAGGCGCTGTCCTGTAGAGACCCTTTTCTGCAGTTTTCAGAGTCCGGGGTCACGGTTCGGACCGTGCCTTCCTTCTTGCCTAAGGTCGTTTCAGCGTTTCACCTAAACCAACCTATTTTCTTGCCCTCCTTTGTCGAGGAGGAGTTTCCAGAATCTTTTGGGCAATTGCACCTGTTGGACGTGCGCAGGACTCTGCTGCAGTATCTGCGAGTTACTAACTCTTTCAGGACCTCTGATCATCTGTTTGTTTTGCTATCAGGTCCTCGCAGAGGGTCTCCAGCGTCTAAAGCCACTATTGCCCGCTGGCTTAAAGAATCTATCTTTTCAGCTTATTTGCTTGCCGGCTGGCCTCCGCCTGATGCCTTTAAGGCGCATTCCACTAGAGGAATTTCCTCTTCTTGGGCTGAAACTGGAGCACTCTCTCTTCAAGAGATTTGTAGTGCAGCAACATGGGCTTCTAAGCTCTCTTTTGCCCGACATTACAGGCTGGATGTGGCTGCCAGGAGGGACGCACATTTTGGAGCGCAAGTGCTGGCGCGTGGTGTGGCTTGTTCCCACCCTATCTAGGGATTGCTTTGATACATCCCATCTGTAATGGCTTCATCTGCTTGATGACAAGGAAGGAAAAATTAGGTTCTTACCGTGATAATTTTCTTTCCTTTAGTCATAGCAGATGCAGCCATGATCCCTCCCTGTCTGATGCTATCTGCTGTAAATCTATTTCAGGTTCTGTTCGTGTTTCCTGGAGATTCCGTCCTTGGGAGAAAGTCGGAAAACAGTCTTCAGGATACTTGTTCAATTAAAGGAGGATGACTTAATTCCCTCCAGTTTCATGTTTTGGAGGATGAGTTTATTCCCTCCGAGAGGATGAGTTTATTCCCTCCAGTTATGTCTCGGTGGAGGATGAGTTTATGCCCTCCAGGAGGATGTTTCATTCCCTCCATTCTGAGTTAATGCCCTTTGTTGTAGGGCCATCGTTCGCTGTGAGGAAAGCTTATGTTATTCCCATTGCGGTTTGCCATACTGCTTTGGAAGCTTGAAATACCGAAGAGAGGCAGTGGAGCAAGCTGGTATGAGGCACTGAAAAAAGTGTGCTCTCTTTCTCCCTCTGCTGATTGATGGACACAACCCATCTGTAATGGCTGCATCTGCTATGACTAAAGGAAAGAAAATTATCATGGTAAGAACCTAATTTTCCAGTAACTTCGTACCTACCCCTCATATTGTTTCTAGATTTGGAATATGGCAGCCACACTGAGAGCTTTTCAGTATCAAATTTAGAAGCAATGGCAGAAAGATTATATTCAGATTAGGTACTTCCTATCCCAAATGAAACATGAAAACATGCCTTGATATAAGGATGTGTCACCACAATAAATGGAGCATGACATACTGCACATGAAAGCTAACCAGCTAGCTGATAGTCTTGGACTAACTGAATTCAAAGCCACTGTTTAATGGTTGGAAAGATGGAAGGAGAGGAACAGCATAAAATTCAAGAAGCAGCATGGTGAGAAACAAGACGCTGATGACTCTGGTGCTTAAAATTGGGTTGTTTCAGTTCTTCCTACCATCTTGAAGAAGTTTGCACCTTGTGACATTTTCAATGCTGACGAAAATGGTCTCTACTGGCAAGTGATTTCTAATGGAACACTTGCATTCAAACATGCCGAAACTACTGGAGGTAAAACATCGAAGGACCGACTGACGATCCTCCTTTGCTGCAATATGGATGGGAGTGAGAAGTTGGAACCCCTCATCATTGGAAAAAGCAAACAGCCCTGTTTCTTCAAGTAAGTTAAGCGACTTCCTGTGTCATATGAGGCTAATGCAAATTCGTGGATGACTGGGGAAATTTGGAAGCAGTGGCTAAAGAAGTTAGACACTAGAATGTGGGCACAAACACCCCCTGGGCCCGACCCCTTCCAGGCCCACCCCCCTCCCCAGGCGGACCTGCTCCCCTTTCTGGGTGGGCCCACCACTCACCCTGCCGCCGCCCCTCTTGTCCTGCATTCCTGCTCCAGGCTATCACTGTGCACAGCAAACGTCCCCAGGGTCCAGTGCTAGCATTGCTCTCCTGTTCCTGTGCGCGGCAGCGCCACAGAGCAAAGTCCTTCCTTCTGTGCTGCTGCGTCCAAAGAGGCTGTTTGGACACGGTAGGAAGGAAGTACTCTGCTCTGTGGTGCTGCTGTGCACAGGAATAGAGTAATGCTAATGCCGTGCAGGTCCCCCTTGGATGCCGGGCCCTGGGGAATTTTGCCCCCCCCTCTTGGCGGCCCTGCTGCAATGCACTATACAACAGTCTGACTAGAAGGGGCCTTCACCAGCTCCAGTTGATTCAGAATGCTGCAGTAAGACTCATAGAAGGTTGCAAGTAATGTGACCACATCACACTATTTTTGCAAAAACTTCACTGGCTACCAGTACAATACAGGGCTAAATTTAAAACCCTTTAAGGGTAGTTTACCTACGTCAGAGGAGGCCGGGCCCAGGAAGAAAGAAGGGACGTCTGAGGAGGCCTTCTGAATCGCCGATCAGCTGTTCTTGCCTGTGCAGCAGAGGTGACAGGCGCTGCACGGGCCGGTAAGGCAAAGGGGGGGGGTCGTTGGATGGGGGGAACGGCAGCCACGACCAAAGGGGGGGCGGGGCACGGGACCGGTGCATTGCAGGAGGCGGAGCTAGTGTGGGAGAATACAGGAAGGGAGGAGGGCCAGCCCGGGGCTGCTAAAATTGGAGATTTTTCGTGCGGGGGGGGGGGGGGGGGAAGCGGGGAGCAGCGGGGGGGGGGGGCAAGGCGTCCATATGGGACGCTCATGACGAGTGCCTTTGCCCCCTCCCGATCCTTTTTTTTTTTTTTTCTTTTTTGGTGCTGAGGGAGAGGGGAGCAGCGGCGACCTGGGGTGTCAATAAAGGACGCCCCTGACGCGTTTTTGCCCCCCCCCCCCAGTTATTTTTTTTATTGGATTTTGTTAACTTCTAGCAGACAGACAGCCCTAACGAGAGGTACAGACTCTCGTTAGATTTCACGGTGTTCTCCTGCGTTAAACGAATCGGAAAAGGTTAGTGCATGTCATTTCAATGGGATTTGTAGAAGAATTGCTCATCTGCATTCAGTTTTTGTTAGCTGCTACTGTCGTCGGAAAATAGGCTTTAGTGCATGGAAAGGATAGGAAATTCTTCCTTGAGGGCTCATTTAACGATGAAAAACGTTTAGTGCATCTGGGCCTGAATTTTAATTGCCAAACCTTAGACCATTCTTCTAGCTTCCTCAGATCCTTTTTCATGTTTTCCACTCCCTCCGGGGTGTCCACTCTGTTACAGATCTTAGTATCATCCGCAAATAGGCAAACCTTACCTTCTAACCCTTCGGCAATGTCACTCACAAATATATTGAACAGAATTGGCCCCAGCACCGATCCTTGAGGCACTCCACTACTCACCTTTCCCTCCTCCGAGCGAATTCCATTAACCACCACCTTCTGGCGTCTGTCCGTCAACCAGTTCCTAATCCAGTTCACCACTTCGGGTCCTATCTTCAACCCATCCAGTTTATTTAAAAGCCTCCTGTGGGGAACCGTGTCAAAAGCTTTGCTGAAATCTAAGTAGATTACTTCTATAGCTCGTCCCTGATTCAATTCTCCTGTCACCCAATCAAAGAATTCAATGAGATTCGTTTGGCACGATTTCCCTTTGGTAAAACCATGTTGTCTCGGATCTTGCAACTTATTGGCTTCCAGGAAATTCACTATCCTTTCCTTCAGCATCGCTTCCATTACTTTTCCAATAACCGAAGTGAGGCTTACCGGCCTGTAGTTTCCAGCTTCTTCCCTATCTCCACTTTTGTGAAGAGGGACCACATCCGCCGTTCTCCAATCCCTTGGAACCTCTCCCGTCTGCAAGGATTTATTAAACAAATCTTTAAGAGGATCCGCCAGAACCTCTCTGAGCTCCCTCAATATCCTGGGGTGGATCCCGTCCGGTCCCATAGCTTTGTCCACCTTTAGCTTTTCAAGTTGTTCATACTCACTCTCTTCCGTGAACGGTGCTCTATCCACTCCATTCTCATTTGTACTTTTTCCAGGCCATAGCGGTCCTTCTCCAGGATTTTCTTCTGTGAAAACAGAACAAAAGTATCTATTTAGCAAATTTGCTTTTTCTTCATCACTATCTACATAGTGGTTCGCAGTATCATTTAGTCTCACAATTCCCTTTTTAGTCATTCTCCTTTCACTAATATACCTGAAGAAATTTTGTCACCCCCCTTACATTTCTAGCCATTTTTTCTTCCGCTTGCACTTTCGCCAGACGTATCTCTCTCTTGGCTTCTTTCAGTTTCATCTGGTATTCCTCCCCGTGTTCCTCTTCTTGAGTTTTTCTGTATTTCTGGAACGCCAACTCTTTAGCCTTTATTTTCTCAGCCACTTGCTTGGAGAACCATATTAGTTTCCTTTTCCTCTTGCTTTTATTTACTTTCCTTACATAAAGGTTTGTGGCCCTATTTATAGCTTCTTTCAGCCTGGACCACCTGGCTTTCCACTTCTCGTACTTCCTCCCAGCCCATCAGCTCCTTCCTCAGGTATTCCCCCATTTTACTAAAGTCAGCATGCTTGAAATCCAGGACTTTGAGTTTTGAGTGGCTGCCCTCCACTACAGCTGTCATATCAAACCAAACCATTTGATGGTCACTGCTGCCCAGGTGGGCACCCACTCGTACATTTGACACGCTCTCCCCATTTGTGAGCACCAGATCCAGTGTTGCTCCCTCCCTCGTGGGTTCCATCATCATTTGTCTGAGCAAAACACTTTGGAAAGCATCCACGATCTCTCTACTTCTTTTCGATTCTGCCGATGGAACCTTCCAATCTACATCCAGCAGATTGAAATCTCCCAGCAACAGCACCTCTCTCTTCTTTCCTAACTTTTGAATATCCGCGATCAGATCCTTATCTAGTTCCTCCAGTTGTGTCGGGGGTCTGTAGACAACACCCACGTGGACAGAGGTTCTGTCATCTCTTTTTAAGATGATCCATATCGCTTCTTCTTTTCCCTAGGTCCCTGTCATTTCAGTCGCCGTGATATCATTTCTCACATACAGAGCTACTCCTCCACCTTTACGGCCCTCTCTATCCTTCCTAAATAGATTATAGCCTGGTATGTTTGCATCCCATTCATGGGAACCATTTAGCCATGTCTTTGTGATCATGTTTTCTTATTCTGGGAACTGCAATTTGAATGATAAGTTATGTCCAGATGAAATATGGAATAGAGATTTTTGGTAGTAGTAAGCACAACGCAGGCCCACTGCCAACAGTTGTATCTGTAAGGGTGTATCTGCCTGGCTCTCCTTACATATAATTAAATACACCTTCTGTGGGTCCAATGGTCTCCTACAGGGAGACAGGCAATTTCTTTTACCACTGGAATTCATGTTTCCTTGAACTCAAGGTACAGATGCATAGCCTATGTGGCTCAACTGCAAGTCTCCAGCTTCTAGTAAACTAGATATTAGGTTTGATTCATGGAAAACCTCACATCTGTTAGTCTTCAGAAAACTACTAAAAGCCCAGCTCTTCAGAGGACTTAGGTCCAGAAACTGAACCTTAAGTGATGGTATGATGACCTATGTAAATAATGTGCACAAATTTTCAAATAAAATATTTGCATCCCTTGACCAAGTCACACCCCTGAAATGACTGTTTTCCAAGTTGTTAAACATAGCTGATCAGTGAACATAAATTGCTACATTAGCCAGTCAGCGGGCTACATTTCCAAAAATTATCAATTCATCTGACTTTGCATTTTGAAGGTGAGATCCTTTTAAAAGTACATGCCATTCTGTGCAAATTTGTGACTCTGTTGCAAGACAGGCATGTCTGAACATCATCTGCTCACTTCCCATACCATAGAGCCAAATTCTCTGCTGTTGTCTTTCACTGCTGATTTGCGTTTATTTGTTTTTCAACAATGAATTATGGTAGGAACAATAAATTCCCCTTGACGGTACAGTGGGTTGATGTGTTCCCTTTCTGTGTTAAGAGAACATGTTGTAGACAGAAGAAAATGTTTTTGAGTACTCAGCCAGCTGGGACATTTGACTGACTAAACACATC
This sequence comes from Microcaecilia unicolor, assembly GCF_901765095.1. Lineage (NCBI taxonomy): Eukaryota > Metazoa > Chordata > Amphibia > Gymnophiona > Siphonopidae > Microcaecilia > Microcaecilia unicolor. Next base: position 508,034,505 of record NC_044031.1, read on the forward strand.
AAAGTTTTTTAAGAGTCAGTTATACAAAAAATAAATAATCGGATTGGAAGAATTATTAATGTCACAATCCCTCTCAAGTCCCCATATACATTTGTAGAACTTAGCTTCTTTTTTTTTTAGATTTTACATTCAGATGACTAACAGAAACATGAATGCTTGCTGACTTGTATCAACAGAAGTCAATATAATTTGATCTTTAAATAGAATTTATCAGTGCATTTTTTTTTTTTTTTTGCAAAAAAAGGTTCTGGTACTCAAATGCCAGTCCACCCTTCAGGGCTGGGGTGGTCACTGAGGGACCCACCCCACAATAGCCAGGACCCCTGCAACCAGTCACAGGATCTATGACAAGGCAGAATTGGTGTGTAGAGCCTGAGCTCTTTCATTAAAACTTGGGGATCATGGGTCAATGTAAGCAGACAATGGAAAAGGTGCCAGTATTTAGTACCCCCTCAAAAAGAGCCCTGGAATTTATGGATGAATATCTGGTAATGTGTTATTTTTAAATACTCTTTTAGCCCTTCTTGCCCAAAGTTGCTTCATACATTCATCAGCAAGTAACAGAGTGTGCTTACTACTATGCTCTGTGGGTAATAACTACCTGATACTGGTCTTTTGCCACCCACCACCCACCCTCGCCGCCAGTGCTGTGTTGGCCTTCTTTTGCCACTCTAAGGAAATGGGAGTTGTACAACTATGTCTCTCCCTCCTGCCTTCTTTACTGTATGTTAAGCCTACAGTATGCTGCTTCTTCCTTCTAATTGTCATCCAAAATGCAAAAAAAATCCTCCAGCTTAGAAGCAACATCCTAGTACCAATTAGCTATTATTTTTGAGGTTATTATATTTGCATTGGTTCGGCAATATCCTTCTGGTCCTTTGGGTTTATATGAGCTTCACTGGAAGCTATGTCTGATTTTTCTCTATTTTTAACACTGTCCCCTCCTGAATCTGGCCAGCAACAATCAGTGTGATATAATGGCTTGACAATCCTCTCTTCTGGAAGATGTAAATGTTGCCCCGCCCAGATGTGACTTCTGAATGCTTAAGAGAGGTGAATAAGTAAACAGTAATAAGAACTGGAATCTTGACAATTATGTTATATAACTCACTAATTTCAAGCTTGTGCCAGTTCAGCCAGGAGCAGGCATTTCGTTGATCATTGTCGCATACTACATTATCTAAAAAAAGTTGTTCACAAAAGCATTCCACTCGCTGAACTAGAGCTGAAGTCACATCAGGGAGGCTCAACCATTAGTCAGAGCTAGGCTATTGCCTATAGCAGCAAGTTATGGGAGATAGAAAAGAGCAGCTGTAGTCAAAGCAAAATAATAGGTCCTGACAACACACAAACTAAAAAATAAATAAAGTACTTTTACCAGCAGGGAGGGTGGGCAGTTTTCAAACCGCCCATTACACAGATTATTCAGGGAGGGGTCTAAAAGTTAATGGGGGGAGGCACACAAGGCTAAATGTTATTTTCTACAGATTGATATAATTCTCTCACTATATATTTCTAACATCCAAGTGTTGTGCATTTTCCAGTCTGTTGCTGCTGAGTACATTTGTAAGAAGTAAAGACATGGAGGTCAATGTTCAATGGCACTTATGCAATGAGCAGTGAGGCAGACCATATAAGTGCATTCATTTATACAATACAGACCACTTGAACAAATAATTTGCAGTGTATATACCATTGTATGACCAAACGTTGAGGTGGAGAGAGGGTGGGATTTGGGGCATTCCAGGGACACTGTGACTAAGACACAGAAAGGGCAATATTCAGCCAAAGGCTGTCAGCATTTCTTTAAGTTACTGAATTATCTGCAGTGCTCAGGTAACTTCGGGCTCTACCCCAGCACTAACCAGATAGTGCTACAGAGACAGTGCCTTCTTCCTTATTAAACGACTTTCGTTCTGAATTTGAACATGGTGATGTGTTTCTTCTAATCTCCCTTGACCTCACCGCAGCTTTTTATGACCTGGTGAATGTGAGCCCTTGTGCCCCGACTGAGCACGGCGGAGATGGAGTGGCACCGCACTCGGTCAGGCAGCCAGACAACCCCTAGCTTCACCTGGGAAGCGACCACCGTTTCCTGGGAGTTGAGCCCCCAGGTGCAGGCGGCCACCAGGACTTCTGGAACCGGCAGGGTTGCACAACCGCTGAGCAGGCTGGCGGGCAAGCAGACACAGTCCAATAGCCAAGTAATCCGTAGAGCAAAGAATTGTCAAATCAGTCCAAGGTCTAGGCAGGCAGCAAACAATCGTGGTCAGGAAAACAAGCCGAGGTCTGGTACACAGGAATACAGGAACTGAGGAAAGCCGATGAACAGAACTCCGGCGTGGACCTCTGAGACAATTGAGGCCGAAGCAACGAAGGACTGGAGGCAGGGCTTTAAATAGTGTAGGAATCAGTCTCAAGCATGTGCAGCTGATCCAAGATGGCTGCCCCCATCAGCAGAGAAGCACAATGCCCAAAAATGGGCTTCCTTCCTGCAGCTGGCCAACCCCAAGATGGCCGCCACAAGCTGAGATGCCCATCCCAAGATGGCTGACCTATCCTGGAGAAACACCACCAAGATAGCTGGCTATCTCTGCCGGACTGCGCCTCGCCGGCGACTGGGCCGCGCAGGCCTGGAACCAGGTGAGGAACGTAACACTTTTGGTCTAGTCAGTCACTCTTTGCTCCTCTCCCGTCTTCACTCTTTTGGTATCTCAGGTATGGTTCTCCATTGGTTTTCCTCTTTTCTTTATAACAGATTTTTAAAGATTTCGTCCCCTCCTCCACCTTTGGTTCATTTTCCCTTCCCTGTGGTGTCCCCCAGGGTTCTGTTCTTTCCCCCTTCAACATCTTTCTCAATTCCATAGCCTCTCTAATTCAGGATTGCTCAGTCAGATTCTGTATCTACACAGATGGTATCCTTCTGATTGTTAGACAAGATCCCTACTCACCGACTTTACCACTCTACAATCCTGCCTCAACCGTCTTGAAGGTTGACTGTCCACAAATCATCTTATTCTGAACCCACAAAACAATGGTCAGACTTTGGCTGACAGATCGGTCCTTTTCCCCCACTGCTCCCCCATCCTGCATGGAAACCCTATCTGCCTTATGAGCACATTAAAATATTTGGAGGTCCATTTGGACACCCAAATGACATTTACCAACCACATTTCAGCCGTCACTAGATCCTTTTCCTTTTATTGTGTTTAATCCAGTTCCTTCGCCTATACTTAGATGATACTTCCTCCGCCACCCTCATTTATATATTAGTCACTTCTAAACTGCAAGTGTAATCCCCCATGATATGGGGATTACTAGAAGCGCATAGAAGCCTCCAAAGGCCCTGGGGGGGAGGGAGGACCCTGCCAGTGGGCTGGAGGGAGAGTGGGAGGCCTGCCTAAGGGAGGGGTTGGCCAAGAAGTTGTAGAGGAAAAGTGGTTCCCTGTGGTGAGTGAAAGCAGGGGTGGAGTTTGGAAAAATGATAAAAGAAGCTGTAGTGGAGAACACGAGGTCTTGGGTTGCATTTAGCCCCACTAGAACCCTTGAGAGTATTGGGGGATCTTGGAGCAAAGAATAAACTCAAGCTGAGTAAAGGGAATAGCTGCTGCCCATATAAGTGGTAACTGAGAGAGAGCGAGAGAGAATTGGAGCTTCAGGTGGAAAAGGGGAATCCAGCCTAGAAGCGGGAATCAGAGCAGGGGAAACATATCCAAGGCCAGGGTCCAGCCCTGCAAGGTGCATCGCTGGAAGAAGGACAGTCTAAAGGGTCTGTGCCTGAGGAAAGTGGATTGCTATCAAGAGTAATGGAGCAGCCTTGAGATTGTTCCTGGCCCACAGGATGGGAAATGGACAGGAGGAGCTGTACTTTTGTAAATAATAAGCCTCTGAAAATTGATGGTGTAGATACAAGTAGAAAGAAAAGAATGGTACAGTGATTCCTCCTGAAGGATAACTGAATTGTCAGAAATTGGTTTGAAGTCAGAAGTCAGTCACAAATGGTTTAGCCTCAGGAGATTATACTGTTGTCTGCCATTGCAAATAAGTTAACGTTTATTGCATTAAAAAGAACCCTTGGTGTGAGAGCAGGAATGGATAGAAGGGTTGTCGGGTAGCTGAGGACGTGTAGGTGGGGCTGGGTTGGAACTTGATCTTGGGGACTGAAATGGGGGGGGGGGGGGCTGAGGTAAGTCACTGGACATGGATGGGAGGGGAGGATAGAGAGCCAAGGAGAATCATTGCACATGGATAGGAGGGGAGGGCAGAGGAGAAGGGGAGGGCAGGAGAGAGAGGAAAAATCGCTGGATATGGAGGGGAGGGGCAGAGGAGAATCGCTGGATGGGAGGTGAGGGCAGGGGAGAGAAGAGAAATTGCTGGACATGGAGGGGAGGGCAAGGGAGAGAGGAGAATTGCTGGACATGGATGGGTGGAGGGGCAGGGGATGGATGCAGGGGAGAGAGGAGAGTTGTTGGACATGGATGGATGGAAGGGAAGGAAGACAGGAAGGAAATGCACATGGATGGAGGGGGGGAAAGAGAGGAGAAATATTGGACATGGATGGAGTGGAGGGCAGGGAAGAGAGGAGAAATGTTGGACAAGGATGGAGGGAAGGAAAGACAAAGGAAGGAGATGCACATGGATGGAGGGGAAGGGAGAGAAGAAATGCTGGACATGGATGGAGAGGAGGGAAGACAGGAAGTAGATGTACATGGATGGAGGGGAGGGGAGTGAGGAGAAATGCTGGATATGGATGGAGAGGAAACTACTGAATTCAAGGGCTGGATCGGAACACTTTGAGGGCAGATGCTGAAACTGGAGGAAGGATAGGGACAGGACTACAGATGGTAGACAAGATGCATAAGGATACAGGAGGATGGTGGTCATGGTGAGTGAAAAAATATCAAATAGAAAGAAGACACTGCATAAAACAGAAAACACTAGGACCAAAGTGAATAGAAAAACTAAATGCTCAGACAACAAAGATAGAAAAAAGTATTTTATTCAGAATTTATTAATGTGAATATGTCAGCTTTTGGAAATGTGCATCTGTGATATTTTACATGTAAGTTTGAATTTCTCTAGTATTGCTGCATCCCGAGTCTGACTTCTTGAGGTAAGTTTCCAGTTCAGTATTTTGCCTTCATATTTTTTTATTTCTAGTTCCTTGGGTCATATCTGTTCTGTCATGTGTTTTTCATGTGTGATCAAGGTGCAGAATTCTGCTAGTGTGTAGTATTTGCAGCCCTTTTTGTTTTGTTCTTTTCACTAGGTAGTATATTGGTGTTTTAGAGCCCGGTGTAAATACGGTGCTGCCTTTGCATGCATAAGGTTGTAGCTCGTCCTGACCTTGGAATTAGTGCTGTTATGGTTTGGTAAGGTTATGAGTGTGTTTTTGCACAAGTTTGTGGAGAGTGTTTTGCAGTAGAAAGATTGTGTGTTGGCCTTACTGAGGTGGCACCAAAACATCAGAAAGGGTTTTAGAGTCTAAATCATGAACACTACCTCTTGAAGGATCTACATATAGAGCCTATACATTTCTAAGGTCAACACAGGCATGGTATGGGAAAGGAGGTGGGGAAATACTACTGGAGAGGAGGGAGTACTGGGAAAGGAGGAAAGAAGGAAGGAAGGAAGGGAGAAAGAGCAGGATTTTTTGGGAATAACCATAATGAACATGTATGATATATGCAAATGAATATGTTAATATGCCCCGCTCAATCCTTTGCCCCCCCCCCCCCCCAATTGAAACAAACTACGCCCATGGGGATAACAGTTAGATGGAAGTGAGAACACTGATCAAAGGAAGCAAGATAGTGGTGCGGTGCAGAGGGCTGAAAGCAAGGATCAGGGTAGAGAACGGGACAGTGCAGTGAAGTGGTAATAACTTAATATGTGTAGAATAATAGCTGTGGAGGAAAGAAAGAAAAATATATATTTGGTAAAGGAGGAAAAGCAATGGTCCGATATAATGAAAAAACTCAAACCAGAGGGAACTATAATGAAAAGAACACACACAATTGCAAAAGAAAGGATGGATTTGAAGATACTGCCTAATATGATGTAGTATGAAAATTGTGGCAAAATATGACTACAGGGAAGACAACAGAGTGTATACAACAGTGATATGTGAAAAGGACTGGGATATGCAGATAAAGCATGTAGAGGAAAAAAGAACTGGAAGAACAGAAGAAACTGGAACTATAATAGTGAAATAATGGAAAGTAGTTGAAGCATCCGTATCTTGAGAAAGACCTTTGCTGTATAGTAGAAGATATGGCTGCTGCACGCCACTAGTTCACTGTGAAAAACCAAGTGCTGTATGCAAAGTAGTTTAAAAGGCTTAAGAAAGGCGCCAAAAGAGGGAGCATGCGTCATGAATGGTGTAGTAGAAAGCGGCACTATGGATGTGGGAAAGTTTGTTACAGACAGAGAGGGCATTCCAAAGAGCACATGAGAAAGGGAGAGAAGAAGGGGAGAGGAGAGGAACAGAAATTAGATTGCAGACATCACTGTGTGACCTGCAGGAATAAGATGAGAGCTAATGTGGAGACCAGGACTGGGATTGATATTCCCAGCATAGGAGAAGGAGCAAGAGAGTACAGAGAAGAGTAGGAGAGGCATGACGACAGCGACGGTGATGAGATGTACTCAGACAGAATGGAGATGGTTGAATTAAAGGAAGGAAACATTGAAGGTTGAGAGCTGAGAAGAGGGAGAAGACAAAAGAGATGGTCAGATAATGAAAGCAGAATGTGGGAAATGTGTTTCTGCAGTATAAAGTGGTTTTAGATGAAGAAGGAGATTGGGAAGGGAAAGAGCCAAGAAGAGGAACTGCACTGGAGCCATAAGAAATAGCAGAGAGAAAGTATCCCTGGAAGGATCGGGATGGACCTGGGAGTCACCCCGGACTAGGCTGTGAGAATATGCAAATGGGCTGCAAGTCCTCTACAGCACCTGGAAGGCAGCTGGTGGAAGCTCTGGGCTCTTGGAGCAAAGGCCATGGAAGGATCGGGGTGGATTAATGAAACAAAGCCAACATGGATTTAGTGTAGGGAAATCTTGCCTCACCAATCTATTACATTTCTTTGAAAGGGTGAACAAACGTGGATAAAGGTGAGCTGATTGATATTGTGTATCTGGATTTTCAGAAGGCGTTTGACAAAGTACCTCATGAAAGACTCCAGAGGAAATTGGAGAGTCAGGGGATAGGAGGTAGTATTCCATTGTAGATTTAAAACTGGTTAAAAGATAGAAAAAAGAGAGTAGAGTTAAATGGTCAGTATTCTCAATGGAGAAGGATAGATAATGGGGTTCCCCAGGGGTCTGTGCTGGGACCGCTGCTTTTTAACATATTTATAAATGATCTAGAGATGGGAGTAACTAGTGAGGTAATTAAATTTGCTGACGACACAAAGTTATTCAAAGTTGTTAAATCACAAGAGGATTGTGAAAAATTACCCTCCAAGACTGGGAGACTAGGCATCTAAATGGCAGATGACGTTTAATGTGAGCAAGTAGAAAGTGATGCATGTGGGAAAGAGAAACCTGAACTTTAGCTATGTGATGCAAGGTTCCACATTAGGAGTCACCGACCAGGAAAGGGATCTAGGTGTGATCATTGATGATACGTTGAAACCCTCTGTTCAGTGTGCGGTGGCAGCTAAGAAAGCAAATAGAATGTTAGGTAATATTAGAAAAGGATTGGAAAACAAAAATGAGGAGTTATAATGCCTTTGTATCGCTCCATGGTGCGACTGCACCTCAAATACTTTGTGCAATACTGGTCACTGCATCTGAAAAAAGATATAGTGGAATTAGAAAAGGTACAGAGAAGGGCGACAAAAATTATATAGGGAATGGGACAACTTCCCTATGAGGAAAGGTAAAGTGTCTAGAGCTCTTCAGCTTAGAGAAAAGACAGATGAGCGGAGATATGATAAAGGTCTATAAAATAATGAGTGGAGTGGAACGGGTAGACATGAATCGCTTGTTTACTCTTTCCAAAAATACTAGGACTAGGGGGCATGCAATGAAGCTACGAAGTAGTAAATTTAAAACAAATCAGAGAAAATATTTTTTCATATTTCCGGAATTTGTTGCCAGAGAATATGGTAAAAGCAGTTAGCTTAGTGGGGTTTAAAAAAGGTTTGGATAATTTCCTAAAAGAAAAGTCCATAAGCCATTGTTAAGATGGACTTGAGGAAAAGCCACTGTTTTGGGATCTTGCCAAGTGCTTGTTACCTGGATTGACCACTGTTGGAAACAGGATGCTGGGCTTGATGGACCTTCGGTCTGGCCCAGTATGTTCTTATGTTCAAGAACGCAGATGTAGGAAAAAGATATACATGTTTGTTGCATAAGAGTTCCTGGTTCCTAATATGGTAATAATCTTTCAGCTGTTTGATATAGCAGCTGTCCGACCTTTACCCTTGAACATATTGTAGAATGCTGATAGAAGCTGAATATAATCTTAACCAATAAGTGTCTATTGCCTGTATCCTGTAATTTGTGAGGAAACCCTGCCACCCTGTAACTCATGACTAAATCCTTTTTTTCAATAAAATGAAGCAGAGAGCCTGAAGGATTTGAGACAGATTTGGGTGAACGCACTGTCATTAGAGGTAACCCAGACTCTCTCCCAGAGAACATACTATCTGCAACTGTTTGTCTTTTTTTCTTTTGTTATTATTGGTCCCTTGACCTTCCAGCAGGGAGATAAGGATTGGGGTTGTTGTTTGTCTAGATGAGCTCCACAAGCTATCATCCATTTTATTGGCTTCTCAGACAGGGTTTGCTAGAGATCACTACTCCATCAAAAATGTCAGGAAAATACTGGCATTGTTAGAAAGGGTACATAAGGATATCAGTGTGCCTTCTTAATCAGTTTGATATGGAGAAAGCCTTCAATAGGATTAGATGGGATTTTATGTTTAGTGTGCTGGAACATTATGGTATAGAAAATCGTTTTGGCCTGGCTGTTCGAACACAATATGTGGCACCAAAAGCTAGGGTTATGGTTAATGGGGGCCTATTGGACGATTTTATTATTATTAGGGGCACTAGATAAGGGTGCCCATTATATGCTCTTTTTTGTGTTAACTTTAGACCCTTTTTTACAGGAAGTTCTAGGGAACCCCGGGAGTTGTAGAGTTTGGTTGGGCTCTCAGGTTTTTAAAGTAGTGGCATTTGCCAATGACTTGTTAGTCCTCATCACTGAGATGCACAAGTCTTAGCCAAACGTGGTGCAAAGTTTTACTGAATATGGAGATATCTCCGGTTTCACACTAAACTACCAAAAATTGGTGGTGTTAGCCATAGGGGAGGGCTTAGAGGGTGGCCTTTCTTTTTTGATGGGTTAGTTTGCAGTGGTTGAACATCCAGTATCTGCTGCGAGAAACTAAGAAGTATTTGACTCACAAGGCTCATTTTCAAAACACTTGCAAAGTTCCATAGTTTACTATGTAATTTTGTAAGTCTAAGTTCTTTGAAAATACCCCTCCACGTGGTCTAATCTGCCATTGTCTTTAAGTGGTCATATTAGTCTATATCAAATGACCATTTTTCCCAAGTGGCTATATGTTTTGCAGACTCTCCCTATCAGACAGTTAAAGAAAGATTTAAGAAACTTGAATAGTTTGGTTGGAACTTTTTGTTGGGGTGGTAGAAACCTAAATTGAGGTTATCCTTCCTTTATGGGAAATGGAGAAGGAGGGGCTTACCTGTTATGAGGAAATATTGTTCTGTCCCTGGCAGCCTTATACTAGTCTCTATAGCATAGCTCTAAAATGTGTTTAATGCTTTAATGTTAGTCTCACTTCCTGTCATGATATTTGAGCAATGCATTGTGTGTAATGTAGTCTCATATGTACTGCAGCCACCCTTGCTTTTTGTATCAGCTTCACTACTAGTGGTCTGTTCTCCTGCAAAGGCCTCCCCCCTTTCTCAGCTGAGCTTCTTTCTTTAGTCTATCTGCTGTCATTTCCTAAGTATCTCTACTATATCTGCTATGACAGGTCAGCAAAGGTATGACCTTTCTCTCCAATCAAAGACTTCTCTCTATGACCACCTCTGCTACCTGGTCTGATATTCTGTCCCTATTGGACCCTTTATCTCACCCTCACCCCACTTCCACGGTCTTATGGGTGTTATACTTGGTCTCTCTTCTATCCTCATGAATCCAGATATTCTCCATCTTGTCTCAGATGCACATGTCCCTGCTTCCCTGTAGTGAACTTGTCTTTTTACCTTTCTCTCACAATATTGCACAAACCCAGCATCCCAACTCTGAATGCTTTCATCAACCAGATCACTCTCCCACCTCTGCCATAAAACTTTCTTTTCTTCAAGTCTCCATCTCCACCCACCAGTGCAACTTTCAGAACTATGATCTCTCAGCCCCGGGGCAATAACTTCTAAGAATCTACAAACTGTGAGTAAATTAGCAACATTTATTCAATAAAAGTAAATTTCTGAAAAAGATAAGAGACTTCTGGTTTTTTGCTGATGTGCTTTGGTTGGAGCTGGTGAGTGTATGGGGTGGCCAATCTGTATGTACTGCTTTACTGCAGATTCGTGGTAATGGTGAGTTTACTTCGGGGCTGGAACAGCAGCGTATCTTTATCACATGGAGCAAGGAGAGTTTTATCTTCTAGAACATTTTTTGACACAGGAGAGGTTATTCTGGGGACCTTCCTACCTCGTTATGGTAGGGCTTACTGTGGTTATGGTCTACCAAATGAGATCGTTGGGCCTCCTTACTTTGCAATTTCCGATAAGTATGCACCTTGTGATAAAGTCACCTCCAGGATAGTTGGGTTAAGGCAGTTTCAGTCTGAAATACAAGTCCCAGAAGGCATTGCAGGCAAGGAGCCAGAGGGTGAGACTCCTAGCTGCAATCAGGGAAGACATAGGTGTAAGCTGGCAGGTTGTGTAGAGTGGCTGCCACTAGGTGGAAAGAGAGTTAGGAAACCCTGTGTGCAGGAGCTCATCATTGGTCTCATTAGTTTAATGCTCAACTCAGCTGGTATGGGTGTGGGGAAGCTAATGAAAGGAGAATGATTGGTTGTGGTAGCTGAAACCAGGGATTGATTAGGCAGGTGGGAAGGAGTCCCAGCAGAGGAGTTCAGTTCAGGAGAGAGGAGCTGAAGGAGAGAAGCAGTTGCAGGCTGAAAACCCTTGAGCAGGGAGGTCCCTAAAGTACTGAAGCAGGCTGAGATTCCTTGGGTGAGAGGAAGTCCCAAAAGTATTGAATTCACTGTGAAGCTGATGCAGGGGAAAACCGTTGGGTAGAAGGAGTCCCTAAAATATTGAACTCTCCTGAAGGTAAAGAGGATAGAAGGTAGAAACTGCTGCTTGGTGACTGAACTGTGATGATGAACTGAAAGAACTGTTTGTCTTGGGAATTGAATTGCTGTTTATTGGGTACTGGATAAAGAGCCCAGACTGGAGCCTGTAAGCCTGTATTGAATCCTGGTATGTGTTATGCTGCTATTGGAACTGTGTACTAGAAACCTGCATGGAATAAAAGACCTTAAGATTGAAGTTACTGGTGGACATCTATTTCTTCGTTGTACCGGGAGCCTGTAGCTGGAGGAGATTGTTCTATCCTTGGCTGCACAAGAGAGGTACCTGGTTACAACCTACAGACTTTTTTCTTCAAAGCCCCTGATGATAGCTTGACCATTTCGGGGCTTCATAAATCTTTCCAGTCTCTGGAACTCTCAAAGAATTATGGACTCTTACAACAGGTGTAGGAACGAGAGGTAGATTCTCCTTTGGGTTTAGTTAATTTTCTGAGGCTGTTGTAGGGGATCCTGGGACTGCCTATAATGCCAACTACTATGAATGCAAATTCGGGATTATTCATAGGGATTTTCTCTAGTACAAGCATTTAAGGCTAAGCTCATAAATTCTCCGGTTTGTGCAAAGTTTAGGAAAGCTGAGGGCACTTTGTTTCATGTTCTCTGGGCATGCATGCTTTTTGGGAGGAGATGGCTGATGATTTAAGTTGCTTATTAGGTTCATTCATCCAGCTTTTTTTTTTTTGCAGTGTGGACTTTGAACTGTGAAGGAGATCGGGGAGTACAGAGTAAAGGCCTTAAGATCTTTCTTCATAAGGAAGCATTTGTGGGGAAAAAGTGTATACTCCAGCAGTATCTTCAGGTGAAGGGGCCCACTCATTGGCAACGGAGGACTCAATTACATAGTTTTATGCTGTGTGAGGATAGGGAGGCTCATTTTACTAGTTAATGCTTAAAACGTTTTTTTGTATTTTTTAGCAATTTGAAATGCCTATATTCATTCTCTTACTCTGAGGATTAGGAGCCTGATTTTGAATAAAATGCAACCTTAAGAATCCATGGCATTAAGGCTTGATGGTGCACTCTGTCCCCGATGCACACCCTTTGATGTACTCACATGGGAGTGGGGGGCTGGAAAAGTATTTTTTGTGAGGTGATCTTAGTGTGTGTGAGAGTGAGACAGAGGGAGTGAAAGAGTATGTGTGTGTGTGAGAGAGAGAGAGACTGTGTGTGTGACAGATACAGTGAGACAGAGAGTGTGTGTGTGGAACTGAGTTCCATGACCCCCTCCTTCCCTTGCTCTCCTTCCGTCTGATGTGAGAGAGTGTGTGGGCAGGACCTCAGGGGCGGTCATTGAGACAGAGTGTATGTGTGTGTGAGACAGAGAGACAGACTGTGTGTCCGAGAGAGAGTGTGTGTGAGAGTGAGACAGAGGGAGTGAAAGAGTGTGTATGTGTGTGTGTGAGTGAGTGAGTGAGTGAGTGAGAGAGAGAGACTATGTGTGTGACAGAGAGTGTGTGTGTGGAACTGAGTTCCATGACCCCTCCTTCCCTTGCTCTCCTTCCATGTGAGGTTTAGGGCCCGCCCCCTCCCTCCCTCTTCGGTCCAACTTGAAGACAGGGAGCAGTGAAGTTAGCGATGGTCCCCTCCCTCCTTACCGTTGTTCCCTATTTCAACGCAATGGCCAGCACAGTGGTAACTGTGGAGGGAGGCTGTTCAGCGCGTCACAGCCGTCAGGCTGTCTCGAGCCTTTTCTGTTTTTTTTTTTGGCGGTCAACTATTTGCGCGAGGCAGTTGTGCGGGGGGGGGGGGGGGGGGGGGGGAAGAGGATCAACTGTGAGGTTTGTTTTTTCCTCTGGGTTTACGGCATAATGGGTCCAGTGACGTCAGCTGGGGCTTCGGAGCCCAGCAAAGAAAGTTACAGATACAGGCAGGCAGTCTAATAGAACGTTGGAGGTGAGAATTATTATATAGGATGTATTTATATCCCACATTATCCCCACAAACATGCAGGCTCAATGTGGCTTACAAAACCAGAGAGAGAGAGATCTCTGGGTGATATCAGATACAAATTAGAATTGAAGAGCAAATGTGCAAGAAAGAAAAGACACTTTACATAGAACATTACAAAAGAATGAGTCCAACCAGAATCCACGTTTGCATGCATGTAGGGGTTATAGTCCTACATAGGTCCTGTAGAAAATGTTTTTGCAAACAGATACGTTTTTAGTGCCTTACGAAAGAGAAGGTAGTCACTCAGACTGGTTATGGCTCTGGGAAGTGCATTCCAGTTGTGCGCACTGATGAAGTGAAAGCTTGACGCCTAAATAGAGCCTGGCTTACATCCTTTCTAGCTTGGGTAATGCAAGGTGAGATATAATCGAGATGTTGGGTCAGCATTTCTGGCAGGCAAGTCGATCATATTCAGCATGTGACTTGGTACATTTTGTTTGCTCTTCTTTGAACCTTTTCTATTTCCGCTATATCGTTTTTGAGATGTGGCAACCAGAATTGAATGCACCAAGATGAGGTTGCACCATGGAGCAATACAGAGGCATTATAGTATTCTTGGTCTTATGTACCATCCCTTTCCTAATAATTCCTAGGATCCTGTTTGTGGGTTGTTGTTTTTTTTCTGAAAACTCAGTAAATCTTAGGTATGACTTGGAAGCAGGTTACTATCCAGCTTATTTTCGAAAGTGATCGCTGGCCAGTTCCCGACATAAATCGGGAGATGGCCAGCGATCTCAGAAAAGCGGCGAAATTGGTATAATTGAAAGCCACTTTAATTACAACTTCACTGCTTTCCCGTCGCCTCGCCGGCGAAAGTTCAAAGGGGCGTGTCGGCGGCGAAGTGAAGGCGGGACATGGGCGGGTATGGGCGTAGCTACCAGATAGCCATAATGGAAAAAAAAACGGCATTAAGCAGTATTGTGCCGGGTTTACTTGGTCCTTTTATTTTCACGACCAAGCCTCAAAAAGTTGCCCCAACTCACCAGATAACCACTGGAGGGAATGGGGGATGACCTCCCCATACGCCCCCAGTGGTCACCAACCCCCTCCCACACTAAAAAAATAAAATTAAAACCCTTTTTTGCCAGCCTGTATGCAAGCCTCAAATGCTGTACCCACCTCCATGACAGCAGAATGTGTTCTATCCTCCGACAGCCTTTCCCTGGTTGTGAGTGTGACACCTTTTCTGTTAGGTGCACTGCAGAGTCACATCAACAATGCATTGTGGTGGGTGTAGGGTACTGGGCTGTACTCCCATGCTGCTTTTCCCCCTGCTAACTGGGTCAGAGTGTGCCCTGTTTTACTTCCGTTAGTCCATGAGGTAGTGGCCATTTTTGTAAGCCAGTTTTAGATCCCTTTCATGTGTTAGCCACGTTAGAGAACGTTACTTCTTACCTTGAATGTGGCTGAAAGAGGGCATTGTACAGCATTCTGCCAGCTCTGACCTACTGCTAATCTCAGTACCAGGGAGACTCGTTGCCAGTGGGGCACAACCTCTGATCTGCAGTTAACTGTGAGTAAACGTGCTTATTCAAATAAAGGACTTTTTCAAAGAGATTAGTCTTCAGGTGTCAACTGGTGTGCCAAGCTTATACAGCAGCAACAAGTCCTGTCCCTGGAGCACTTTTAGTGGGTTCTGCAGTGCACTTAGGGCAGGCGGACCCAGACCCACCCCCCCCCCCCCTACCTGTAACACTTGTGCTGGTAATGGGAGCCCTCCAAAACCCACTATACCCACATGTCTGGGATGCCCAGTTGGTGTCCTGGCATGTCAGGGGGACCAGTGCGCTACAAATGCTGGCTCCTCCCACGACCAAATGGCTTGGATTTCGCCGGGTTGGAGATGGCCGGCATTTTTTTCCATTATCGCTGAAAAACAAAACCAGCCATCTCAAACCCGGCGAAATCCAAGCCATTTGGCCGGGCTAAACCGTATTATCGAAAAAAAAATGGCCGGGCACCTTTTTCGATAATACGGTTCCAGCCAGCTGTAGCGCCGCCGCCACAATAGATCTCCAGCGAACTATTTGGCCGGCGACGTTCGATTATGCCCCTCCACGGTATGTTGTGTGTCTAAGTGCTTTGAAAATGAGCCCCTTTCTCACTACTAGGAGAGTGTTCCAAGGCTGGGGGCCAAAGTAGGTAAAGAGTCTCTTTCTGGTATATACCAGTCTTAGCTGATCTGGAAGTTTTTAGTTAATGATTATTGGAAGGATCTCAAAGTCGTACACAATACATAAGGGGTAAGACAACCCATCACATGTTGGGGCCTTGTTCTGGATGTTAAGTTGATAAGTAATATTATAGTATCCAAATATTTCCTATGCTGTATATTTAAGTATTGATAAATCAATTCACAGTCCAACTTAATAATTTCAATAATGGGGGTCATTCAAAAATGTGCCACATTGATATCACCCAACACTAAAAACTCAATTATCACAACAATGTACAATATAACAGTCTTCTGGATCTCAGTGGCAATTTTTTTCACACGGACCACTCAAGCCACAGTTTGCCTACTTCCTCTTTGGTCACTATTGATTACCATATAACTCCTTCATTGTACTATCAAGCTCAATTTTAAAAATGTTTTCTTTCTCTTAAATTTTATTTATAAGCTTAATGCAACTTATCACAGCATGGTATTTCTCCTGATTCATGTACAATAGTATCTTTCATCCCCTCACCCACCACATACTGCTCTCTTGGGTTTCTGAATCCCAAATGTATTTTCTCTACAATTGTTTTGCATTGAAATTTAGCATGAGCTTTCTTGGACAGCTCCTCTTTTTATTCACTTCTTCAGAAGTGTCTATTCTGTTGCAGATCCTAATATTATCTGATAAAAGACAATCCATTTCTGCCGCCCCTTTATACATTCATTCAGGAAAATATTTAACTGAAATATGTTGAAACATGTTTTCTAATATGTCAGCTAAAATACAGAATTTCCAGGGTTTTGCTGTCAGCACAAAACCCCTTATCATTCCACCCTATGTGTCCTTTTATTTAAATAATGTCCCAAAAAAAATCTTTGTGTTTTTCCTTCCCCAGCTACGATATTTACTCTGAAGAACACATTTGAATACATGCCAAATAGTTAGGTAAATATGAAAGTGGCAGGAAATGAAACATTTAGCACAGCTGTAAGCAGGTAAGAGGAGTCTGATTCAAACGCCACCGCCTGCTTTCTGGAATGGTCTGATGCACCAACTCACCTATTATAATTGGTGAACTAGTGCGTCATGGCCTTGTAATTGCTCATTACTGATGTCAGTACTTATTATGAAGCTGTAAGTGACAAGTGTCCATAGGGCTGTAAAGTGGAGGGCTAGCATTATAGCTTTGTTCTGCCAGAGTGAGTGATTTGTGATGACTGGAAGCTGCTTCAAAACTCTTATCAAGGGTAAATGACTTGTATATATGAGCTACGCAAAAAGCTTCTGGAAATGCCATGTTTATTATTTCCAACTCAATGGAAATTGGAAAGAATTGTACAAAAGGGGTCGAGAATGTCTGGCCATCTGTCTTTCCTGGGATAAAATAACTCTCCAAAAATTGAATAAAATGGGATGAAATTTGCCAGGAGGGGAAAACCAGTAAAAAGACACAAAGAGGGGCATAATCGAAAGGCACGCCCAAGTTTTTCAGAGGATGTCTCCGTGAAGGGGCGGGGAAACCTGTATTATCGAAACAAGATGGACGTCCATCTTTCGTTTCGATAATACGGTCGGGGATGCCCAAATCTGGAAATTTAGGTAGACCTTAGAGATGATTGTCCTTAGACTTGGTCGTTTCTGATTTTCGTGGTTAATGGAAACTAAGGACGCCCATCTCAGAAACGACCAAATGCAAGCCCTTTGGTCATGGGAGGAGCCAGCATTCGTAGTGCACTGGGCCCCAAGACATGCCAGGACACCAACGGGGGCACTGTAGTGGACTTCAGAAATTGCTCCCAGGTGCATAGTTTCCTTACCGTGTGTGCTGAGCCCCCCAAAACCCACTACCCACAACTGTACACCACTACATAAGTACATAAGTACATAAGTAGTGCCATACTGGGAAAGACCAAAGGTCCATCTAGCCCAGCATCCTGTCACCGACAGTGGCCAATCCAGGTCAAGGGCACCTGGCACGCTCCCCAAACGTAAAAACATTCCAGACAAGTTATACCTAAAAATGAGGAATTTTTCCAGTCCATTTAATAGCGGTCTATGGACTTGTCCTTTAGGAATCTATCTAACCCCTTTTTAAACTCCGTCAAGCTAACCGCCCGTACCACGTTCTCCGGCAATGAATTCCAGAGTCTAATTACACGTTGGGTGAAGAAAAATTTTCTCCGATTCGTTTTAAATTTACCACACTGTATCTTCAACTCATGCCCTCTAGTCCTAGTATTTTTGGATAGCGTGAACAGTCGCTTCACATCCACCCGATCCATTCCACTCATTATTTTATACACTTCTATCATATCTCCCCTCAGCCGTCTCTTCTCCAAGCTGAAAAGCCCTAGCCTTCTCAGCCTCTCTTCATAGGAAAGTCGTCCCATCCCCACTATCATTTTCGTCGCCCTTCGCTGTACCTTTTCCAATTCTACTATATCTTTTTTGAGATACGGAGACCAGTACTGAACACAATACTCCAGGTGCGGTCGCACCATGGAGCGATACAACGGCATTATAACATCCGCACACCTGGACTCCATACCCTTCCTAATAACACCCAACATTCTATTCGCTTTCCTAGCCGCAGCAGCACACTGAGCAGAAGGTTTCAGCGTATCATCGACGACGACACCCAGATCCCTTTCTTGATCCGTAACTCCTAACGCGGAACCTTGCAAGACGTAGCTATAATTCGGGTTCCTCTTACCCACATGCATCACTTTGCACTTGTCAACATTGAACTTCATCTGCCACTTGCACGCCCATTCTCCCAGTCTCGCAAGGTCCTCCTGTAATCGTTCACATTCCTCCTGCGACTTGACGACCCTGAATAATTTTGTGTCATCGGCGAATTTAATTACCTCACTAGTTATTCCCATCTCTAGGTCATTTATAAATACATTAAAAAGCAACGGACCCAGCACAGACCCCTGCGGGACCCCACTAACTACCCTCCTCCACTGAGAATACTGGCCACGCAATCCTACTCTCTGCTTCCTATCTTTCAACCAGTTCTTAATCCATAATAATACCCTACCTCCGATTCCATGACTCTGCAATTTCTTCAGGAGTCTTTCGTGCGGCACTTTGTCAAACGCCTTCTGAAAATCCAGATATACAATATCAACCGGCTCCCCATTGTCCACATGTTTGCTTACCCCCTCAAAAAAATGCATTAGATTGGTGAGGCAAGACTTCCCTTCACTAAATCCGTGTTGACTTTGTCTCATCAGTCCATGTTTTGTATATGCTCTGCAATTTTATTCTTAATAATAGCCTCCACCATCTTGCCCGGCACCGACGTCAGACTCACCGGTCTATAATTTCCCGGATCTCCTCTGGAACCTTTCTTAAAAATCGGAGTAACATTGGCTACCCTCCAGTCTTCCGGTATTACACTCGATTTTAGGGACAGATTGCATATTTCTAACAGTAGCTCCGCAAGTTCATTTTTTAGTTCTATTAATACTCTGGGATGAATACCATCAGGTCCCGGTGATTTACTACTCTTCAGCTTGCTGAACTGACCCATTACATCCTCCAAGGTTACAGAGAATTTGTTTAGTTTCTCCGACTCCCCCGCTTCAAATATTCTTTCCGGCACCGGTGTCCCCCCCAAATCCTCCTCGGTGAAGACCGAAGCAAAGAATTCATTTAATTTCTCCGCTACGGCTTTGTCCTCCTTGATCGCCCCTTTAACACCATTTTCGTCCAGCGGCCCAACCGACTCTTTGGCCGGTTTCCTGCTTTTAATGTACCATAGCCCTTAGGGGTGAAGGGGGCACCTAGATGTGGGTACAGTGGGTTTCTGGTGGGTTTTGGAGGGCTCACATTTACCACCACAAGTGTAACAGGTAGTGGGGGGGATGGGCCTGGGTCCGCCTGTCTGAAGTGCACTACACCCACTAAAACTGCTCCGGGGAACTGCATACTGCTGCGATGGACCTGACTATGACATTTGAGGTTGGCATACAGCCTGTCAAAAAATATTTTGAAAGGGTTTTTTTGAGGGTGGGAGGGGGTTAGTGACTACTGGGGGAGTAAGGGGAGGTCATCCCCGATTCCCTCTGGTGGTCATCTGGTCAGTTCGGGCACCTTTTCGTGGCTTGGTCGTAACAAAAAAAAATGACCAAGTAAAGTCGTCCAAGTGTTCGTCAGGGACGCCCTTCTTTATTCAATTATGGGTTGAGGACGCCCATGTGTTAGGCACGCCCAAGTCCCACCTTCGCTACGCCTCCAACATGGCCCTGTGAATTTTGGTCATCCCCGCAACAGAAAGCGGTTGGGGATGCCCAAAATTGGCTTTCGATTATGCCGATTTGGGCGAACCTGGGAGAAGGACGTCCATCTTCCGATTTGTGTCGAAAGATGGACGTTCTTCTCTTTCGAAAATAAGCCTGAAAGTGGCCAATATTCAGACCGTGGGAAGCAGCCTGGCTAACTTGCATGGTTGACAGTGAACACAGAAATTCAATGCAGGGCCATATCCGGTGACCAGCATTGAATTTCTGGGGATTTTTTTGGCTGCTGTGAACATAGCCAGTTAAGCTAATATTCATCAGCTGACTGGCTAAGTTATAGCATCCAAAGATAGACCTGCTATTTATATGGGTCTGTCTGGCCGCAAAACTCAGCCGATTGGCTCGGGTGACATAGCCAGAGACAGAGCTAGCCAAGATAGCTGGCTACCTCATGCTGAATATTAACACTTAGCCAGCTTAAAGCTATTTAACTAGCCAGGAGCTGTTCCTGGCTGGTTAAATAGTGCTGAATATCAGGGTGGGGGGGGAGGGAAAGAGTTCAAAAATGGGTTAAATTGAACTGTGGGTTCCAGAGATAAGCGACACCCCCCCCCCCCCCCCAAAAAAAAAAAAAAAAAAAAAAGACCCAGTGCATCTCTATGGAAGGAGTCGTACCTTCTGTAGCATACAAAAATTAATGGAATAGGATGAGACTTGGCATGTGAGAAAAAACAGGGAAGAGATATCCTGAGTTCAAAAATGGGCCGAATGGAACTAGGGATTCCAGAGAAATGAGCCCCCCTCCCTCCCCTGTAAAATATTGCCCAAGGCTTTTTTATGGGAAAAGGAGTTCCAGATTCTGTAACATAGAAACGTAGAGTGAAATATAGCAGTTAGAGCACAGGGCAATGCAATTTAAATGTTGGAATTTTCTATTCTTCCAAACTCCCAAATTGCTACATTCCCTGAAAAGTTATCCCCTTGTATATTCCCCTCTCTATCACACACCCCACAAACTGCCCCCACAAAACTGCCCTATCCCCAAAGACTGCCCCTGAAACTGTCCCACACCCCAAAAAATATCCCCTGAATTATCCTATCCCCTAAAACTATCTCTTGCAAACTGCCCCACTCCAAAAAAAAGCCCCAATTATCCCACCACCCTGTGAACTGTCCCCACCCCAAAAGCACCCCCTATAACTACCCCACACCCAAAAACTACCCTACCGATAACTACTACTACTACTATAAATCATTTCTATAGCGCTACCAGTCGTACGCAGCACTTCACAATTGAACATGAAGAAAAGACAGTCCCTGCTCAAAAGAGCTTACAATCTAAATCAGGACAGACAGACAGGACCAATAAGGGATAAGGGTAGGGCAGACAGAAGGACACATAGGGAAAGGGACTATTGAAGAGAGGAAGACAAGATAAAGGTTACGAGCAGGTGACAAGTTAGGAGTCAAAAGCAGCATCCAACAGGTAGGCCTTAGCCCGGATTTGAAGGCGGCCAGGGGTGGAGCTAGATGTAACTGCTCAGGAAGCCTATTCCAGGCATAAGGTGCAGCGAGATAAAAGGAACGGAGTCTGGAGTTAGCGATGGAGGAGAAGGGTGCAATTAGGAGAGATTTGCCTAGTGAACGGAGTTCCTGGGAAGGAGTGTAGTGAGAGATGAGGGTGGAGAGGTAATGAGGGGCTGCAGAGTGAATGCACTTATAGGTCAATAAGAGGAGCTTGAATTTTATACGGAAACGGATAGGGAGCCAGTGAAGTGACTTCAGGAGAGGGCTGATATGGGCATAACGACTTTGGCGAAATATTAGTCATGCAGCAGAATTTTGAACAGATTGAACTGACAAAATAGCCCTCAAAATGCCCGAAACCCAAAAACTACCTCTTTCAACTGCCCCACCACCCACAAATTGCTCCACCTCCATAACTAGAACTGCACAACTACTATATGGCCCTAACCCTCCCTCTCAAGCTTTCCACCCAAGTGCCCCCCAACCCCAGTTACCTCCCCCATAAGCACAAGACAAAACAGATATATAAATAAATATATATGTACACACATATAAACACATGCAACATGCACACCCCACAGATCCACGCAAAGGGAATGTTAGTATTTCCCTGTCACTTTATTTAATTTATCTGTATTTTCAATTCTACTCTGCAAACCACTTCAAGGATCATATCGTTTTCTTATTGGCTAGAGAGAATCCACGAAAGTGGAAAACTCAATAGATCCCACGAGGCGTAAAGGTAAAAACAAAAAAGGTGGGAATATAAAAGCCAGGCTATCCAAAGATTGGAACTAAACTGAAATTAAAATAACCAACGTTTAATAATTTTCAAACAAATGATAATAAAACAATTCCACATAAAAAGTGACTCGACACAAAGCTGTGTTTCGGCCGGCCATATGTATTGCCAAGTAACATATATTGCTGTGGGCAGGGTCATTTTAAGCCATTGCCAAATTTTGCACATACCTTGTGTCCACATGTTGGAGAGGGAGGGGGTGAGATGTTCTCAGGATTAAGGAGGTTAGGATTGCCAGCTATCCAGCTATTGTTCAGAAGTCTGCAGAATTTTGCATATAGGATTAGATTCCATATATCACCCCTAAAAAAATCAGTGCCAAAACAAAATACTCCTAGGCGTAGTCTATAAAGTATGCCTACAATTAGGTGCACTTTATAGACTACTCCTAAATTTCTGTGTGGTTTATAGTATATGCCGATCGCTCGTCCGTGGGACTAAGTTTAGTCACAGGGAGTTACGCCAAGTAAAACTTGGTGTAAATGCAGACGCCTAAATTAGGTGCAGATCGGGTGTATTCTATAACAACGTGCATAGATTCTAGAAATGCCCATGACTCGCCCATTCCATGCCCATGGGCACGCCCTTTTCAACTATGTGACTTAGAATTTACACGCATCACGTTGTAGAATACGCTTCGAAATCAAACAAAAGCAGAAGTGTCCCCTTAACAACAGTCCACAATACAGCATGCAAAAAAAGAAGAAGAAGGGAGCAGACCAGTGAGGTTCCAAGAAGGTGGGGTTTATTTAAAAAGGATGGTTAAAATGACTTGATGCAGTCCTGTGTTTTGGCGCCACATGCACCTGCTTCAGGAGTCAAATAAATTATTTCAGCCACAGAAGACAAGTAGCAAACGCTAGGGCAAATAAATCCAATAATATAGCATCTTAAATGACCTCATTTATTTTCCTCCATTCAAACATCTTTAGTTAGTTGGATAACGTGTATGGTCAATGATTTGTTGAAAAGGGGTTGAAATGGGTCAAATAGCGTTGACATCTATTCCAAAAGCTTCTGGTTTAGATTTAACTGTTCCTGCTAGTTATCACCCTGTTACGAATACACCCATTTTCACCAAGTTATTTGAATCTACCCCCCTAAGTTGCCTGAATCTTATCTACCCTATTCCATCCTAACGTCTAATTGTATTTGTTCCCTACCGGACTTGGCGATTGCCTTTACGGTACTGTGTAAGCCACATTGAGCCTGCAAATAGGTGGGAAAATATGGGATACAAATGTAACAAATAAATAAATAAATGTTGGCAAAGTACCAAGGCGATTTTCACCTTGGTACTTCATCAATATTTTGGATGCTGAATTATTGGCTGTTTTATTGGATGTGATTGCCCTAGCGTTTGCTGTTTGTTTTCTTTGGCTGAAATAATTTATTTGACTCCTGAAGCAGGCACATGTGTAGAATGTACTTAGACAGTTGTGTGCATAGATTCTAATTAATGCCAATTAGTGTCAATAATTTCTTGTTAATTGGTAATTATCAGTGCTAATTGGCTTGTTAATTAAAATACGCGCACAAATCCAGAATACGACTGGATTTGCACGCGCAACTTAAGTCATGCTATGTAGAATCCAGGGGAAAATGTCCAGAAGATAGGATAGGTAATATGTCTGGACATTTTTCTGAGTTAAAACCTCTATTTGCAGAGTACAGAAAATGCTGACGTCACCCATTGTGTGTCACGGAGCTCTGCACTCCCAAAATGAGAAACGAGTGTCTGATATATGCCCTGTGATCATTTTGTACTAATCTGGCTTTTGGTAAGTGAGCTAATAAAATGATTTTTGGAGGCCTAGTTCCCAGCCTGCCTTGACCTGGGTTTCACTGAAGGCAACTGATAGCATTTTTCTACACTACTCCCCCTTTCCCCACGTGAGTGAGCCAGCCTTGCCTGCCATTGTAGCTAGCAGGGTGTGGGAGCAGAAGACTGGAAGGTAACTCTAGTCACAGTAAAAGGGAAAGGGAAATGGGACTTGATATACCGCCTTTCTGAGGTTTTTGCAACTACATTCAAAGCGGTTTACATATATTCAGGTACTTCTTTTGTACCAGGGGCAATGGAGGGTTAAGTGACTTGCCCAGAGTCACAAGGAGCTGCAGTGGGAATCAAACTCGATTCCCCAGGATCATGGTCCACTGCACTAACCAGTAGGCTACTCCTTGTGGAGTAGCCTAGAGAGACACCAAGGGTGGTCCATCCCAATGCTGGAGATTGAAGGCCAATGAGTGAGGTTTTTCTCGTGGGCCCCAGCCATGTCTTAAACCAGCTCTAGCATATGTGCATTCTAGTAACTGATATATTCTAATCAATAAATAGAAAATAAAATTAATCAATAAATAGAAAATAAAATTACTTTTTCAACTTTTATTGTCTGGTTTCTGCTTTATTCTCTCTTCTTTTAACTCTTTTGCCAGGGCATATCTTCTCTCTCCATGTCGATCATTTATCTTCCTTCTGCATCCCTATCCACTCTGTCCAGTACTCTGTGTCCCTGCCCCTATCCTCCTGCTATGTTGAGCATCTTCCTTCTCTGTATCCTTATCCTTGCCCTGTTCACCATCTCTCCTTTGTGTCCATATCTCTCTCCTCCCTCCCCATTCCCAGAATTACTCTTCTTTCTCCTTATCCCTCCCCATGTTCATCTTCTCCCCTCATTCTACCCTTCCCTCACATCATCCACCCCCACCTCTACCTCTGGGGCCAGCATCTCTCCATCTTTCTTCCCTCCTGTCCTGTCCCCCACCCATCACCATAACCAGGAGCCAGCATCTATTGTCCTTCCCTATTGTCCTGCCTCCAGGGCCAGCATCTTTCTTCCTTTCCTCTTATCCCTGAATCTCCCATACCAGCATTTCTTTTCCTTCCCCTCTATCCCCCACCCCAGGGGCCAGCATTTCTTTTCCTTCCCTCCTGTCCCCCCATGTCCACCATCTTTTCTTTCCTTCCTGCTCCCTCCCTCATCCCCAGTGGCCACCATCTCTCCCTCTCTCTTCCCTTCCTCCTGCCCTCCTGCTGTCCCCCCACCCCCGGGTCCAGCAATTGTTCCTTTGCTTCCCTCCCTCCTGCCATGTGCGTGTTCTCTCCCCCCCCCCCCCCCCCAGTCCAGTATCTGGGTCCAGCATTGCTGTGCCTCCTACCCCAGAATCTCTTCTTCTCCCCCTCCTCTGCCTACCTTCCGCAGACCTGATTTCTTTTCCTTCCCTTCTGTCCCCCCACCCCTTCCTCCCTCACCCCAGTGGCCAGCATCTCTCCCTCTCTCTTTCCTTTCTCCTGCCCTCCAGCTGTTGTCTTACCTCTCTCCTCTGAGTCCAGCAATTGTCCCTTTGCTCCTCCTTCCAGGTCCAGCAATTGTCCATTTGCTTCCCTCCCTCATGTCATGTGCGTGCTCGCTTCCCCCCCCCCCCCCCCCGGTCCAGCAATTGTCCCTTTGTTTCTCTCCCTCCTGCCATATGCATGCTCACTCCACCCTGGTCCAATATGTAGGTCGAGCATTGCTGTGCCTCCTACCCAGACATCTCTTTTTCTCCCACTCCTCAGCCCACCATCCGCGGACCCAGCACTTCTCATTTTCCAAGCCCCCGGCGCACTGTGAACCTCGCCTGTCTGGCCGGCAGCATTGAAGATGCTCCTTCTGGCTGGTGCAGGCCTCCTCCCCTCTGCCGTGGACTGGACACCTCCTCTGATGCAACTTCGGTGGGCCAGCCATGGCAGAGGGGAGGACTGTATCAGCCAGGAGCACCTTCAACACTGCTGGCCAGACAGGCAAGACACACAGTTCACCAGAAGGGGTTTAGAAAGTGAGATACCAAACTGCCAGATAAGGGGAATAAAATCAGAGCATAACTGCAGGGGTGGGGAGCTGACCAAATGCGTGTGACACACGTATTTAGGTATGTGAGCTGGAGAAGGGGCCTAAATGTGTGTGTCACATGCCAAATGCATGTGACTTTTGGCATGTCTGAGAGAGGAGGTGATCTGAAAGAAGTTTTGGGGCTGTATAAGTGAAATTTCTGCATCTGGTGGGAGGTAGAAGAGAAATGAACCCCCTCCAAAAAATGCCCCAATACATTTCTATGGGAAAAGCAGTTCCAGTGAATCAGCATATGCATACTACAACATTGAAATTAAGAAAGTGCACCTTTCAAACTGTCTTCTCCTCTCATCTCCTCTCCTCTCCTGATCACAGACACATAGAAAGTACACATACATATACCCCAATGTTGGGCCTCCATACAACACTCCAGGCCTAATACTGCCTCCTCCAAGGTCTTGCACTCCCTCCTCACTACCAATACCCTTATGTCCCCAGGTATAGACTGTAAGAATTGTTCTAACACCACTGCCTGCAGTATATCCGCAGTTGTATGCCTCTCAGGTTCTAGCCACCTCTTAGCCAGGTCCAACAACTTGGTCGCCAGGGCCCTAGGGGATTCCTCTTTGCTCCATTGTGTGGCCCTAATTTGTCTCCGATAGGCCTGAGCACTCAGCCCATACCTATCCCTAATGGCATCCTTCAGTTTCATATAATCTGTTGCCTCTGCGGGTGGCAAATCCCAGAAAGCAACTAGAGCTTCCCTGGACAGGGAAGAAGCCAACCGAATGGCTCACTGTTCTGGAGGCCACCTCACCGCTCCGGCCACCCTCTCAAAGGCACATAAAAAGTCATCCACATTGTCCCCTTCTGACAACTTGCCCTAGGTAAGCCAATTCATTGACAAAGGTCCTCCTATACCTCCTTCAGGTGGACTCTGGCTCTGCTTTTCCGCTCCACCCGAGCTCCCCCAAGGACTGGGGCCCCTCTGCATGAAATCCTGGAACATGTCCAATGCTGCTGGACCCGAGTGGCTGCCAAAGATTCCCCGATCATCTTTTCTGCTAATTCCTGCTGTTTTTGGAATTGTAGCGTCATTCACGTAAAAATTTCCTTGGGATCCATACCTCTCTTGGGCCACCACCTGTGAGAAAGGAAAACACAGAGACCTCCAAGTGCGGCACCACTTCTTCATGTCCCTCTCCCAGGACCCACACTCACCACCTCCCTTGCCCCCCGATTCTGCTTACCAAAACCAGAGACGGGTCTGCGCCTGTCTCTGCATTGGCTCTCCCCACCTCGCTGAGGTTTCTTGGCCGCTGCTCCTTCGGACGGGCTCCCTGCCCCTTTCCACGTGGAAGTTCACTGACCGGATCCCACCACTGCCACCACTTGTGAAGGATCCCTCCACTCCCTTAAGGAAATCTCTGGCCCAAGTTTTATATATGATACTCCACTGAGATACAGCACCCTGTAATCCCCAGATGTGCCCTCTGACCTGGGGTACGTCAGCAGCACTATTTCAGCACAGCTCCCGAAATATGCAGTCAGGAAAATAACTCCAGCAGTTGCAAGAATGTAATTCCAAAAACAAAGTAAAAAAAAAAACCCCAGTAGTTTTAATAATGCAGTTCCGAAAGCAAAGTAGTTCAGGAATCTCAACAGCTTCAAAAATGTAGTTCATGAACACCCAGCTAAGAAATCCCCCCACCCCCCAGTTTCAATAATGCAGTTCCACACCAACAGGGCATGGAATCTCAACAGTCACAATGATGCAATTCAAAATAAGTAATTCCAAAAGCAAAAACCGTTCCAAAAAAGCAAGCAGCTCAAAGAAAACAAGCACTTCCAAACAGGCAGTTCAAAACAAGCAGCTTAAAAATCTCACCAACAGTTCAGAGGGAGAGACCCTCCAGGGGTCCCCCCTTCTCTGGCCAGCTCTATCTCCTGGCTTCCTCCCACTTGACCCCGTTGCTTCCTGGCTCCTCCATGATAGCCACTGCCTTCCCTTTTTTACTAAGACCCTGCACCAAGCGGTTACCTGCTGTTTGAACTTTCCACCTTTGGATCTTGCCAGAGCTGCAGTATCCATCGGCCCCTCTTGCCTCACATCCTCCTCCTTTTCTTCCCCCTTCCATTCCATGGGCTCCTTGCCCCACCCATTCTCCAGCTGATCCTCCTCCCCCTGATCAGCTCTGCTTAGAGGCTCCCTCTCCATTCCTATCTTCCCGACCATGTCTTGGGTTTCACCTTTACCTGCCTTTCCCTTGGGCTCCACTGGGGGCTGCTGGGATAGGAAGTCTTTGAATCTCCTCCTCAAGGGTTGCTGGGAATCGTAGTTTTTACCCTGCCTCCAGCCCTCTGGGGAAAATGATCTATGCTTTCTCCTGACATGTGGAACTCCCTGAGCTAAGAATCTGGGTTGTCCCCTCCTTTGGGCCTTATCTTCTCCTCTGCCGGTACCCCCCCCCCCCCCCCCCTTTCTGTTCCCTTATCCCCTTCTTCACAGCATTTATTCATGCGGTATATGATATTAAATGAAACAAATTCTTATGTTAGATAGAGTTCTTGAAAATAACTTGCATTTGTCCAGAAAACAGTTTTTTATATTTAACAGGTTTTGGAACTCACCTCTTCAATTGCATAAGCCATGTTTTACATGCTTTTCCCACTTGTTATTCTTTGCAAACCATGTACCAAATGAAAAAAGCATGTGGGCCTCAGGAATAGGTATGAAACGCAATCTTTATTGAACGACTCAACACAGGCCGTGTTTCGGTGTATTCCTGCTTCAGGGGTCAGCAGTAATTATAATCCAAGGAATATCAGTAAGTCACAGTCCAAGGTATATCCAATAGAAAAGCACTCACAGCTCCATTCAGGCTCCACCTGAAACCGTAGCCAGTTGCCCAGTATCTCCTCAGCATTCATATTCATGCTTCTATATCTGCTAAATGCACAGGCTCTATTATATCTCCAGGACCTGGGCTTGAAGGATTAATTTTTGGACAGCTATGTATTTTTTTGTGGTTTTCCTTCCTCATTGGTCAAGCTTTTCCTGTTATTTGTGCTACTTACTTGGCACTATTTAACTTGCTTATGCTTGGTTAGTGTTTATGCAGTAGGACTCCTGATGAAGGCTTCTTAGCCAAAACACGGCCTGTGTTGGTCCACCGCTAATCAAGTTTTTGTATTTCAATCTATATTGGAAATTGAGTACTTACCAACTACCATCCTGTTTCATCTGTTTGGTCATTCCCACTGGTAGTTTGTTTCTGCTTGTTTTTTGTGGGAATGTTTTAGTTTTCTTCTCCTATTGTGTTTATTAAAGCTTCATGCCCAACTGCCACCCACAGTACCACATATGGTTCTGGTAATGCGATTTGAGCTTCTCTGGTTTAAAGGGAAGGGAGGGAAATGGGACTTGATATACCGCCTTTCTGTGGTATTTTGCAACTACATTCAAAGCGGTTTACATATATATACAGGTACTTATTTTGAACCTGGGGCAATGGAGGGTTAAGTGACTTGCCCAGAGTCACAAGGAGCTGCAGTGGGAATCGAACCCAGTTCCCCAGGATCAAAGTCCACTGCACTAACCACTTGGCTACTCCTCCACTAAATTCACTAACCTCAAGGGCTCTGGGCCTTGTGACAGCATAGCACCAAAACTTTGGGTTAAAGGGATTATTCCTACCCTTGTTAGGGATCAGAAACACTACAGATATAGCCAAACAGGCAGGTTTTTTTGTTTGTTTGTGGTGTGCACTAGTGGGAGAAAGTGTTGTGAACTAGAATGAAAAGGCTACTCCAGGCCTTAGTGGAGGGGCAACAACAGCAGCTGTTCCTGCAGAACATTGTGCTGAGGTACAGTGAACAGCTCAAGTGACCAAAATACTGCAAAGGCCGGTGCCCTAGGCACACTCATCATTCCTGGTATTACCGAAGATGACCGCTGAAGATGCTCCAGATTATTTTTTAGTGAACTTTGAAAGACCTGCTAGAATGGCTGGCTGGCCAGAGGCAACATGGACCACTTATTTAGGAAATCTTTTAACTGATAGCAGCCAAGCTGCATTCCAGGATGCTAACCCAGATGGGAGAGCTACATATGCAGAGGTCAAGACTGCCATCTTGGAATGGGCAGAAGCATACTGGCAGCTATTCAGGAAGGAGTCCTTTTGTCCAAAGAAATGTCATTGAAGCTTCTTTTGCAGATTTAAGAGTGTTGCCTGGAGATGGTTGCAACCAGAGGCTAAGATGAAAGGTTGTTCTGCTGGAACAGTTCATATAGAGTTTGCCCTTGCCAATGAGACAATGGGTGCCCTTGCTAGCAAGTCAGACTGACAATAGAGGGTGATGGACTGGAGGTGGCAGAAGTTTTCCACCAAGCTCAACCAGCCTGGAACCCTCCAAGGAGAGGAAGCCACCATTGAATTCCAGGAAACAGATGGACAAAGCTGTGCTCAAAAGCTTCAGGGAATGACACTTACCCCTGATCCCAGGAGACAGAAAAGGAAGTCAGAGCACTTAGGGTTGCTTTCACTAAGGACCCAGCACCTGGCACCAGCCCGAATGCAGAATCTGAATCTATCCACATGCTTTAATTGCACAGACCAGGAACACTTTGCTAGAGACTGTGTGAGAGGACCCTTTGAAAGTGAGTATAATTAGTAAGCATTCCTGCAATTTCATGGATGCACCTCTCCTCAAGACATGAAACTTTGTACATGTAGTGGAACTGGAAGGGACTTCCCTCCAGACAATGGATTCAGGGAGCATGAAGACTCTCATTCAGAGGGAAATCATGTTAACTGCAAGTGGGCAGTGACGTTATCTTGTGTTCATGGGGACCAGAGTCAATACCCCACTGCTCAAGTCATGATAACAATGCCAGTGAGACAAGCAACAACAGAAGTTGCAGTGTTACTTTGGTTCCTTTATCTGATTGTCCTGGGTCGGGATTCCCCAATCTCACAGCTGTATGGACTTAGCTAAACACATTGCATGGAAAGACAAGAGAGGAATCCTTCCCTGAGAGTAGCCTAATGGTTAGTGCAGCAGGCTTTAATCCTGGGTTTGTTTCCCACTGCAGCTCCTTGTGATCTTAGGCAAGTCACTTAACCCTCCATTGCCCCAGGTACAAAAAAAAACCTAGATTGTGAGCCCTCTATGGGACAGAATAAGTACCTGCATATAATGTGTACAGCACTGCGTACATCTAGTAGCGCTAGAGAAATAATTAGTAGCAGCAGTAGCAGATCCCAACCTATATGTGAAGAACTCTAGTGACAAACCCCGGCATTAATGTTGGATAGAAAAGTTACACTTTACTCAGAATTCAGGGTTCACTCTGGATAGGGACCTTGAGGCAGAGAAGGATACCTAGGATACCCCAGATCCATTAGCTTATCTGAGTGGACTGGGGAGGGAAATTCTGGAAATTTCAAGAGGGCTCAATGGAAGACAAGTCCTTTAGGGAGGCCTGAGCTAAGGTACTAGCAGTAGATGGGAAACCTGTATGTAAACAAGACATCTCTAAGGTTGGTCTCCTATATTTCATAATGAATTATGACTTTTTATATAGGTGGTCAAAGGCATTCTAGAAGGAGAGGAGGTAGAACATTTATTAGTACCTCAGCCCTATTGTAGGCAAGTAATGTATCTGGCCTACAGTCATTTATTAGGGGGTCACTTGGGGGAAGAAAAAAAACAAAAATGTATCATAACTTGGTTCTGCTGGCCGGGATTATATAAAGTACAGTTGTACTGTCAATCATGCCAAACCTACCAGTTGAACAATCTTGGAAGGGCTCCACCTACCCCTCTCATGCCCATGCCCATCATCAAGACCTTGTTCAAAAGAGTGGCCATGGATTTTGTGGTGCCATTAGAGAGAACCGCATGAGAGAACAAATATATTCTGATTATCCTGGACTATGCAACCTGTAATCCAGAAGTCATTGCTCTAAACAATATGAAAACAACCATGCTCTGTGGGAAGTCTTTTCTCGAATAGAAATGCTCAAAGAGATCCTCACTCACCAGAGGACTTCTTTTATGTGTTGTACGCCACATTGAGCCTGCCGATGGGTGGGAATATTGTGGGATATAAATGCTATAAATAAATAAATGTCACAGGTTATGAAGCAAGTTTGCACCTTGTTGAAAGTAAAGATACTGCAAACCTTGGAATACCATCCCCAGACCGATGGCCTGGTTGAGCACACCAACAAAATCCTTAAGCAAATCTTGAAAATGTTTGTTGCTGTGGGTGGGAAAGATAGGGATATCCTACTTCCCTATATGCTGTTTGCCATCCAGGAAATGCCCCAGATTTCAACTGGGCTTTCTCTCTTTAACTTACTTCATGGAAGGAGACACAGGGGAATCCTAGATGTCATCAGAGAAACCTGGGAAGAACCTACCAAGGACAAAACCTGGTGGAATATGTATTGTAAATACAAGAGAAGCTGAAGGTAACACTGTAACATCTGTTCTGGAGAAGGCCCATGAGGGGCAAGCCCAGGCATATAATCGTTCAGTAGTCCAAAGGATCTTCCAGCCAGAAGACAGAGTTCTGGTACTCCTGCCCTCTTCAGAGAGCAAGTCGCTATGCAAATGGCAAGGGCCCTATGATGTAGCTGAGAAAGTAGAACCCGTCAACTACAAGATGGCTCAACTAGATACATGAAATAAAGTAAAGGTCTTCCATGTTGTGAACCTACTAAGGACTCCTATGACTGTAGCATTGGTCCAGGAAGATGATTTTGGATCTGAGATCCCGTCAAAACCAAGCCCTTCCTGTTTGGAGACCAGCCCTCAGCCCTCCAGAAAGCAGATTTGGAGCAACTGGTTTGCCAGAATAGGGGTGCCTTTCTAGTATCCCAGGCTGAATATACCTCGCATCCCATGACATTATCACAGACCTTGGAGTGTTGGTCCGACAGCACCCATATCAGATTTCAAGGGCCCTTGAGACAGGCTGTGGCTAAAGAAGTTTCCAAGTTTATTAAAAAATGTAATATACCACATAATAAGGGAGCTTTCAAGGTAGTTTACAATAGTGCATAAAATTTAGTAAAAACAAAGAGAGAAAAGAAATACATCAATAAATAAGAAAGCAAAAAGATGAAGAAAGTATTTATGAAGCAAGACCAAACACTGCAAACCAAAAGGTAACATAGAGGGGCGCTACAACTGGCCAGAACCGTATTATCGAAAAAAATGGCTGGCCATCTTTTTGTTCGATAATACGGTTTAGCCCGGCTAAATGCTTTGGATGTCACTGGGTTTGAGATGGCCGTTTTTGTTTTTCAGCGATAATAGAAAAAAATGCCGGCCATCTCCAACCAAGCGACATACAGGCATTTGGTCATGGGAGGAGCCAGCATTTGTAGTGCACTGGTCCCCCTCACATGCCAGGACACCAACTGGGCACCCTAGGGGTCAGTGCAGTGGACTTCAGAAACAGCTCCCACATAAATAGCTGCTTTACTTTGGGTGCTGAGCCCCCCAACCCCCCCCCCAAAACCCACTACCCACAAATGTACAACACTACCGTAGCTCTTAGGGGTGAAGGGGGCAACTACATGTGGGTACAGTGGGTTTTGGAGGGCTCCCATTACCAGCACAAGTGTTACAGGTAGGGGGGGTGGGCCTGGGTCCGCCTGCCTTAAGTGCACTGCGGTACCCGCTAAAAGTGCTCCAGGGGCCTGCATACATGCAGGCCTCTAGGACTTGTTGCTGCTGTACTGCAGATCAGAGGTTGTGCCCCACTGGCAAAGAGTCTCCCTGGTACTGAGATTAGCAGTAGGTCAGAGCTGTTAGAATGGTTTACAATGCCCTCTTTCAGCCACATTCAAGTTAAGAACTAAGTACTCTAACGTGGGTAACGCATGAAAGGGATCTAAAACTGGCTTACAAAAATGGCCACTACCTCATGGACTACCAGAAACACAACAGGGCACACTCTGACCCAGTTAGCAGGGGGAAAAGCACCATGGGAGTAGAGCCTAAAAAAAGGTGGGAAAATGTGGGATACAAATGCAATAAATATAGGCCACTACCCTACACCCACCACAATGCATTGCTGATGTGACTCTGCAATGCACCTAACAGAAAAGGTGTCACACTCACCCGAGAGCCAAATCACAACCAGGGAAAGGCTGTCAGAGGATAGAACACATTCTACTGTCATGGAGGTGGGTACGGCATTTGAGGCTGGCATACAGGCTGGCAAAAAAGGTTTTTATTTTTATTTTTTTAGTATGGCAGGAGGTTGGTGACCACTGGGGGAGTATGGGGAGGTCATCCCCCATTCCCTCCAGTGCTCATCTGGTGAGTTGGGGCACCTCTTTGAGGCTTGGTCGTGAAAATAAAAGGACCAAGTAAACCCGGCGAAATACTGCTTAACGCCGTTTTTTTTCCATTATCAGTGAAAGCCACTATCTGGTAGCCACGCCCATACCGCCCATGTCCCGCCTTCGCTTCACAGCTGACACGCCCCTTTGAACTTTTGCCGGAGAGGCGATGGGAAAGCGGCGATGCTGTCAAAAAAGCAGCTTTCGATTATACCGATTTCGCTGCTTTTCCGAGATCGCCAGCCATCTCCCGATTTGTGTCGGGAAATGGCCGGCGATCACTTTCAATTATGAGCTGGATAGTAACATAGTAGATGACAGCAGAAAAAGACCTGCACGGTCCATCCAGTCTGTCCAACAAGATAACTCATATGTGCTACTTTTTGTGTATACCCTACTTTGATTTGTAACTATGCTCTTCAGGGCACAGACCGTATAAGTCTGCCCAGCACTATCCCCGCCTCCCAACCACCAGCACCGCCTCCCAACCACCGGCTCTGGCACAGACCGTATAAGTCTGCCCAGCACTATCCCTGCCTCCCATCACCGGCTCTGGCACAGACCGTATAAGTCTGCCCAGCACTATCCCTGCCTCCCATCCACAAGCCCCGCCTCCCAACCACCGGCTCTGGCACAGACCATATAAGTCTGCCCAGCACTATCCCCGCCTCCCAACCACAAGCCCCGCCTCCCAACCACCGGCTCTGGCACAGACCGTATAAGTCTGCCCAGCACTATCCCCGCCTCCCAACCACCAGTCCTGTCTCCCACCACTGGCTCTGGCACCCTATCTCGACTGAGCTCCTGAGGATCCATTCCTTCTGAACAGGATTCCTTTATGTTTATCCCATGCATGTTTAAAATCCGTTACCGTTTTCATCTCCACCACCTCCCGCGGGAGGGCATTCCAGCATCCACTACTCTCTCCGTGAAAAAATACTTCCTGACATTTTTCTTGAGTCTGCCCCCCTTCAATCTCATTTTATGTCCTCTCGTTCTACCGCCTTCGCATCTCTGGAAAAGGTTCGTTTGCGGATTAATACCTTTCAAATATTTGAACGTCTGTATCATATCACACCTGTTTCTCCTTTCCTCCAGAGTATACATGTTTAGTTCAGCAAGTCTCTCCTCATACATCTTGTAACGCAAATCCCATACCATTCTCATAGCTTTTCTTTGCATAGCTTCAATTCTATTTACATCCTTCGCAAGATACGGCCTCCAAAACTGAACATAATACGCAAGGTGGGGCCTCACCAACGACTTACACAGGGGCATCAACACCCCCTTTCTTCTGCTGGTCACACCTCTCTCTGTACAGCCTAACAACCTTCTAGCTACAGTCACCGCCTTGTCACACTGTTTCGTCGCCTTCAAATTTTCAGATACTATCACCCCAAGATCACTCTCCCCGTCCGTACCTATCAGACTCTCCCC
Source organism: Microcaecilia unicolor (assembly GCF_901765095.1). NCBI lineage: Eukaryota > Metazoa > Chordata > Amphibia > Gymnophiona > Siphonopidae > Microcaecilia > Microcaecilia unicolor. The sequence continues at coordinate 508,070,189 of NC_044031.1, forward strand.
GCCTAACACATACGTCTCCCATGGATTTCTATTCCCTAAGTGCATCACTTTGCGTTTCTTCGCATTGAATTTTAATTGCCAAACCTTAGACCATTCTTCTAGCTTCCTCAGATCCTTCTTCATGTTTTCCACTCCCTCCCGGGTGTCCACTCTGTTACAGATCTTAGTATCATCCGCAAATAGGCAAACGTTACCTTCTAACCCTTCGGCAATGTCACTCACAAATATGTTGAACAGAATCAGCCCCAGCATCAATCCCTGAGGCACTCCACTACTCACTTTTGTTAATAATAATGAACATGCTACAGAAATATAATGAGAAACTGTTGAACAGTATAAAGTTCCTATGGTCAGTGAAGTGCAAGTATTAAGGCAAAAAGACCTATGAGTCACAAACCTGTGAAAGCAATGGGGGAGTCATAGAATCAACCTTGAGCTGAGCAGCCTGGTGTGAAGCAGAGAAAGTCTGTGCTGGGAACAGAATGGAATGTTGATTGCAGACATTTGTAGATAAGGAATGAATGTGAGAACAAGCTTCAAAGGAAAGGGTTGCTGACGTGCACACATTGGGTGCAGTGTGAATGTAAGTGTATTTAAACTGAGGAGAAGATAAGTATCTTAAGCAAAGCAAGAGCAGAGCTGAGCAAGCATATATCTCTGTATTACTGCTAAACAAATATACAGTATATCTCTGTATTATTGCTAAAAATATCTTATGTAAACAGACTTTGCTTCCAGTGTGGTGTTCCCCCACTGCCTCTGTCCGACGGAGGACAGTTGAAAAAATAAAAATATTTTGATTATTCTTTTTATAACAGGTGTCAGTTTCTTTGTTTACACACATATAGGGTGTAAATAAACACTTTTCCCTCCTCCGATTCCATTCACCACCACCCTCTGGCGTCTGTCCGTCAACCAGTTCCTAATCCAGTTCACCACTTCGGGTCCTATCTTCAGCCCATCCAGTTTATTTAAGAGCCTCCTGTGGGGAACCGTGTCAAAAGCTTTGCTGAAATCTAAGTAGATTACGTCCATATCTCGTCCCTGATTTAATTCTCCTGTCACCCAATCAAAGAACTCAATGAGATTCGTTTGGCACGATTTCCCTTTGGTAAAACCATGTTGTCTCGGATCTTGCAACTTATTGGCTTCCAGGAAATTCACTATCCTTTCCTTCAGCATCGCTTCTATTACTTTTCCAATAACCGAAGTGAGGCTTACCGGCCTGTAGTTTCCATCTTCTTCCCTATCACCACTTTTGTGAAGAGGGACCACATCCACTGTTCTCCAATCCCTCAGAACTTCTCCCGTCTGCAAGGATATATTAAATCTTTAAAAGGACCCACCAAAACCTCACTGAGCGCCCTCAATATCCTGGGGTGGATCCCGTCCGGTCCCATGGCTTTGTCCACCTTTAGCTTTTCAAGTTGTTGATACACACTCACTTCTGTGAACGGTGCTCTATCCACTTCATTCTCATTTGTACTTTTTCCAGTCCATCGCGGTCCTTCTCCAGGATTTTCTTCTGTGAAAACAGAACAAAAGTATCTATTTAGCAAATTTGCTTTTTCTTCATCATTTTCCAAATAGCGGTTCGCAGTATCTTTTAGTCTCATAATTCCCTTTTTAGTCATTCTCCTTTCACTAATATACCTGAAGAAATTTTTGTCACCCCTCCTTACATTTCTAGCCATTTGTTCTTCCGCTTGCGCTTTCACCAGACGTATGTATCTCTCTTTTGGCTTCTTTCAGTTTCATCCGGTATTCCTCCCCGTGTTCCTTTTCTTGAGTCTCACTATCAGAACTGGGGCTAAATAAAAGTTTTCAAACCTGATTTGAACTTATCTAATTAATTTTCTAGACAAAGATGTTGTAGAAGAGCGTTCCAAAGAGAAGGGGTCATGACATGAAAAATACAGGTCCTAACACAATCATAACATAAACATCAAAGTGAAGGAATGACAGGTTTGACTGTGAGGCGCGAAGGGAATGAACAGGAAGATATAGGATCAACAAACGAGAGAGATAGGGAGGTGAACCAGAATGGTGGGCTTTATATACTAGCATCAGTAACTTAAAAGTGATTCTATGGGTCAAAGGTAACCAAATGTCCTCTCTCATAAGAACATAAGAATAGCCATACTGGGTCAGACCAACGGTCCATCTAGCCTAGTATCCTGTTTCCAACAGTGGCCAAGCAAGGTCACAAGTACCTGGCAGGAACCCAAAAGTACCTGGCAGAAACTCTCAATAATGGTGTAAAGTGATGATATTTACCAAAGCCAGTTAGCAGTTTGATATCCAAATTCTGGACTCGCAGAAGATTGCGAAGATCAGTATAATGTATGCCCTGGAGTAGATTATTGCAGTAATCTAGGGTAGAAATGACTAGTGAGTGTATGAAAATTTGTAAAGAGTTTGGGCATACAGCCAAATTTAGGACTGACAACAGCAGTGAATCTTGGAACATAGCCAGTATAATCGTAGTGCAATCCACCTGGTGAACAAACCTGTCTTCCAAAGAATGCAGAGTTTCAGTGGACTGTATGTCCAGACTACTGAGGAAGGCTTTCAGCCAAAATGTGGACCATGTAGAGTCCACACGTCAGTGAATGTTGTGATAAACACAGGTTTGTCCTACCCCAAGGAAGCCGCCAGAGGGCGCTCTTCTACAAGAAACTGGGAAAATGCCATGATAGAGCCAGTAGAAGGAGCTCCAAGGGAATATCTGGGTTATACCCTGAAGGGACAGCTAGAGGGCGCTCATGTCATAGGATCAGCTTTTCCCTATGGAGACCACCAGGTGGAGCTATCGAAGTGGGGGAGGGAAAGGTAGAGAAGGAGAGTTCTAGACTGAGACCTGACTGGAACCAAGGGGGCAGGGCCTAAAGAGGTGGGGAGGATTATTGATCACCTCATAAATTCCTTTCTCCCAGTGGAGAGAGGGAGGAGGAGAAGCCTAATGTTTGCTGCTTGATGGGGACAGTCAGATGCCTAATGTTTGCTGCTTGATGGGGAAGCCAGATGCCTAATGTTTACTGCTTGATGGGGTATGCCTGGGAGAGAAGGTCTCAAGGAAGGAGAGCCAGGAGGAGCCTCTCAAAACCAGGAAGGTACTAAATGCCCTGATGTTATAAGGCTGTTGGCGCTGATAATTGGCTAAGTGTCTTGATGCTATGCAGCTAATAATCCTGGCAGGTTGCTGAAGAGTTCAAGCAGGGTCTGTGATGAAATGCTCTGATGTTACAAAGCTGTTGCAACTGATAATTGGCTAAGTAGTGGGAGCAGTGTCCTAAGAGACTGAGCACACATTAAGGACCTCTTGGAGAGGTATTCTGGACTGTGTTAAAGGGCCAAGTGCACAATGAAGGTTAGGAATTGTGTGACTAAAGCTTAAGCCAAATAAAATTCTTAATTATAAGAAGCATTGGAGTTGCTGTGTGTTTGTCAATGAAACCTGTTAGGAGAAGAACAGAGGGTGATGATCATTTACAAAGAGGGCTGGAACCTGTGAGTGTTGAATGAATGCCGGACAGTGGAGTAAAGCTTTCCACCCTCGTGGTACTTGGGAGGAAGCAAAGCAGCGTTAGCCCTGGCTGGGTCCTGGAAGGGTGACCCGGTTACAATGTATATCCATTATTTTGGATGTTCTAATTCCAAGGGAACATAATAAAGACATATCCTGTTTCATTGCCTTGGTCATTCCCACTCTTTTTGCTTGCTTGTGTTGACTTTTGTGGGATTGTCTTTCTTTTTCTTGGACTCCTAAGCCAGATGAAGCATTTTTTTAATTGACTTCAGGCAAAAGGAATGCCAAGAGTGGATGAATTAATCGAAAGACTGGGAGACGCCCAGTTTATTTCAATGCTAAACCTGACCGAAGATTGGCAGGTGCCCCTTATTCCAGTTGCCAAGGAGAAGATGGCCTTCTTAACACCTCAGGGATTGTTCCATTTTATGTTGCTGACCATCAGACTGCATGGAGTTTCTGCTACATTCCAGCACCTGGTTGATTACTTGCTGAAATTGCATGATGGGTATGCAACTACATATCTGGATGACATTATAATCTACAGTAAAGACTGCAAGACTCATTTGATCCAGGTAAAAGCAGTAATGGACAGTCTGGAGCAGTTGATTTAATTGCAAACCCTAAGAAATGTTTCCTCAGAGGTCAGGAGTATTGGGGTATTCCATTGGGAAAAGACACATAAGATCCAAGATGCAAAAAGTGAAGGCATTACTGAAGTACATGTGCCTAAGTCCATGAAGCAAATTCATGCTTTCCTGGGATTAGTTAGTTATTACCAGTTGTTCATTACAGTTTTTGCTGAGACGGTGGATCTGCAGAGTCTCCTTCTACAGAAGAAGACCCCTGATAAGGTTTGCTGGCCTTCTGAGCTGGACACTGCCTTCCAAACCTTGAGAGGTGCCCTCTGCTCTGAACCAATCTTGATAACTCCTGACTTCAACTCACCATTTGTAGCGCAACATGATGTATCCAGGGCTGCCAAGAGAGGGGACAGGGGGCAAAATTCCCCAGGCCCAGCCTCCAAGGGGAGCTCAGCGCTGGGGTCTTCTGCTCCTGATGGGACCCGGGTTACCGCATCCCGACAGGAACAGGAGAGAGAGAACTCCGGCACCAGGTCCCCCCTTGGAGGCTGGGGAGGAGCAGACTCAGCAGGGCTTTGGGCCAGGGCCTCTGGTTTGGCTGGCGGAGGTCCCCCCCTGAGCAAAAAGGTCTTCTTCCAGCGCTGCTCTTCACTCTGCCGCATTGCCTGCCAAGTGGCTGCTTTTCCCCTCAGGCTGCTCATGCTCGGTTTTGAAACCGAGCATGTGCGATGTGAGAGAAAAAGCAGCCGCAGAGGCAGGGCAGGCAATGTGGTAGAGTGATAAGCAGCGCTGGAGGAAGACTTCTGCTGGCGGGGCCTCGGGATCCCTGCCAGCCAAGGTGTTTGGAGTTGCGGTGGGGGGGGGGCAGCAGCAGTGATCCTGGGGAGGTGGCAGCGATGATGATCCTAGGTGGGGAGGGGGCAGCAGCCCTGCCCCAGGCCTGGCTCAGTCTCTTGGCAGCCCTGGATGCATCTGATGTGGGCCTCAGTGCAGACTGGGGATGCCTATGTTTCTCTATCTGCATTACTGGCTGATCAAGCATTGCAACTCATGAAGGGGCAGAAAGATCTGTTCATTCAACCATTCAGCTGTTGGAGTTACTAGAGTTCATCATAATTTATCCCAAGTCACATCTAAAACTAACACAAAAATTGGAATTCCTAGGACTCTTGCTAGACACAACTCAAGCAACTGCCTTTCTTTCACAGCAAAGATATAATCAATTTGATTTTCACTGTGGAGGAAATTCAGGAAAGTCAGTAAGTATTAGCTGATAAAATGGTGAGGATGCTAGTCCACATTACTCTCACTTCCTGATGCAGATCTTGCCCAATTTTTTTTAAATCTAAAGTGTTAACACTACAACAGAACTTCTCTTCTGTCCCAATTCCAGCCTGACACATGCCCATAGTGTGGTAACATCTACTCAACTGACTCACCAAACAATTGCTACCCTGAGCTTTCTTTGAATTCCCAGGAAACTTTCCTTCTACTTCTTTTTTTTTTTTTTTTTTTATTTGGTCATTTTCCAAACCCATCCAATCAGCATGAGTCACTACCTGCCTTCTTGATCCATTCCCTCTACTTGAATTAGGATACTCTATCATGGCTTGATTTCTTTAGCAACACTCCTTATTAATCACAGCTTAGTCTCAGGAATGGTTCCAACTCCCTGGAAGAAAGTGCTTATTCACCCAATATTAAAAAAAGAAAAAATCTTGATTTATCAGTTGCTTCTATTATCCAATCTCCAATTTAAGCTATGTTTCCAAACTGGAAGAATGATTTGTGTTCGAACAGCTGCTTCAATACATTGATCAAACACATGTTCTTCATCCACAGCAATCCGGATTTCACCCAGAACATAGCAGAGGAACAGTTAATCACTTTTCTGCTTAATGACCTTTTCTCTTCTATTGACAATGGTACGGATGCCCTTGTTGTTTCATTAGATTTTTCAGCAGCCCTTGATCTTGTCAATCACAACATTCTTTTAATCTGACTGGCTGGTATTGGTCTCTTCAGTAATGTCCTTCAAGGTCCTTTTTTGTCAGGGATAGAACCTTCAATGTTGGTCTGCTGGCCTGCACCTCAAATCCTCATTACCTAAAGTTGTGGTGTGCTTTGGAGATCAGTATTGGCCTGGTTATTTTAAAATATTTTTCTGAGTCTGTTGACATACTTTGTTCAAGATCTTGGGGTTAATGCATTTTAATACGTAGATGATATACAGCTGATTCATTACACTGACTCACTTTCGCCAGACATATCATCATTTCTAATTGCCTTAAATTCAAAATCATCTTGGTTACAAGAGAACCATCCTCTAGTGAATCATTCCAAAACACAGCATCCTCGATTACTGGTGGTTTCTTCTGTCCACAATTTATCCCTTTAATCCTTAATGCACAAATCACCACAGTCACATATTTTATTTTATTTTATTTTATTTTGTTTGTGGTACCAGTATTTCAATTTTATTGAGGTTTATTAGAAATAAGAGTGCAAGAGAACAAATCATTTAGCATGAAGCAAGATAACACACAGCAAGCAGGCTAAAGAAACAAATTGAAACAGATCCACTGACAATGAAACACTCAACTTATCACCCCAAATTTTTTGAATTGTTTTCTATTGAAACAATAACCCCTCCCCCTCAACAGGAACTCATCCTCCCGTTAAACATGGCAGACAAAGAAGGGTAAAACCACCAAAACCAAACTGGGGTAAACTTCTTTCAATAGATGTCTGTAGGCGTCTGGTTTTACTAAGCTCTGTACGTGAGGGACGCTTTTCACTTTTAAAGGTTTAACAGTGGTACCTTGAAACAGCTCTGGCAAAACATGTACCATGTCGGGACCCATTTTATGCTTTTCACCTAGCAAGTTAAGGGAAAGCTTAAATATATATATTTTTGCACAAAATATGGTATTCATTTACAGAAGAGTCGTGATATGATTATAGGTTAAGACATATTTGACAACCAGTGTGTCTGTGTGTGTGAAAGAGAGAGTGAGAGAGTGAGTGAGTGTGTTTGAGCCTGGGGAACTGGGTTCAATTCCCACTGCAGCTCCTTGTGACTGTGGGCAACTCACCTAACTCTCCATTGCCCCAGGTACAAAATAAGTACCTGTATACAGTGGGGGAAATAAGTATTTGATCCCTTGCTGATTTTGTAAGTTTGCCCACTGACAAAGACATGAGCAGCCCATAATTGAAGGGTAGGTTATTGGTAACAGTGAGAGATAGCACATCACAAATTAAATCCGGAAAATCACATTGTGGAAAGTATATGAATTTATTTGCATTCTGCAGAGGGAAATAAGTATTTAATCCCTCTGGCAAACAAGACCTAATACTTGGTGGCAAAACCCTTGTTGGCAAGCACAGCGGTCAGACGTCTTCTGTAGTTGATGATGAGGTTTGCACACATGTCAGGAGGAATTTTGGTCCACTCCTCTTTGCAGATCATCTCTAAATCATTAAGAGTTCTGGGCTGTCGCTTGGCAACTCGCATCTTCAGCTCCCTCCATAAGTTTTCAATGGGATTAAGGTCTGGTGACTGGCTAGGCCACTCCATGACCCTAATGTGCTTCTTCCTGAGCCACTCCTTTGTTGCCTTGGCTGTATGTTTTGGGTCATTGTCGTGCTGGAAGACCCAGCCACGACCCATTTTTAAGGCCCTGGCGGAGGGAAGGAGGTTGTCACTCAGAATTGTACGGTACATGGCCCCATCCATTCTCCCATTGATGCGGTGAAGTAGTCCTGTGCCCTTAGCAGAGAAACACCCCCAAAACATAACATTTCCACCTCCATGCTTGACAGTGGGGACGGTGTTCTTTGGGTCATAGGCAGCATTTCTCTTCCTCCAAACACGGCGAGTTGAGTTCATGCCAAAGAGCTCAATTTTTGTCTCATCTGACCACAGCACCTTCTCCCAATCACTCTCGGCATCATCCAGGTGTTCACTGGCAAACTTCAGACGGGCCGTCACATGTGCCTTCCGGAGCAGGGGGACCTTGCGGGCACTGCAGGATTGCAATCCGTTATGTCGTAATGTGTTACCAATGGTTTTCGTGGTGACAGTGGTCCCAGCTGCCTTGAGATCATTGACAAGTTCCCCCCTTGTAGTTGTAGGCTGATTTCTAACCTTCCTCATGATCAAGGATACCCCACGAGGTGAGATTTTGCGTGGAGCCCCAGATCTTTGTCGATTGACAGTCATTTTGTACTTCTTCCATTTTCTTACTATGGCACCAACAGTTGTCTCCTTCTCGCCCAGCGTCTTACTGATGGTTTTGTAGCCCATTCCAGCCTTGTGCAGGTGTATGATCTTGTCCCTGACATCCTTAGACAGCTCCTTGCTCTTGGCCATTTTGTAGAGGTTAGAGTCTGACTGATTCACTGAGTCTGTGGACAGGTGTCTTTCATACAGGTGACCATTGCCGACAGCTGTCTGTCATGCAGGTAACGAGTTGATTTGGAGCATCTACCTGGTCTGTAGGGGCCAGATCTCTTACTGGTTGGTGGGGGATCAAATACTTATTTCCCTCTGCAGAATGCAAATAAATTCATATACTTTCCACAATGTGATTTTCCGGATTTAATTTGTGATGTGCTATCTCTCACTGTTACCAATAACCTACCCTTCAATTATGGGCTGCTCATGTCTTTGTCAGTGGGCAAACTTACAAAATCAGCAAGGGATCAAATACTTATTTCCCCCACTGTACATGTGGACCACTTTGAATGTAGTTGCAAAATACCACAGAAAGGCAGTATATCAAGTCCCATTTCCCTTTCCCATATATATATATAGTGACTACATAGAAAGCTTTTTGAAGCATATGAAAGTTTATTGTTAATCCTATATTGAATGAGACAAAAAGGGTGCCACATTTTCTCCCACTTGTCCATAGTCTTATTTCTCTGAGCAAGTAAACACTGCATTTCACTGATGTACCTGAGGTGGGCTATCCATATGACTAAGGACAGAATCCCCAATTGCTTCCAAGAGGCAGCCAGATTCAAATGTGCAGAACTGACACTATGCTTGAGCAAAGCTGCTTTCACTTGACACATACCCAGAACTGGTTTATTGAACAAGAACACACCTGGGTCCCATGGAATTTCACATAGCAACCACCTCTGAATTCTACATTGCATAGACTTCTAATAGGCTCAAGCCTTAACACAAGGATCTATTTTAAATACCTTGGGGTTATCATCAATTAGCAACTATCATTCAAATATCTAGTCAATGCTTTAGTTAAGAAATGTCTTTCTTGCATTTAGATAGTTTAGAGACATTTTTTTTTTCAATGTATGTAATAAGGTGAGTTGAGATGATTCAATATTGATTTCACAATTGGATTACTATAACATAGTCTATGCCAGAATCACTCAATTTTTAATCCAGTGCCTATAAACCATCCAAAACATGGCTCTACATCTTCTAGCCCACACTAAGCAATGTGATCATCTTATGCCTCTTTTGCTTTATCATTGGTTACCAATTCCCTATAGTAGTGTTTTCCAAGTCAGTCCTGGAGTACCCCCTTGCTAGTCAGGTTGTCAAGATATAAGAACATAAGAACAGTCATACTGGGTCAGACCAATGGTCCATCTAGCCCAGTATCCTGCTTCCAGATGTGGCCAATCCAGGTCATAAGTACTTGGCAGAAACCCAATTAATAGCACAATTCCATGCTATCCCAGAGCAAGCAGTGGCTTCCCCCATATCCATCTCAATAACTTATAATCATGAGACAAGTGATTGAGTTTAACTGACTCCCCTCCCCTGTTTTATCTTCCTAAGCCCTGCTGAATGGTAACTGATTTGTTCTCTTTTATCCTCTACAAGCCAAAAAAGCCCATTTCTGCAAAAATGAAATGGGCCCTAGGAAGGCTCTTGTCTAAGCGATTTCTCGTCTCTCCCCTGCCCTCCCCTCCATGTCCAGTGATTCTCCCCTCCCATCAATGTCCAGCAATTCTACCCTCCCCTCCATGTCCAGTGACTTGCCCCAGCCCCCACCTGCCCCCCTTTTAAGCACCTGAGTTCCAGTTCAACCCCAGCCCTCACCTGCCTGCCCTCTTCTCCCACAACAGCCCTTCTTTCCTTCTTGCTGCCCTTCCTTTAAAATGTTTATTTTACCTGAAGTCACAGCGGCGTCAGTGAAAGCGGCAGGCTCAGCTCGGCTTGCCTCCAGCCTTCCCTTTCCTTCTCAGTGTCCCACCCTCCTCTGATGTAATTTCCTCTTTCTGACAGGGTGGGACACTGAGAGGAAGCTGGTGGCGAGCCGATTATGTATACCTCATTTGCATACGGTTACGAACCCAGCCAGCCATCCAGGGATGCAGATTGACAGATTATTATATAGGAGATACTTCTGTCCATTTTATATAGTAACGTGGAGGGGCATAATCGAACGGGGCCAGTCATCTCTAAAGCCGGCCCCGTATAGCGGCATACCCGACCGTATTATCAAAACAAGATTATCGTTTCGATAATACAGTCAGGGCCAGCCAAATCTCAACATTTGGGCCGCACTTAGAGATTGCTGGCGTTAGAGATGGCCACCATTGGTTTTCGCTGATAATGGAAACTAAAGGCGGCCATCTCAAACCCGGCCAAATGCAAGCCATTTGGTCATGGGAGGAGCCAGCATTTATAGTGCAGTGGTCCCCCTCACATGCCAGGACACCAACCGGGCACCCAAGGGGGCACTGCAGTGGACTTCACAAATTGCTCCCAGGTGCATAGCTCCCTTACCTTGTGTACTGAGCCCCCCAAAATCCCCCAAACCCACTACCCACAACTGTACAACACCACCATAGCCCTTAAAGGATAACAGGGGGCACCTACATGTGGGGACAGTGGGTTTGTGGTGGGTTTTGGAGGGCTCCCATTTACCACCACAAGTGTAACAGGTAGGGGGGGATGGGCCTGGGTCTGCCTGCCTGAAGTGCATTGCAGTACCCACTAAAAACTGCTCCAGGGACCTGCATAGTGCTGTGCTAGAATTGGGTATGACATTAGAGGCTGGCACAAAAATGTTTATATTTTTTGGGGGGGTGGGTGGGAGGGGGTTGGTGACCACTGGGGGAGATAGGGGAGGTGATCCCCGATTCCCTCCGGTGGTCATCTGGTCAGTTGGGGCACTTTTTTGAGGCTTGGTCCTAAAAATAAATGGACCAAGTAAAGCCGGCCAAGTGCTTGTCAGAGCCGGCCTTCTTTTTTCCATTATCGGCCGAAGCCAGCCATCTCTTAACCATGCCCCCGTCCCACCTTCAGTACCCTGCCGGCACGCCCCCTTGAACTTTGGCCAGCCCTGCAACGGAAAGCAGTTGAAGCCGGCCAAAATCGGCTTTCGATTATACCGATTTGGCCAGCTTTAGGAGAAGGCCGGCCATCTCCCGATTTGTGTTGAAAGATGGCTGGCCTTCTCCTTCGAAAATAAGCAGGATAGTAACATAGTAGGTGACGGCACAAAAAGACCTGTACGGTCCATCCAGTCTGCCCAACAAGATAAACTCATATGCGCTACTTTATATGTATACCTGACCTTGATTTGAATCTACCATTTTCAGGGCACAGACCGTAGAACTCTGCCCAGTACTAGCCCTACCTCCCAACCACTAGCCCTGCCTCCCAACCACCGGTGCTGCCACCCAATCTCCGCTAAGCTTCTGAGGATCCATTCCTTCTGAACAAGATTCCTTTGTTTATCCCACGCATTTTTAATTCCATTACCGTTTTCATCTCCATATAGAAAATAATTTTGGAAAGTATTTGAAAGGAGTTTTTTGAGCCCGATGATAGAAAATCAATGCTGACTGAAAACTGAACCGCATTCAACAAAGGATTGTTATCTGATTGGTTTTTGAGGTCTCTTTCTCCTTCATAATTAACAACAGCTACATTTAAGTTTATGTACTAGTGTTTTTGTTGTTGGTATGGGGTGGCTGCCAGTGGTACTTGCCTTCTTTGCATATTGGGAAATCTCCCCCTCCTCTCCAATACCCCTTCTCCCTGCTTCAACCCTGGCCCAGCATCACAAGCCGGTTGTTCTTGGCTGGGTCACAGAGGTCCTGGGATTCATTTGGTCAGAGTTCTTCGAGACTTAGGTTGTTTCGCTCAGATGGACCTTTGGGGGGGGGGGGGTCAGCGTAATTCAAAGGAACTCCCCCTTCTGAGTACCTCAAAGACTGTGTATACCGAGAAGTGAGAGTAATTAATAAGGACTGTGGAGCCTTAACCTAAGTGGAACCAGCTGTAAGATATGGACAAATAGAAAGATATTCCCTCTAAAAGAGGTGTATGGTCATCGGGTCACTAATCCACCAGGATTGTCCTGAGCTCTGGAAGTAAAGGTCAACCCCCAGGACCCTGCTGCAAACAACCCTGAAGGAAAAATGGGAGGAAATTTAGAAAAAAAAAAGAGGAATGCTGAGGTGTGAATCAGATTTATCTGGTTACCAGCTTCTCAGTGTTTGTAGTGACAGGGGTTAAGGAGAAAAACAACAGGACAAAGATTCTGAATTACTGGAGGCACTTTGTATGTAAATCTGGTGACAATTAGGGTCCACCATACTGAAAGAACAGAATAGCACACCCCTCCCCCTCCCCTCCCCCCACACACAGATACAAACACGTACAGACAAAAACACACTAACACAGACACACACATTCACATAAGAGCACACGCACACACACACACACACACACAAAGTCACAGACAGAAAGTCACCTGGGATTCAGTTGATTTGAAAATCAGGACCAACTCTGATCTGGGATGACTGCACAAAAGTCCCCGTAAAAAAAAACCACACGAACTATAGATGCCCTCTCCACATTGCACAACACTATTGTAACTCCACCAAAATGTTGTTCACCAATATGGTGTTCCTTTTCTGTCTGTAATTTTAATATTGTAAACTGCCTTGCTATGTGTTTACAAAAGGCAGTATATTAAATTTAATAAACCATAAACCATCACTCCCATGGCACACCTCCATTATTATCAGGCAGAGGGTCAACAGAGTGACCAATTGTATTAAAAGCAGATGAAAGCCAGAATATCATTGCCCACTTCTCTTTCAAAGAGCTGATCATTAGCCAAAGCCAGGAATGTAATTTCTGTCCCAGGTTACTGTCTAAACCTAGACTGAAAGTTTATGTTTAAATTTATGGTATTTTTTAATTTAGATTTTTGATATACAGTCTTTCTGTGGTAACAACCAAAGTGGCTTACACATATATAATACAGATATATTTGTCTCCTAGCGGGCTCACAATCTAAATGGCTTGGCCACTGTTGGAAACAGGATACTGGGCTAGATGGACCATTGATCTGACCCAGTGTGGCTACTCTTATGTTCTTATGATGTATTTCTGTTGCTTTTTGAGTTTTATGTTCAAATATTTTTATTGCATCAAAAATAGACATCAACCAACTTGGCTTTGCAGTGCACTGCTATCAAGTCTCAATATAACTATACAACTGTTTACTAACTAACAGGCAGTAATGAAAAATTATGCCCTGTGACAACGCTCTAAACCATGGTAAATGCCCTAGTATCATACCCGTATGCAACAATTTACATTTTCCTCCATATCCCTCTATCCCTTCTCCCCTCCCCTTACCCATCCCACAGTACCCTCCCCTCCCTTGGGTGCCAACAGTGTTTAAATTTTACCGGTAGAGAAGTCTCTTTCGCGCCACTGGGTGAAGTGTAGTCAGGAATCTGTGCCATACAGTGTAGAACTGATGTTTGTTGGTGGCAGAGAAGGTCCTGTGCAAGTTACAGTGTTCTAGTTTTAATAAGTCTATCATGTGCGTTCTCCACACACTCAAAAGAGAACCATGCCCCTCTCTCCAACAGAGTAGTATCACTTTTTTCCCCATCATCATGGAATTATGTAAGAAGTGAGTCAACCCTGATGGGGGTTGGTTCCCCAGCTGGTATTCATCAAAAAGCATCATAGATGAAATGGGAATATTCCGCTTCCAGAGTTTAGCTGCTGTATCCACAACCTGACTCCAAAAGGCTTGGATAACTGGACAATGCTAAAACATGTGTGTCAGTGTGGCTAGTTCCTGTGAGCATTTCGGACATGTCCCATCTGAACCCAGCATTGCTCTGAGGGCTCTTCTTGGTGATATATAGAGTCTAAGCGCAAACTTGTACTGCAGCTCCCAGTGTCTCGGGAAGACTGCTGGTTTTTGAATTTTGCGCATGTATACTCGAAATTGCTCTTCTGTCAAATTATTTTGTAAGTCCTCTGCCCAAGCACTGGTCAGTTGTTTAAAGTTCAGATCCTCTGTCGTATCCTTAAGATATCTGTGGTGGAAACGCAAAGGTATAGTATTAGTCGCACCTAGTGTGAGGCCTCACTTAAAACATCCTGCACATCTTCCGTCAAGGTAGTCCAATCCAAAGATGCAATGTAATGACGTGTTTATAGATATGCAAACCAGTCTGCATCTGACAGACCAAACGACTGCTTGATATCTAAGAAGGGTTTTATAACCCCTTCTTCTGTGATGAGTTGACTCAGGCATTTTATCCCTTTTGCCTCCCATCGCCTAAATACTTGAGAGTTTTTACTAGCTGGGAAATCCGGGTTTCTGTGTAGTGGTAAGTATGGGGTGCTCGCCGCCGAGAACCCGTGCCTCCGACAAAGCCATCTCCAGTTTGCTCTAGCAGACAGCAATAGTGGATTACGAACCAGCTCTTTCACTTGCTCGCCAGGTATTGTGTGGAGAAGCCAACTAAGGTGAATGTCCGGCACTAAGGCAGCCTCTGTTATTCTATCCAAAAAGTGATTAGTCTCCATTAGCCAGTCTCTCATGTGCCTCATGGAACAAGCTACTGATAAGTATTTGACATTTAACAATCCCATTCCACCTTGTTCTTTGGGTGTCTGCAACACTGCAAGAGGCAACCTGGGGCGCTTCCCCTTCCACAGGAAACCTTGTAATGCTCTGTGTAAGGCCTTTTCTTCTTTGTGCCGCAGTGCTAAGGGTAACATTTGAAACATGTAAATCCAGCGAGGTGCTAGCATCATATTAAATAGGGAGATTCTTCCCACCAGCGTTAAGGGGCAATCTGCCCAAAGACCCAACATTCTTTTTGTTTCTGTAAGTAATGGAAGTACATTTTTCATATACAGTTTAGTAAGATCAACTGGTATAGTCACCCCCAGATAAATAATCTGATCTGTAGCCCATGTCAAGGGAAACAACCCTTCCCAATTAACCCGGATCTCCTCACTCAGTGGCAGTGCTAGCGATTTTGTGGGATTCAACTTGTAGCCCGAGTAAGTGCCATACTCTGTTATCACCTGAAGCAATCTGACTAACGATCCTTGCGGCTCGCTCAGATCATCTGCCTATGCGAGTACTTTCAGTGCTGTTCCTGGTAACCGCACTCTCCCTATGCCCTCATCTGCCCGTATCACACATAATAATGGTTCTAACACTAATAGGAACAACAGGGGGGATAGTGGACAGCCCTGTCTGGTGCCACGGTTGATAGGAAAAGAATCTGTCCTTATCCCATTCACCAGCAGGCTGGCTTGAGGGTCACAATACATTGTTTGAATCGCATCATAAAACCAGCCAGAGATTCCCAACCAGCTCAGGGTCGCAAACAGGAAAGGCCACCCCACCCGATCAAATGCTCTTTCTGCATCTAAGCTTACTATTAAGTACGGGTTCTGGGTGGCCCTCCCTTGCAGCATAGCAACTAATAGTTTTCTTACATTGATGACAGACTGTCGACCCCGTACAAATCCAGCTTGATCTCCCTGCACTATCTGTGGGATCAATCGTGCCAATCTCTCAGACAGTATTCTAGACAATATCTTAATATCGACATTGATCAGAGAGATTGGTCTGTATGACCCTGGCTGTGAAGGATCCTTCCCCATCTTAGGAATGAGGCTAATCAAGGCTATATTTGCATGTTGTGGGAATTTTTTCTCTTCTACTACCGTTGCAAAGTAATCTAACAGCGGGCCTGCAACCTGGGTCTGTAAAATCTTGAAAAACTCCCCCTTATACCCATCCGGTCGTGGAGCTGATGAGTACCTCAAAGCTTTAATTGCTTTTAAAAGTTCCTTCATGGAAACTGGTGCATTAAGTGTTTCTGCCATATCTGTGGTCAAACGTGGCATGCCAGATTTTTCCAAATAGTCTACCATCTCTCCCTCTGTCCTCTGTGAAGTTTCTTGTGCATATATATTAGCATAATAATGTCGAAAAACTCACGCTATCTCAGATAAATCTGTGCAAAGAGAGCCTTTGGCATCCCTAGCCACAGATATATGATGAGACCTTCGCATGCGTTTGACTAGACGCGTCATCATGCCACCTGCTCGCTCGCCAAATTTGAAAAATCTATATTTCTGGTAAAGGAGCATTCTGGCTGTTCTATCATGTATCAAGCTATTAAGAGCTACTCTAGTTGCTATTAGGGTATCATATATTGCTGGTGTGGGACATCTCGTGTACCTCTTTTTTTAACGCCCTTAATTTGTTTTCTAACTCTACTAATTTCGCTGTTATTCTCTTATTCCTCCCACTAACATAGGAAATCATGTCTCCTCTTATTACTGCCTTAGCGGTGGACCAATACAACAGAGGGTCTTCTAAATGTTGGCCATTTGTAGATTCAAACGCCTGCCACTTGGACTGCAAGTAAGTGGTAAATTCTGTAGAAGACACTAAATATGTCGGGAATCGCCAGTTCTGAGTTCCTTGCACATGGTTTGCTGCTTCCAGGTCTACCCAGATCATCACATGATCCGAGACACCCTCCGTTCCCATCATGGCTTCTAGAATATAGGGGAAAATGGTTTGTGTTATGATATGTAATCTAATCTGTCTTGGGTTTTATGCACTCTCGAAATATGTGTATACTCCTGTTTTTCAGGATGTAGCAGTCTCCATGAGTCCACTATTCCTACAGCTGTTGTAAACATCTCCAACTCTGTTGGAAGATGTATATAATGTTGAGAGCCCTCGCCTGTGCAATCCATGGCCGGGTCCATAACTGCATTCATGTCACCTGCTAGGACTAATTGCAATTTAGGGTAGCGCTGGCATTTTTTTAAAAGCTGCGCAAACAAAGCCGATTTAATGCCCACAGGAGCGTATACTGCTACCAACAAAAGATCTCGTCCCTGCATATTTACCTGCAGCCCCACATATCTGCCCTCGGTATCTTTGAAAAGCAATTGTGCCGTGTACGCCAGTGTCCTGTTAAATAAAATCGCCACACCTCCCCGGCGTCCACTTGCGGGAGAGTCAAACACCTCCCCCACCCAGTGGCGCTGTAACTTTTGATGTTCCTCAGAGGACAGCCTTGTCTCCTGCAGGCATGCTATATCTGCATGGTGTCTTTTCAAAGCCTGCAGAATTTTTGTTCTTTTCACTGGCGACGTAACCCCACAGATATTCCAAGACACTATCCTAACACCTCTATTTTTGGGCCTTACCGTATTTTATAATCTTCGTATCATTAGTATGTTTCTTAAGTACTTCGTGGTCTATCTTCGGGGCGCCCAGCCTCCCCCCGGTGACCAAATCCTTACTTCCTGACTTACAGAAATCATAACCCCACCATATCCATAGATCTAGCACTGTCGCACCCACATCCCCCCCCCCCACCTATACCCCTCTCTCACTTCCCTTCGTATTTGTCTCTTACATGTCCCTTTCCCCGCCCGCCCCGCCCCTCCCTCCCATCCCATCCCACTTCCCTCTGCTCTTTACCCCCCTCTTCACTGTCCCTTTCTAGCATCCAACCCATAATGAGTCAGATGGTAAGATCACGTTTAACGCTTGTGACCCCATCCCAGATTCATATAACATGTAATCCAGACTTTTAGGCAATTAGTATCCCCAACTCTTATTGATATAAGATCCACCAACATACCCCTTTTAGCCCAAACAGCGAATAATCCAACAACATGTCTCTTTCACTTACATAATAGCTTCCCTTTCTATATGTAATAATATTCACTTATTCAATAATTGTTCCACATAACAGCAGCTGAGTCTGTGAAGGTCTTCCACTGTCCATCATTGTGGATTTTAAGGATTGCAGGGTACAGCAGCAAAAATCGTATTTTCCTCTCATGTAGTTGTTTGCACAGGGGAGTAAACTGCTTGCGCTGTTCCTGTAATGCTTGGGAGTAATCTTGAAAGATAAAGATCTTGTTACACTTGAACTGCAAATTGTCTCTCTTCATTCGATATCCTCTCAAGGCTTCCACTTTGTGAGTATAATTGTGGACTTTGATCAGGACCGCACGCGGTGTTCGGCAGCCTTCCAGTAGCTTACCCACGCGGTGAGCCCGCTCTAAACACAGTGGTCCACACGAATCGGACAAAGCAAGCTCTTCTGCCAGCCACTTCTCTAGTATCATTGTAAGGTCCCTTTCTCCAACCTCCTCTGGGAGCCCTATGATACGGAGGTTTGCCCTGCGAGATCTATTTTCTAAATCATCAAGTTTCTCCGCCATTCCCTTCACCTGCTTCTGCAACTTGTCGAGCTCCGTCTCCATTACTGGTGCCACGTCTTCGAGCACTGACACTCGTTCCAACTCTCCCGCTCTCTTGTTGATATCCGCGAGCATAGCGTCAACATTTACGATTTTTTCTGTGAGGCACGCGAGCTTTGGTTCCAGCGCTATCCCCATAGTGGTTGTAATTTGTTGAACTTGCTCATCTGTAAATGCCAAACTTTCAGGTTGATGTTTCTCCGCCATCTTTGTTCCAACCACCGGGATCCTTCCTTTCTCGCGCTTCAGGCCCTTGCCCACCATGCCGCTCGGTGAACTCTCCAAGTATTTTTCCATCCACTCCACAAGTTCCTCTCAGTCGGGATGATTGCAAAATCAAGTAGGAAATAAGTCTAGGCTGCGATTTTGGGATGGGGCCTCAGAGAGCTAACACTCCACGTCTTGCTCCCTCAAAGCATCACGTGATCTCGCTTTTTGAGTTTTAATTAAACAAATGTCTATACCTAGCTTAGTACTCTAGAGAACCTTCAGTAATTGCCCAATAGATCAGTTCTCACATTGACATTGTGAACTATATTTACCTTTACCTAATGAACTAAAACTATTTTATGGGCTTTTTCTGCAGATCTTCCAGAGGGAAGGTTTGAAGACACATCTCAGATACACAGCAGAACTGTATTTATACAAACTGTAGTAAAAAAAAAAAAGTTACGATCTGTTAAAAGTTTTATTTATGAAAATCCTGTCAACAGTGGCCTAAATCCATTGCTGAAAAGAGTTAATAGCAGAGTGCTACTCCAGTGCACTGACAAGCAGATGATCAAAAGCCCCGCGCTGTTCCAAACAGCACTCTAAAATAGCGCTGGAACAGTGCAGGGCTTTACCGCACCGATGATCAGAGATAATTGCATGCGAATTTAAGCACGCAATTGCATGGTTTCATTTGTGTCAGAAACGGGCCTGTTTTACTAGTATCTTATAAAAGAGAATGAATGAGGTGAAAAGATAAGTTTTCTTCAGGGGAACAGAAAGACAAGTGCTGTGGTGGCAAAATGGAGAATGGGCCTTGTGGAGATGGAGGTCAGGAAAATCCCCACACAAGCCTAAGGAGGGGGAGGTAAAGGGACCAAGAAAGACAGAAACTGCTATCAGGTAGCGGAGGTGGTCCCAGAGGACAGTCTTTGATTGGAGAGAAAGGTCATACCCTGGCTGACCCATCAGGACAGAGATAGTAAGAATAATCAGGAAGTGGTAGCAGGTAAACAAAGGAGCCAAGATTGGCTGAGAAAGGGAGGAGGTCTTCACAGGAGAATAGACCACTAGTAACAGACTTTATACAAACAAGCAGGGGTGGTTGCGGTACATGTGAGACTACATTTCACATGATGCATTGCTTATATATCTTTGCAGAGAGGACTGCAGCAGTAAAAATGCTTAGAAGTGAGAATAATAGTAAAGGTATTAAACACATTTTAGGGCCACACTATGAAACTAGTGTAAGGCTATCAGGGAACAGAACACCAGCTGCTTACCTATCCCTGAGTACACTGGCTCTTCTGCTTAAGGTTAACCTCCTTTTCTTTTTGTGTGCAATCTCCTCGTCTTTTCCTTCCCCCCTCCCCAGTGCAGTGTGCTGCTTGTCAAGCCTAGCTGGCTTTGAGGTGACTTCTATCCTGTAATTAGTGACTGGAGAAGACTCATAGGAGGGAGCATCCAAGCTGGGCCTCTGCTTGTGCTCCAGGAACCTCTCCTCAATTCCCAGGTTCCTTGTGGAAGGACAAAGAAACCCCCTGGACACTGGCATACCAGGCCCGTTATGGTTCCCTCCAAATTTGGAAATGTAACTCCTCCTGTCGTACAATTGTAGAGAAGGCCATCCCCTATTACAGTGCTTTTAAAACGTTTTGTAATCATGACCACAGAAGGCACTTGAATCCCTAGAGGTACAGACTCATGACCTTTATATGGTTAGCCCACCCGGCTCAAAACCCCAAACACAAAGCCCTGCCCTATTACATCTTTCTCACTTAGTAGTAGGGACTCCAAAATGTTCCCAGTATTAGACAGAGGGCATATGGCTGAGATCTTTACTACATAATCATAATGTAACATAGACTCACAGGTTATAGCTATATTTCTGTTCTCTCATGTGAAGAGGGTTTTTTTTTTGTTTACTTTTGCCCTTGATGTTGCTAATTGATGCTTTAAGAATTAATCCACTGTTTTGCTTCAACTGTTCCTCTTTGTTGATTTTATTTTCAAGTCAGACTCTCTGTGTGAAGTCCAGTAACTCATCATTGTTTACAAAATACTTGCTTTGAACTTTTATGTTGAACAGAAGATTCTGAGCAGGTCTGGTACTATGAGATGGGTGAGGGCTTGATAGAGGTTACCCTGCTGACATTCCTCAGTGTAGGTTTCCAGTAAGCAGAAGATCAGCTGGAAGGAGAAGAGAAATACCTGAGTGCTGTCATGTATTCTTTGGGTTGGCACATGTATAAACCTGTTTTATAAGCACTCCTTTGTACTGTGAAACACAGAGTGCCCAGTTCAGTTTTTATGTAGTCAGCATGTGGCTGTGAAAACACTGCTGATAAACGTCTGTATGTACCTCAGTCACGTAAAAGGTCAGAAGTAGCTCCAGAATAAACAAAGTATGTAGCGACATGAAGTCACAAAAACATATAACTCTTTCCTGTGTCTGGCAACTACATAGGTTAGGTGTATGAACCTCCTGAAAGAGAACAGGGACTTTTTATTTTAAGAAGAAGTTTTTTTTCGCAGGAATAAAAGAGTATCTGTGACTTAATTCTTTTATTTTATTTTACTGCTGGAAGTGCTTGGAGCCTTACTGTATAGGAACATATATGATGTTTACAGATATTTTATACTTCAAAAATCAGTGGAGTCTGATTCTACAGAAACTCTTCTCAGACACAAAGAATGGAAGAGCAACTTTGCTGAACCAGGCTTAGTGCCTGTATTTTGCTTAATTACACCATACTTTGTAGTGCTAAGGGGTTTTTAAAAATTGCATTGCTTTGCAACTTATTGGTGTATCTGGCAAGGTTATAAGAAGCATCTAAATATTCACAATCATCAATTCATTTGGAACTCAGTTGTCACATGGAGTACCAGCACAACCTGCATATTATCTTACAACTTCTATTTATTCCAAACAAATTGGATAAAATACTATGGTTGCCTTGTTAGTCCACTTTAAAGGAAATAAATAGTAATAAATAAAAACAAAAGAAAATAATATGATACCTTTTTTATTGGACTAACTTAAGACATTTTTGACCAGCTTTTGAAGGCAGAACCTTTTTCCTTAGGTTATTCATGACCTTAGGAAGTACATAATCTGGTGCAGGAGGTGATGTGCTGGGTAACTTGATATCAGTAATCATAGCATGATCAGATATGATATAATCTCTGGAGTGAGTACACACAGGAAATCCAATATGTTAGTGTTACAAAACGCCTAGTCACCCACCTGGGGTTACCCCATGGCCACTTAGAGGGTCTATCCCCAGTACAGCTCTGGACCACCTGCTGCTTGTGCTCTACACTAGCACCCTCCTGTCACTGACTGGGTCCCAACTGCCTCTAGGTGAGTCTCCCGCTCTCAAATTATGCCTGGTGATTTCTAGGTTACAGGGGCCATACTCCCAGTGATCCCACAGTTCCCAGAAAGCGCTCACAGACCCAATACACAAACCACCAGGATTCTTTATCAGTCCAGACAGCAGAGGCAACAAACTGAATAGTGCTTATTGTCTTAAACATATTGAACAATGAACAGAAAAAGTTCAATCAGCAAACAATAACAGGTAAAACTAAACATTTGTTTACTTTCTAAAAAGTACATGGGAAGATCAGGAAATATGCTGCTCACAGATTATCAAATATAACTGATCACAAGGACTCAGCAAAGAGATCTGTCTCTCTCTTCGCCCTTGCTAAGACTGGGGAAAAAGCCAGTAAAATCCAAATGAAAATGAGCTCCTGGGACAATTAGAGCCTAGAGCAACAAGTTTTTAAAAATAGCTGGTTACATCACTACAGGCATTTCCTTTATCTGTATTAAGTAAAGAAGGAAAGGTCAGTTCTTTGTAACAGCTTAAAACATAACATGCATCACCTGCTGGCCAAACTAGACAAATACACTTTAAGAATTAAGGCAGTTTTATAGGCTTAAAACATACTTGGGCCAATGATCAGAAGCAAACACGGGTACTAGAGGCTATTAACGCCATACTAGTACCTGTGTTTGCTACGGCCCCATGATCAGAGTCCCTGAGTGTGTGAAACAATGTGCTCGCTGGCTCTGAATGCAACTAGCATGCACACATGCATACAAAACATGGCTCTTAGTGCAAATAGCATGCAAATGCATGCTAAATGTATTCCTCCCAATGATCAGCAAACAGCAGGCAAAACATTGGTGCGCTGTCTGCGACAAACTCTATGCCAGCTCGGAGCTGGCGTTATGGTTTACAGACCATAGGGGAGGAATGCTAGCTTGCCCCCCTTTCCCCCCAAATGCAGCTCCCCCCGCAGGAGCTGGCTTGGGGTGGGGGCACCAGGGCCATGCTGTTTGGGGTCTGGTGGTCCCACGGATCTCCAGCCCCTGTGTTTGATAGGCTGGGCTTTTGATAGCCCAGACCTGTCAAACAAGTGCACAGGCACAATCCTCCCATACTTTAACCTATGATCAGAGATAATAGCATGCATAAATTTGCATGCTATTATCTCTGATCATAGGGGCGGTAAAGCTCCATGCTGTTCCAGTGCTACTGAGTGCTGTTTGGAACAGTGTGAGGCTTTTGATCATCTGTGCAACTGTTTTGTCATAGATAGCATTTAACTTTGAAAAAGGAGACTATAATAAAATGAAGAGAATAGTAAAAACCAAAACAAAACTTAGAGGAGCAGCTACAAGGGTTAAACATTTACATCAGGTGTGGATGCTATTCAAAAATATCATCCCGGAAGCCCACATCAAATATATTCCATATATTAAAAAAAGAGGAAGGAAAGCCGGACAACAGCTGGCATGGTTAAAAAGAAAGGTTAAGGAAGCTATTAGAGCTAAAAGAAAATCCTTCGGAAAATGGAAGAAGGATCCGACTGAAAATAATAGGAAACAGTATAAGGAATGGCAAGTCAAGCAAAGAGAGACTTTGGAAAAAAGATTGCGTTGGAGGCAAAAACACATAGTAAAAATTGTTTTAGGTATATTGGAAGAAGCCGGTAAAAGAATTAGTTGGACTGCTAGATGACCGAGGAGTTAAAATGGCACTCAGGGAGGACAAGGCCATAGCAGAGAGATTAAATGAATTCTTTTCTTCAGTCATCACCGAGGAAGAAGTGGGAGAGATACCAGTGCCAGAAATGGTATTCATTTCTAATGAGTCAGAGAAACTGAATCAAATCTCTGTAAACCTGGAAGATGTAATGGGGCAATTTGACAAGCTGAAGAGTAGCAAATCTCCTGGACCAGATGATATACATCCCAGAATACTGAAAGAACTGAAAAATGAACTTGAAGAGCTATTATTAGTAGTATGTAATTTACTTTTAAATCAAGCATGGTACCAGAACATTGGAGGATGGCCAATGTAATGCCAATTTTTTTTAAATTAAGAATTTATACAATTTACAGGCAATTAACAAATTCCTTTTACACATTCAATTAATACCCTGTTTAAATTCAAGTCCACATCATGGGCATGTATCTGGATTTTCAAAATGCATTTGACAAAGTACTTCATGAAAGATTCCTGAAGAAATTAAAAAGTCATGGGATAGGAGGTAATGTCTTATTGTAGATTAAAAACTGTTTAAAATGAATAGGGTTAAATGGGCAGTATTCTCAATGGAGAAGGGTAGATAGTGGGGTTCCCCAGGGTCTGTGCTGGAGCTGCTGCTTTTTAACATATTTATAAATGATCTAGAGTTGGAGATAACTAGTGAGGTAATTAAATTTTCCTGATTAACTGAGATATCTGGCTTTACATGGTCAGGTGACAGCCAAAAAACATCCCCAATATCCTCAATGATGTTTTTAAAGAAAAATGAGAGTCCGAGATTTTCAAAGACGAGATAAGAGGGCCCTGGTAGGGGGAGGTAGACATAGGATCTTTGTTTTGTTAGTATTTAATTTAAGTTTATATTGAGAAGCCCATTGCTCCATCAGCCCTAGGTAACTAGCTATTTAATTTACACTATCTTCAACTGACTTGGACAATGGAAGTATGATTGTTATGTCGTCAACATACAAATACACATTATCTTTAGAAAATTTTCTAAAGTTGCCATTAAAACAAACAAAATTGGGGAAAGGGGGAGCCCTGCGGAATCCCCACTATAGAACTCCAGGACTGATTTTATTTGTTCTTTTAGCATCCAAGGTAACAAAAACAAAAGGAAACTCAATAAATATCACAAACTCAACTCGCAAGATAGAGTGAGGAAAAACCTCCGTTCAATCTAACACCATAAAGGAATGGTGGGGGAAAAGACATCAGATGAATGTGGTATCCTTGCAGATATCCAATCCTATATAATAATTCTCACCTCCAATGTTCTAATCTTGCTGCCTGTGTCCATGGCTCCTTCGGAGTTGCTGAGCTAGGCTCCGAAGTCAGGCTGACGTCACCGTTGCAATTATGCTGTGAACTTCAGAACCCGCGAAAAAAGAAAAAAAACATAACATTCCATGCCTCACAGCTGATCCATGTCCAGCGACCCTCCTCTCTCCCCTGCCCCCCCTGCAACCACCCATGTCCAGCGACCCTCCTTTCTCTCTGCCCCCCCTGCAGCCACCCATGTCCAATGACCCTGCTCTCTCACTTGCCTCCCCTCCAGCCACCCAGGTTGTGTAGTGAATTCTTCGGGGCAGGCAGGAAAGATCCCCAGTCCTGCCTGCCCATTGCTGGTGCTGACCCTCCCCCGCTGCCGGATTGCTGTTCAAAATGGCCACTGACACAAGGGCGGCCTCCAAGAATACAGCAGAAGTCTTGCGAGTCCGCTATTGGGGGAGGGTCAGCACCAGCAGCAGGCAGGCAGGACCGGGGATCTTTCCTGCCTGCCCCGAAGAATTCGCTACACAACCTGGGTGGCTGGAGGGGAGGCAGGTGAGAGAGCAGGGTCGCTGGACATGGGTGGCTGCAGGAAGGGCAGAGGAGAGGGAGGGGGGTGGGGGCACACACTCACTGTCTCTCACAAACACTCTGACACACTCTATCCCTGTCACACACACACAGTCTCACACAAACACACACACACTCTGTCTCTCTCTGACACACACACTCTCTCTGAAACATACACTCCAAGGAAAACCTTGCTAGCGCCCGTTTCATTTCTGACAAACGGGCCTTTTTTTTTTACTAGTAGTGTAATATTACAGTATCCAAGACGCAGTTCACAGTTTCTATCATTGGTCATAAAAACCCCCAACCAAACCAATGAGCAAATTTTATCAGAATGTTTTGTGGTTTTTTTTTTACTAATGGTGCAAACAAATTTCATCAACAAAAATGTATATAGTGACATTAACATAGCCCAACAAAATGGAACTGAAAGTTGAACTTAGTTTGTATGGCAGTCTAAGGCAGTAGAATCCTGGTCCTAACAAGGACCCGTTTCACCAAGTGGCTTCCTCAGGGGATTGAGTACTGCAATCAAGTCTTTTGTATTGCTGCCTGTTCAACTGCTCAACCATGGAAGCGATTAATCCATCCTACATACAAAAAACCCTGAGTAAAGTGATGTGGTAGCCGTGTTGTTAGTCCACTTTTAAAGGTAATAAATGTAAATGAAACAAAAACATAGAAAAGAAAATGAGATGATACCTTTTTTATTGGACTAACAATACATTTTTTATTAGCTTTTGAAGGTAACCCTTGTTCTTCAGATCAGATCAGAAATAAGCAAATGTTGATAAATGTCAATATGTACTGTATAAGTGAAACACAAAAGCATTCCAATGACAGTCTCACAGGAAGAGGGTGGGGTGGGTATCATTTCTCCTACTAGGCCTAAATTAACTAAAATATCCAATAAAATAGAATGGTCTACCAAGTTAAAAATGGAAGACAAGTCGAATTGCAATAAAATGACTTGGTAGCCTTGAGACAATAAAACTCTAATTTGCGCTAACAGTGAACTTAGTAGTATTTCAGTGCTGAACCTTGCCTAAAACTTGATTGTCTTCACAGGAGCAAATCATGTTGATCTGAGAAATCTTCCAACTGCCTAGCCACTAATCCTTCCACGATCTTAGTAAACATTGGTATATTTGCTTTAGGTCTATACTTTCCCATTAACGCGGGATCTAAAGAGCAAAATATCTCCTGATCTTTGAGGAAATGATCCAGCTGTTAAATGGTCTATAATTGAGGTGTAAAGCCATACCTTGAATATTGGAGGGGTAGTTACCAGGGCAGCCAAGGGATAAATGCGGTGGTGACTTTGCTGAGTTCTACATTATATCATGAAAGTGAATGATACTTTGGAGGAGTAGCCTAGTGGTTAGTGCAGCGGACTCTGATCCTGGGGAACTGAGTTCAATTCCCACTGCAGCTCCTTGTGACATTGGGCAAGTCACTTAACCCTCCATTGCCCCAGGTACGAATAAGTACCTGTATATACTATGTAAACCACTTTGAATGTAGTTAGAAAAAAAAACCACAGAAAGGCGGTATATCAAGCCCCATTCCCTTTCCCTTCCAAAAGGCAAAATAGAGGGTCAACGGCTCTTCTGTTCATTGTACCAGACTTTTGTGTGTGGTGTGGAGGACATCTTGCTAATACCTAGGGGAAGAGAGAATTTAAGGCCTGCTACATCTGCTGCAGTAGATAATGAGCTGGATTCAGTAAGTGACACTCACAATTCAGTGCCAAATAAAATTGGCTCTGAATGGTATTCTATAACGGGTGGTCTGGGATCAGGGCCCTTTATAGAATAGCACGTAATGTCAGGAGCATTGCATCCACTAGAACACTTTTCCTTGCCAAAGTAGCACCTAACGTTTGGCACCATATATATGCAATCACCCATTATAATAGGGATTACTAAACAGTTGAGAAACCCCTCCCTAGAGTCACTGGGGGGAAGGGAAGTGGGTTGGAGAAGAGAGAGTGAGAAGCCCAGTCCCAGGGGGAGTGTTCATGGGAAAATGCTGTGGGAAATATTTCTGGTTGTTGAGTGACAGAAGGAGTGGAGATTAGCGATATTAAATGTTAATATTGGGGAAAGCACAAGGTCTTTGGTTGCCTCTCCCCCCTCCAGGACCCTTGAGGAGAGGGGGTGTCTTGGATGTGTTCAAGAAACTAAGGCTGAACTAAGTGGATGTTTCTGCCAGTAAAAACAACAGTGAAGTGGAGGAGTGCTCCAGGTGGGAACCAGGAGAACCCAGCCTGGGAGCAAAAACAGGAAAGAGCCTGTTTGGAGCCCAGGGTAGTAACCTGGAGAGATACATTTTTGGGAGAGACCAGACAGACGGGGAGTCTGGTCCAAACCAGGGGCGTAGCTAGACTTCAGCAGGAGGGGGTCCAGAGCCCGAGGTGAGGGGGCACATTTTAGCTCCCCTCCCCGGCACCGCCGACCAACCCCCCCTGCCGACGCCAACCCACCGTCGTGCAGGATGTCAGACTCAGAAACAGAATGAAGGAAGAAGAGGACCTCGGCTGGCGGGGGTTGGGATCCTCTGCCAGCAAAAGGTAGCAGACGGCGATGGCGGGAGGGGGGGGGGTCGAGAGAGTCATCGACAGGGGGGTCCAGGGCCAAATCTATGGGGGCCCAGGCCCCCGTGGCCCCACCTAGCTACGCCCCTGGTCCAAACTGAAGACCATTTGCTGCACCAGTGCTGCAGGCACAGCCTTAGGTTGTTTCACCCAGAAAGGATGGGTAATGGATAGGAGAAACTGTAAATATGTACATACTGTAGGATCTACAAAAATTGGACTAGCAGATTTACACCATATCCCTAAATTGGCTTGTGACTTATTTGTAGAAAAAGACTTTTGGTTGGAGTACAAATTAACTTGTTCTATTCTGAAAGGATTTGAATCGCCATTTGCAGAAGTTAAGCAAAGTTCCTGTTTGTTTTTCATAAAACATGGACTGGAGTCTTTCTTTGCATGAGAATGAAATGTACTTACTCCCATACTAAGAAAGAAAAGTGAAGTAAAGAAAAGAAAGTACAAGTTCGGCTTAACACCCTACCACCATACCAGAGTAAGTCCGGCCCCGGCCTGCACCTAGCTCAGTGAGTTAAAAGCGACTAGGGTTTGTTTTTGTAGCCCTGGTCTCGGATGCTGACCCGCAAAGAGCTAGCTGGTGCCAGGACTGTGTGTGTGTGGTGAGACCAGGGTTACATATTGAATTCCCCTGAATGTGTGCTGACAGAGAAATGGATTATGACAACAGTAGCATGCAGGGGTGGAACACTTTATATCTGTTAGCAGCAGTTGTCGTCAACAGCACTCTGTAGCTGTATAAGGTGAAGTAAATAATTAAGGTTGTTTGCAGACATCTGGAACAATGATTTTTCTACCCAAAATGTCATATCTTAGAGTAAATCTACCTCATGAAGTCAGTTATGTCGTACTTTAGACAGACCCTTGAAGCAAGACTTGGTGAAACATACTGTTGTACTGCCCTTAGTGATGACTAAAGCATCAAAACAGAGCTAAACTTAGAGGACTGATGTCACAAACACATCATCCAATTGATTCACAAGTGTTCTTGATGAAATATGTCAACAGTGCATTCAATGAAATGGTCAGCTGACCTTCTGATGTTTTTTTCACACATTGTTCTGTAGGCATTAGTTCAGTCTAATGCATTTCAGTGTACATGTTCCTCTCTCTCCACTCATGCTCCAAGAAGCGTCTTTAAAATAGCCTTTGAAAACTGGTTGCCCTACTACATTCACTGCACAGAAGCCGAGGTTGTTGCTGTTAGACCTCACCAGCAAGCTAGTTAAATAGTTTTATTTAGACAGTAAAGCACTTTGAATGCCTATTAAATAGAATAATAAATGGAAAGTAAAAGCATTTTTATATACAAAACTTATAAAAGAGTTTACAAGTTAAATAGGCATTCAAAGAACCATTTTCAAGTGTATGTGCAAATATGATAAAAGTTCAACTTTTATTTATGACTCACTAAAATGTATTTTGGCCTCCATGGATTTGACTGTAAATAACTTTGCTCTTGTCATTCCTTTTAGTTGGAGAAATAAATTCATGAGTAAGAATTCAGAATTAATAGGCTTTCCTACTTGGGAGCTGACAGTAAGTTGGTGGCATGCCCAGCTTCACCTTCCCAGCTAGCTCAGGCAGCAATGAGAAATTTCCAGCTTGAAAGTACTGGGATGGGGGACATCATGCCTTTAAAAAGTGCCTTCAGGATCAGATTGGTGAATTGCTGCAATTAACAAACTCTCACTGGATCTTCCGCTGGGTTGAGCTACTGTCCTTCATGGAAGGATTTCTGCTGGACAGGGCCAGCTCTGTCTATTGACCAGGTGAGGTTGTGGTCCAGGGTAAAAGCACTAAAGGGTGCCAAATGCCTGAGCCCATGATGTCGCCCTGCCCCCCATAGGATATTACAATTTAGCTCCGTTAGTTGAATTGCTTCTTGTTCTTACCAGTGTCAGTCACGAGGGGTGGGTGCTGGGCGGCTTGCCTCCTTGAGTGTTTTGCTTTTCTTCTCTCAGCCAAGCCTTTTCTTCCTCTTCCCTCTGCTGAACGCTGTCGCTGACTCCTCCCAGGCCATCCACCCTCGCAGCAGTTGAAAGGTGCATGGAGCACCTTGGAACCGCCCCTCCCAGAAGACACTGCTAGTGGTTGCAACTAGCAAGGCTTGCTGGGATTGATTGACCAACATCCAATCCCAGTATGCTGAAACATTTAAAGTGCTTCAGTGTAACCATGGCACATTCTTTTTTTAGGCCTGCCCGCTACATCAGCTGCCTTCTGCCCAACCGGACCGACCGTGACTGCGTGCTTTCGACCAGACCGACTGTGTGCTGCTGACTCCAACTGGACCAACTGCGTGTGCTGCCTAGCCTCAGCCTGCTTGTACTGTCTGAGGGATGCCCGCCCCAGACCGACGACCATCCGCCTCTGCTGCCTGCCACCACCAGCACACACCACTGCTGCTTCTGCTCTTCTGTCTGCTGGACTGCCACCATCGCTGCTGCCTGCTGTTGCTCTGAGTGACTTGAAAGAACTGCTTTTCCAGAGCAGGTAAGGGGTCCCGGTCCAGTCTTGTTTTGAGTCCCATGGGGGAGGCCAATATGGAATAGTTGGAAGCTGTTGTTGGGGTGGGGGGGGGGGAGGGATGGCGGAATTGGATTTATTACTGTTGGGGGGGAAGGGAGGGTGGAATAGTGGAAGTTGCTATTGGAAAGGATGGTTTCCAGAGATAGCTGGGCTAGGGGGGGGGGGGGGAGGGCGGTTGTTGAAAGG
The DNA here is from genome assembly GCF_901765095.1 of Microcaecilia unicolor. NCBI lineage: Eukaryota > Metazoa > Chordata > Amphibia > Gymnophiona > Siphonopidae > Microcaecilia > Microcaecilia unicolor. The sequence continues at coordinate 508,101,321 of NC_044031.1, forward strand.
AAAGCAAATTCCAGGGCATTGGGTGGCAGGAGAGAAGCTGGGAAAAATAAGAGAAAACAATTGTTTGTTTGTGTGTGTGTGGGGGGGGGGGGTCCTGGGACTGGTGGGAGGCGGTGGGACTGGTGGGACTTGTGGAAGGCAGGGCAAGGGGTAGGCGCAAAAACAAAAGTTGGTCAGGGGTGCCACAACCTATTGAGCTGGTCCTGCTGCTGGAAGAGCCCTTGCATCATTGAACATGCTGGTCCCATGAGCAGTGGCATCCTTGGAGCAAATTAATACCATCACACAAGTACATGAGAAGGAACTGACTGGGAAACATCATCACTAGGTCAAGCACACTTCCATAGGGCTACATAAACTCACCGGCAATAAAGCCTAGAGAGTCCTTGGGAGAAGCAACCTAGTTGTGGAAAGAAGAAGACAGTGCAGCAGAAAGCTCCCTCATCAAGCAACCATTTGAAAGGCAGGAATGGGACAACTAACATTGCTCATATTTCCTAACAGTAGAACTAGGTCTGTGGATTCCAGTATGGTCCTTATTCTCAAGTGCTGCTGCAGCCTAACTTCAAAATTCCTTGTTCAAGGCACTTTTTGTGCAGACACCCCCACCTCAGCCAAAGTGAAGAACAACACTGACCTACAGACACTTTCTGGGAACCACTAAAACCAATCATCACAAAACCCAATAACATCACTGAACCAACATAGTAACACAGTAAGTGACAGCAGATAAAGACCTGAATGCCCATCTAGTCTGCCCAACAGTCACACTCATTATGAATTCATGATTAAATCATCAATGAATGTGATATTATACACTTTATCACGAGTCTTTCTTTGGTGTTTCTAGAACATAGACCACAGATGTCTGCCCAACTCTGTCCTTATGTTCCACCTACTGGAATTGTGGTCAAAGCCCACTGCAGCCTATCTGAATATATCTTGTCATTTGCGGAACCCAGACTGTAAAAGTCTGCCCAACACTGTCCTTGATTCCAGCTACTGAAGTTGCAACTGAAGCCCTATCCAACCTATTTTAAACTTTTTATTATTGTTTTATACCATCTATTTTCTATATGAAGTTTCTCTGTGTTCATCCCACGCCATTTTGAATTCCATCACTGTTTTTGTCTCTACCACCTCCATTGGGAAGGCATTCCAGGCATCGACCACCCTCTCTGTGGAAAAGAATTTCCTGACATTACTCCTAAGTCTACCACCTGCGACCTCAGCTTATGTCCTCTAGTTTTATCATTTCCTTTTCTCTGGAAGAGATTTGTTCTATATTAATACCTTTCAAGTATTTTTAAATGTCTGTATCATACTGTATATCCCCATCCCTTCTTTCCTCTAGTCTATACATCCTTAGCAAGATGCGGCCTCCAAAACTGAACACAGTACTTCAGTTGGGGGCCTCACCAGCAACTTGTACCTCCTTTCTTCTGTTGGTTACTCCTCTCTTGATGCAGCCTAGCATCCTTCTGCTATGGCCACCACTTTGTCACACTGTTTTCAGTTTAAGGTCCTCTGACACCATCACCCCAAGGTCCTTTCCCCGTCTGTGCATATCAGTCTCTCACCTCCTAGGAGGTTCGGCTCCTTTGGGTTTCGACTCCCCAAATGCATCACTTTGCACTTCTTTGCATTAAATTGCCAAGCAGACCATTCTTCTAACTTTTGCAGATCACTTTTCATGTTTTCCACTCTCTCCGGGGTGTCTACTCTATTACAAATCCTAGTATCATCCGCAAAAAAGCAAATCTTACTTTTTAATCCTTTGGCAATGTCACTCACAAATATATTGAGCAGAATCAGCCCTAGCACTGATCCCTGAGGTACTCCGCTACTCACCTTTCCTTCCTCTGAGTGAATTCCATTGACCACCACCCTCTGGCGTCTGTCTGTCAACTAGTTTCTAATCCAATTCACCACTTTGGGTCTTAATGCCAGCCTTTCAAGTTTATTTAAGAGCCTCCTATGAGGAACCATGTCAAAAGGCTTTGCTGAAATCCCCTTACATCTAGTGTACATCCCCGATCTAGTGTCCCTTAGTCTTTATACTTTTTGAAAAGAGTAAACAAATGATTCACATCTACCCATTCTACTTCACTCAGTATCTTGAAGACCTCTATGATATCTCCCCTCAGCTGTTTCTTCTCCAAGTTGAACAGCCCTAAACCCTTTAGCCTTTCTTCATGTGAGAGATCCTCCATTCCCTCATTCTTTGTGGTTGCTTTTCTGTACTGTAAACCCCCTGGTGGCGGAGCAAGGTATTACACTGATAAACTATGTCAAGGTGATTTCCCCATATAAGCTCTACACCATACCAAGGGGTCCTTTTACAAAGGTGCACTGTAAAATGGCTTGCAGTAGTGTAGGTGCAGGTTTTGGGCACATGCTGATCCATTTTTTAGCACACCTGTAAAAAAACGCCGTTTTAAAATTTTTTCTGAAAATGGACCTGCAGCAAAATGAAAATTGCTGTGCATCCATTTTGGGTCTGAGACCTTACCGCCAGCTATTGACCTAGTGGTAAAGACTTATGCGGTAACCAGGTGGTAATGACCTATACGTGCCAAATGCCACTTGGCGCGCGTCCATTACCCACGCCCGAAAAAAAAAATATTTTTCAGATGCATGCATTGGATGTGCACCAAAAATGAAATTACCACAAGAGCCATGCGGTAGTTGGGCAGTAACTCCATTTTGGCACACATTGGGCGCATGTAGACGCTTGCATGGCTTAGTAAAAGGACCCCTCAGGAATTTAACATTAAAAATAAGTTTTATTTTTCTATAAACTTTAAAGTATCAAGTAGTTATCAATTTAATTTCAAACTAGCAGCTGACAAATCAACACAAAGTTTTAATTACAGGGCAACAAGACTAAATAGCTTTTTCTCCAGAAAATCAGAAGCAATTTCAGATAAGTATAGATATTAGTCACCTAAGACAGTTGTTCAAAATCATTTAAGCAAGTTCATTTTTGCAAAGCAAAAGATTGTTTTTCTTATCATTTATCGGTCAGTTTTCCTTTACTGTTTTCTCTTGTGTGCACATTTTTAATAGTTTCAGTCACTTAGCTGTTCTCTTTGTTTTCCCTCTGGCTGTCTTGAACGGTTGACACCTTTTCTTCCAGGTTATGGTTTCCAGCATTGACTTTCTTCCAGTTCTTTTCCTCTAACCTATCTCAACCAACACAAAAAAAAAACAACTTACCTCCTTGATAAGTGCACACTTTTAAATATGTTCTGCCTTACGTTTTGTGTCAGCTAGCTATTATTTCAAAGTAAATAATTGTAGAACCCTAGGCTTCTCATCCCACAACATTAGCCCCTTACAACTTTCACTCAGTCACACCATGCCTCATATATCACCACTGCACTCTTTAAAGTTCTCCTGGTTAAAGCTCAACACACTTAACTCTTTTCAAATATGTCCATTAAAACCTTTGCTAATTTCAACTCCATCAGTCAACCCCAACTTCATAAAATAGCAGCAGCAAGAATTGTTTTCCCTCATTACCAGGGCAACCAGCAGGCTCAGCAAGCATATACATTCCTTCACTGACATCCACAACATTCTGCAGTTTCTGTACTACATTTACCTTCACATTACAGCAAAAAAAACCAAACCAAACCAAAACAACCATCCTTTAAATGATTTCCTACCTGGTCAGGGTTCTCCTGGATCCTTCTACATCCCTTATTGGCTGCTAGCCAGCACTCTCCCTGCAGCACAGCTCTGCACAAACACCGAACTGCCCCCTGTTTCTCCTGAAGCAGACCTTGTTGAAGAAAACAGTCTTGAATGAATTGTACTGATGCTCCCAGGGTTCACAGTCAAGATACCAGAAATGGCCATTTTTTACCAAGAGTATAGGCTGCATCAGGGGTATTAAGAACTGTAACAATCAAGATAAAAACAAATCAGTAAAAGGTCCAACAAGTCACATATAACTAAATAAATAAAAGCACAAAACATATGTGCATCTATATAAGAACCTACTAGGTGGTCAATGGATAAAAGTTTAATAAAATTAACACAGTATCATTACCATTAAAACAATGCATCAGCATTAAAACATTGACACTAAAAAATGGCTTCCTGGGTCCGTTTGAAATAGTAAAAACAAACTTGCTGTGATAGCCTATCTTTAATACTGGAACCATATGAATATGCATGATTAGTAGTGAAAAATCAGTAAAAGCAAACTTACAAGGATAAAAAACAGTTGAACCCTACAAAACATACTTAAATGCGGTCACAAAGTTCTCAAAAAGATTTAAAAAAAATAAGTTAAAACATCTATTAAAAAAAAAGTCTGTGTTGATGGAGTCAGGCTAAAACACCATTGAGAGATGTATTTCTAGATTTTGCTCATACCTTTTTCAGTAATAGCTCAAGGTGAGTTACATTCAGGTACACTGGGTATTTCTCTGTCCCAGGAGGGCTCAGTAAGTTTATACCTAAGGCAATGCAGGGTTAAGTGATTTGCCCAAGATCACAAGGAGCAGCAGTGGGATTTGAACTGGCCACCTCTAGACTGCAAGACTGGTGCTCCAGCCACCAGGCCACTCCTCCAATGTAGCTAAAAAAACTGAAACCAAAGTAGCTAAAATTAGTCCTGTCAATTAGTACTGACCAAAATCGCTGAGAAAATCAGGAAGACACACATGTGAGTAAGCTTTTTCAGTAGTATGTTTTTCAGTTTCTCATTGTTATAGTGGGTAGCATATGACTATTTTTAGATTTAGATGTTTGGCTTAAGGAGATTTCATGATTTCTTTACAGTGATCTTTGCTGATGCCTGATAGAGCTTTTAGATTTGCACCAACTGGGTAAACCAGTCTCTATGTATACATTGTTTCTTTATTTTATTGGTGTTAATGTTTTTAGTATCGATGCACTGTTTTAATGGTAATAGTGTATTAATTTTGTTAAAGATTTTATCCATTGAGCACCTAGTAGGTTCTTATATAGATGCACATATGTTTTGTACTTTTATATATATCTGAGTTGGACCTTTTACTGATTTGTTTTTATTGTGATTGTCACACTTCTTAATGCCCCTGATACAGCCTGTACTTTTGGCGAAACATGGCCATGTTGGGCATCTGATTGTGAACCCTGGGAGCATCAATACAACTCATTAAAGACGACTGTGTTTTCTTCAACAAGGTCTACTTCTTTTCTTTTGTTCCACTGTGGATATTGTACACTGAATACCTTCTTGTTTCCTTACTCCTGCATGGAGAGGGGGCAGGGAGCGAAACCTGGTGGGTTTTTTTTAACCCTGGCTAGAGTACGTTCTCTAATTCTACTATAGAATTTTTTTTAAATATAGAAACCAAAATTGCAGATAATACTCAAGGTGCAGTCGCATCATACAGCAATATAGAGGCAATATAATATTCTCTGTTTTATTCTTTACCTAATAATTGGTAATATTCTGTTTGCTTTTAGGCTGCTGTCATATACTGAACAGATCTAAATCTTTTTCGTGGGTGGCTACTCCTAATGTGAACCTAACATCATGTTGCTATAATTTGGGTTATTCTTCCCAATGTGCATCACTTTACACTTGCCATACTAAGGAGATCTTTTACTAGTAATGTTTGTAGTTTGTGGTAGAAATCAACTGGTGGTAAAAGCCAAGATGCCCATTATATTCCTATGGGCGCCTCGGTGTTTACCGCTAGCTGATTTCTACCATGAGCTAAACACGCTACTGTGGCTTAGTAAAAGATCCCCTAAATTTCATCTGCCATTTGATGCCCAGTCTTTTAGTCTCCCAAGGACCTCCTACAATTTCTCAGTCTGCATGCGATTTAACGACTTTAAATAATTTAGGGCCCCTTTAATCAAGCTGTTGTAAAAAGGGCCCTCTAGTGGTGTCGGTGTATGGATTTGCCGCACACCAAGGCCTAAATTTACCACAGGGAGTAAAAGGCGATAAGGGCTCCCGCGCTAACCAGACAGCCTTTGGCACTAAAAATAGAAAAATATTTTTTTAAGTGCCAGAAATGGAGAACGGAGGGAGCAGGAGCTACTGCTAGGCTCCTGTGGTAGTCCGGCGGCAGTGCCAAATTGGCGTGTGACAAGCCCACAGCAGTCTTGTTGCACCTTTGTAATAGGGTCCCATAGTGTTATGTGCAAATCTGATCACTTTACTTATTCCCATTTCCACTGGTCGCAATAACCTCTGATACCTCACCATTCACCCTCCTCTATTAAGAGAATTGGCCATTTAATCCTACTCTCTGTTTTCTATCTATCTTTTAACCAGCTCTCAATCCTCAGCAGGAAATTGCCTCCTATCTCATGACTTTCTGATTTCCTCAGGAGTCTCTCATGAGGGACTTTGTCAAAAGCCTTCTGAAAATCTAGATATACAAGTCCAAAAAATGTAGTAGATTGGTAAGGTGAAATTTTCCTTCTCTAAATCCATGTTGAGTCTTTCCTATTAAATCATGTCTATCTATGTGTTCAGTAATTTTGTTCTTTATAATAGGCTCTATCATTTTTCCTGAAATTGACATCAGGCTCACAGGTCTGTAGTTTCCCAGATCACCTTGGAATCCTTTTAAAAAATTGATATTATGATGGCTACTTTCTAATCTTCAGGGACAGTGGATGATTTTAATGATAGGTTACAGATTACCAATAATCTGCAATTTTATTTTTGAGTTTGTTTAGTACTCTGGGGTGTATACCATTCAGTCCAGGTGACTTGCTGTTCTTTGGCTTCTCAATTTGACCTATTACATCTTTCAAAAAGCCATACAAAACACAAAAATGACACTGGGATACTTTTATGTTTTTACTTTGTTCTCTTATCATTGGGACTCCTTTTTTCTCTTCCTTTAGTCCTGTGGGTTCACTGTCCAGAAACCTCTTCTCTAGTTTACCAACTCTTCTGCTGACAGCTCCTCCAGATTCCTGCAAAGGCACCCTCCAAGGAACATGCAACCTGTATTCTCTTCTGTGGTGTTTCCTGAACACTTTTCTTGGTTTACCATCAAGATTTCTCAGGCAGGTCAGATTCTTGCTAGGTGTCCTCTTCCCTAGTACACTTCAGCAGTGATCACAAGAATAGGGTAACTTCCTCACTGAATATAGGCTACCAGCAAAAATCTCTCAGGCTGTATATCTTCTCCCCCATGAATTTCCACACTGGTGATAGGTTTTCCTGCCGACCACGTGACTTTCTTCAGGGAAAAAGTGGCAAAATGAGTATCTCCTCACTTTTCCTTTGTTCAAGGCCTTGCTCAATATCTAGGATCATCAGGAGCCCCGTGCTTTCTTTGTTAATGTAGTAGAAAGGAGGCAAAGAAACTTCCCTTCAGAAACCTTATATTTATTACGCGAATGATCTCATTGCCTTCTCCCCTGGTCATAGCTAGCTAGCTAGCAAAATCTAATTCCATAAATTATATCAATAAATGTGCATAGGCAAATGATACCCTTTGCATTAATAATGATCAAGAAAGACATCATTAACAATTCAAACTCTGAGGATCACATAAATCTTTAGGGAACTTTGGGGTCCTTTTATTAAGCCACGTAAGCCATCTACGCACGCCTAACATGTGCCAAAATGGACTTACCACCCAACTACCACATGGCTTTTGTGGTAATTTCATTTTTGTCGCGCATCCGCTATTCACGTCTGAAAAATAATTTTTAGTTTCTGGCGTACGTAACGGACGCGCACCAAATGGCATTTGGTGCACATAGATCATTACCACCCAGTTACCGCGTGAGTCTTTACTGCTAGGTCAATGGCTGGTGGTAAGGTCTCAGACCCAAAATGGACGCGCGGCAATTTTCATTTTGCTGCACGTCCATTTTCGGCAAACAAAAGAAGGCCTTTTTTACAGGCATGCTAAAAAATGGATCAATGCACGCCCGAAACCCATGCCTACACTACCACAAGCCATTTTTCAGCGCGCCTTAGTAAAAGGACCCCTTTGTGATCTGAGTTGCATTTTCTTCTCCTCCCAAAAATTGAAATTGAGAAACAGTCCTTTCCGTTTAAGGTAGCTTTCAATTATCAAAGGAAACTCAGTTTTATATAGGAAAAATATTTTCCAAAATACCTTGACATGATAATAACAGGTCAGTAAGCACATCACATACAAAATTCTCCTTTTTACATAAAATTATACATATGTTAATCTTTATTAAATATTTATAACTATTATGTTAGTAAACACTGTAATAGTTGTACAGTGTTAAATTGGAAATACAAGAATGAACAAAACAGTGCCATACAGTGATCAAATGTCATTACTGCAGTATTGCTTGATTTACAGTAAACATAAGTAATATATATTCAAATGGTAATAAAAAGATTACATCCTCTGCTGGTTGACTCAAGGAAAATGCCTTCTATATCTCCATAGTTCAAATTCACCATCAGCCATTCCAGTAGGTAGTTAAATATTTGAAATAATAGGCTAATTATTCAATCTCAATAATTACATAGCAGACAGATCAACAAGTACATTTTCTAGGCAATATATATTGAAAAATGTAGGGTGAAAAACTTAGGGGCCCTTTTACTAAGGCACGCTGAAAAATGGCCTGTGGTAGTGTAGACACGTGTTTTGGGCAGGCATAGAATCATTTTTCAGTGCACCTGTAAAAAATGCCGAAAATGGATGTGCGGCAAAATGAAAATTGCTGCGTGTCCATTTTGGGTCTGAGACCTTACCAACAACCATTGACCTAGCGGTAAGGTCTCATGCGGTAACCGGGCGGTAATGGTCTACGCATGTAAAATGCCGATTACTGCCTGATTACCACCCACGGGCCAGAAAATAAAAATATTTTCTGGCGCATGTAGTGGGCGCGCGTAAAAAATGAAATTACCGCATAGGCCATGTGGTAGCTGGGCAGTAACTCAGAATTGCCGCATATTGGGCGCATGTAGGTGCGATCGTACCATGGAGTGATACAGAGGTATTATAATATTCTTGGTCTTATTTTTCATCCCTTTCCTAATAATTCCTAGCATCCTATGTACTTTTTTGGCCACTGCCGCACACTGCGTCAGAAGCACACTGGGCAAAAGATTTCAGCATATAGTCTACAATGACACATAGATCTTTTTCTCGAGAGCTGACTGCTAAGGTGGACCTGTAAATGAGCCCCCTGTTCCAGTATGTGGGGGGAAGGAAGTCTCCTCCCCATGAATAGCCAGATCTCCACAAATTGCCACCAGTGGATACTTTCAAATATTCTTTTATTTGTTTCCAAGTTAATGACAAACACTTCAGTCCAGAGCCCTGGGTTAGGGCTTCCCCAGGCAGGGCTATTCTGCCTCTCTTAGGGTACAAGCCAGCAACAGTCTCTGCCCTTTCTTGAAGGGCTGCAATAGTCCCTTTGAAAATCCCTCCTTTTCAAAGTCAGTAGCAAAATCAGTGCTTGCCTCCAAGCAGGATTTCCCCCTCCTGCCCAAGCAAGGTTTTCAGTTTCAACATAGTCTTTCCTCAATAATCAGGGTGCAGCTTGGGGAACCAGGCTTGTAACTCTTCCAGCCACCCAATGGCGTACCTAGGGTAGTTGACACCCGGGGCCGGTCATTTTTTAACACCCCCCCCCCCCCAAATCCAGTACTAGGCATGCCGAGAATACAAAACACTCAGGACCTATAGAGCAATTCTACCATACCATAAGCAGTCATTTCTACGAGTCACACAAGGAAAAGGAAAGCATCTTAAACACTACAGTGAGCACTAGAACATCAATTCACCTATTGTAAAACGAAACCAGACAGAATAATACAGATCGTCGATCCTGCACAGTCAATGCCAACTGAAAGCCATGTCTTTTTCACAAACACAGATACACCCTAATCCACTATAGAATAAGTAGTCATATTTAAACTTTCTATTTAGACAAAAATTAAACTGAACCCCCAAGATGCCAGACTCTGCATACAATGCAACACCACAGAAACAGAAAACGTCCCCTAGTACTGTGCAAAATATAAAGACAGCAGATGTAAATTTGAAAAAACTAACAAATACCAATCACCACTTTACAAATTAACAAATAGAAATAAAACAAATACAGAAAATAAAATAATACCATTTTATTGGACTAATACATTTAGCTTCCAGAGGCCAAAATCTCCTTCTTCATGTCAATACAGTATAGTGCTGTTACAGTATCCTATCCTGACCTGAAGAAGGGGGTTTTGTTCTCTGAAAGTTAAGTCAAAATATATTAAAATTAGTCCAATAAAAAGATTACCTTATTTACATGTTCTATTTATAAACATTAACACAGCTACAATACTATATCCTAAAGCAAAATAATAAAAATATATATTTACAGTTTGTTGTCTCTGGTTTCTGCTTTCCTCATCTTCTTTTCACTGTCTTCCTTCTATCCAGCATGTCTTCGCTCACTCTCTGCCATCCAGTGTCTGCCCTCTCTAATGTCCCTTCCATCCAGTGTCTGCCCTCTCTCACTGCCCCTTCCATCCACTGTCTGCCCCAGTCTGCCATCTCTCTCTCTTCCTTCCATCCACATCTGCCCTCTATTTCTGCCCCTTCCATCCACCATCTGCCCCAGTCTGCCATCTCTCTCTCTCCCTTCCATCCATATCTGCCCTCTATCTCTGCCTCTTCCATCCACCATTTACCTCAGTCTGCCCTCTTTCTCTCTCCCCCTTCCACCCACCATCTGCCCTTTCTCTCTGCCCCTTCAATCCGTCTGCCCTCCCTCTCCCATCCATCCAAGGTCTGCCCTCCCTCACGCTCCCCACTTCCATCCAGGGTCTGTCCCCTCTCTCTCTGCCCCCCTCTTTTCAGCCCCCTTATTCCACCTGCCCCTAGTTCCAGCCCCAGCCCACATCTCCCACCTGCCCCCCTTTTCAGCCCCACTATCCCACCAGTCCCCAGCCCTTTTCTCCAATCAGTCCCGAGCTTCAGCCCCAGCCAGTTCTCCCTGTCCCCTTTAAAGCCCCCAGTTTCAGCCCCTGCCCCGTTTCAGCCCCCAGTTCCAGTACTAGCCCCCTTATCCCAAATACCCTCCTTTTCAGCCCCCAGTTCCAGCCCCCTTCATCCACCACATGCCTTGCATCCCCCCTTTTCAGCCCCAGACCCATTCTCCCACCTGCCCCAGGCATGGACCCATTTTCCCTCCTGCCCCCTTGTCAGACCCCCAGACCCCTTCTCCCATCTGAGCACTCCCCTCCCCAATCCCCTTCTCCCCTATGACCACCCCCACCCTCCCCAATCCCCTTCTTCCCTCTGAGCACCCTCACCCTCCCCAATCCCCTTCTCCCCTCTGAGCTCCCCAATCCCCTTCTCCCCTCTAAGCACCCTCCCCAATCCCCTTCTCCCCTATGAGCACCCCCACCCTCCCCAATCCCCTTCTCCCCTATGACCACCCTCCCCAATCCCCTTCTCCCCTATGAGCACCCCCACCCTCTCCAATCCCCTTCTCCCCTATGAGCACCCTCCCCAATCCCCTTCTCCCCTATGAGCACCCCCACCCTCCCCAATCCCCTTCTCCCCTATGACCACCCTCCCCAATCCCCTTCTCCCCTCTGAGCCCCCCCTCCGTCGAGAGGCCTGAGCCCTCTTCACCCTAAAGCCATCACGCTGCTTTTTTTTTTTTAAATCCGTGCAGCGATGCAGGCAGCGCCTCGCGTCTGCCCTGCATGAACTGAAAAGAGGAAATCGCTTTGCTGACGTCGGGCCTTCCCTCGCTTGTTGTCCCACCCTCTTTTGAGGTAACTTCCTATTTCCTCGAGGGCGGGACAACAAGCGAGGGAAGGCCCGATGCCAGCAAAGCGATTTCCTCTTTTCAGTTCATGCAGGGCAGACGCGAGGCGCTGCCTGCATCGGCGATCGCTGCATGGATTTAAAAAAACTGTCGGCTCTCGCGGAGCACCCCCCACTCGCTGACACCCGGGGCGGACCGCCCCCCCCTTGGTACAAACAGGTCTAACCAAAAGAAAACAGGCTTCTTTCTTAAAGCAGGTTTTAAATCAAAATAACTTCCAAACAACATAGATTTTCACCTTCAGGTGCTGCCTTCCTCAGGGCTCTCCAGCTCCCATTCCATTCTGCTTTCTTGTCCCTGCTCAGCCTGATTAATTCCCTCTTCCATCCAATCCATCCAATCCTCCTCCTGCTTCTCACCCCACCCTCCCCTATTACAGGTAGGCCGCATGATACAGTATACTGATTGTGGGTCCAGGGGAACTGGGCTTCTTCTTTCTCCCTCCCTCTTGTGGTCAGAGACGGTATATGGCCAGCTTGCCTATCCCCTGGGCACCCCCTGCTGGGACTGGAAATGCATTCTGGGAGATGTAGTTTAGGGTTTTGCTGCTTCATTTCGTACATCTGGGCTGTAGCCTTGTCACAGACCCTAACATCAGCTAACTATGATTCGGATTATTCTTTCCATTGCGCATCACTTTTGCATTTGTCCACATTAAATTTCATCTGCCATTTGGATGTCCACTATTCCAGTTTCCTAATGTCTTCCTGCAATTTTTCACAATCTGCATGTGTTTTGACGACAACTTTGAATAGTTTTGTGCCATCTGCAAATTTAATCACCTCACTCGTCGTTCCTATTTACATATAATTTATAAATATGTCAAATAGAGCTGGTTCCAGTTTAGATCCCACAAGAAGAATAAAAAAATAGATTTATTGAGGTGATATGACTCGACACAGCTGTGTTTCGGCCCAACTGGCCTGCGTCAGGAGTCTAAATAAAACAAATTATTTTTAATTTAAACATATGAATATACAATAAGAAAAAATTTTAATTATTTTAAACATGTAAATATGCAATAAGAAAAAAAAAATTTTTAATTTAAACATATGAATATACAATAAGAAAAATTTTTAATTATTTTAAACATATAAATATGCAATAAGAAAAATATTTTTTCAATAAAAAAGGTATGTACTACAATCATTGGTCCAATGCTTTCTATGAGACGTTTTTGTATATATATAAAGACTGACTGTATATACTATAAAAGTGACTACGAATGGACAAATAAAAATGCATACTTTGAATAAACTAATAAGAGAGTACCAATAACTCTACTTTGAATTATGTCTATCAATAAATTTCATATTATCACTAAAAAATTAGATCATTTAAAAATATATATATTTATAATTTCATTTCTAAATGTATTATATATATATATGTGATATAGTATAGATTAATGGTCATTGTTATATGTAACTTTAATATATAGTACGTATTCAGGAAAAGAAGATGATTTTAATTTTTAATTCTAAAATTTTTTACCTGTTACACCATATATGTCCTCTCTGGCAATCAAAGTCCTTATAGAGTATTCAAATAAACACACCTTTATTCAGTAACACTCTACCTTTAAAAAGGCTGTGTGCACAGTGTAACATAATTCTGTATAAATAAAAAAGGAAACGATACAGTGGTGGAAATAAGTATTTGATCCCTTGCTGATTTTGTAAGTTTGCCCACTGACAAAGACATGAGCAGCCCATAATTGAAGGGTAGGTTATTGGTAACAGTGAGAGATAGCACATCACAAATTAAATCCGGAAAATCACATTGTGGAAAGTATATGAATTTATTTGCATTCTGCAGAGGGAAATAAGTATTTAATCCCTCTGGCAAACAAGACCTAATACTTGGTGGCAAAACCCTTGTTGGCAAGCACAGCGGTCAGACGTCTTCTGTAGTTGATGATGAGGTTTGCACACATGTCAGGAGGAATTTTGGTCCACTCCTCTTTGCAGATCATCTCTAAATCATTAAGAGTTCTGGGCTGTCGCTTGGCAACTCGCAGCTTCAGCTCCCTCCATAAGTTTTCAATGGGATTAAGGTCTGGTGACTGGCTAGGCCACTCCATGACCCTAATGTGCTTCTTCCTGAGCCACTCCTTTGTTGCCTTGGCTGTATGTTTTGGGTCATTGTCGTGCTGGAAGACCCAGCCACGACCCATTTTTAAGGCCCTGGCGGAGGGAAGGAGGTTGTCACTCAGAATTGTACGGTACATGGCCCCATCCATTCTCCCATTGATGCGGTGAAGTAGTCCTGTGCCCTTAGCAGAGAAACACCCCCAAAACATAACATTTCCACCTCCATGCTTGACAGTGGGGACGGTGTTCTTTGGGTCATAGGCAGCATTTCTCTTCCTCCAAACACGGCGAGTTGAGTTCATGCCAAAGAGCTCAATTTTTGTCTCATCTGACCACAGCACCTTCTCCCAATCACTCTCGGCATCATCCAGGTGTTCACTGGCAAACTTCAGACGGGCCGTCACATGTGCCTTCCGGAGCAGGGGGACCTTGCGGGCACTGCAGGATTGCAATCCGTTATGTCGTAATGTGTTACCAATGGTTTCGTGGTGACAGTGGTCCCAGCTGCCTTGAGATCATTGACAAGTTCCCCCCTTGTAGTTGTAGGCTGATTTCTAACCTTCCTCATGATCAAGGATACCCCACGAGGTGAGATTTTGCGTGGAGCCCCAGATCTTTGTCGATTGACAGTCATTTTGTACTTCTTCCATTTTCTTACTATGGCACCAACAGTTGTCTCCTTCTCGCCCAGCGTCTTACTGATGGTTTTGTAGCCCATTCCAGCCTTGTGCAGGTGTATGATCTTGTCCCTGACATCCTTAGACAGCTCCTTGCTCTTGGCCATTTTGTAGAGGTTAGAGTCTGACTGATTCACTGAGTCTGTGGACAGGTGTCTTTCATACAGGTGACCATTGCCGACAACTGTCTGTCATGCAGGTAACGAGTTGATTTGGAGCATCTACCTGGTCTGTAGGGGCCAGATCTCTTACTGGTTGGTGGGGGATTAAATACTTATTTCCCTCTGCAGAATGCAAATAAATTCATATACTTTCCACAATGTGATTTTCCGGATTTAATTTGTGATGTGCTATCTCTCACTGTTACCAATAACCTACCCTTCAATTATGGGCTGCTCATGTCTTTGTCAGTGGGCAAACTTACAAAATCAGCAAGGGATCAAATACTTATTTCCACCACTGTATGTAAACTATATAAATAAATATTCTCAATTTTACTATAGTAAGTAATGTATCACATACGTATCAGTTGTCTACTATCTTCTACGTAGCTCTAATTATAAAGGAATATTGGGTATTTGAAAAAATGGTAAGAAACAATGTATTTATGGTGTAACAAACGAGAGTCTCTAAAGCAAAATGCTATATGTATAAGAAAGGTCTTGTGAACATCGCTGGTACTATTTTTCAGCTAAATATATCTGTTATAGGTCTGTCAGTGAAGCTAAAACTATGAATGGTATAGAATATTTCTATATTTGCCTGCGTGATCTATGCTGTTTAAGCATTTCATATGGTCAGATGAATGGAATCAATTCAAACTGATTTTAGCTCCTCGAAAATTATCCAATTTACATAGTATATGCACGTTACTATAGATGTAGACTATGAAAGTAAATGTTCTCAATTATGCTATCATTCTTATTGTTCCTTATTATAGGTAATGTATTCCATATCAGTTGTCTACTGTCTTCTACGTAAGTCTATTTGTAGGAGGTCGCTGAGACAAAGTAATGTATCTATAAAAAAGGTGTCGTGAATATCGCTGATATTATTTTTCAGCTGAGTATATCTATTAAAAATCTGTCGGCGAAGCTAAAATGCCGAATGGTATACAATGTTTCTATATTTGTCTATGTGGTCTGTACTATATAAATATTTCATATCGGCAGATAAATGGAAACAACTCAAACTAATTTTAGCTTCTCAAAGGTTATCCGATTTTCATAATATATACGCGTAACTGTGAATTTATATGATATTAATAATATATACTATAAATATAATCTTTAAATGTCTTACCGTTGCGGAGGACTCTGATGTTAGTAATATATATATATCTCTCAACAAAGGAAGTTCCAAAGATACTTGCGTTCGCTGGCAATCAACTATAGTGACGTATACATTTTTCTTTTATAGAGATATTGAAACTACTAGAAACATCACTGCCCACGTCATGTCCGCTTAGTTTGAAACAGTATCTCGCGCCAAAAATAAACTGTGGCTAAAGTCCGTCACTTCCTGTATCTTAGACTATTTAAGTAATTATTTCTATTAGCACAATCGTACTTACAAAGAATTATTATGTATGTAAATGATTCATTTCAATTGATTCTCTTATGTAACCCAAATGAAGTAAGAATAGTAAAGAAATCACATTAAAACTTTAAATATGATTTCTATTGAATAAATACTTATATTATACATTGAATTTTGATTATACAATTGGTAATTAAGAGTAATGTAGTAAACTTGAAGAAAAGACGTCATTACAGTGATACCGCTGTATCACCAATTGAATTCTGATTGTTTAATAGGTGATGAGAAGACGAGCTTATTGTGAATAAAATAATAAACATAAATATTGGACGTCATTTAAAGATACCAATGTATAGTTAATTGCTTATGGATGAATTGTTAATTTAATAAATAACCTTAAAAATGAGACAATAGTATATGGCTATTTAAATAAAATAAAAAATAAAAATTAACTGACTTAGTCAGAGTGCGGTTGAATCTTAATTCATATGTTTAATAATGTTAGTCCAATGATTTATCTATATTCTTTTATCAGTTTATCATAAAATGGCACATATTAAAAATTAAAAAAAATTTTTATATAAATTTTTGATGACATCTAAAGTATTTGGTTCGAAATATAATATTATTTGGAAATTGTTGATATTTTAACAAATATAGAATTAATATAAAAAATTATTATAAAAAATTAATATAAAAAAAGGCCAACTGTTTTCTAGTCTAAAGATATCAATCTAAATGAATCTAATGTAAATGGTAAAGACAAAATAACACCTCAAGGGTTGTGATCACGGAGTACGTATATATTTTTTTTTCACAACATGTTTACAATGAAGATATATATGAAGATGTTGTATATCATCTTACATAATGACTTTCATGTATATGTAGAATGGGTGTATATTGATCATTTTAAAATAAAATATGTTTCTTATAGATATTAAAAATACCTGATATTGTTCTGTATAAAAATTATTGTGAAAAACAATAATCTATATATTATGGTTAAAAACTGCTTTTTGAATTTTGAATGTGATATGAACTATGTTAATATAAGTGATTGTGATAGAAAAAATTTTTTTTAATAGACGATATTTATATCAATGTTCTATAGAGGAGTTTTTAAACCGGACAAATTATATTTTGATGAAACTAATAAAAAAATGAATAAACTAATGAAACGTAAAAAATAAAAAATCTAAAGTAAATAAATACTGGATCTTGACGAAGAAAATATTGAAATTTCCATTTGATAATTGATATCTAAAAGTGAATACGTAACTACATCTAACTAATATAAAAACTTGGAGAAAAAAGAGAAAAACAGAAAAAGAGAAAAACTTGCCAGTGGGTGACAATATATATAATCACACAAAAGGAATTAAATCTAGTTCCATATTCAGACCTTGTGGAGAAACAGTATTAAGTGTATAAATGAAGCGTTGTTCTTCTTTTAATAAAATGTTGTCTATGTTACCACCTCTCCATTTTTGTTGAATGTGTTTAATAATGAAAAATTTTAAATCATCTATTGTATGTTCTGCCTCATACCAATGATTAACTAACGGAGCTGTCGTAATGTTCCTACTTATACAGGACCTGTGTTCTATGATCCTTGTTTTAATCATTCTTTTAGTTTTACCTCCATATAAACGTTCACAAGGACACTTAATTATATATATTACATGGGTAGTTGTGCAATTTGTTGAATGTTTCAGTGGAAAAGTTTTTTTAGTAACTGGATGTATGAAATTTTGTAAAGTAATACAATGTTTGCATACTGTACATTTACCGCACGGATAGTGTCCAAAAAATACTGTATCTCCTAAATTTTCTTCTGGGAGTGTTGAAGGGACTAAATGTTCTTTTAAATTTTTATTTCTTGAATATGCAATGGTAGGACGAGACTCTTGAAAACATGTATGAGTTTCTAAAATGTGCCAATTCTTATGAATAATTTTCCTAATTTGATTTGAAATTGTTGAATATTTTAAAGTACAGATTAATTCTGGAGTCTTTTTTACCTTTTTATGAGTGAGTAATTGTGCTCTCTCTTGTGTCCTTGCTCTGTTTTTGCATTGTTCTACTACTTTGAAAGGATACCCTCTTTGAATAAAACGCTGGGACATCTCTTGTGCATGAAATTCAAAATCTTCAAGGGTCGTGCATAGTCGTCTTAGTCTTAAGAATTGAGAATAAGGAAGATTAGTCTTCAGACTTCGATTATGGAAATTTTGAAAGTGTAAATAAGTATTGCGATCTGTTGGTTTTTTGAAAACTTGTGTAATTAACCTATAAGGAGTCTTAATGATCTGAATATCTAGATATGAAATTTGACACCTATCATAATGTATCTTAAACTGTAAATATTTATCTAGACCATTAAGCCAATTAAAAAACTCTAATAGTTGATTTTCATCACCCTCCCATAGGATTAAGATATCATCTATATACCGCTTATAAAAGATTACTTGAGATGTATATGGATGGTTTACTAAAAATTTATTTTCAAAATCTGCTACATATAAATTTGCAACATCTGGAGCCATGGGCGAACCCATAGCTGTGCCTCGTATCTGTTGGTAAATATTTTTTTGAAATTCAAAATAATTCTTGGTTAAGGCATACAGTATGTTGCAAAAGCCATGATTAAAAAATTGGGTATTCTTTTTAAAATGGTTCTATTTTGTAATGTTTTTTCTATAATTGCTAAACTCTCAAGTTGAGGTATGTTAGTGTACAAGGCATCTATATCAAGGGTCACTAGTATAACATTCGTTAGATCTCTGTCAAAATCTTCCAGCATGTTGAGAATGTGTGTAGAATCTCTCACATAAGATGTTATCTGAGGTACGTATGGACGTAAAAAATAATCTACAAACTGTGATAGAGGTTCTAAAATGGAACCATTCCCTGAGACTATAGGTCGTCCTGGTGGATCTGACATAGATTTATGAATCTTGGGTAGAATATAAAATGTAGGTATGACTGGGGTCGAAACTAAGAGAAAATCCTTTTCTTTACTTGTAAGATAACCTGCATCACATGCTAGAATGGTGATTTCTTCAATTTCTTTCTGTATTTGATGTGTGGGATCTTCTTCTAGTGGAATGTAATAATTTTTGTCAGTGATCTGTCTATTGACCTCTTCTATATACTTAGATCTATCCATGATCACTATGCCTCCTCCTTTATCTGCCGGTTTGATGACAATTTGTGTATTTCGAGATAAATCTTGTAGAGCGGAATGCTCAGCTTGTGTTAAGTTATAAAAACTTTTTCGGCGATGAGTTTTCTCAATTCTTTCTATCTCTTTTAAGGTGCATTGATAAAATGTGCTAATAATTGGATCGGGGGGTCCAGGAGGAAACCATCTTATGTTACGTTTAAGAATAGAAGTATCTGATGTAGCAGGAACATCTCTAAAAAAATGTGTAATTTGTAATTTCCTAAAAAATCTAAAAAGATCTATTCTGGTTTGGAATGGATCATATTGAGACATGGGAACAAATGAAAGGCCTTTATGCAGAACATGTAAATGTGATTCTGACAATTGAAACTGTGATAAATTGAAGATGGGAATTTCTTTTTCCCGTCTGTTATGCCAATAGTTTAAGTCCATTTGTGAATGTTGTAAGGTTTTCGCGTTCTTCCTCGACTTCTTCCTCTGCCTCTGTTGTATATATAGGGTTTGTTGTATTGGTAATCTCGTGGATGGTCGTAAGGTTTGTTGTATTGGTAATCTCGTGGATGGTTGTAAGGTTGAGAGGGGAGCCTGTCTCTCTCCGTGTTTTTCTGTCGTTGAGTGGGTAAAATCCGATCTAAAAAAGCTTCCGCTGTTTCTTCTCTATGGTGAACCATAGGGCTGCTTGGAGGTGAGGTAAACAAATCTCCGGAGTCACTACGAATACGTTTCCGAGAGTGTGGTGCTGTAGTAGGAGCATGTAGGTTATTGATAGATGGTTCTGTTGGATCTTTTGGTCGGGATCTTGAATGAGTTTGTTTCCTATTTTTATTTAGATATACTTTTGATTTTGACCAGGGATAAATAGATCCCTTCTTGTAGTCATTTACATCTCTATGTAATTTATTGATTTTGACCTTTTTAATATCTTTTTTAAAGGTCTCAAGTCTCTGGTTGACGCCTACAATGACGGTGTCAAATTTGCTATCTTCTCTTTTGAGAACATTTAATTTTTCTTCGACCAACGGTCATAGTACATCATTTTTCTTTTTGGACGTTTCAACTATTAAAATCATTAAATCTAGTGCGCATTTATTTAAAATTGCGCACCATTGGTTTAAAAAGTCTTGGTCGTCTAAAAAGAGTCTTGGTTCTTTCATAATGTGTAAACCCCTGGGGATGTGTTGAATTCGTAAATACTGTAAAATGGTTAGATAATGTAATTCATTCTGTATTAGGTTTTTGTTAAGTTGAATAGTTTCCATCCATTTTTCTTCTAAACTTTGTGTGTTCAAAACATCACCATCATCTAAAAAGTTTTTTTCTTGTAAAAGTCTCTGTAATCTTTCCTCATCAAAGCTCAACACATTTCCCCATGGGTCAAAAGACATGGTCGTTCTTCAAAAAAACAACACTGTCAGAAATACAGAAGAAACCTGTCTTCGCAACAACAACAATAATCAAAAACAGCGAAGATGACACAAAAAAAAGGGGGGAACGACAAAAAGAAAAAAAGAAGAAAAAATGATTAAAAATTAAATTAAATAAAAATTATAGAAAATATAAAAATCAAAAAGGAAGACGACACAAGAAGAATAAAAAAATAGATTTATTGAGGTGATATGACTCGACACAGCTGTGTTTCGGCCCAACTGGCCTGCGTCAGGAGTCTAAATAAAACAAATTATTTTTAATTTAAACATATGAATATACAATAAGAAAAATTTTTAATTATTTTAAACATATAAATATGCAATAAGAAAAATATTTTTTCAATAAAAAAGGTATGTACTACAATCATTGGTCCAATGCTTTCTATGAGATGTTTTTGTATATATATAAAGACTGACTGTATATACTATAAAAGTGACTACGAATGGACAAATAAAAATGCATACTTTGAATAAACTAATAAGAGAGTACCAATAACTCTACTTTGAATTATGTCTATCAATAAATTTCATATTATCACTAAAAAATTAGATCATTTAAAAATATATATATTTATAATTTCATTTCTAAATGTATTATATATATATATGTGATATAGTATAGATTAATGGTCATTGTTATATGTAACTTTAATATATAGTACGTATTCAGGAAAAGAAGATGATTTTAATTTTTAATTCTAAAATTTTTTACCTGTTACACCATATATGTCCTCTCTGGCAATCAAAGTCCTTATAGAGTATTCAAATAAACACACCTTTATTCAGTAACACTCTACCTTTAAAAAGGCTGTGTGCACAGTGTAACATAATTCTGTATAAATAAAAAAGGAAACGATATGTAAACTATATAAATAAATATTCTCAATTTTACTATAGTAAGTAATGTATCACATATCAGTTGTCTACTATCTTCTACGTAGCTCTAATTATAAAGGAATATTGGGTATTTGAAAAAATGGTAAGAAACAATGTATTTATGGTGTAACAAACGAGAGTCTCTAAAGCAAAATGCTATATGTATAAGAAAGGTCTTGTGAACATCGCTGGTACTATTTTTCAGCTAAATATATCTGTTATAGGTCTGTCAGTGAAGCTAAAACTATGAATGGTATAGAATATTTCTATATTTGCCTGCGTGATCTATGCTGTTTAAGCATTTCATATGGTCAGATGAATGGAATCAATTCAAACTGATTTTAGCTCCTCGAAAATTATCCAATTTACATAGTAAAACCAACAGATCGCAATACTTATTTACACTTTCAAAGTTTCCATAATCGAAGTCTGAAGACTAATCTTCCTTATTCTCAATTCTTAAGACTAAGACGACTATGCACGACCCTTGAAGATTTTGAATTTCATGCACAAGAGATGTCCCAGCGTTTTATTCAAAGAGGGTATCCTTTCAAAGTAGTAGAACAATGCAAAAACAGAGCAAGGACACAAGAGAGAGCACAATTACTCACTCATAAAAAGGTAAAAAAGACTCCAGAATTAATCTGTACTTTAAAATATTCAACAATTTCAAATCAAATTAGGAAAATTATTCATAAGAATTGGCACATTTTAGAAACTCATACATGTTTTCAAGAGTCTCGTCCTACCATTGCATATTCAAGAAATAAAAATTTAAAAGAACATTTAGTCCCTTCAACACTCCCAGAAGAAAATTTAGGAGATACAGTATTTTTTGGACACTATCCGTGCGGTAAATGTACAGTATGCAAACATTGTATTACTTTACAAAATTTCATACATCCAGTTACTAAAAAAACTTTTCCACTGAAACATTCAACAAATTGCACAACTACCCATGTAATATATATAATTAAGTGTCCTTGTGAACGTTTATATGTAGGTAAAACTAAAAGAATGATTAAAACAAGGATCATAGAACACAGGTCCTGTATAAGTAGGAACATTACGACAGCTCCGTTAGTTAATCATTGGTATGAGGCAGAACATACAATAGATGATTTAAAATTTTTCATTATTAAACACATTCAACAAAAATGGAGAGGTGGTAACATAGACAACATTTTATTAAAAGAAGAACAACGCTTCATTTATACACTTAATACTGTTTCTCCACAAGGTCTGAATATGGAACTAGATTTAATTCCTTTTGTGTGATTATATATATTGTCACCCACTGGCAAGTTTTTCTCTTTTTCTGTTTTTCTCTTTTTTCTCCAAGTTTTTATATTAGTTAGATGTAGTTACGTATTCACTTTTAGATATCAATTATCAAATGGAAATTTCAATATTTTCTTCGTCAAGATCCAGTATTTATTTACTTTAGATTTTTTATTTTTTACGTTTCATTAGTTTATTCATTTTTTTATTAGTTTCGTCAAAATATAATTTGTCCGGTTTAAAAACTCCTCTATAGAACATTGATATAAATATCGTCTATTAAAAAAAACTTTTTCTATCACAATCACTTATATTAACATAGTTCATATCACATTCAAAATTCAAAAAGCAGTTTTTAACCATAATATATAGATTATTGTTTTTCACAATAATTTTTATACAGAACAATATCAGGTATTTTTAATATCTATAAGAAACATATTTTATTTTAAAATGATCAATATACACCCATTCTACATATACATGAAAGTCATTATGTAAGATGATATAGAACATCTTCATATATATCTTCATTGTAAACATGTTGTGAACAAAAAATATATACGTACTCCGTGATCACAACCCTTGAGGTGTTATTTTGTCTTTACCATTTACATTAGATTCATTTAGATTGATATCTTTAGACTAGAAAACAGTTGGCCTTTTTTTATATTAATTTTTTATAATAATTTTTTATATTAATTCTATATTTGTTAAAATATCAACAATTTCCAAATAATATTATATTTCGAACCAAATACTTTAGATGTCATCAAAAATTTATATAAAAATTTTTTTTAATTTTTAATATGTGCCATTTTATGATAAACTGATAAAAGAATATAGATAAATCATTGGACTAACATTATTAAACATATGAATTAAGATTCAACCGCACTCTGACTAAGACAGTTAATTTTTATTTTTTATTTTATTTAAATAGCCATATACTATTGTCTCATTTTTAAGGTTATTTATTAAATTAACAATTCATCCATAAGCAATTAACTATACATTGGTATCTTTAAATGACGTCCAATATTTATGTTTATTATTTTATTCACAATAAGCTCGTCTTCTCATCACCTATTAAACAATCAGAATTCAATTGGTGATACAGCGGTATCACTGTAATGACGTCTTTTCTTCAAGTTTACTACATTACTCTTAATTACCAATTGTATAATCAAAATTCAATGTATAATATAAGTATTTATTCAATAGAAATCATATTTAAAGTTTTAATGTGATTTCTTTACTATTCTTACTTCATTTGGGTTACATAAGAGAATCAATTGAAATGAATCATTTACATACATAATAATTCTTTGTAAGTACGATTGTGCTAATAGAAATAATTACTTAAATAGTCTAAGATACAGGAAGTGACGGACTTTAGCCACAGTTTATTTTTGGCGCAAGATACTGTTTCAAACTAAGCGGACATGACGTGGGCAGTGATGTTTCTAGTAGTTTCAATATCTCTATAAAAGAAAAATGTATACGTCACTATAGTTGATTGCCAGCGAACGCAAGTATCTTTGGAACTTCCTTTGTTGAGAGATATATATATATTACTAACATCAGAGTCCTCCGCAACGGTAAGACATTTAAAGATTATATTTATAGTATATATTATTAATATCATATAAATTCACAGTTACGCGTATATATTATGAAAATCGGATAACCTTTGAGAAGCTAAAATTAGTTTGAGTTGTTTCCATTTATCTGCCGATATGAAATATTTATATAGTACAGACCACATAGACAAATATAGAAACATTGTATACCATTCGGCATTTTAGCTTCGCCGACAGATTTTTAATAGATATACTCAGCTGAAAAATAATATCAGCGATATTCACGACACCTTTTTTATAGATACATTACTTTGTCTCAGCGACCTCCTACAAATAGACTTACGTAGAAGACAGTAGACAACTGATATGGAATACATTACCTATAATAAGGAACAATAAGAATGATAGCATAATTGAGAACATTTACTTTCATAGTCTACATCTATAGTAACGTGCATATACTATGTAAATTGGATAATTTTCGAGGAGCTAAAATCAGTTTGAATTGATTCCATTCATCTGACCATATGAAATGCTTAAACAGCATAGATCACGCAGGCAAATATAGAAATATTCTATACCATTCATAGTTTTAGCTTCACTGACAGACCTATAACAGATATATTTAGCTGAAAAATAGTACCAGCGATGTTCACAAGACCTTTCTTATACATATAGCATTTTGCTTTAGAGACTCTCGTTTGTTACACCATAAATACATTGTTTCTTACCATTTTTTCAAATACCCAATATTCCTTATAATTAGAGCTACGTAGAAGATAGTAGACAACTGATATGTGATACATTACTTACTATAGTAAAATTGAGAATATTTATTTATATAGTTTACATATCGTTTCCTTTTTTATTTATACAGAATTATGTTACACTGTGCACACAGCCTTTTTAAAGGTAGAGTGTTACTGAATAAAGGTGTGTTTATTTGAATACTCTATAAGGACTTTGATTGCCAGAGAGGACATATATGGTGTAACAGGTAAAAAATTTTAGAATTAAAAATTAAAATCATCTTCTTTTCCTGAATACGTACTATATATTAAAGTTACATATAACAATGACCATTAATCTATACTATATCACATATATATATATAATACATTTAGAAATGAAATTATAAATATATATATTTTTAAATGATCTAATTTTTTAGTGATAATATGAAATTTATTGATAGACATAATTCAAAGTAGAGTTATTGGTACTCTCTTATTAGTTTATTCAAAGTATGCATTTTTATTTGTCCATTCGTAGTCACTTTTATAGTATATACAGTCAGTCTTTATATATATACAAAAACGTCTCATAGAAAGCATTGGACCAATGATTGTAGTACATACCTTTTTTATTGAAAAAATATTTTTCTTATTGCATATTTATATGTTTAAAATAATTAAAAATTTTTCTTATTGTATATTCATATGTTTAAATTAAAAATTTTTTTTTTCTTATTGCATATTTACATGTTTAAAATAATTAAAAATTTTTCTTATTGTATATTCATATGTTTAAATTAAAAATAATTTGTTTTATTTAGACTCCTGACGCAGGCCAGTTGGGCCGAAACACAGCTGTGTCGAGTCATATCACCTCAATAAATCTATTTTTTTATTCTTCTTGTGTCGTCTTCCTTTTTGATTTTTATATTTTCTATAATTTTTATTTAATTTAATTTTTAATCATTTTTTCTTCTTTTTTTCTTTTTTTATTTTTGTCGTTCCCCCCTTTTTTTTGTGTCATCTTCGCTGTTTTTGATTATTGTTGTTGTTGCGAAGACAGGTTTCTTCTGTATTTCTGACAGTCCAGTTTAGATCCCTGCAGCACTCCACTATTACCCTCCTCCATTGAGAAAAATGGCCATTTAACCCTACTCTGTTTTGTGTCCAATAACCAATTCCTAATCCACAGAAGTCAAGGAACAGAACGGATCACAATCAAGTTTCAGAAAACACACAACTTTATTACATAACGACCCAACGTGGCCACATTTTGCCTTCCAAGAGGCAGCATCAGGGATTTTACTTTGCACTACTAGGGTCCCTTAGCACACATACACCTAGTAGTACATAACATAACAAACAGCAGCACTGAATCACTCCCAGCAGCTGCAAGGTTCTAACAGACAGAATTTCTCCTCCTTGTTTTAATTGCAAATCTCTCACATGAATATTCATTGTAGATATCCTGAAAACCTGACTGGATGGAGTGCCTCCAGGACCAGGTTTGGGAACCACTGCCCTAGGAACTCAGACCTGGTATCATCTGTGAGCCTGTCAGCCTTAAGACAGACCTGGAAAGGAATCATAAAACATGAGTGGCAGTCTCCCTTTCAATTCACTGTAAATCTGAAAACAGATTGGTTATGTTTAAATCTTTTTATTAACATATAAATAACATCACTTCAACAATGTGTTAAACCGAATGAGATACATGAAGTCATCTTCTCAAAGGTACCATCATACATTTTACTTTCACCCCACCCCCTAAAACTCTTACCCCCATGGGTTCTACTGACACCTCCCTTGTGCTGTAATAATAGATGCATAGCATTAAAACTTTGCTGAGATGTGAAAGTGTCCACAAAGTCTTATGTGAGGCATCCTGGATGATATGCATTATTATCTAATGCCTGAGGTTACATATCAATTAATGCCTGGAGCAGGGGCGTATCTGGACTCCGGCGGTAGGGGGGGCCAGAGCCAGAGGGAGGGGGCACATTTTAGCCCCCCCCCCGCCGCCGCCGCCGCCGCCCCCACCGCCGAGCCCCCACCGCCACCAATGACTCTCTCCACCCCCCTCCCGCCGCCAACCCTCCCCCGCTGCCGTTCTTACTTTTGCTGGCGGGGGACCCCGACCCCAACCCCCGCCAGCCGAGGTCTGCTTCCACCTGCCGCTGCCGTAAAAACTTCTTCTTCAGCCGGCGGGGGACCCCAAACCCCCGCCAGCCGCCCCGCGGTGTTTAAAATTCATCTTCGGCCTCCGTGGCCGTGCTGCTGTGATAGGCGCTGTTGAAATCCACTTCGGAGTCTGACGTCGTTGTACGTTGTACGTGCTGCGACGTCAGACTCCGAAGTGGATTTCAACAGCGCCTATCACAGCAGCACGGCCACGGAGGCCGAAGATGAATTTTAAACACCGCGGGGCGGCTGGCGGGGGTTTGGGGTCCCCCGCCGGCTGAAGAAGAAGTTTTTACGGCAGCGGCAGGTGGAAGCAGACCTCGGCTGGCGGGGGTTGGGGTCCCCCGCCAGCAAAAGTAAGAACGGCAGCGGGGGAGGGTTGATGGCGGTAGGGGGGTCCAGGGCAAAATCTGCGGGGGCCCAGGCCCCTGAGGCCCCACGCAGATACGCCCCTGGCCTGGAGGTGTCGCGGGCCCTGACTCTTGTAGCCCTTCACTGCAGGATGTAACCTCTAATATGTGTGTGCAGGCTTCTATTGATAAAAGAACATTACTTACAGACTTCATATCTTCCCTCTTTCTAATCCCACCCCCTTCCCTTTAACTCCCCCCCCTTAAATTCTCCCCCCTCTCCCCTCCCACACCTACCCCTTCCTCATTGCATTATCTGCGGTGCTGCTAAACAGATTGGTTATATAAGCAGTGTTTATCTTCTTGGATCAAAACTTTTGTCTGAACAATGCCATATAAACAAAATATGTGGCATAACAGGGGGCACAGGCAAATGGCCCTGAGAGCCAGTTTGGGGATTAAAAAGTGAAACTAGTAGTACTAAAGGCAATGCTCTTTACTTCACAAATGGATAAGCAAAGAAGCACTATAAATTTTTAATCATAGCCTGATAACTCCGACATGTTGACATGTCATTCTGCCACTGAAGAACTATTTGTACTTAGGGTGCAACCACTATGCACATACAATATAATATACAAATTTGAGAAAGTCTTTAACTGCTTCATTGCATGATAAGATGAAATAGAAGTTCCTTTTTTGTTCCTTTTTATTTGCTAAAATAGATGATCTAGCTCTACATTCCCAAATGCTAATGTATCCCACATGCCTGCGCAGGTAGGGCTTTATATTTATATGTATTGCTATGATCACCTTAGCTCCTCTGTGTCAGTTTGGGACTGCTGAGCACCAACCCTTTGATGGGGCAGGGTACAGAAAAACACCACCAGTCTGTGACGTACATGTGGATGACCTTGTAAGGTTTCACTGGTGGGGAAGAGGGTCTGGCACTGAAAAATCATATGTTAGGTATTATTAGAAAAGGAATGGAAAAAAAAAAGTGAGGACGATATAATGCCTTTGTATCAGTCCATGGTGCGACCACACCTCGAATATTGTGTTCAATTCTGGTTGCCGCAGCTCAAAAAAAGATATAGTGGAATTAGAAAAGGAACAGAGAAGGGCGATAAAAATGATAAAGGGGATGGGACGACATCCCTATGAGGAAAGATTGAAGCATCTAGGGCTCTTCAGCTTGGAGAAGAGACGGCTGAGGGGAGATATGATAGAGGTCTATAAAATAATGAGTGCAGTGGAACAGGTAGATGTGAATCGTTTGTTTACTCTTTCCAAAAATACTAGGACTAGGGGGCATGCAATAAATTTAATGCGAATCACAGAAAATCTTTCTTCACTCAACATGTAATTAAACTCTGGAATTCGTTGCCAGATAATGTGTTAAAGGCAGTTAGCTTAGCGGGGTTTAAAAAGTGTCTGAACAGCTTCCTAAAGGAAACGTCCATAGACCATTATTAAATTGACTTGGGAAAATCCACTGCTTATTTCTGGGATAAGCATCATAAAATGTATTGAGCTTTTCTGGGACCTTGCCAGGTATTTGTGACCTGGATTGGCCACTGTTGGAAACAGGATACTGGGCTTGATGGACCTTTGGTCTGTCCCAGTGTGGCAATACTTATGTACTTCTCTCAGGGAAAACATGGTACAGGTAGTTCTTAGATTTTATTTGGTTCCTTGGTGTAAGATAAAGAACAAGCAAGGAACCTCAACCGCCCAACCAGATTTATCTAGCCTTAATTAGGACACAAACTGTAGAAGTCTGCCCAGCAATAGCCTTAATTTCCAACTACTGTATTTGCTGCTTCAGCACAGTTAAGTTGTTCTGATTTCATTCTCTTTCCATTTATGAATTCTTTGTGCTTCTCCCATTCATTCTTGAATTCCATTACTGTTTTCAACTCCACAACCTCCCAGGGAGGGCTTTCCAGAAATCCACCAACCTCTTGGTGAAAAAGTACTTCCTAACATTACTTCTAAGTCAACCCCCCCCCCCCCCCCCTCCCCGGAACTTCAGTTTATGTCCTCTAGTTCTTCTGCTTACCCCTCTCTGGAAAAGGTTTGTTTGCATATTAATACCTTTCAAGTATTTAAAACGTCTGCATCATATCACCCCTATCCCTCCTTTCCTCTAGGGTGTATATATTCAGATCCTCAAGTCTCTTCTGATACATCTTTTGGCATTAAACCCATATTTCTTTTGCCATTTTTCTCTGAAACATTTCAAGTCTTTCATGTCTTTAGCCAGATACGGCCTACAGAACTGAACACAATACTCTAAATGGAACCTCACCAATGATTAGTATCGGGTATCACCATTAGGGGGTGCCCTAGTGGGTATTGTCCCTGTCCTAACTCTTCCAGTGGTGCTGGACAGACACTTAATGGGGTCTACTTGCTTTAGTGGAGAGGACTGGCCCTGAGGGACTCCCTTTCTACTAGGGCTGAGCTACCCTGCCCATGACTTAACCCCTCAGGTATCAGCCACCCTCCCTGGCCTAGGCTACTGGCTAGCCAATAACCAAAGCTTCACAAGGTTTTAAAATAGACAAAACAGTATTCATTCTAGATATCACAACTTTCATTCAGTTAAACAATGCCGCTTTCTTCACCTTTCAGAGAATAGAAATGTAACAAAAGCATTCATTGTCTTCCAAGCACAATTATCTAATAGACAATTAATTAAGCCCTTACTCCTTGTTACAAGCTTGCCAGACATATGTTACCCCACACATTAGTTTCCCTTTCAACATATTCCCCTTTTCACAACCAAAGGTAGTTCTTAGGTTCCTTTTATAACCCAGGGCAATTCTAATTCCCTTCTTTTACACCAGGGCAGTTTCCCACCCTCTTTATAATCCAGGGTAATTGCAACTGCTTTCACACACCAGGGTAATTCCAGTGCCCTTTAGAACATAAGTGTTGCCATACTGGGACAGACCAAAGATCCATCAAGCCCAGTATTACAACTGAGGCAAACAGACTAAGTTATATTCAGCAAAATCAAAAACTCTTAAGAGTTGAAAAATACTCTGGGTTAATGGACCGCCTTGCAAGTGAAGCTGCAAATGGAGGATTTACACCTGGCCAGGCATTTGTTTTACCATCATTATTTGCCGGCAGCCCAAGAAATGTGCATCAAAATTATCAGGATGCAATGGCAATAGTTCGCAAATATGGCAAGCCAGATCTGTTCATTACTATGACCTGCAACCCATGATGGGAAGAAATTACTCAAAATCTAAAAAAAAAGGTCAGGTACCAGAGTTTTGACCTGATTTATTGGCAAGGGTTTTTCATTTAAAACTAAAAGAGTTACTACATGATATATGCAAAAAACACATACATGCCATTGAATTTAAAAAGCGTGGTTTACCTCACGCTCATATATTAATTATCTTGAAAGAGAAATATAAGCTGAAAAGAAAGGAAATAATTGACCAAATCGTATGCGCTGAAATTCCTGAAATAAACAACTTTTCATGTCTGCATGCAATAGTTGCTAAACATATGATATATGGCCCATGCAGTGACCATAACTTAAATTTTCCCTGCATGCTATATGGGAAGTGCTCTAAACAGTTTCCAAAACCCTTCCAAAATGAAGCTATTGAGAACTGTGACGGATATCCTAAATACTGCAGAACGGATAATGGAGTAGGTACACTCTTAAATGGAAAATTCATTAATAACAGTTGGGTAGTCCCTTATAACCCTTTCTTACTTTTAAAGTACAATTCCCATATAAATGTAGACGTATGTGCATCTATTAAAAATGTCAAGTACCTCTTTAAATATGTCTATAAAGGACACGATTATGCCAATGTTGTTATTACAGA
The DNA here is from genome assembly GCF_901765095.1 of Microcaecilia unicolor. NCBI lineage: Eukaryota > Metazoa > Chordata > Amphibia > Gymnophiona > Siphonopidae > Microcaecilia > Microcaecilia unicolor. The sequence continues at coordinate 508,132,914 of NC_044031.1, forward strand.
GCACCAAACTTTACAACATGATAAAATTAAAACGTTTACTGACTCTAGATATGTTAGTGCTCCCGAAGCTGCATGGCGATTAAACAGCTTTGAAATGCATCACTAATCACATACTATCCAGAGATTGGAAGTACACTTACCAGATCAACAAAGCATTGCTTTTCATCCTCACGAAGTTGAGGCTGCAGTACAAAGAGCCAGAACAAGGGACACCAGTTTAACAGCGTGGTTTAAACTTAATACAGAAGAGAATCCTTCAAAGACCATTTTGTACGTAGATATTCCTAAGTACTATACTTTTGACAAAACAGAACGAAAGTGGAAACCTAGAAAAGCAGGACATGACAAAACAATTGGGAGAATGTATACAGTTAATTTTGCAGCAGACCCTGAGCGTTACTGTTTAAGACTAATTCTACTACACCAACCAGGGGCTAAGTCATTTGAAGACTTAAAAACAGTTGAATGTATTATTTATAATACATTTCAAGATGCAGCCAAGAAAATGGGTCTCATTGACGATGAAGCTCTATGGGAGAACACCTTAGATGATGCAGCCACATGCAGCATGCCTCAGAAAATCAGACACCTTTTTGCATACATTTGTGTTTTTTTCCGTAACATCAAATGCGTTACAAATTTTCCAAAAGTACAAACTTACTATGATACAAGATTTTCAACACATCCATGGTTACCAAGGTGATTGCTCTGTTTGTGAACAATTGTGCCTTCAGAAACTCCAGGACGTTCTGACTACACATGGCAAAATACTTGAACACTTTGGTTTACCAACAATCATCCAGACAATAGAAGATCCTAAACTTGCCTTCAACGTTGCAGATGAAAACCGTAAAGCTCAACAAATGCTTGAAAACCTAAATAATGAGCAAAGGGAAGCATTTCATACTATACTTTCTGCCTGCAATACAAAAAACATAACCCACATGTGCTTCTTCCTAGACCAGTGATGGGCAACCTTTTGAGCTTGGTGTGTCAAAATTCGCCAAAAAACCGAGCATAACTCGGGTGGTGTGTCACTTCGAGAAAAAAAACCATAATTTCGCGATATTTATAGTTTAAATAACAAAAATGTATAATTGTAAAATATAACTGTATTTAATAAACCAAAACCTAATTATTTAACTTACCTGCTTAGTGACTTCTTTGTTCATCTGTCAGTCGGTTTCTTTTGTTGGTCTTGATATTATTTAACTTGTGTGGGGTGCCGTGAACTAAGATAAGTGAGGGGGAGGGGGAATTCTTTAACTAATCTGCCTATTAGTGACTTTTTTGTTGCTGAATTTCATAGGCTAAATCTTCAATTGAAGGTTGGTATTTTGTACACTTCAAGCCCAAGCAAGCGCTACTAACTTCATCTTTCAATCTGTTTCTTTTGTTGGTTTTGATATTATTTAACGTTGAGAATAAGGTTTCACAAAAGTATGTAGAGGGAAAAATTGTGAGTAAAGCCATTGCTATATTTTTCAGGGTGCTAAAAGTGTCTGGTAATCGGATCCAGGCACTCCAAATTTCCTGGTAACTCAGATATTCTCTTAATAATTGCATCTTTATTCTGCATATCGTGAAATAGAACTGGTGCACATCTTAGGAGAGTTTCTTTAATAAATTCTCCCTCACTGAGTGCTTTTCCATGCTGAGCTATGGAGTGAGCAATGCTCAAACTTGCAGATGTTAAATTTGTAGAACCTTTTACAAATTTAAGGATGGAATTAGATTGGCTCTTATAAAAGTGTAGCTGCCTGGAAATGTATTCCTTCCTTTCATCCTCACTTTTTTCAAGAGCTGGGAATGATTAGTTTCAAAATGTCTATTTATATTCCACGTTCTGCTTACTATCGTTTCAGTACATAGAACGCAAAATGATCTGCCATTTTTTTCTATAATGCCATACATCTCGGTCCATGTCTCTTGAAAGGGTCGGCTACTGCTACTACCACTTCCTTTACTTAACCTTGGTTTTTTATTTTTTGGGTTCTCCATCAGGGGGGCAGTGACAGAAGATAGAATTATAGATAGCCTGTTAGCCCTGCAGGCAATTAGGGGTTAACTAGCCTAACTGACCACCTTATGTAAATTAAGACGGCTGCCGCTATTTCTAATGGCGGGAAACGGCACCCATAGCACATGCCCTCGCCTCTCCCAGCCTCCCCCTCACCTATCTCAGTAATGATGGTCAATTACAAATCCACGACACCCCAGAACAGTAGATTGGATGATGGTTGCGGGTAATGGTGATCACAGGGCCCTCAGAGATGCGTCCCCCACGGCATTCCGCTGCTCTCTGCTCCGCCGGCCGGAAGTGAGATCAAAGATCCCCTAACGGCCGTGCAGGAGCCGGGGCAGAGGGAGCAGCAGGGAGGGAGCCAATAGGAGCGCACACGGCACCCCCCTCCAGCGGGTAAACATGCACCGGGGGGGGGGGGGTGATTTCACCGGGGGAGGGAGGTCGCGCTCAAGGAACTCCGCTGCTTCTCCGCGTGTCACCGAAAATGGCTACGCGTGTCAGTACTGACACGCGTGTCATAGGTTCGCCATCACTGTCCTAGACGGTCCTGGTGGAAGTGGAAAAACGTATACGTATAACACTATCCTGAGCAACATCCGAGGAGATGGAGGAATTGCACTACCTGCGGCTTCTACAGGAATTGCTGCAAACCTCCTTCCAGGAGGACAAGCTTATCATTCACAGTTTAACATCAAACGATGCTTCCATCATTAGAGATGCTAAAATCCTTATTTGAGATGAATCATCTATGGCACCCAGTATAGCACTTACTGCTGTAGATAGACTCCTCAAAGACATCATGAACAATCAGAAACCATTTGGCGGGAAAGTTATTCTCCTTGGTGGAGATTTTAGACAAACTCTACCAGTGGTACCACACGGTGATCAAGCTCAAATTATTGAAGCAACCATTAAGTTAAATCAACTATGGAAAAAAATTTGAAATACTAAAATTAAACAACAATGTCCGTTCTGTAGACCCAGATTTCAACAACTGGCTTATTACTTTAGCTGATGGAAATTTTCCATGTTCAGACAGATATTCTCGAAATTCCACAGAAGCACATTTGTGACGGCGATAAAGTTAATGCCATTTTTGGTCAAACAATTACCGCAGATACTGTTTTAAACTTTGCTAAAAAGGCTAATCTTTGCCCCAAAAATGCACATGTAGACAAGATAAATGAGGCCGTTCTAAATATTTTAGAAGGTAAGACAGTTACTTATTTAAGTTCGGACTCCATTCATTACTCCAATGATGAGGAACATCAGTTATACCCTATAGAGTTCCTTCATGAACAAACTCCAACTGGCATGCCTTGCCATAAACTGCATTTAAAAATTGGAGCCATAATTATCCTACTCAGGAATTTAAATACCAGGAGAGGTTTATGTAATGGAACTCGCTTAATAGTCAAAGACTTGAAACCTAACCTCATTATTAGTCAAGTAATCACTGGATCAACTGCAGGGAGTACTGTTTTTATACCACATATTGAACTAGCACCATCTAACACTGACCTCCCATTTACATTACATAGAAAATAATTTTGTGAAATTGGCTTTTGCAATGACAATTATCAAGTCACAAGGACAAACATTTGAAAAAGTTGGTATTTTCCTACCAGAACCAGTGTTTACACATGGCCAACTGTATGTAGCATTTCCACGAGTTCGAAAGTCTTCTGATGCATTGTACAAGTCATAGATGGTCCTGAACAAGGAAAGCTTTTCCCTCATTGTAACAAAGTTTTCACTAAAAATATTGTTTGTAAAGAAATCTTGCAAATGTAAACAACCATTATATTTCTAATAAAAATTTTACAATTTCTGTGTACTCTTTATCTTTTAAAAAATACTATAAATAAAAATCACAAAAAAAGAAAGATTAAAACAAAAAAAAATAGTTAAAACAATCCGTATCTCACCCCTGGAGCATATTACTTATTATACACCCTTCCCAATTATTACTTTTCATGACAGAACATTTCTCCTAACGGTTCCCTTAAAAACATAATCGCCATTATATGATAACCTTGCTAGCGCCCGTTTCATTTGTGTGGGAAACGGGCCTTTTTTACTAGTAAGAATATAATCTTTTAATGTATCCTTTAGATTTTTATCAAAATTACGTTAAACCACCAGGGGGAGCTGCAGGCATACAGAAGAGCTCTAACTATGCACAAAGGCCCCTTATACCTTGCAGGTTGGCAGCAGATCTTTTGGATGACTATGGAGTTGATCATTCCTTTCTCCTCTGTATTCTGACTATATTATATAAAGCCTATACATTGAAGGTTTGATTCACCCACGTTTAGGACTTGACAAATATTTTTCTGACAGAATTCTTCTAAGTTTCACAAATAAAAGAAATTGTATCCTGCTAGAAAAAGGCAGGATGGAGGGCTTGTATATCTCAGAAAAGTCATATAAACCTATTAAAATGTCACTTTAAATTTGTGCATATATGCCATTATTCTAATGACATACACACTCAATCAGTGTGTAAATGTTTACATGTAGAATTGGTCTGCAAGGGGGTAACTTTATGACAGGTCACCTAGGTCCAGAGTGCAAGAAGGCGAATGGGAAAGAATAATCAGAATCATAATTACCAAATACTAGGGTCCACTTGGGGGTCAGCACCCAAGAAAAAAGATCTAGGTCTCGTTGTAGATAATACGCTGAAATCTTCTGCTTAGTGTGTGGTGGCGGCCAAAAAGTATAAACAGGATGCTAAGAATTATTAGGAAAGGGACGGTAAATAAGACCAAAAATATTATAATGCCTCTGTATCACTCCATGGTACAACCTCACCTTGACTATTGCGTTCAGTTCTGGTTGCTGTATCTCAAAAAATATATAGTGGAATTAGAAAAGGTTCAAAGAAGAGCAACCAAAATGATAAAGGGGATGAAACTCCTATCATATGAGGAAAGGCTAAAGTGGTTAAAGATGGATTAGGGGAGATATGATTGAGGTCTACAAAATCCTGAGTGGTGTAGAATGAGTAGAAGTGAATTGATGTTTTCCTCATTCTAAAAGTACAAAGATTAGGGGACTGTGAGGGAGGGAGTGAGTAGTGTAGGGGCAAGATACACTCTCTCACTGATGGTTCAGCCTCTTTTTGGCAGATGGCGCTAGTCTGCCGAGGCGGAGGCTGAGGTCGACTCAGTTCAGCCACAAGGCAGCAGGTGATGCTAGGCTGCAGAGGCTGAGTCCGAGCCTGAGGGGTGGGGCTTAGGCCAGGTGGGAGCTAAAAAATCTTAGGCAGTTCAGAGAGGGGAGGCCCCAGCTTCCGGTGCAGACTCCAAGGGGAGAGAGCAAGAAGAAGGCCTCGACACAGAGGCCCAGAGAAGAGGAAGAGTCCCTCAAGGAGGAAGACTCTCTCAAGAGAATTATAGCATGCCCAAGGTAGGAGGGTCACATTTTACAGTGTTTATTTAACCTTTGATAGTAGTAGAGTCTACGTGGAAGATATACAGAATACAAGTAGAGGATTGAAGTGAGCCTGCTAGGAGCAACCCCTAGGAGCGCTAACAAGTGTGACTAATGGAATTGGACTTCAGGATACCTAAAACAAGGAAGTTTCTTTTTTTTTTTTTTCTTATTTAGCAATTAATTTTTACATCCATACAGATAGACATAGAAATATCAGAATTAAACTTAAAGGTAAAAAAAAGAACAACCCTATGGTTAAAGTATAAAATTGTAGATTTACATTTGTCCCCAATAATAGGATCAAGATACTAGGAAATATTACAATCAATGAGCAAAAAAGAATATAACGGAAGGGGCAACTCGAATTTCTACAGCCAACATTACAGCACTCTAATTAGGGAAGCGAAACTACAGGTGAGCTAACAGTTTCCTTAGATAAGATAGATTGTAATAGTTTCAGAGGGGAAAAATATATAATTATTTGCTTCATAGGATATGAAGCATTTGCAAGGAAATTTTAGCAGGAAAGTAGCACCCATGTTAAGTACTCTAGTTTTATACGATAGAAATTCTTTCCTTCTTTTTTGAGTGCTTCTTGCCAAATCTGGAAAAATTTGAATTTTTTGCCCCAAGAATAAATCATTTAAATGGTGAAAATAAAGTCTTAAAATGTTATTTCTGTCCAATTCCAGGGCAAAAGACACAATCAGCGTAGTTCTCTCTGTAACTATCTCCAGAGAGTTTTCAAGAAATTCAGTTAGATTTAGATCTGGAGGAACCTGTGGTTGCATTTTTTGATCTTTCACAGTCCATGAAATATATTGAGTTCTCGTTATGGGGGGATAACCCTCCATAGGAATCCCCAATATCTCATTAAAATACTTTTTTAACATGTCCGTAGCTGAAATTAAGGGAGATTTAGGAAATTTCAAAAACCTAAGGTTATTCCTCCTTCCATTGTTCTCCAAATATTCTATTTTTCTTTCTTGAATGTCTTTATCCTTTATCATAGTCTCTGTTAAATTGTTCAACTGTTTAACATCATCTTCAACACCACCTAGTTTTTGTTTATGTTCCTGAAATTCTGCAGACAGATTTTGAGAAAACTGTTTTAATTCCTTAATTTCGCCAGTCATTGCAACATTCATCTGTAGTAACGTTTTGTTCATCTGCTGGATAGCATCCCATAATGTTTCCATTGTCACCTGCATTGGTCTTCCCAAATCTCCACTCTCACCAGGAGGTATTCCTCGGGCTGTAGGGGCAGCGACCTGCGTCTGACCCTGCATAGTTGTTCCGCTCACCGAGGCAGGCACGCTGGAAGATCCTCCGTCCACAGCAGCTACCCTCTCGAGCTGCTGTGGGTCCTCCAGCGGGTTGTGGAGGAGGGGTGAAGTTGGGAGGACTTAACGTTGCTCCCTCGGCGCTGCGCTCAGCCCCCTGTGGAGTCGAGCCTGTCGAAGTAGGCGTCCTTGCACCCAGAGTCCCGACTCCGAAGCTCTCTAGGGTTGTCTGCTGCGTGATGGGGGTCGACGTCAAGGCCACGGAGGTAGGGGCCTGAGTTTTCCCCTTTCTCTTCCCCATCTAAAAAAATGGAGAGAGAACTTCTGTTGGTAGTACAGCTCTACAGAAACTCAGGAGCTCAGTGCTCCAACGACCGTTTGCGCCGCCATCTTGATCCCAAAGGAAGTTTCTTTATGTGTGAAATGAATGCCAATTACATCTGTGACAGTAACAGACTTTTGGTAAAATTTATTCACAATAAAGACTTTTCTTTTGGTTTACCTTGTCTGCTGCCTATGTCTGTGAAGGGTCCATGCCTGGCCACTAGCCACACTATCACAGGGACACTTAAGGAAGTTACATGGAAATAACAGAAGGAAATAATTTTTCACTCATGAATAGTTAAGCTCTGCTGGAGGATGTAGTAACAGCAGATAGCGTATCTGGGTTTCAAAAAGGTTTAGACAAGTTCCTGGAAGAAAAGTCCATAGCCTGCTGTTGAGACAGACACGTGGAAGCCACTGCTTGCCCTGGGATTGGTAGCATGGAATGTTGCTACTGTTTGGGTTTCTGCCAGGTACTTGTACCTGGATTGACCACTGTTGGAACAGGATACTGGGCAAGATGGACCATTGGTCTGACCCAGTATGGCTATTCTTATGTTTTTATGTACTTCAGGTCTATTTTATAGTGAAACATTGACACCTATGTTTCTTTATAAAATACTAGGGATAAACCAGCAAAACCTGTGGCTGGACTGAAGCTTCAAGCATTTGCTCCTGTGTATGCACAGATTTTACAAACTACATTTGTAAATCATGGCTCCAGCTACACTACACCCAAACTCTGCACCAGAACACACCTACATATGGGTAATATAAAAGAGCACATCTTCCTGGTATACACATGTAACCCATGGAGTAAATTTATAAAAGGCGTTTTCCCCTGGATTCTATATAGTGTGCCTAATTGCGTATAAATCTACGTGTATTCTATAACTACATGCGTAGATTGTTTTAACAAGCCTTTAAACGTAGTTAATAGTTCTTAACAAACAATAATGAACACTAATTGGCGAAAATTAGAATTTACGTGCGTACATTGCTAAGCGTATTCTGTAATGTACTGCACCTAAATTCTAATGTGCGCTGGCAAAAAGGGGCGTGGAAATGGGCGTTTTGTGGGTGTTCCAAAATCTACGCATGTTGTTATAAAATATGATATCACTTTAGTTTATCTCTAATAATTGACCCTGATATCACTTTAGGTTATAAAATATGGGCCAGTGTGCGTAAATCTACACACAGGGATGTACACAGGCTTTTGGTTGATGTACCTGGATGCATGTAAAGTTAGTTGCATGAACTACTCCTAAGTGTATGCTAAATACCACACTTAGATTTACGCACGGTATTTAGAATATGCTTAGGCGCAATTGCCTGGCATGCATTAATTTTAGGCGCCATATATAGATTTGAGCCCTTTACTTGTAGAAAATGTTTATAGAACTTCTGCCATAGGTTGGTAGCTCTATAAGTGAGAGCCTCCTTTTAAGCACCCCGATGCTGTGCAGTAAGAGTCTATTCTATAGCAGCTCCTGGGGGCCCAGATTCCATTATAGAATACTAGCATAATCCGGTATCGGTGAGCCTAACATCTAACCAGCTGATATTTAAAGCGATTTAGCTGGCCACTGACAGGTTAAATCGCTTGGTCAGGAGAGCTGCTAACTTATTCAAAATTCATTTTGCAAAGCTCTTCAGCGGTGTTTATGTTGAGGATCCCTGAAGTCATTATAGACAAACATTTGCCCCTGGATTCTATAAGGTCGCCAACAGTTGCAAATTGGGCACGATCCTGAGGTGTGCTCACAACTCAGTTGGTTAACAGGCAATTAACAGTCAATAACTGGATGCTAACAATGAATTACTGGTGTTAATTGGGATCAATTAAGATTTGCATGAACAACTTGCTGTGCAATGTTTGTATCGCAGATTGTGTAAATCCCATAGCTCTCAGCCCAAATAGGGCCTGGCTATGGGAGGGGCATTCTGAAAAGTTCTGCGCTGTGTTATGGAATTCAATGGAAACATGCCCAACTTGCATGCCAGGATTTACACCTGGTTTTAGCTGGCATAAGTTCTCACAACTAACATTGGTTATGGGAATCTGTGATCTATGCAACTCTATAAAGAGTGCATATGATGGAACAGCTTTTACTAATCATTTCTATAGTGCTACTTGACCTACACAGTGCTGTACACTTTATATACAGGTACTGCCTCTGTCCCTAGAGGGCTCATGATCTATGTTTTTGTACCTGAGGCAATGGAGGGTTAGGTGACTTGCCCAGGGTAACAAAGAGCTACAGTGGGAATTGAACCCATGTCACCAGGCTCAAGGCGTACTGCACTAACCATTAGGTTACGCCGCCACTCCCTTTATGGAATAGCACTGAGCACTGATTTTTCACAGCGCCCTTTACTGAATCTGGCCTTCGGTGGCTAAGAAACCTGAAAGATGTTAAGGTTAAAAAAATACATGTAAAAAAATTTACAGGAAAATTTTTAAAAATAATATTTAATATAATTACAATGCTAAACACTTTGCACAGTAACAAGCCCAGAAATAATAAAGAAGCATCCAAATTAAACACAAACAAATTCTACAGGCTACAGAAGTCCACAAATTCCAGGGAGAAGCCTTCACATTGCATGAGATACTGTAAAATTAAAGTAAATAAACAAAGGAAAGCAGGAACGCCTTCCAATACTAACCAAGTTCCTCGTATTCTATGTATATCCGGTTTATTGAGTCATTCCATCTTTATTCACAAAAGATCTTAACTGTGATGGCACAAACTTAACAATACATTTACAGGGGTAGTACAGCTGAAATCATGCCCTGATGATATAAACTCTTGATCCATATGAAGGTGGGTAGGCAGGGCTGACCCAGGGGCTACTGCCAGGTGAGTCCAAACCCAAGGCTGCTCCTGAGAGGGGGTTACACATGTAGTTATGTATTTTATAAAATATGCAAGTGCACGGAGTACATGCATTGGTGTGCTATAGGTACTGGATTTGGATGTCCATTTATAAAGGCGTGTAGACTTCCAAGCTGGCTATAGTAAAGTCAGGCCTTGAAAACGATGGGAGCACTTTTACTAAAGTGCACTAGAATCTGAGCTTAACACATCGTTATGCAGGACTTTCCCCGTGAGCTACATTAAGTGTCATTGTTATAGGCAGTGGTTCCCAAACCTGATCCTGGAGGCATCCCAGCCAGTCAGGTTTTCAAGGTATCTACAATGAATATTCATGAAATAGAATTACCTGCAGTGGAGGCAGTGCATGCAAATCTCTCTCATGAATATTCATTGTGGATATCCTGAAAACCGGACTGGCTGGGGTACCTCCAGGCCCAGGTTTGGGAACCACTGTTTATAGGACTTTTTCCTTTTTATTTTTAACCAGGTCGTGCACTAATGTTCCCATTAGTGTACATTACCTGCCAGAGTCAGCGCAGGAGTGCTAGCCGCTTCCCATTTAGGAGTCACCTTTAAGTGCTCCTGCATTAACCAGTTAGTTAATGATAACTTGCTAGCTGGTTAACTGATCCATACCTATTCTCCACCCATACCACACCCCGTCAGAGGAAAATTCTTTAAAAATTAATAACACTCAGCTTAGCACACAAAAACATGGAAAATACCTCAAAACTCTTTAATGTGTTTATACGGTAACCTGTTCTTACACGCTAATTGCGCATTAACCCCCAGATTCTATATATGGCACCTAGATTCTGCGGAGAGATACGTGCGTAACTTAATTGGGTTAACAAGCCAATCAGCATTGTTTACAGCACTTAACAAGCAATAACGAGCGCTAATTGGCAATAATTACAATTTATGTGTGAAAGTCGCTAAGCATATTTTATAAAGAACTACACCTAAAATGCAAACCGTGCAGCTTAAAATAAACGCCTGTAGCTTAACAGGGGCATGTTTATGGGTGTATTTGCACCTAAATCTACATGCACGGATTTACACCATATTTGCACGCGCATAGATTTAAGCACTATGGTATCGACTAAACGTATTCTATACACTGCATCTACATTTTATAGAATATGTTTAGTTCTGCGTGGATTTTTTAGGCATCATATGTAGAATCTGGTCCTAAAGGCTTAATGCTCTTCAGTAAAAGTGCATGGCCCTGGAGTTTGGAAACATCTTGGTAGAACAATAGTGGAATTTCTATTCAAATGCAAAACTGTAATGCACTAAGCTCAAAACAAACCTAGCATAACACAGTACCACATTCTGATAGCTTACAAAAAGCTGAGCAGGTAAGTGACTTGGCTTACAGTATGATTCATCTCCCAGATGAAAAGAATGTACTTTGATATACAAATGTCCTTCTATATTACTTGATTTGAAAAGCAATCTACAGTAGAATCTTGATTATCAGATGTAACTGGGACCAGCCCATTGCTGGATAATACAGAAAGCAATGGGAACCCCTCACAATGCACAATGCCTGCCAGCTCTGACTCTCCCCCGCTGCTGGATCGCGCTTCAAAATGGCCACCGAAACTTACAAGGGCGGCCTCGAATACTTCAGCAGAAGTCTCGCGAGGCCGCCTCTGGCAGTCTCGGCGGCCATTTTTAAAGAGCGAACCGGCAGCGGGGGAGGGTCAGCACCGGCAGCTGGCAGGCAAGACTGCCTGCCCCGAAGAATTCGATGGACAAGGCAGGGTGACTCAGAGTCAGGTCGGTGAGGGACCGGATCCGGAGGGAGGGAGGAGAGCCGGCTCGCGCTTATTAACAACCGGCTCGCAAGTCGGAACAAAATTTAACAAACGGCTCTTGCGAGCCGGTGCAAGCCGGCTCCAGCACACCACTAGATATAGCGGAATTAGAAAAGCTTCAAAGAAGAGCGACCAAAATGATAAAGGGGATGGAACTCCTGTCATATGAGAAAAGGCTAAAAAGGTTTAAGGCTCTTCAACTTGAAAAAGACGGATGAGGGGAGATATGATTGAGGTCTACAAAATCCTGAGTGATGTAGAACAAGTAGAAGTAAATTGATTTTTTGACTCGTTCCAAAAGTACAAAGACTAGGGGACATTCAGAGAAGTTACATGGAAATACTTTTAAAACAAATAGGAGGAAATATTTTTTCACTCAACAAATAGTTAAGCTCTGGAACTCTTTGCTGGAGGATGTGGTAACAGCGGTTAGCGTATCCTGGTGTAAAAAAGGTTTGGACAAGTTCCTGGAGGAAAAGTCCATAGTCTACTATTGAGACAGACATGGGGAAGCAACTGGGATTTGTAGCACGGAATGTTGCCACGATTTGGGTTTCTGCCAGGTACTTGTGACCTGGCTTGGCTCCTGTTGGAAGCAGGATACTGGGCTAGATGGACCATTGGTCTGACCCAGTATGGCTACTCTTATGTTATGTAATCTATCTTTAGTGCTAGAATCTCATTAATGCCAAGCTGCAATATCAGCTATAGAGGAATATAGACCTGCTTTATAGGATATGACACTGCTTTAAATTATAAATTATATTCTTGTACTTACAAGTGTATATTTAATTGTCAGTGAGCAGGGAATGGAGTAACAGCAACAGTTACCAAGCCTTCTGCTGCCCTCAGCTGGATTCTCCTCCATTACCAGTTTTGTCTGGCAGGGCCGCCGAAAGGGGGGGGACAAAATTCCCCGGGCCCAGGCCTCCAAGGGGGCCCGGAGCCGCAGTCCCACCCAGTGGTGTACCGGTGGGGGCGGTCGTGGTGGTGGTGCTGCTGCTGCTGCAATGGGGGGTTCCGTCCCAGCGCCCCCTTCCAATCAGCGCGATGTATCGCTCTCCTTTTTCTCTCTCCACCCCCACCCCGCTCTCCAGGCCTTTAAACTTACAAACCTCCGGCAGAGTGCGTCAGTGATATGAGCGCTGCCTTTGGCCAGCCCCGGAAGTCTCCTCTGTACAACGTCCCGCCTACGCAGGAAGCTGTACAGGGAAAGCTAAAGGCAGCTCTTACATTGCTGATGCTGCGTGCCAGTACAATCTGATAGTGGTAAAGTATTTGCATTAAAATCGTTTGATTATGAAGAGAGCACGTACTTTAAATTTCAAGTTCAGGCCTTGGACGCAGGTTTTCCACCCCTCAGCAGCCACGTGTCTGTGGAAGTGTTTGTGTTAGACCAAAATGACAATTCTCCCACGATCCTACCTTTTTATTCCAAGAAAGATTCTGCTGACCCGGAGTTAGTTCCTTGGCCTTCTGAAACAGGCCATTTCGTTTCGAAACTAAGAGCGATTGACTTGGACAGCGGATACAATGCTTGGTTGTCCTATCATTTAATTCAAGATACAGATGCTTCACTTTTCAGAGTGGGGCTTTATACCGGGGAGATAAGAACCGCTCGAAATCCGGCACTACTGAAATAAAGATTTTGGTTCTGGATGCCAATGATAATTTTCCTCAGTTTAGCCAATTAGTGTATAAGGTTGAGTTAAAGGAAAACAGCGTTCAAAATTCCTTGGTCTGCAAAGTTACAGCCACTGGTAAGGACCAGGGCTTATATGGAGAAATAACCTATTCTTTCAGTCAGGTATCTGAAAAAGTTACTGAGCTCTTTAAATTAAACCAATCCACTGGTGAGTAGTAGTAGTAAATAACTGTCTAGGGTTCCGTTGATTTTGAAGAAACAAGAATGCATGAAATAGACATTCAAGCAACAGATGGGGGCGGATTACCTGCCTATTCTAAAGTTCTTGTTGAGATTCTGCATGTTAATGACAATTCACCTGATTTGATAATATATAGGAGATACTGGAAAGCAGAAAATGGATGGGGAGAGGAGAGATAAAGATGGAGAGAGGGGGAGATATTGGAATGCATCATGTAAAAAGGACAGGCGACCCTCAGGGGGAGGAATGCTGGCTTCGGCCTAACCCCTGGTAAGCCTTTCCTCAGCTGTGAGGTACCCACCTCTACCACCGGCTGCCTTTCAGGTGCTGTGGAGGACTTGCAGCTCATCTGCATATCCTTACAGCCTTCTCCGGGGTGACACCCAGGTCCACCCCGATCCACTCAGGGCCTCCGCTCTAGGTGCCCAGCGCTCCCACCAGGTGCTGTGGAGGACTTGCAGCCCTTCTGCATTTCCTCATAGCTGTATCCGGGGTGACTCCAGTTCCACCCCGATCTTCCCAGGGCCTTCTCTCCAAGTGCCCAGAGTTCCCAGGTGCTTTTTGGCTAGGATCAGGTGACCCTCAGGGGGAGGAATGCTGGCTTCGGCCTAACCCCTGGTAAGCCTTTCCTCAGCTGAGAGGTACCCACCTCTACCACCGGCTGCCTTTCAGGTGCTGTGGAGGACTTGCAGCTCATCTGCATATCCTTACAGCCTTCTCCGGGGTGACACCCAGGTCCACCCCGATCCACTCAGGGCCTCCGCTCTAGGTGCCGCGCGGCATTTTTCTCTTTGTATCTAATCTTTTTCCAGTTGCTAAAGTACCTTAATCATTTATGGCCCCTATTCACATTCTCTTCCTAGCTCTGTCCCTTCCTAATCTTTTCCCTCACCCCCTACCTCTCTCCGCTACAGGAACTCACTTCCCATCCATTGACTTCATCACCTCACCTTCTCTCCTACCCTCTTCCTCCCTCTTGGCTTTTAATCTCCGTCTCTTTCTTCCCTCCATTTTGCCTTCCCCATTCCACCTAAATACCTCTCGCCTTCGACGCCTTCGTGGCCACACCTCTCCTACTCTCCTCCGCTCTCTTTTACTCCTTCTCTTACTCTCAGCTGGTGACATCAATCCCAATCCTGGCCCTCCTCACCAACTATTATCCAAACTCTACAGATCTCACCGTGACCTCTCTAACCTCATCTCTATTCCTCTACTCCCCTCCTCTTCTCTGCCCTTCTCTTGCGCCCTATGGAATGCCCGCTCTATCTGTAACAAACTCCCCTATATCCAGGACCTCTTTATCTCGCGTCACCTCCATCTGCTCGCCATAACAGAAACCTGGCTCTGCCCTGATGACTCTGCTTCAGTCGCAGCCCTGTGCCATGGCGGTTATCTATTTTCACATACTCCTCGCTCTGCTGGCCGTGGGGGCGGTGTTGGACTACTTCTCTCTCCCTCCTCCAGATTTCAACCCCTTCTTCCACCTCAATCTCACTGTTTTTCCTCCTTTGAAGTCCACTCTATCCGCCTTTTCTCTCCTCTGCCTCTTCGAATAGCGGTCATTTATCGTCCCCCTGATAAGTCCCTTTCATCCTTTCTCAGTGACTTTGATGCCTGGCTTGCCTTCTTCCATGATCCTTCCTCCCCCTCTCTCATCCTTGGTGACTTTAATATTCCTGCTAATGATCCTTCCAACTCTTATATTTCCAAGTTACTCGCTTTAACGTCGTCCTTTAATCTCCAACTATGCTCCACCTCCCCCACTCATCAAAATGGTCACTGTCTTGATCTCATCTTCTCCTCCTCCAACTGTTCACCCTCTAGTTTCCTTGCCTCCGATCTTCCCCTCTCTGATCACCATCTTATAACTTTCACACTTAAATCTCCTCCCTCCCAGTCCCGTCCTATCCTATCTAATTTATCTAGGAATCTTCACGACATTGACCCTTCATCTCTATCCTCCCATGTTTCAAACCTCTTCTCTACTGTGGCACCATCCACGTCTGTCAACGAGGCTGTTTCTTCTTACAACAATACTCTATCCTCTGCCTTAGACACTCTTGCACCTTTGATGACCCGCCCTGTAAGGCGTACAAAACCCCAACCTTGGCTGACTTCTAATATCCGCTACCTACGTTCCTGTACCCGCTCCGCCGAACGCCTCTGGCGGAAATCTCGGGCCCTTGCTGATTTCTTACACTTTAAGTTCATGCTGACCTCCTTCCAATCTGCTCTTTTACGTGCCAAACAGGATTATTATATCCAACTGACCAACTCTCTTGGCTCTAATCCTCGACTTCTCTTCACCACATTGAACTCTCTCCTCAAGGTGCCCCCTCCCCCAACTCCCCCTTCATTATCTCCTCAGACCCTTGCTGAATTCTTTCACAACAAGGTTCAAAAGATAAACCTTGCTTTCTCTACCTCACCAGCTCTCCCTCCACTAGTCCGTTCCCCTCTCTCTCCTTCCCCTCATTCCCTTTCCTCCTTTCCTGAAGTTACTATTGAGGAAACTACACTTCTCCTTTCTTCCTCAAAATGTACCACCTGTTCCTCTGATCCCATTCCCACCCACCTTCTTAATGCCATCTCTCCTACTCTTATTCCTTTTATCTGTCACATTCTCAACCTCTCACTTTCCACTGCGACTGTCCCTGCTTCCTTTAAACATGCTGTGGTCACACCTCTCCTTAAGAAGCCTTCACTTGACCCTACTTGTCCCTCTAATTACCGACCCATCTCCCTCCTTCCTTTTCTCTCCAAATTACTTGAGCGTGCTGTTCACCGCCGCTGCCTTGATTTTCTCTCCTCACATGCTATTCTTGACCCATTACAATCTGGTTTTCGCCCTCTCCACTCAACCGAAACTGCGCTTACTAAAGTCTCCAATGACCTATTACTGGCTAAATCCAGAGGTCAATATTCCATCCTCATTCTTCTTGATCTTTCCGCTGCTTTTGACACTGTCGATCACAGCATACTTCTCGATACCCTGTCCTCACTTGGATTCCAGGGCTCTGTCCTTTCCTGGTTCTCTTCCTACCTCTCCCTCCGCACCTTTAGTGTTCACTCTGGTGGATCCTCTTCTACTTCTATCCCTCTGCCTATCGGCGTACCTCAGGGTTCTGTTCTTGGTCCCCTCCTCTTTTCTATCTACACTTCTTCCCTTGGTTCATTAATCTCATCCCATGGCTTTTCCTACCACCTCTATGCTGATGACTCCCAAATCTACCTTTCTACCCCTGATATCTCACCTTGCATCCAAACCAAAGTTTCAGCGTGCTTGTCTGACATTGCTGCCTGGATGTCTCAACGCCACCTGAAATTAAATATGACCAAAACCGAGCTTCTCATTTTCCCCCCCAAACCCACCTCCCCGCTCCCCCCGTTTTCTATTTCTGTTGATGGCTCTCTCATTCTCCCTGTCTCCTCAGCTCGAAACCTTGGGGTCATCTTTGACTCTTCTCTCTCCTTCTCTGCTCATATCCAGCAGACCGCCAAGACCTGTCGTTTCTTTCTTTACAACATCCGTAAAATCCGCCCCTTTCTTTCCAAGCACTCTACCAAAACCCTCATCCACACCCTTGTCACCTCTCGTTTAGACTACTGCAATCTGCTTCTTGCTGGCCTCCCACTTAGTCACCTCTCCCCTCTCCAGTCGGTTCAAAACTCCGCTGCCCGTCTCATCTTCCGCCAGGGTCGCTTTACTCATACTACCCCTCTCCTCAAGACCCTTCACTGGCTCCCTATCCGTTTTCGCATCCTGTTCAAACTTCTTCTACTAACCTATAAATGTATTCACTCTGCTGCTCCCCAGTATCTCTCCACACTCGTCCTTCCCTACACCCCTTCCCGTGCACTCCGCTCCATGGATAAATCCTTCTTATCTGTTCCCTTCTCCACTACTGCCAACTCCAGACTTCGCGCCTTCTATCTCGCTGCACCCTACGCCTGGAATAAACTTCCTGAGCCCCTACGTCTTGCCCCATCCTTGGCCACCTTTAAATCTAGACTGAAAACCCACCTCTTTAACATTGCTTTTGACTCGTAACCACTTGTAACCACTCGCCTCCACCTACCCTCCTATCTTCCTTCCCGTTCACATTAATTGATTTGATTTGCTTACTTTATTTATTTTTTGTCTATTAGATTGTAAGCTCTTTGAGCAGGGACTGTCTTTCTTCTATGTTTGTACAGCGCTGCGTATGCCTTGTAGCGCTATAGAAATGCTAAATAGTAGTAGTAGTAGTAGTAGGGGCGGATTACCTGCCTATTCTAAAGTTCTTGTTGAGATTCTGCATGTTAATGACAATTCACCTGATTTGATAATATATAGGAGATACTGGAAAGCAGAAAATGGATGGGGAGAGGAGAGATAAAGATGGAGAGAGGGGGAGATATTGGAATGCATCATGTAAAAAGGACAGAGGGGGCACATACTGGATGGAAGGGGCAGAGAAAGCAGGCAGACACCAATGGAAAGGGGGCAGACGCAGAATGGAAGAGAGTGCAACAATGCAGAGAAAGGGCAGACGCTGGATGGAAGGGGCAGAGAAAGTGGGCAAATGCTGGATGGAAGGGAGGGAGGGGGGGGGGGGAAGAGAGGGAGCAGATGCTGGATGGAAGGGAGAGAGTGAAGAGAAGGTGAGGAAAGCAGAAACCAGAGACAACAAAGGTAGAAAAAAAAGATTTATTATTATTATTATTTTTTTTTTTTGCTTTAGGATAAAGTAGTATTGTAGTTGTGGTGATAAATACAAAATGAAAATAAGGTGATCTTTCTATTAGACTAATTTTAATACATTTTTGACTAACTTTCAGAGACCAAAACCCCATCCTCAGGTCAGGACAGGATACCGTAACATACTGACCTGAGGAAGGTGGTTTTGGCCTCTGAAAGCTAATTGAAAAATGTATTACTCCAATAAAATGGTATAATCTTATTTTCCATTTTTTGTTTTATTTCTGTTTGTTAATTTGTAAAGCGGTGATTGGTATTTGTCAGGTTTTTCAAATTTACATCTGCTGTCTTTATATTACACAGTACTAGGGGACATGCATCACTGTTTCTGTGGCGTTGCATTGTATGCAGAATCTGACTTATTGGGGGTTCAGTTTAATTTTTGTCTACATATTTCTATGTTTAGTTTGTGTTTACTTATTCTATCCTTGGTGAGGATGTATCTGTGTTCTATGTGAAAAAGACATGGTTTTGTGTTGGCAAGATCATTTTTACTAATGTCTTGAGTAGTTTTACAATGGGTGTATTGATGTTCTAGCGCTCTCTGCAATGTTTAAGATGCTGCCTTTTCCTAGCTATACCCTTGTTGTGTGACTCGTGGATTATTATTAAAAATAATTTTTCATATAGCGGAGGGGGGTGTTAAAAAATGATAGGCCCCGGGTGTCAAATACGCTAGGTACGCCACTGGTCCCACCCGCCCTCCGTCATTGACCGTCTGCCACCGGGCCGGGACCCCTGCATTGAAATCACAGCGCCTCTCACCTCCGTGTGAAAGTGCTGCAGGCAGCCACAGATCACCTCCCTTCGGGCCTCCTTCCCTCCCTGTGTCCCGCCCTCGTCTGACGTAACTTCCGCGAGGGCGGGACACAGGGAGGGAAGGAGGCCCGAAGGGAGGCGATCTGCTGTCTGCAGCTCTTTCACATGGAGGTGAGAGGCGCTGTGATTTCAATGCAGGGGCCCAGCCCGGTGGCGAACAGAGGGGGTCAGGTGGAGGGGGGGCCGGGGGCGGCCTTGTCCCGGGCCCGGCCCAGTCTCTTGGCGGCCTTGTTGTCTGGTAGAAAAACTACATGCAGTGCAATGTTCTTATTGTAGTTCCATTTGAATTCTTTTTATTGCATACAATTCACATCTACTGATAATTTAGCTGTGAAAAGGAACATATATTTCTAATTTAAGGAAGACATTTTGTAGGAGTTAAGGATAGTGACCATTGGGAGCACAGCACAGAATGCCAACACGCCATGTTTGAGTATTCTGTAGCACTTGAGGTCAAACACTCTGGAAGTCTTTGTCGCTGAGTGGTTGTCGCCACTGAGAGTCCTTTGAAATAATTTCTTAAGAAAATCTGTGGAGTCGGGCATCTCATCTAGATGGCACATTGTGTAACAAGCAGTTGTTCCAACTTGGACATTGAATGAATTCAATGGTAGTTACTGCTGTAGATCAATTCAGATGCTGAGTTCTTCTGGAGCAGGTAAGTGCATAGAGTAGATAAGCACATAAGTACATGTTGCATATATATCATAAACTTTATTTTTTCATATATTGAGTGTTGCTGAACTGACACTAAAGACTGAGCACACTGTTTCATTTAATCAACATGAAACCCCTCCACGTAAAGGGAGAGGTTTTGCGACACAGGACAGGAGAAAATCTCTGGTCCAAGTAGAGAAGCAGGATGGCTCTCTGACTGAGGTAAATTGTCTGGGAGAGAAAGAAAGCATTCTGACTGACATGTTTTGCTCTGACAGCAGCCTGTGAGAGGAATATATCCATTGGAAAATTGTTACATCACTGAGCTAATGAGGAAGGCAAACAGCACAGTGAGTGGGTGAGATATGTAAATTGCTCACTGGGAGAAAAGACAGACTAATGATCCATGTTTACACACTTTGGGGAGGATTATCCATAACAGTTGATAAATAAAGTTGGGGTTACTAATCCACACACACTGAATAAAGGTAACTGAAGCTGGGTAGGGGGGTCAAGAAAAACTCCTCACCAGAAGATTTTGTGGCAGTCTAGCTATGGCATCCCTGCAATTCAGTCCCAGATTCAATCTTTCTTTGCTGTACAGAGATTCTGTCTAGGATCTCTGTTTTTTTTTTTTAACCCTTTGGCTGAGAGGGGAGGCTTCCTTCTGTTGGGGAAAACCCTGGAACTGCAGGCCACAGGCTCTAAACAGCTAAGCGTGGTAGACTTGGAAGGAAAGGGACATCTGGGGGCACCTCCTGAAGGCAGTAGATTCAGGGCAGGGAGGCTCTTAGGAGCATGCTCAGAATGGAACAAAAGCAATTGAGGGCACAATTGGGACCTGAGGACGAGAAGCAGAGCAGCCCTTGGGAGCAGGCTCAGGGCAAGGAGGTCCTTAGGAACATGCTCAGGATGAGGCGGAAGGCCTCTGGGGCAAATGTAGCGGCGATCCTCCCTGGGTGGCAGCCAACTTAGGTACGCCACTGATCCTTAGTATTAATAAAGCAGTGAGAAAGAAATGGACCTAGATTCTAGAGAACAAGCTAGCCTCAGTATGTCTTTACCTAAGTTACTTGGCAACATTTTTTTGTCCATGTATGTGGAGGTCATTTTGCTTGGAGGTAAAATATGGTTTTTCATTATTTATTCTGGCTTGAATACGATTTGAGTGATTCTAAAGAATTTCCAGGCTCTGTTGGATACAGGGGCGTATCTGAAAGTTGGCGGTAGCGGGGCCGAAGCCAGAGTGAGGGGGCACATTATAGCCCCCCCAGCCGCCGCCATTTCCGACCCCCCCCCTGCCGCCGTCGCCATTTCCGACCCCCCTGCCGCCGTGGGTACCTTTGCTGGTGGGGGACCCCAACCCCCACCAGCCGAGGTCCGCTTCCTCCTGCCGCTGCGAGGTTTTTGAAGTTCTTCATCGGGATTCGTCCTCCGTCACTCTGTGCTGCTGTTCAAAGAAGCTGCTAGCTGAATGCAGTTTCGGACTGAGTCTGACGTCGCTGCTGCACGTTGTACGTGCAGGATGTCAGACTCATGTACAACGTGCAGCAGCAGCGACGTCAGACTCAGTCAGAAACTGCATTCAGCTAGCAGCTTCTTTGAACAGCAGCACAGAGTGACGGAGGACGAATCCCGATGAAGAACTTCAAAAACCTCGCAGCGGCAGGAGGAAGCGGACCTCGGCTGGTGGGGGTTGGGGTCCCCCGCCAGCAAAGGTACCCACGGCGGCAGTAGGGGGGTCCAGGGCGAAATCTGCGGGGGCCCAGGCCCCTGTGGCCCCACGCAGATACGCCCCTGGTTGGATATGATGAAGATGCAGAATTTTAATAAAACTTGTGGCATGCAGAAGCTAGATTCCATGAGAAAGGAACCTGTATGATTGTTTTCAAGCACATGTACACTGGTCAGCTTATAGTGTTAGTAGGGACATGATATTTACAATGAAATTAAATTTATATATTAGAAAATAATTTAAGAAATGTATTTTGCTCTTGGATGTAATTTTTCAGAGCATATAGTCCTCGCATTCGGTAACATCAATGTCAGCCTGTGCTTGCAGTTCCTGGGACTGGAGGGTAATAATCTCCTGTGGGCTTAGCAGAAGGCTGCCAACTGCAGGCTCTGACATTCTCCAGAGAGCCTCAATAGTTCATACAACCAAATGTTACTTTTCAGTTCCGGTTTTGAACGAAAGTGGTTAGACAGTTTTGGTTTCGGTAGAAACTGAAAAAAAGAGTTTTGGTTGGCCTCTAGTGGCAAGGTCCTGCCAAAACCAGTTCTGCTACAGACAGAAAATTCCCCAGAAGACACTGAACTGCTACCTAGAATATCGTGCTAAGAAAGTGCAAGGTTTTTCTACTGGCTGAAGTTGGTTTCTTCGCTCTGTCCTTACATCCCTAACAACAAGCTGATAGTAGAGATTGACACGGGGACGGGGAACCGCCGTAACCGCGGGGATGAGGACGGGGACAGAGCACGCAGGGACGGGGCAGGGACAGATCCCATGGGGACGGGGTGGGGATGGGGACAGAGCTCACAGGGACGGGGACAGGGGACAAACTTTGTCTCCATGTCATTTTCTACTTTGAAGCCTGTTAATGAACTGGACTGTTATTTATGTTTGAGTGATGCCTACAAAGATACCTTGATTTTTTGGAAAAACAAGCAAACATTCTGGCCACAACTAGCAAACTTTGCATGGGAGATCCTGTACATCCTGCTACCAGCACATCTTCTAAGAAGACAATGTATATTCCAGGAAGGACTGTGGAAGACAGGAGAGCTAGACTGAATCCTGAGATTGTTGATGATTTCTTATTTATCCACAGATTTAAGAAACATAACAGTGCTTTATGGGGCATATTTTTCCCCTCTAGGGCATATAGAATGGGTTGTATTTTATACCCCTGGACATTTTAACAGTGTGAATTAGGATTCTTTGGTGTAGTAGAAATCACCTATTGTTGGGGTTGGAAGGGTAGAGGGTGGTGGTGGGAAGGAGGGTTATTATAGCTGCTCATTGTTATTATTGTTCTCTATTTGTAATTTATGCACAACAGTTGCACAGCATATTGTTCTTTTTTATATTTTAATAAAAAGATTTAAATATAAAATCATAAGTGTTCAAGGCTTCTATAGATGAGGACAGAGCCCACAGGGACAGAACTTGCGGGGACGGGGCGGGGATGGAGACAGGGCCTGCAGGGATGGGGTGGGGACGGAGACAAACTTTGTCCCCGTGTCATTCTCTAGCTGATAGTACCTGCTTGCTGGTGTCTCCCGCAGACTGCACAGTGCTTCAGTTTTTCTGCCTGTGCTGCCATATTAGCTTCTTGACTGGGCTGAGAAAGAAATAGAGCTGAATGGACATCACATGGGGGAGGAAGGGAGACAGTACAATGGAACTACACAAAAGAACAAAAGTTCTCACTTTCCACATAAATTACTGAAACAGTCTCTAGTTTCCACAGAAAAAGAAAATAGAGGACAGAGGCAGAATATACACTAGTTGAAAAGTTTTTTTTTGTCTGTTGAAGAAATACTTAGCTTGGGCACTCAAGGTTCTATTTTTGTGAGGATGGGACCAAGGCATACAACAACTATCCCTTAAATGCTATGAAAAAAAGGGTGCTTGGGGAGAGAAGGGGGAAGGACCTGGGATCTCCAGATATACCTCAAGGCTCCCAGAATGGCCAAGCTACTGAAGCCTGAGCCTCACTTACTAGCTGCTCTCTCTCTCTCTAACTCCAGAAACCCCCCTGAAAATAAACAGCTTTCTTACCAAACTTGAGAAGAGGCTGCAACAATTAGCTGATCTACCACTGCTAGAGGCTGAGAATTATTGACTAGCTCAGTGGCTGCATACAATTTTTACTGATGACATCATAGTTGAGTACTTTCTCAGTCTCTACCTGTTGGCAGGAAAGCATAACCCAAGTGTCTGGACTGGTCTAGGGGGGGAGGGGGGATGATAAAGGAATTGCCTTTCTTGTTTTTGCAATCCTTTACAATCTTTATGCTGCTTCTTGGTATTAATAAAGCAGTGAGAAAGAAATGGACCTAGATTCTAGAGAGCAAGTTAGCCCCAGTATGTCTTCACCTAAGTTAACGTGGCAACATTTTTTTGTCACAAATAAAAAAAAAATAAAAATCCCAAAGCCTGAAAACTACTCAACACTTGAAAATTTGCTGCCCTCAAGAGGGGAGTAATTTAAAGATGTGGGCACATCCCAGAAGCATTAATTTACATAACATTTATAAAAATATAATCTCAGGTGCAGTTTGTGAAGTGACGAAAGCTATTATAGCACTTTGCTTAAAAAGCTCTCAGGCTCATTGTACTTTTATTTTTAGTCTCGGTGATGCCATTAGTTGCAAGGTTAGATGAAGTCTCAATCTATAAACAAATGGGAATTCACTGCAGTAAGTTAGAGAAGCAAAATTACTTTACCACGATTTCAATAGAAACTGGTTTTTTTTATCTTCTTTGCAAAATCTTGTTTTTCTATTGAATATGTAAAAATATATTTGTGTAATGATATGCTGGGTGACTTTTATATCAGGAATTGATTACATATCTCTTCTATATTCATGAATACAAAGTAGCACAATGATGTGATGGAACATAATCCCATTCCTGTGAGTCCTGATATAAGGCATTGTGGTCATACCAATGTAGATATTTGTGCTTCTTTCTATTTTCTTCCCCCATTTAATGTCCTTTGATTTTTCTATTTTATTTTATATTTATTAACATTTTGAATTATACAAGGAAAGTATAATAAATTCTACAGAAAATAATCCAAAGAAAGAAAAAGAAAAACAAGAGCCAGGATATAATACAATTAAATTGAGTTTACCTCTTCCTCAAGGAAAAAAGTAATAAAAATAATAAAAAGAAACAGAATATTCTTCAACCTACCAAAGCTAGTACGAAACAAGGCTAACACTTATGCCTACTTATTTAATCAAAAAGCTTACATGTGCGAGGGATCAGAGTAAACCTAATTAACAGGCCCGGCTCCAGGGACCAAGGCGCCCTGAGCCACCTTTTGGTTTGATGCTTTCCCATTGGCGTGCCCCCCTCCCAGCTTACCTTTAAAGGACGTTTTCCTTTCCTGAATACCGACAGCGTTTCACATAACGCTACCTGCATCAGCCCCTATGTCTTCCCTGTGCCGCATCCCTGTGGAAACAGGAAGTTGTCAATGAAGGGGCTGGGGCGTGGCAGAAGGAAGATGTTGGGGCTGATGCGAGTAATGTTAGGTGAAACACTGTTGATATTAGGAGGGGAAAATTGCCTTTAAAGGTAGATTGGGGAAGGTGGCCTGAGACAGAGAGAGGAAGGGGGTTGCCAGCTCTTCTTTTTTTCCCCTGCACATGCCAACCTAGGGCCAGATGCACCAAACTTAATGAGCCATTAACGAGCAAGTAGTAAACCGTGGCATGCACTAAATGCTTCTCCGAGCCATTTTCCAATCACGGTAGCAGCTAACGAAAACGGAATGCAGATGAGCAAATTAGTACCCCAATGTCTATAAATGCACTGTGATTGGCAGAGAGAGACCTGGAGGGGGGCATAATTGAAAGGGATGTCTAAATATTTTTTTTTTATTTGGACATCCTCGCAATGCTCCCAATGTCCCCAAAGTAGTACTGAAAGGGCAACAATTTGTGGCCCCTTTGGTCACGGGCCACTTTAGTCACACGGCTGCTCCAGAGAGAGTCTAGATTTGAGACATCAGTGGGCAATGATGTCATGGCACAGGATGGGTTACCTTCTGAAGTTGGTCCTTTCAATCCCTCTGACACCGTAACTTCCCTGCTAGCTCCCCTCTCTTTCTACCATCACACTGCACCCAGCTCTCAGATCTGTACTTATCCTCAGTTTACTCACGTAGGGAGTTAGATTTAAGGCACCTGCAGGCAATGATGTCACTGCAAACGGGCGGAATTATCTTCAGAAGCTGGTCCTTTAAATCTCTTTGATCCTGGAACTCACCTGCTGGTTCTCCTGTCTCTGCACTGCTACATTGTGACCAGCTCTCAGGTCTGTATTTATACTCTATTTCTAATTCACTATCATACTCTCACTCACCTGCCTCATTTTAGTCACCTAGTAGCTGTGACACGGTTTATAGAACACTACTACTACTACTAATCATTTCTATAGTGCTACTAGAGGTACGCAGTGCTGTACACATTATATGTAAGTACTTTCTCTGTCCCTAGAGGACTCACAATTTTTGTATCTTCCCCTCACCCTTAAGAAAAGTCCCTCTCTAACTAGCCTGGGCCACCTTAAAAGCCCTGATCCCACTCTGGGAGGAAGTGAGATGGGAGGGGCGGAGTCAATACCTGGAAGTTTAAAAGACAGGGCCAGGCTAAGGTTAAGGAGGCCCAGGGAAGGAAGAAGTGAAGCCCAAGCCTACACCTTTACAGAATATGTTTAACTGCTGTCACCTGGCTGAGGTAAGCCAACTTTTGCTTCTTGTTAAGACTTGCAAACCTTGGGGCCAGACCTGAGTCTCAGAAGACCATAGAATTCACAGGCAGTGGCTGGAGTGGGGCAGCTCCACCAGCCACAGACTGCTTGGCTTACTAATCAGAGGCCTATTCAAGATTGCTACTAACCCAGAAAAATTGTTGCCTCTGAGGTTCCTGGCCTGTGAGGTAACAGGTCCCATTGCTCAGGTGAATAAAACATTTATTTTCACAGTTATATACCTTGTGTTGCTGAGTTATTCTCAGGGCATCCCCATAACTCTTGCCCAGTGTCTCATATAGCCAGTATATGAAAGTACAAATTCCTTTTTCAATGGGCTGCAATGCTTGAAAACCCCCCAAAATGCTTGGAAGAATGCTAAAATGTTTGTTTTGTATGCTTTTTCACACATTGTACTCTTTTGGAAAAGGATTCACAAAATGTGGTGAATCTCTATAGTAAATTTTGATGTTTTTAGTGTGCTGAGTAGCATGTCGCTATTTTTACATTGGTTGAACAGAAAAGGAAGTTACTGAGTATGCAGCAGAACTCTGAAAGAAAGTGAACGGTTGGAGTAAGTAGTTCCTGGGAATCCTGGATTAACAGGAAGTGAGCCCATAGAGGCAAACAGTCTTAGCCTATAAGGGAAGGCAATTAAGCATCCACAAATAATCAGGCATTCTGCTAGTGAAGGCAAGAAAAAGCCAGACTGTTTTCAGAGGGAGAAACAGACTAGGGACAGACAAAGGCGCTCAAACTGGGAAATCCAGTGGCCAAGTCTGAAGGATGTTTTTGGAGAAAAGCTCTTTGTTGGGTAATGCTTGAGCTTAAATGCTTTTCTTGATTTTAGGTTTACGAAATTAAGGAGTTTCCAATGTACAGTATGTGCAGAGAAAGAGGGATATGTATGTTTTGTTTAGTGTTCTGATTAGAACCCATATAGAAGTTTTTATTGTGTGCTTTAACAGACCTACAGGCTGGAATAATCACTTCAGTGACACTGGAAAGGTACCCTGGTTTAGAGTATTGCCAGAGAGCTGCGAGGGAGCTGTACTAAGGGGTTGAGGTAAAATGAACTCCAAATTAAATAAACATCATGACTTAGAGCCATGGGCATAGCTACGGGGGCCATGGGGGCCTGGGCCCCCCACAAATTATGTGCGGGCCCCTGGTTTGGCTGGCGGGGGTCCCCAACCCCCACCAGTTGAAGCCTTCTTCAGCGCCGTCTCCAGCGCAGCCACATTCCTGCCCTGCTCTTCTTGCTCCTCCTGTCCTGTGCACACTGATGTTCCTTTACGTGAAACTGAGGAGCATCAGCATGCACAAGACAGGAGGAGCAAGAAGAGCAGGGCAGGAATGTGGCTGCGCTGGAGACGGCGCTGAAGGAAGGCTTTGGCTGGCGGGGATTGGGGATCCCTGCCTTCAAAGGTATTTGCAAGGCGAGGGGGTGCGAGGAGGCGCGAGTGGCGGCGGGAGGGAAGGTGAGGCGAAGTGAGGAGTGGCAGTGGGGGGTGGCGGCGGGGTGGCACTCAAAATGTGCCCCCAACCTCAGGCTCTGGCCCCTCCCACCATAAGGTCTGGCTACGCCCCTGCTCAGAGCAGTGTACAGTAAGAAAGCATATCAACAAAGATAGGCTGAGAGCTGTGGAAGTAAAAGGTATATAAATTAAAATAAGCTGGGAGAAGAGAATAGTGTTATAATGAGGGGATCAATATTCAAAGCGATTTAACAAGCCAGAAATGGCTTCTAGCTAAT
Source organism: Microcaecilia unicolor (assembly GCF_901765095.1). Classification (NCBI taxonomy): domain Eukaryota; kingdom Metazoa; phylum Chordata; class Amphibia; order Gymnophiona; family Siphonopidae; genus Microcaecilia; species Microcaecilia unicolor. The sequence goes on from NC_044031.1 coordinate 508,161,042, forward strand.
TAAATCGCTTGTTCGGAGCTAACTGGTCATTTTCTGTGGCACTTAACCAGTTAGTGCTGCTGAAAATGACTGATTAGTGTCTAAAGCAAAACTGGCTATATTGGGGGCATTCCAGGGCGGAGTTGGCATTTGGCCAGTTAAGTACTATTTAGCACTTAACCGGCCAAGGTCACTGCATAAATAGAACTGCATATATGTAGTGTCAGTTATGTGCTGAATATTGCACTTCACTGGCTATGTATTTCGGCTACACTGTCCGGATTATGCTTGCTATTGAACCCTTGAAAAAGCCATCATAGCGAAACAGGCACCTGTCGGGGGGCAAGAATACCAGTACCTGGAACGAAAGTTGTACCTGCACCGGACTACATAGGACAGTAACAACAGCAGATAAGTCGACACAATGTCATTAAGAATTGTTTCCGACTGCATTATTTTGATCTGTATTGGAAGTATATGTAATCATTGCAGAGAAGTAGAAAAGTGATTGGGAAGAAGCCAGCATAAAATAGTTACACTTCAAAGAAAAAATATAAAAACACAAAAAATATATATAAATATCGAAGTGTAGGAAGGAGGGAGGTTGTCGATGATTAAATTTGTCACTATCAAAAACAGAGCGCACCGATTGGTGTTAAAGATTGTTATGGTGACTGTATGAGACTCTCCCTTGAACAGTCAAGAGTACTTGATGATATATCAAGTCTCCATATTTATATACTTCGTAGATCCTCTCTATTGACAGTTGTATTGTATTTGGTATAGACACAGTAGAGCATTGCCACGATTTATTGACAGTATTTCTAGGATAAGCAGCATAAAATATATTGTACTGTTATGATCTTGCCAGGTACTTGTGACCTGGATTGGCCACTGCTGGAAACAGGATGCTGGGCTTGATGGACCTTTGGTCTGCCCAGTATGGCAATATGTATATACTGATGTGCAGTTACATCAAAAGACATATTCAAATAACAGTGCACATTATGGCATAGTATGCTACTTCTAACGTCAACACAATACACATTAAATCATCTTAAGGGACACTGGGACAGCAAGGAGGATAAGCAGATGTGGAAGATATAGACAGAGAAGATATAGTAACAGGAGTTTAGATAGCTGATTAGATTTAGATTTATTATTTATATTCCATCTTCATCCAGGACAGTGAACAATAAAACATACATAAAAATAATAATACACAAATATCACAATATCAAAGCTTAATTCAAAACCCAAAAACTCCAGGCATAATCAGGACAAATGAATTTCCATACATTGCAGCTCATTGTCCAACAACAATCTGAAACAAAATCAAGGCAGTCTCATCTCATCAGGTACATAAGCCAAGTAAAGCAAGTGGTCCCTCGCTGACTCTTAAAATGCAGCTAAATGTACAGTATCTGCTTTTTTACTCCCAAAGGTAGTTTATTCCATTTATGCAGTCCAGTGACAGAAAAGGCTCCTTTTCTGGTTTGTTTCAATTGCAATCATTGCAAAGCAGGCTCCAGAAGATCACAAGCCATTGCCAACTGCAAGGGCTGTTGTAGCATACAACGCTGTATGTACCAAACCAGGAAGAGGGAAAAGGAAGAAGGCTTGACAGGTGATGGGATAAACAAAACCACTTTATTTCTGTAAGACATAAGATGACATGGCACTGCATTTCGGCACTGAAATACTTGCTTCAGGAGTCTGGCAATGTAAAGTTCTGCAAGTAGAACAATGTTTGAAGGTAAATGGTTATTGCACTTTTGGAATGTGAAATAGTACCGAGTTAAGAAATGCTGGCAGGGCATGCTCAGTGGATAACCACACTTCTCCTAAATGCTGAAACGTGGTGGCGTGTCGAGCCTTTATGTACTGCACAATAAAGTTTGCTTGTTTATCCCATCACCTGTCAAAAGCCTTCTTCCTTTTCCTGCTTCCTGGTTTGTTGCTAGTACCCCGTGGGACTTTTTTGTGTTCAGTTACCTCCTGGTTTGCAAATAAAAAAGAATCCTGGTAAGAAGCACAATGACTCAACAACAACTTAAATTTAATGTGGTAAGCGACAGGCAGCCACTGCAGTCAATTTAGATAAGTTGTAACATGTTCAAATGTTTTCAAACTATACAATAAACTGACCACGGAGTTCTGCACAAATTGCAGTGAATGGACACAAGAAGCTGACAAACCCAGATAAATGAAGTTGCAATAATCCAACCCACTCAATACCATTGCTTGCAAAACCCTTGCAAAATCAACTCTAGGCAACAAAGGTTGCATTTTACTTAACAAACAACTGAAAAGACAGGAGGGAGTCCAGTAGTATTCCCTGACTCCATACACTGTTATGGGATCTCAACGTGGCTCTCACTCAGCTGATGAAAGCTCCTTTTGAGCCTGTGGATTCCCGTTATCTGAAGAATTTGAGCTGGAAAGTTGTGTTTCTGGTGACAGTCACTTCAGCTTGCAGGCTCAGTGAGCTCCAGCCCTGGTAGCTCATCCACGTACACTAAATTTTATCACCTTAAGTTCCTTCCTAAGGTCATGTCGGAGTTCCATCTTAACCTGTCAATTGTTCTGCTAACATTTTTCTCTAAACCACATGCTCATCCTGGCGAAAGTGTACTGCATATCTTAGAATACAAGTGAGCCTTAGTCTTCTATCTAGAGCAGACTAAAGAACATAGACAGTCCACCCAGCATTTTGTTTCTTTTGACCCAAACAGGATAGGGGATGTTCATTGGAAAACTCTACTTTCAAATTGGATAGCAGATTGCATCTCATTTGCTTATGTCCAGGCTGGGCTCACTGTAGAGGGCCATGTTACAGCTTATAATGTGAGAGCCATGGCTATGTCGGTAGCTCATTTGAGATCAACCTCCACAGAAGATTAAAGTTAAGACAGCAAAACAGCTGTCCTAACTTTGTGTGGTAAACTGTCTGTCTGAATATTGCCAATTAACCAGATAGCACCACCAGTGCCTTTACCAGAAATGGTTTTCAAGATTGATGATGCGGAGGTAATGAATGAAATCTTGGTGAACCTGGAAGATGTACTGAGACAAATTGACAAATTAAAGAGTAGTAAATCCCCTGGAACAGATGGCATACATTCAAGTGTACTCAAAGAACTCAAGCATGAAATTGCTGATCTGCTGTTAGTAATATGTAGCCTGTCATTAAAATTGTCCATAGTACCTGAAGATTGGAGGGTGGCCAATGTGGTGCCGATTTCTAAAAAAGGGTTCTAGGGATGATCCAGGAAATTAGACTGGTAAGCATGATGTTGGTCCTGGGCAAAACTGTGGAAACTATTATAAAGAATAAAATTACAGAACACGTAGACAAACATGGTTTAATGGGACAGAGTCAGCATGGGTTCCGTTGAGGGAAGTGTTGCCTCATCAATTTGCTTCATTTCTTTGAAGGCATGAATAAACACATGGATAAAGGTGAGCCAGTTGATGTAGTGTATTTAGATTTTCAGAAAGATTTTGATAAAGTTCATCATGAGAGACTCCTGAGAAAATTAAAAAGTCATGGGATAGAAGGCAAGGTTCTGGTGAGGATTAGGAACTGGTTATTGGACAGAAAACAGAGGGTAGGGTTAAATGGTCACTTCTCTCAATAAACAGTGGAGTGCCGCAGGGATCAGTACTGGGACCAGTGCTATTTAACATATTTTTAAGTGATATGAAAATCTGAATGACGAGTGAGGTGATTAAATTTGCAGATGATACAAAACTATTCAAGGTTGATAAAACACGTGCAGACTGTGAAATACTGCAGGAAAACCTTAGGAAATTGGAAGACTGGGCATCTAAATGGCAGATGAAATTTAATGTGGACAAATGGCAAGGTAATGCACATTGGAAAGAATAATCTGAATCATAGTTACCTGATGCTAGGGTCCACCTTGGCGGTCAGCACGCAAAAAAAAGATCTAGGTGGTGTTGTTGTAGATAATATGCTGAAATCTTCTGCATAGTGTGTGGTGGCAGCCTAAAAGCAAACAGGATGCTCATTGCCGTATCTCAAAAAAGATATAGCAGAATTAGAAAAGGTTCAAAGAAGAGCGACCAAAATGATAAAGGGGATGGAACTCCTCTTGTATGAGGAAAGGCTAAAGAGAGGTTAGGGCTCTTCTGCTTGGAAAAGAGACAGATGAGGGGAGATATGATTGAGGTCTACAAAATCCTGAGTGGTCTAGAATGAGTAGAAGTAAATCAATTTTTTTACTCATTCCAAAAGTACAAAGACTAGGGGACACGCAAAGTTACATGGAAATACTTTTAAAACAAATAGGAGGAAATATTTTATCACTCAATGAATAATTACGCTCTGGAACTCTTTGCCAGAGGATGTGGTAACAATGGTTAGCGTATCTGGGTTTAAAATGGTTTGGACAAATTCTTAGAGGAAAAGTCCATAGTCTGCTATTGAGACAGACATGGGGAAGCAACTATTTGCCCTGAGATTTTTTTTAAAAATTTATTATTTATTCATTTAAACAATATTTACAAGAAACATCTTACCCTGAGATTTGTAATATGGAATGTTGCCATGATTTGGGTTTCTGCCAGGTATTTGTGGCCTGGCTTGGCCACTGTTTGGAAATCAGGATACTGGGCTAGATGGACCATTGGTCTGACCCAGTGCGGCTGTTCTTATGTTCTTACATCACTGCATATTCCAGATATTGGTGCTAAATACCCAGTTTTTCTTTAACTGCATTGGCCAGTATTTAGAAAAAGCACTGACCATCATGCCTCTCAATATTGGGGGAAGGGGGCATGGATTTTAAGAACCGCATGGACAGGAAAATAAGTATTGTACCTGAATGTAACTCGGCTTGAGCTAAATCCCAAATCTATACATCCCCTAGAGAAAAAGTGGGAGGCCTGAAAAGATAGAGCACCCACCATTTCTTTTTTTTTTTTTTTTCATTTTTACACTTCAGCTCTTGATTAATATTCTTATTATTTTTTATTTTATTATTTGTTACATTTGTATCCCACATTTCCCCACCTATTTGCAGGCTCAGTGTGGCTTACATAGTGCCGGAGAGGTGTTACAGGCTCCGGGGTAAACAAATACAAGGTGATGTTTTGGTAGTATAGGTTCATGTGGTAGGCTTATGAGGCAAATGCCAAGGTATGGGGGCGTATAGAGTTACATAACTTCTTTTAGTGATCGGAATATCAGGTACTATAGTTATACAACTGTGACATGCAATTGCTTTAGTGTAATATTTTATCAAATGCTCTACAGTGATAAATGCTGTTATTTCTTTGCCTTAAGCTGTTGCCTTTTAGTGAGTTGAGATTTCAGTCTTATGTATTGCAGCTGCTTAAAACAAATGTATTCTCAGTCTGCATCAGTAAGAACGCATAACAATCCCAGGAAAACAGAGCTGAATGATGCAGCATGTAGATGGAAAGACTAGAAAACATTTAAGCTAAACTACCCTGCTGTACTGTGCAGAGCTAAACCAGGGCTGAAAAAGCTTCAGAAACAGGTGTGCAGCCCTCTCTGCCGTCATCAGCCACCATGTAATGGCAACCTGCGAGCTCATGAATGTTTCATTCTTTCTTCTTTGGGTTTCCAGAGGGACAGATGATACAGGGTGCTACGGAAACAACGCAAAAAATACAAAGCAACACAACTCCACTGGACCACTCAGCCCACGTGTGCAAGATGAAAAGCAGCTGCTGCTGTGTGGGAACAGTGCAGGAGGTATGGAAGCCTTTCTTCCTCTTTTGTTTTTCTTTTCTTTCTAAGTGTGGCAATAAGAGAGCAAAGTGGAAAAAAAAGTAGTGAGTAAGGCCTGCCAGCTGCAAAATTATAGTTCAGCAGTTTTATACATTAACTTCCTAGAACTTTTCTGTATATGTTTTTTTTTTCAACTGTATATATTATATAAGTTTGTGAAACAGAAAACCAGCACTTCCGCAAGCACACGACAGCAAATCACAGGTTCAATAGCTTTTTTTTGTTCTCTGGTTTAAAGAGTTGACAATATTTTTCTGTGTGGCTTGTTCATATTTTTTAGGTGTTAATTTACTACATTTTATGTCTTTGATTAATTTCTTAGTTCCGTTCTGTATAGCAGGCATGTAATTCATAAAATTCATCACCTTTAGTCCTCCATTTATTTACTGATTGGTTTCTTTATTATGCACTGTATGCTTCAGTGGTTGGTACTTCACTTACTTTACATACCACATATAAAAGCACTTGTTTCACTTAGAGTATTTTCTACTATAGGGCTCTGTCTTATTGCATTTATGCTCACTTTTTTTCTCATTCCTTCTTTCTTGAGTGTAACTCCATGTGATTGGCATTTATGTATTTTTAAAATATTTGTTGCATTGTAATTAACTTTTTGTTTTTATTATCTCTTTGGGGGTCTTTTACTAAAGCTTAGCTCAAGATCTCTACAGCAGGGCCCATTTTATTCCTATGGGCCCTGCTGCAGATAACTCGAGCTAAGCTTTAGTAAAAGACCCCCTATATGTATCTAATATGTTTTATTATGTTGTGGTGGTCTGTTGAAAAGATGACTCTTGAGGAAGACTGGGAAGCCAAAACACGGCCCATGTTGAGTCTAGTAATTTCCGGGCCTGTGTTCTTGTATTCAGCAATGCTTAGGACTGTGTTCCTGTACAGCTAAGAATAAAGTTTTTCTTCATCAGCATCTTGGATCATCCAGGTGTTTGTTCACCTCCACTGCTGTGATTTGATGCACTTGTATATGTATATACCAGGGGCGTAGCCAGACTTCGGCGGGAGGGGGGGTCCAGAGCCCAAGGTGAGGGGGCACATTTTAGCCCCCCCGGAGCCGCCACCACAACCAACTTTGCCCCCCCCCCCCGCCGCCGACCATCTCGACCCCCCCCCCCTCCTGCTGCCAACCCGCTGTCGCCTACCTTTGCTGGCGGGGGACCCCAACCCCGCCAGCCGAGATCCTCTTCTTCCCACAAAAGGCTTCCTTCTGTTTCTGACGTCCTGCACGTGCAGGATGTCAGAAACAGAAGGAAGCCTTTTGCGGGAAGAAGAGGACCTTGGCTGGCGGGGGTTGGGTCCTCCACCAGCAAAGGCAAGCGACGGCGGGAGGGGGGTTGAGAGGGTCATCAGTGGGGAGGTCCAGGGCCAAATCTACGGGGGCCCAGGCCCCCTGGCCCCACGTAGCTACACCACTGGTATATACACCCATTCAATTTTAAAATATTACCTTTTATAGGGGGATAATTCACCTAAAATTAGGCGCCAGGATGCTGCATGCTAAGCATAAATTCTATACTGACAATTATGCGTGAAATTGCTTTTATAAAATACTTGCATAAGTCAGCAGTTACACACCAACATTTTAGTGCGGCTGTTTACACCATGTCAATGGTTGATGTAAATGTCTGTGCCTAAATGTGAATATTCTATAACCTTAGGGCTAGAAAAAAGTGCTATCCTATAAGCCGTGCTTAGAGTTAGGGAATCGCGCCTAACTTTAGGCACGGCTATTTTCACCAATTGAAATGTGGTGCAAATGTATTCATCTACATTAGGCGCATATCCCTGTTATTCTATAATGCGTGTTAATTTTAAAAATGCCCCGTTACACCCATGCCCCTCCCATTTCTGATTACTTGTAAATTTTAGGTGTGAAATTGTGCCTAAATTCATCTGCAGAAATGCCAATTACATCTAAGTAGTGCCAATAATTGCTTGGTAAAAACAATTACTGATGCTAATTAGCTTGTTCAATTAAATTGCATGCACAAATTGGGCACATGCCCAAATTTGCAAGCGTAATTTTTGTCGACTTTTATAGAATTAAGAGGTTAATGTGTAAAGTGCTGGGCATGCCCCTCACCTGCTCATGCCCCTCTCAGGTCCACACCCCCTAGCAGTTGCTTGCTATAGAGTTTGCCCGCTAAGATTCTCGAATACAAATGCTGTTACACACCAATTAACTCTATCTCTGGTAGTACCAGTTAGCAGTTTTGTCACTTAACTCAGGCGTGTAACTGAATGTATTCTACAAATTTTCACACTAAGCCTAACACCCAGCATGCAAGATTATAGATTGAGGTGGATAATGGGCATGCCAGGAAGCCATTTGAAAAGCCCGTTTGGTGATTGTTGTAATCATTGACAAAAAACCCCCCCTCCATCCATACAAATGATAACTGCAAATGTGATTGCTATTTTAATGAAAATCAATCCATCAGGGCAACTTACATTATACTGAGTGACTGGCGGTAGATTTGAAAAATAATGCAGCACAGCATTTATCTTTTTGGCTCACTGAGTCCCGCCAGCCGTCCGTTTCACTGTCACTTTATCAAGGGATTGGAGCAAAGAGAATTTAATAGATATTATCTGGATATATGCCTGCTCCTTCCTAGCTCTACCCACAGACTGCCATGTCACTATTCAGATACTATCTATTAAATTCTCTTTGTCCAAAAAGACATAAGAAAAACCACTCCACCTTCTTATACTTCAGTATTAAACAAATGAGCTTCAACTGCCCAGAGCTGATTTCAAATCTCAACTTGAACATACATGCACAGATCATCAAAGGGCTTCTCTCATTGGCCCCATTTAGTGAATTGCAAAAACATCAGTGGAAAACAACTATCCGCAATTGAGAGAAAAAGCTAATTCACCAATCCTGTAAATCTACAAAAATTAATAACAAAATTTGCGGTGTCCCTTTTACTTATAGTCTTACAATGATGTAACAACAAACATAATTTCATAGTGCTTTAGTGTATTGGCATGCCCCAAAAAACTTAACATGCAAGTTGATATTCTGAATATTCAAAACAGTACAGCAATCTCTAAGGCAACAGATATATCAGTTTAATTTATGGCCTGTTTGGTATTAGGATATTTTGTCAAGTTTACTTTACAGAGATGAATTCCAGGTGAACCAGGAGTTCTTACTTGCTTTGTAAAGTAAGACAAGAATACACATAAAATGAATGGTAATCATGTCAGGCAGGTTACTGAGCAACATATCCAATATTTTCTGGCAATTCTTATATTCTAACTTTTTTGTGCTAACACATTGTGTGGTTTAAAAGGAAAAGGTGCTTTAATCCACTGTACAGCTGAATTCAAACTAAAATGCAATCCAATTAATAATATATGAATAGTAAACAGATAAGATTTCAAACTTGCAGAGGAAAAACAGAAACTGCAGTGTACTGCCCTTGCCCCTTCATACGTCATATTCAGGTTTGGACTACAGATTTATTTACTCATCTTTTCAAATCTGAGCTCAAGGTGAGCAGGTGACGTTTAATATGAGCAAGGGCAAAGTGATACATGTGGGAAGGAGGAGTCTGAACTATAGCTACATAATGCAAGGTTCCACGTTAGGAGTCACTGACCAAGAAAGGGATCTCAGCGTCATTGTTGATGATGCATTGAAACCCTCTGCTCAGTGTGCTGCGGCGGCTAAGAAAGCAAATAGAATCCTAGGTATTATTAGGAAAGGAATGGTAAACAAAAATGAGGACTTTATAATGCCTTTGTATTGGTCCATGGTACGACCGCACCTCGAATATTGTGTTCAATTCTGGTTGCCGCATCTCAAAAAAGATATAGTGGAATTAGAAAAGGTAAATTGAAGGGCGACGAAAATGATAAAGGGGATGGGACGACTTCCCTATGAGGAAAGGCTGAAGCATCTAGGGCTCTTCAGCTTGGAGAAAAGACGGCTGAGGGGAGATAAGATAGAGGTCTATAAAATGAGTGGAGTGGAAGGGGTAGACGTGAATCGTTTGTTTACTCTTTCCAAAAATACTAGGACTAGGGGGCGTGTTATGAAGCTACAAAGTCCATGTGTTGTGGCAATGAGAAGCATCAAGGTGATGAAGAGGAAGAGATGGCAGGAGAAAAGTAATAAGGGATAAAAAATAGAGGAAGAAATGGGGGAGATAACAGAGAAAGTATAGTGTGTGAAAATAGAAAGAAAACTGGGAATGGAAGAGGAGGATGGGAAAGACAAAATAGAGATGGATTGGGGGCAGAGGCAACAAATGGGAAGTTAAGACCATGGGTAAGGAAGAGACAAAAATGGGGAGATGTGGGATTGAGAGATAAGTAAGCCGGAGGGACAGAAAAGAGATGCTGAACAGGAGATGGAAGGGTAGAGGAAGAGAAACTGGGAGATAGAGAGGGGAAGTGGAGGAAAGGATATGGGGAATGGAGTGGTAAAAAACAGAGGGATGATGGACAGGAGAGGCTGAACAGAAGGCAATAAAAATATCCACCATTATTGACTCAAAATCTTTATAGCTGTAGAACTGCTGATCTAGAGGTGAAATGAATTGAAGACACAGGCTAGGATGTGAAGATAAAGGAACGAGGGTGAGAGAAAAGCTGAAATAAAATTAAAAACAATGACGTGAAAGGCAAGAAGGAAATGGGGAAAATAAACACACAAAAAACAACAATAAAAGAAAAGTACATAAAATGAAAAATAATTTACAAAAGGGTAGCCAAAGAGTTTGTATTACTTTTAGCTATAATTGTATATTTTTCTATGTTAATTAAATTAGGCTGACTCTCAGAACTAAGCTGTACTTCTTGGTTCAATTTGACTCAGCATGCCCATCAAACTTCCTGGCTTGCCCACCCCTTCTCTTTAATATCATCTATGACTGTTTTAACCTAAAAGAAAATGCATGATAGAATAAAAATGTTACACGCCATTTAAAATAATTGAGGAACAACAGACACCATGCCCCAAGGTGAAAAGAGTTAATAGTTTTATTGATTTCCACTACTACTGTGGCAAATTGCAATTCAATGTTAGAATCAAAGCTATATTTGCTCTGAAAATATAACAGGCAAACAACATCTCCTGAAAATTCTTTAGGGTAACACAGTAAACATACAATAACGCGTGAGTCATCAAGAAAGACAAATAAAAATAAAACATCAGTAAGCTCAAGAGATTTATTTTATTTATGATCATAGCTCCCTCTCATTTCCTTTGTGACGAAGTAAAAACTTCTGTGGCAAAGTTTCAGAAATTCTGCAGGATTTATATGACTTATTTCCATACATTTGAATAGTTTTGCATATTAAATAATGCAGCTTTAATGTGCATAATTAAATGAAGTATTCAGACCTTTTGTGTCTTAATTTATTTATTGTTTTAGGAAGTTTATTGGTGCTGAATTTCACGTATCAGTGTGGAAGAGAACAGGAAAAGGAGATCTCAGGGATAAGGAAGGAGAAGTAGGAGGAGGAAAAATAGGCAAGAAGAATCTAGAACATTATAAGGAGTCCAGAGAGAGGAGAAAGATGAATCACTCCTCTGGCAGCAGCCCTTCTCTTCCTCTCCTCACTTTGGGGCCCTTTTACTAAGCCGTGTAAGCGTCTGTGTGCCCAATGCAGTCCAAAATGGAGTTACCACTCAACTACCATGTGGCTCTTGCGGTAATTTTATTTTTGGCACGTGTCCGATACGCGCATCTGAAAAATATTTTTTATTTTTGGGCATTCGTAATGGACATGAGCCAAGTGGCATTTGACGCACGTAGGTCATTACTGCCAGTATTCTTTACCACTAGGTCAATGGCTGGCGGTAAGGTCTCAGACCCAAAATGGATGCGTGGCAATTTTGATTTTGCCGCATGTCCTTTTTTACAGCTGCGCTAAAAAATGGATCGGCGTGCGCCTACACTACCGCAAGCCATTTTTCAGCACGCCTTTGTAAAAGGACCCCTTTGTGTTCTTACTCTTTCTGTCCCCCTTCCCACTCCATGCCCTTGATCTCTCTGTCTTACCCTTCCCATCCCAATTCTCTTCCTCTCCTCTTCCTTTCCACAGTCTCTCAATCTTCCTCTCCAACCTCTATCCTTTTTGTCTGTCCCTTCCAATCCTATTCTGTAGTAAGAAGTCAATCATATTTTTCAATTTAGCTCTACTTGAATGATCTATCAATTAAACATATTTGCTTTAAAGTCAGGGCTTTTTTTGAGGGGGTATTTGGGGGGTACTGTGTACTGGCACCTTTTTCTATCGTTTGCTAAAATTGACCCATGGTCCCTAAGTTTAATGAAAGAGCTCAGGCTCTACACACCAATTCTGTCTTGTCATAGATTTTGTGACTGGTTGCAGGGGGCCTGGCCATTTTGGGGTGGGTCCTTCAGTGATCTCCCCACCCCTGAAGGGTGGCCCAGCATTTGAGTACTGGCACCTTTTTTGCTAGAAAAAACACACTGTTTAAAGTATATATTAGAAAGCTCACATACATTTCAGGTTGCTAAATTTTGGAATGGTCCTGCACAATATTTGAGAAATGTACCTTCTTATTCTCTCTTTTGAAAATTTTAAAGGCCCTCAGGGGCAGGAAAGGCTGAAGAAAAGACCCTGGGATTGGCTGAAAACAGACTGCTTTTTGTGACGGTGCCAGTCCAGCACTGCTTTAAAAAAGTTAATCGCTACAAAAAGAGGTGCTGCATCGGGTGTGGGGGGGAGGGTGTTGGGGAGAGATGCCCGAGCAAGTCACAGGGAAGGAGAATGCCAAGAGGAAGCACGATGAGCCCAAATGGTTCCCCAAATTCTTAAACTAGCAAATGGCTCACGTGAGCCAGTGTGGCTCTAGCACACCACTGCTCTGCTCTATAGTGTCTGGTAAGTGTAGCAAAGGCATCTGGACTGTTGAATAGCAAGGTCTATGATGTGTAGCTGCCCATCCAATCAACCATACCCAGTGAAGAGCTCCAGAAACTGATATTATGATTTAGGCATTTAAATACTTGAAAGGAATTAATATAGAACCAAATCTTTCCAGAGAAGTGGAAATGGTAAAACTAGAGGACATGAGTTGAAGTTGCAGGGTAGTAGACTTAGGAGTATTGTTAGGAAATTCTTTTTCATGGAGAGGGTGGTCAATGCCTGGAATGCCCTCCCGAGGGAGGTGGTGGAGACAAAAACGGGGATGGAATTCAAATAGGTGTGGGATGAACACAGCGGATCCCTAATTAGAAAATGGATGGTTTAAAAGACAAAACTTAATGACTGCATATGTGTGATGTATTGAGTGGTGCTTAGATGGCGACTCTGAAGAACTAAGGCCAGTGCCGGGCAGCATTCTAGGGTCTGTGTCTCATATATTGCAAGACAGTTTAGGATGGACTGGAGAGGGCTTTGACAGCAACTCTAGTAGTTGGAATGTGAGGACAGTGCCAGGCAGACTTCTATGATCTACGCCTCAGAAATGGCAAAGAAAGATACCCAGAATTCAAAGGCATACTCAAAGAGCCATGTCTAATTCTAATTGCACCCTTGGCTTTGACTTTTGGATGCATTACTGTTTTATATTTTTGCAATGGACATTTATTTAAATATAATCTTTTTATTAAGTACATTTTTTTATTTGTTTTCCTTGGCTTCATTTTTTGGACTACCTCACTGTTTTGTTCCATTGACTACTTTGTGGGGATTCTGTTGTTCTTTTTCCTTTTGAAGTGGGATTAAGGCTGGACTTCTCAAACCTGACAGCTAGTCAAGTTTTCAGGTTACCCACAGTAAGGATGAGTGAGATAAATCTGTAGGTATTGGAGCTCAGTGTATGCACATTTATTTCTGTTACTGAAATCCCAACTAGCTGCAGGGTCACCAGAGTAATCTGGTCGCTGTGCTCTACAGTGCATTTTTCTCCAACACTTTTTTTTTCCTATTTAAAGACTCTGCGAAGCTTACTTTATTGCACTTCCATGACCCCTGAGGAAGACTTTGTGCTGAAACACGGCCCGTGTATTTGTTTCAGTATATTTTTGGCAAATAAACTCTTGGATGCTCTTACTCCTTGTTTTCCTTGGTCATTTGAAATTTTCCTCACTTTAGGAGTCAGCATTCAAGAAAAAGACCTAGGTGTGGTGCATTCACTCTGCAGCTCCTCAGTACCTCTCCACCCTCATCTCTCTCATCTGCACCCTTCTCCTCCACCGCTAACTCTAGACTCCGTTCCTTTTATCTTGCTGCACCATATGCCTGGAATAGACTTCCTGAGCCAGTACGTCAAGCTCCATTTCTGGCCGTCTTCAAATCTAAGCTAAAAGTCCACCTTTTTGATGCTGCTTTTAACTCCGAACCCTTATTCACTTGTTCAGAACCCTTATTTTATCATCCTCACTTTAATATTCCCTTATCTCTTGTTTGTCCTGTTTGTCTGTCCTAATTAGATTGTAAGCTCTGTCGAGCAGGGACTGCCTCTTCATGTTCAAGTGTACAGTGCTGCGTACGTCTAGTAGCACTATAGAAATGATTAGTAGTAGTAAATACTAGGATCAAGTATGTTTATACCACATTCATTGTTGGTTTAACCATGAATTGATGTGTGAATGCTGAGCAGCTTATATGGACCATACAGGTCTTTATCTGCTGTCATCTACTATGTTTCTACTTAGCAGTACTGACAGCGACCAAGCTTATTTGTTTTTCATTTTTCGGGTACAATTTTAGGAATAAATTTACTAAGGTGCGTTAATTAACACAAGATCTAGCATTTTCAATGGGCCTTTTTACTAACATTGATGCAGATTAATATTTATTAACACAGACTAGTATATCTAGCCCTTAGACTGGAAGCTGTCTAAGGTTGAGAAATACCTCTCATGCCAGAATGAATAAGTACATAAGTATTGCCACACTGGGACAAACCAAAGGTCCATGAAGCCCAGCATCCTGTTTCCAACAGAAGTCAATCCAGGTTACAAATACCTGGCAAGATCCCAAAAAGATTCAATACATTTTATGTTGCTTATCCCAGAAATAAGAAGTGGATTTTCCCCAAGTCAATTTAATAATGGTCTATGAATTTTTCCTTTAGGAAGCCGTCCAGACCTTCTTAAAACCCTGTTAAGCTAACTGCCTTTACCATATTCTCTGGCAACAAATTCCAGAGTTTAATTACACTTTTAGTCATACTGAGAAGAGGCACACCCAGGATCTTGCATGCAGATTGCTTCAAAAATATGTTGAAAGATTTGAACATCCAAAATTCTTACCTGTAGAAAAAGTTTGTGGAAGTGACTGTGTGCATTTTGGCTCGGGTGCAAGTTTCAAAACAAAGGTATTTGCCTAGTTTTGCTGTGAGTATTGATGCCAAACCCATGTGTGAAAATTTTGCACAATCTTGTTGAACTGCAATTTGCCACAGTAGCTTAACGGGGTTTAAAAAAGGGCTGGATGGCTTCCTAAAGTCCATAGACCATTATTAAAATGGACTTGGAGAAAATTCACTGCTTACTTCTAGGATAAGCAGCATAAAATATATTGTACGTTTTTGGGATCTTGCCAGTTACTTGTGACCTGGATTGGCCACTGTTGAAAATAGAATGCTGGGCTTGATAGACCTTCGATCTGTCCCAGTATGGCAATACTTATGTACTTATGATCTTAACATACGTCTGGGATGGTACACCTGCAGTGCTTGCTTCAGGTAAGATGGGGCAGAAGCAAACACCTGATGAACAATTATCAGCACCTTAAAGTGAATCCTTTGTGCCACTGGAAGCCAGTGTAGTTGCTTAAGAGCAGGTATCACATGAGAAACTCTAGATAAACCCACAATTGTTCTCACAGCAGCATTCTGAACTAACTGCAATGCTTTAACTCTTGAAGTTTCCATTGAGGGCTGAGCCAGTCTGGCTTGGCCAGTCTCTGCTGCTGAGCTATGAGTGCCAGCTGCATTCCCAGAAGCCCCTATGCCTCATCCGGGCTCCATGTGCCAATTGCACTCCGAGGAGTCTTCGTCTTCCTCCGAGTGCCGATCACCCTCTCAGGAGCATTTCTGCAGCTGAGCCTTGGGCACCAAATGTGCCCCCCATAGGAAGATCTACAATGAGGGGAAGTAGGATGAAGATGAAAGGCGATAGACTCAGAAGTAACCTGAGGAAATACTTCTTCATAGAAAGGTGAATTCATGGAATGACCTCTCAGTAGCAGTGGTAGAGATAGAAACAGTATCTGTATTCAAGAGAGCTTTGGGACAAGTACATAGGATCTCTAAGCGAGTGATATAGAGAGTAGGTGGCATGAATGGGCAGACTGGATAGGCCATATGGTCATCTGCATACATTTTTTTAATGTTTCTGTGTAAAGGCTTTGCCCTGGGCATGCTCCTAAGGGCTGCTCCATTGCTGGGCCTCCTTTTCTTCCCTTTGCTGTCTTCAGGAGGTACCTCCAGGGGTTCCTACCATGGCAGGTTCATAACTCTGCTCTTTTTATGAGACTAACTAGCGCGCTTTCTCTTTTTCTTTAATCCCAGCCCTTCAGATTCTGTTACCTGCAGCTTCAGGTTTTTCTTAATAGAGGAAAGTGGCTCTCTCAGCCAAAAGGCCAAGAGCCAGAGACCCTAAACAGGATCTCTGTATCAGAGGAAGATCAACTCAATTTTGAGCCTGAATTCCAGGGAAGGTCTAGGGTAGCTCACCCCACTTATATTCTAGTTAGGAGCTTCCCTGACCCCATAATCTGCTTCAGTTGCCTTTATTAACCCCCCCCCCCTGTTTACTAAGTCATGCTAAGGTCAACACAGCCCATTCACTTTCAAAGGGCTGTGTCGGCGTTGCTGCACAACAGCCACTAGTGCGACTTAGTAAAGAGGGGGGTTAGTGTGTGTTTTATTATTAACCCCAACTTTATTTACCAACTTTAATAAATAATTATCCCCAGTGTGGTTTTTCTAGCAAAAAGGTGCCGGTATTCAAATGCTAGGCCATCCTTCAGGGTTAGGGTGATCACTACCCACCCCACATTAGCCAGGACCCTGCAACCAGTCACAGAATCCATGACACGGCAGAATTGGTGTGTAGAGCCGGAGCTCTTTCATTAAAACTTGGGGTCCATGGGTCAATTTTAGCAGACAATAGAAATTGTGCTGGTACTCTCAGTACACCTAAGTACCCCCTAAAAAAAAGCCTTGATTATCCCCAAACTGTGTAATTGCTGATCATTTAGGCAAACTAGGCATGTGCCTCGGGCCTAAAAGTTTATGGGAGACTGTGTCAGATGTGCTCATGATTCAAGAGGCTAGTATTGCCAAAGCCTGGATTTTTTTCAGGATTCTAAAAATTTGTAAATTACCTATCTCAAAGCCAGAAGGACGGCTAAGCGTATGGATATTTTTCAGAGTTTAACCCACTACAGCTCTCCATTTCCCCCCCTTTCCAATTCACAGGCTGTGGTAGGATCCAGCCAATGGGAAGGCTTCTAGTCAATGGAAGGAGGGGCAGAGCTGCAAGGATTGTAGTAGGGGAAGATGAGCTTTGCATGATTTGGGTCATTTTGGAGAGAACCAGTGATATCTGTGAGTGTTTTGGGGCTGGGAGGAAGTGTTGTTGAAAAGGAGTAGGATTGAAGAATGGGGAAAAAGTGTGAAGGGTCTGCTGAGGAAAAGAACTGGCAGCAAATGGCAGAGTTTTTTTTTTTTAGTTACATTTGTACCCCACAATTTCCCACTCATGGCAGGCTCAATGTGTCTTGCATATACAGGTACTTATTTGTACCTGGAGCAATGGAGGGTTAAGTGACTTGCCCAGAGTCACAAGGAGCTGCCTGTGCCTGAAGTGGGAATTGAACTCAGTTCCTCAGGACCAGAATCCACCACCCTAACCACTAGGCCATGATAGTTGGCAGACCCAGTGAGAGGGTGGTGGGAGACTGTCTGGATGAGCACATGAGCAGCAGGACTGTACTAGAAAAGAGAGCTAGCTAGAGTGCATGCATTCATTTTTGTATGTTTCTGTGTCTCTGGTGAGGATAGTCACATAAATAAAGCTTCCCTTTGAAAATCTGGCCTGGAATGGAGAAGTTCACTGGTACAAATATACCTCTGGAGATATTAAATGAAGGGAAGTATTCAGCCCAAGGAATTTACTTGGGCAAATACCTGTGAACACTGTCCTAATACTGCCTCCATTCTGCCTATATCCTTTCAGAAAAATGAAAAAAGCTAAATATTTTATTTTGCCTTTTCCATTTGTGAACCGTTTTTCAGATGTAAAACTTTGTAACTTTATGTCTTGGACATGGTCCATAAATTTCACTCTTTTAGGCAGTTTGCCCTTGAAATCTGTGATTTGTATCTGAGGTAATGGAGAGTGAACATGACTTGCTGGACTTTTCTGTTCTCAGTCCACTGCTGCACAGCTGCCAAGTTACCCAGCTCCAGGAGGGAGACTTCTTGGCCAGTCCTGTTTTTTTTTTTTTAAACTTATATCCCAATTCAGTATTCTATTTGTAGTCCCTGATACCACCAATTGAAATCAGGACTTCAGGTCCCATAATGTACCAGGATAGGGTTGCAGAAATCCATGACTGTCTTAGAATTTCTCTCCTGGAACCGGGAAACTTAGCAGCTCTCTAGCTCTAACCATGAAGCCTCTCCAGTTGAAAGCATGGGCTAGCATAGTCCCTATGCTCATTCACAAACTATTATGCTATCATACCCACGGTTAGGCTGTGCACTTTTCCCTGCTAGAGAGGTGAAATGATGGTGGGATAGGGGGGCCCCACAAATATGTTTGCCTAGTGTTAATCCGGCCCTACCCGTGACAGCAAGAGTGACATTTTATTAAGGCATCTCCTGCTGATGGAGGGGGAAGTGGCTTGTTGGTGCCAAGAAGAATTGGAGGAAGGAAGAGAAGGCTGTGGAATTGAGGTGTGCCACAGTGGAGTCAGGAGATGGAGTGCAGGAGATGTCTTAAAATCTCCGTCTTCAAAATTAGGCCCTCTTGGTAGCTCCATTTCACTAAAATGTGTTAAGCACTTAGGGGTCCTTTTACTAAACTGTGGTAAAAAGGGGGCCTGCATCAGCGTGTGTTTTTGACACGCGCTGAGGCCCTCTTTTACTGCAGCGGGTCAAAAGGCTGTCTTTTATTCTCAAAGAAATGGCAGTGCGATAAGTGAACCATCTACCGCATGGCCATTTTGGGGGAGAGCACTTACCACCACCCATTGAGGTAGTGGTAAGTGCTCCCGCTCTAACCCAGCGGTAACTGGACAGTGTATGGCGCAGCCCAATTACTGCTGGGTAAGCAGCGGCGCTGGAAATGGTGCTGGGTGTGGGAACGGCAAGCAGTAAGCCCGTATTGGACTTACCACCGCTTAGTAAAAGGGCCCCTTATTGCATGGTTAATGCCTGGTAACAGACTACCGTGTAACTGCATTAAAGGATTTTGTGGTAGTTTGTTTCTGCGCGTTCCTTGTTTTTTTTGTTGAATTTTTCTGTCAGGGGGCATGGAAACTTGCCCTTACTGCACACCAACTGGGTAATGCACTGTTAGTGTGGGACACTACTGCCTCCTAAATGGGAACATTAACACACAACCTGGAATAAAAAATAGTAGGAACCCCCCCCCCCCCACCCCCCAAAAAAGGTTCAGTCACCATGTGGTAAAATCCCACATTATGCTGCAGTAACTGCAAATTTTATTGCAGTTTGTTGCCATGGTTAGGGCCACCTTAAGGAATTGGCAAAGTAAACATATACCTAGAGTCCAAACGTTTAAGGGCCGCCTGCTCAGGTAAGTCCAAGGAGGGTTAGGAATGATAACTGTTTGACGTTTTTCAGGATTCAATAGATTTTTGCATTAATATCCATAAGCCAGAAAGAAGGATAATGTGTATGGACAATTTTCAGAGTTTAAAAACTCTCTGCATATCTCCAATCTCTGCCTACCCACCACCACCCTTCTTCTCAACCCCCCCCCCCCCCATGTCAAGAGCCTTTCTTGCCTGCTTTCAGAGTAACTTGCTGCAGAAACTGTGGACAGGATCCAGCCAATGGGAAGGCTGTGGGGGTGGATGTTGGAGAGAGGCAGAAAAATAGGAAATTACATTTTCTTGTTTTGAATATATAGTTTTAGCTTTTTTTCTGTTCTATCTCAGAAGTGTCTGAATTAAGATGGCTGAACAAAGGCAACGTAGTCTGTCTACATCTGGAGAAGCATTATATCAAATTCTGGGGCTGCAAAAAGGGTCAACAAATGAAGAAATCAAGAAATCCTACAGGTAGGGATAGATTACCATCTATCTATAAACAAACAAAAAACATTAAAGTTACTGTCGCTGTAGCAGCATCTTCTCTTTGTGGATCTTTATTGCCCTGGCTTTCCGGCAGGGGTGGACAACCTTTATATACAGAGGGGCTGCAAAAATGTCAGAATTGTCACTAGCAGGCGGCAACATTATATAATGTTGGAACCAGAAATGCACAGAGCTTCATAGACCTTCTGTGATAGACAAATAAGTAAAAATTTAGTTAAAATCAACAGAAACAAACTGCTAGAATGGCTATTCTTAAAATATTTGCAAAATACAGTATTTAAAATTGCCGGAACTCTGGTTAATAATGTTTTCTGTGTGTACTTTCCATGGCCTCGCGGGCTGCATAAAATTCAATGACAGGCCGCATTCGGCCCGTGGGCTGCAGGTTGCTGAAGGAAATTATAGGCCTATGTTTTCAGCTACTTTGTACAGTCAGTCAGTGAAGGAATGTGGAGGAGTATGGGTCAAGTATTCAGTGATACACCCTGAAGGACATGTCAAGCATATAGGAGGGGGTTTGTTCAGAAATGAAATCAGATCATCACATAGAAGTAATGTAAATAACAGGTATATGTGTCTTATGTAAAATACCTGGCACATAGTATAACCCTGTCAAACTGGTTTTGGGCAGAATTTGTTTCCCTCAAAAGTGTCTGAAGACCTGAGAGGTTAGACAGCGACCTCTTCAAGCTGCCTCCTGACCAACTATTCCTAACCACGCACGTATGGACTGCATCATTTTATGCCCTTTCTGCTAAAATAGGTAGTTCTAAAGGGCATCACTCATGCACTAATAAGCCATTTATGTATTATCCTGGGTTGTACTTATGGAAATCACAATATAGTAACGGTATATAAGTTGCAGCACAATGCTTTGTCATTCAGCCAATCTGATTGCTGTCTTATAATGCTGTGGGAACTGATTATTTAATTATCTTCCTCTGTTGGTGGACGGGAATCTGGAGGCTTTGAACTGAACTGTTTTGGGTTGCCCAGGGTTACTGGATACCATTTGGCCCTAGGTAAGAAAATTTCTTCTTACTATGGTGCTGTGTATGGCTGGGTTTTCTGTGTGGCCCCTCCAATGCCTCTTGATCTCTCACTTTTCTTTTCTCCTGCTAGTGTAAAACCAATATAGCATTATAGAAACTTTGAAGGTGGTTTTTTAGCTGAATAATACAACAATTAGCTGAATAATACAACAAACAAAATGTTCCATTCAATGTGGAAACTCAAGAGTAAGTTTTTCTTCCCAAGGGAAATATTCCGCAGCCTGGTACAATCAATGGTGCTAAGCCACCTAGATTACTGCAATGCAATCTATGCTGGATGCAAAGAACAAATCATTAAACTCCAAACTGCCCAAAACACTGCAGCCAGACTCATATTTGGAAAATCGAAATACGAAAGTGCCAAACCCCTAAGAGAAAAACTACACTGGCTCCCACTTAAAGTACTACTACTATTTAGCATTTCTATAGCGCTACAAGGCATACGCAGCGCTGCACAAACATAGAAGAAAGACAGTCCCTGCTCAAAGAGCTTACAATCTAATAGACAAAAAATAAATAAAGTAATCAAATCAATTAATGTGAACGGGAAGGAAGAGAGGAGGGTAGGTGGAGGCGAGTGGTTACGAGTCAAAAGCAATGTTAAAGAGGTGGGCTTTCAGTCTAGATTTAAAGGTGGCCAAGGATGGGGCAAGACGTAGGGGCTCAGGAAGTTTATTCCAGGTGTAGGGTGCAGCGAGACAGAAGGCGCGAAGTCTGGAGTTGGCAGTAGTGGAGAAGGGAACAGATAAGAAGGATTTATCCATGGAGCGGAGTGCACGGGAAGGGGTGTAGGGAAGGACGAGTGTGGAGAGATACTGGGGAGCAGCAGAGTGAATACATTTATAGGTTAGTAGAAGAAGTTTGAACAGGATGCGAAAACGGATAGGGAGCCAGTGAAGGGTCTTGAGGAGAGGAGTAGTATGAGTAAAGCGACCCTGGCGGAAGATGAGACGGGCAGCAGAGTTTTGAACCGACTGGAGAGGGGAAATTTGCACTCTGGTTCATAAAATCATCCACGGCAAGGCCCCAGTCTACATATCAGACCTCATAGACTTACCAACCAGGAACACAAAAAGATTAGCACGCACATTCCTGAATCTCCACTACCCCAGCTGCAAAGGATTAAAATTTAAATTAACATATGCATCCAGCTTCTCTTACATAAGCACGCAACTATGGAATGCACTACCAAACGCCATAAAAACAATGCATGACCTAACAAACTTCTGAAAATCACTAAAAACCAATCTGTTCAATAAGGCATACCACTATGTTCCATCCTAAACACCAGACAACGAAACTTATACCAGAACTGGACAAAACGAACTCTCTATACTTGACTACCTCATTTACTTTGTCACTAATGAACTTTAACGCTATACCACTTTATCTCTCATCCCGAAAATTAATTCTCTATACCTGACTGCTTAATCTACTCTGCCACTATGAACTTTAATGCAATACCACTTTGTAATTCTCATTCCGGAAATGGCGATCGCCTTTACGGAACAATGTAAGCCACATTGAGCCTGCAAATAGGTGGGAAAATGTGGGTACAAATACAATAAATAAATAAAACATAGAAACAAAACTAAGACTACTTACGTGCTCCTTCCTCAGGGTGTGTTTGTATAATTGATAAAACAAACTTGCTGTGACACTGTAGCCTATACATATTGAACGTGTCATGCATACATAATTAATGTAAGGAGCATTAATACACATTTCCAATAAATGCAACTAAAACCAACTGGTATTCACTAGTAAAAACATATAATACTGGTCTAAAAATGTTTTAAAACAGTGTTATATACTGTAAAAAAAAATAGTCTGTGGTGGCTGAAAAATGGCAATGCTAGCAACAGGTAAAAAAACGAACTCAAAATCCAAAAACAAAGTGCTTAAAAAAAACATCTGGAGACGTTTCCCATTCCATAAGTACCAAAAATATAGCTAAAAAAAATCTCAAGTTCTCAAATCTTGTTAAAAAGATTAAAGACGTGATGGAACGCATTGAAAGCGATTCAGTTCATTTCAGTGGTGTAAGCATGACATGTTCAGTGTGTATAGGTTAGGGTGTCACAGCAAGTTTGTTTTATCAATTGTACAAACACACCCAGAGGAAGGAGCATGTAAGTAGTCACTTTTAGTTTTATTTCAATGTTTTAAGAGTTTTATTTATTTATAAGATTATTCCAAGCATAAACACTTGCAAAAGCAAAACAGGGAAAATATTCAAACAAATAGGAAAGATGAAATATTTTCAAAACCTTCCTTAGACCACTATAATGGAGGAGAGTGGAACATTAATCCAGGAGTTAAAGAAGAAACATGCAAAATAAGAAAGCCAGGTTAGGACAAGATGACGTCTTGAGCAGTCACGTGTTCTGAGCTCCTGACCCCCCACGACCTCCGCCTGACATACTGGAGCTTTTCCCCGTGTTATTCATGGGGAAAAGAAAAGGAAAAACCAGGGCTCAGCCTTCCTCCAACCCTGGAGATAACCTTACCCTGCGACAGACTACTCTGGAGAGGTTCGGCGTCCAGACATCCGAAATGCCGGCACCCACGTCAGTTTGATCTGCGATTTCATCAGCGGATCACAGCATAGAGGGAGTTTCGCTTAGCCCTCCCTCCAACGCAGCTCCCCCACGTCCTAGAAGCAGTTTGGCGTCGGCTGAGGAACAGCGTTGCGAGACGCCCGGTGAGGAGTTGTTCTCCCAAGCTGCTGGAGGAGGACCCGCCGCTGCCTCGACCCCAGGAGTTTCAACAACTAAGGATATGAGGGCAGTTAAGCCTTCTTATTCCTTCGACCTGGAAGCTGCCTCCATTGGTATTGGGGGGGGGGGGGGGGGGGGATGTAGGAAGCCCTGTGGGATGCAATACAGGGTTTGAACTCTTCCCTTCTTCAGTGAGAGAGAGATTCTAGCTCAGAGGCTTGAATATTTAGATAATCATGGGAAGAAGAATAATTTGAGATTTTTAAATTTTTCCTAAATTCCTGCTTTACAAAGGTTGAAAAGATATTTTGGAGAAATATTGGGAATTCCGGCTGAGAGTTTTCCACCCATAGTCAGAGCCCAATATATAAGTGGATTCAGAACTCCAACCATGAACCCTCAACCTGAACTAAATCTGACTGAATTCTTGGAGAGCTCTTTGGAAGTTGTTACTGAACGAACAACTCTTCTAATAACTCTTGCCTCTTAGAACCAGACAGAAATAATATATTTCGTTTGTACTTCAGACACATGGATGCATCTTTCTTTGGGTCTAAGTGTCAACTTTTCCCTGATTTAGCTAGAGACACGCAAAAAAGAAGGTGAGAATTCCTGGATTTAAAACCAAGAGTACTCGCTTGGTGTCCTTTAATCTGACTAATTATGTGTTTTTTTTGACCCAAAGAAATTGCAGAAATTTGTAATATCCAAGGAAGGTGTAAGAGATGCTTCCCTGAATGCTCCCACATGTTAATTATATATGTGTTTTTTGCACCAGACGAACTGAAAGCCTTTCTGGACTTGAAGAATCTCTCTAAGGGAAATGTGACTTCTGAGAACTAGCTGACATAGATATATATGATTGTGGGTTTCACCCTAGGCTTTTTCTTCTTTTTATTTATTTATTTATAAGCTTTAATATTACATTCGTATAACAAATGCATTAGAAATAGGAAATAATTTTTAACCCTAAAATTAGGGTAGAAAGGAAATTACTCTCAAACTTAGTCCACAATGGTGGGACAAGATACAAGGAAAAAAATGAACTTATAAATCAAATCAAATTAGAGCAGTGGAGTGCCGACACTCGCAGCCAATTTAACCAGCATTTAACCCCCAAATAACGTATTTGGCATTTCAAAGGATAAGCCAAAAGAAAGGAGGCCCCCAACCTTTTAACTTTTTGCATCATCAGGAATCCTTTTCTTCAATCTTGTGTAGATTTAGTAACATCCGGATATATCCATTGCAGGGGTATAGTCAGACTTCGGTGGGAGGGGGGTCCAGAGCCCGAGGTGAGGGGGCACATTTTAGCCCCCCCTCCCCCCGCCATTTTTGATCTGCCGCCACCACCACCACCAACTTGGCCCATAAAAAAAAACACGGATCTATTAGCATTCTTTGGCAATAATAACCTAATTTCAGCCCAAAGCAAGGTCAGAAACAGGCAAAATGCATAGTACATTGAAAGCCATAGAGCAGAGGCCCCTAAATTAATGCCTGCAGGCTGCATGTTCCCCACAAAGCAAGTGTTTCCTTGCCCACAAGTTGGTTCTGGCTTGTAGGGCAAGTGTTACTTTTCTTTATATTTTTTTTCCACATGTGATGAAGGCAGCAAGGCTGGCGGGATTTCCAGACTCTACCAGCAGAAGAGGAAGATGTGGGAGGGGGAGGGCGGAGAGATAGATAGGGTATTGCACTCAATTGTTCCCATCTGTTGAAGTAAAACAGACCTTTGTTACTAGCTTTAATCTAAAATTATGTTATGTTTATAGTGTGACCTTCAGGATCCTTCTAAGGGGGTTTACTCAGTCTCTGTTTTAAAATGAGGTATATTAATTTAATATAAGTACATAAGTACATAAGTAGTGCCATACTGGGAAAGACCAAAGGTCCATCTAGCCCAGCATCCTGTCACCGACAGTGGCCAATCCAGGTCAAGGGCACCTGGCACGCTCCCCAAACGTAAAAACATTCCAGACAAGTTATACCTAAAAATGAGGAATTTTTCCAGTCCATTTAATAGCGGTCTATGGACTTGTCCTTTAGGAATCTATCTAACCCCTTTTTAAACTCCGTCAAGCTAACCGCCCGTACCACGTTCTCCGGCAATGAATTCCAGAGTCTAATTACACGTTGGGTGAAGAAAAATTTTCTCCGATTCGTTTTAAATTTACCACACTGTAGCTTCAACTCATGCCCTCTAGTCCTAGTATTTTTGGATAGCGTGAACAGTCGCTTCACATCCACCCGATCCATTCCACTCATTATTTTATACACTTCTATCATATCTCCCCTCAGCCGTCTCTTCTCCAAGCTGAAAAGCCCTAGCCTTCTCAGCCTCTCTTCATAGGAAAGTCGTCCCATCCCCACTATCATTTTCGTCGCCCTTCGCTGTACCTTTTCCAATTCTACTATATCTTTTTTGAGATACGGAGACCAGTACTGAACACAATACTCCAGGTGCGGTCGCACCATGGAGCGATACAACGGCATTATAACATCCGCACACCTGGACTCCATACCCTTCCTAATAACACCCAACATTCTATTCGCTTTCCTAGCCGCAGCAGCACACTGAGCAGAAGGTTTCAGCGTATCATCGACGACGACACCCAGATCCCTTTCTTGATCCGTAACTCCTAACGCGGAACCTTGCAAGACGTAGCTATAATTCGGGTTCCTCTTACCCACATGCATCACTTTGCACTTGTCAACATTGAACTTCATCTGCCACTTGCACGCCCATTCTCCCAGTCTCGCAAGGTCCTCCTGTAATCGTTCACATTCCTCCTGCGACTTGACGACCCTGAATAATTTTGTGTCATCGGCGAATTTAATTACCTCACTAGTTATTCCCATCTCTAGGTCATTTATAAATACATTAAAAAGCAACGGACCCAGCACAGACCCCTGCGGGACCCCACTAACTACCCTCCTCCACTGAGAATACTGGCCACGCAATCCTACTCTCTGCTTCCTATCTTTCAACCAGTTCTTAATCCATAATAATACCCTACCTCCGATTCCATGACTCTGCAATTTCTTCAGGAGTCTTTCGTGCGGCACTTTGTCAAACGCCTTCTGAAAATCCAGATATACAATATCAACCGGCTCCCCATTGTCCACATGTTTGCTTACCCCCTCAAAAAAATGCATTAGATTGGTGAGGCAAGACTTCCCTTCACTAAATCCGTGCTGACTTTGTCTCATCAGTCCATGTTTTTGTATATGCTCTGCAATTTTATTCTTAATAATAGCCTCCACCATCTTGCCCGGCACCGACGTCAGACTCACCGGTCTATAATTTCCCGGATCTCCTCTGGAACCTTTCTTAAAAATCGGAGTAACATTGGCTACCCTCCAGTCTTCCGGTATTACACTCGATTTTAGGGACAGATTGCATATTTCTAACAGTAGCTCCGCAAGTTCATTTTTTAGTTCTATTAATACTCTGGGATGAATACCATCAGGTCCCGGTGATTTACTACTCTTCAGCTTGCTGAATTGACCCATTACATCCTCCAAGGTTACAGAGAATTTGTTTAGTTTCTCCGACTCCCCCGCTTCAAATATTCTTTCCGGCACCGGTGTCCCCCCCAAATCCTCCTCGGTGAAGACCGAAGCAAAGAATTCATTTAATTTCTCCGCTACGGCTTTGTCCTCCTTGATCGCCCCTTTAACACCATTTTCGTCCAGCGGCCCAACCGACTCTTTGGCCGGTTTCCTGCTTTTAATGTATCTAAAAAAGTTTTTACTATGTATTTTTGCTTCCAACGCTAATTTCTTCTCAAAGTCCTTTTTTGCCCTCCTTATCTCCGCTTTGCATTTGGCTTGGCATTCCTTATGATCTATCCTGTTACTTTCAGTTGGTTCTCTTCTCCACTTTCTGAAGGATTGTTTTTTGGCTCTAATGATTTCCTTTATCTTACTGTTTAGCCACGCCGGCTGACGTTTAGTCTTTTTTTCCCTTTTTTCTAATACGTGGAATATATTTGTCCTGAACCTCCAGGATGGTGTTTTTAAACAGCATCCACGCCTGATGCAAGTTTTTTACTCTGCGAGCTGCTCCTTTCAGTCTTTTTTTCACCATTTTTCTCATTTTGTCGTAATCACCTTTTCTATAGTTAAACGCTAGCGTACTTGATTTCCTAGTTTCACTTCCTTCAATGCCAATATCAAAACCGATCATATTATGATCACTGTTATCAAGCGGCCCTCGTATCGTTACCCCCTGCACTAGATCATGAGCACCACTAAGGACTAAGTCTAGTATTTTTCCTTCTCTTGTCGGCTCCTGAACTAGCTGTTCCATGAAGCTGTCCTTGATTTCATCAAGAAATCTTATGTCCCTTGCGTGTACAGATGTTACATTAACCCAGTCTATATGCGGGTAATTGAAATCCCCCATTATTATTGTGTTGCCCAGTTTGTTTGCGTCCCTGATTTCCTTTAACATTTCCGCATCCGTCTGTTCGTCCTGGCCAGGCGGACGGTAGTACACTCCTATCACTATCCTTTTCCCCTTTGCACATGGAATTTCAATCCACAGTGATTCCAAGGAGTGTTTTGCTTCCTGCAGAATTTTCAATCTATTTGATTCAAGGCTCTCGTTAATATACAATGCTACCCCTCCACCAATCCGATTCACCCTATCACTACGATATAATTTGTACCCCGGTATGACAGTGTCCCACTGGTTATCCTCCTTCCACCAGGTCTCAGAGATGCCTATTATATCTAATTTTTCATTTAGTGCAATATATTCTAACTCCCCCATCTTATTTCTTAGGCTCCTGGCATTCGCATATAGACATTTCAAACTATGTTTGTTGTTCCTAAGTACATCATGCTTAGTACTTGACAGTATTAATTGGCAATCTTTTGTCTGATTTTTATTGTTATTTAAAGATACCCGATCTACTACAATCTCTTTTGCAACCTCACTATCAGGATACTCTATCTTCCCTGTTATGGTGATATCTTTGAAAGATACCTTATCCCGAACCATGCTCTTTTGAGCGACTGTCGGCCTTCCCCCCATTTCTAGTTTAAAAGCTGCTCTATCTCCTTCTTAAACGCCGATGCCAGCAGCCTGGTCCCACTCTGGTTAAGATTGGACGAATGCTAACTTTCTAAAATAAACAAAAAAAACCAAAACTGGTCTGGTTTGGGGATTTCTTGGCAATACCATCTAAAGAAAAAACACTAACTTCAGGCGAGACACCAAAAATAAAAAAAACAGATCAAACGTTTTAGCAATCGTGTTACACTCTGGCCTTACTTTTGAATATCAGATCAATGAATTAACCAGAAAATTTTTTTTTAACTTGCGTCAGTTGCGAGTTCAATCCATTTTACAAAGGAAACTGCAATTATTACAGAACACTGCCGTGAGATTGATTTTTAATTTAGGAAAATTTGAAAGAGCAACACCACTGTTAAATAGACTTCACTGGTTTACAGTGAACTCGCGTATTCATTTTAAAATAGCATGCATGGTTTTTAAATGTTTTCATGGTCAAACTGCTGAAGATTTAGGGTGACTTCTCACATTTTCTATTAATTGATCTAACACTAGAAGAATAAAGGGGTCCTTTTACTAAGCTGCGGTAGGCTCTATGCACGTGCAGCACGCGCCAAAATGAGACCACCGCCAGGCCAGCGCGCCTTCCTGGTGGTAATTTCAGATTTGGCACATGCCCATAACACCTGGATGAATTATTTATTTCCTCCTAAGCACTGTAATCAACACATGGCACATGCCAACCGGTCACCGAGCGTGTAGCACGTGAGCCTTTACTGCTAGATCAGTGTGTGGCGTTAAGGGCTCAGGCTGGTTTTGTGCGCGCAGTGGTTTCAATTTTACCGCAGGCCTTTACCCCAGCCCATTAAAAAAAAAACATTTTTTGTAGATGCGGTAAAAACTTGCCCGGCGTGCCTAATACCTGTGACTACACTACCGCAGGCCACTTTTTACTGCAACGTAGTAAAATGACCCCAAAGAGATTAGATTTAGATTTCCCATCAATTAAGAATATTCATTTGAAATCAGTTGGGAGCAAACTTTTTATATCAGTGTGCTAAAATTTGGAATGATTTCCCCTTCCAAATTTGACTATCAAAATCTTATTTGACTTTTAGGAAAGCATTAAAAATGCTTTTATTTCCTAAATAATGGGGTTAATTAAAATTAATGTAAATTTCTAGAATGAAATGGTTTGTAATTCCCTTATTGAAAAGGTCTTTTATTGTGATCTGCTTTGCATTCTAAGGGATAAAAGCAGAATATAACACGTTTAGTATAGCGTAGTATAGTAGGATAGGAACTTTCCAGGCTGGGAAAGATTAGAGAGGAAGGTCCTGTCCAGTCCCAGATGAGACAAGGGAAAGGACTATGCTTTCAGTGCTCTACTGAAGAAGCCAGGAAGATAAAGGGCTGGTTTAAAAACAAAACATTCTTTATAATGAAAAATTAAGCATTTTTCCTTCAACGCTTTCTGATGATACCATTTTCCCTTTATAATCCCCTCTCCCCTCCTCCATTTTCCATCCCAATTATTACTACATCTTTTAACTCATGCCCGCCCCTAAATGAGCATTGTAGATAATCTTTTGGGGATAATATGTTATGTTAAACTGTTTATTAACACTTCTATATTTCTTGTTCTTGATTTCTGAGCTATCAATAAAAAATAAATAAATAAGGACTATGGCTTCATGGGCTCCATACCAGAGGAAGAGGAATTTTTCTTTTCTGCTTGGAGAGACCATTTCTCCAGTAGTCTTAGTGGATTGAATTTCCAGGAGAAGACTCAGAGTGTGAATTCCAGGAGGGGCAAAGATTGTTAGCTCAGAGAAGAAGAAGAGTTGGAGAAAGAGAAAACACTAGAAGAAACAGTGAGAGGCTCAAGGTTTCACAGTTAAGGAGCTAGAGTGGATTGTGTCCATGAATTGAATATTTAGGGATGGGCAGCCAGAAAATTGTCATTTCTTGTTGATTTCCTGTGTCGGTTTTGAGAGTGGTCGATTTTTTTTTTTTCATTTTATTTTCCAGGCAGTTTTTCATTCTTGATAGTGCTCACATGTGTAACAGTTTGCATATGCGTGTACTATCCGGAAACAGTACATACTCTTTGCAGAGTGTGCACTATTATAGGCAAATGAAAAACACAAAATGTGTTTGTTTTTTCTGCTCATTTTTATATGTTAACAACATGCAATGACACAGGAAATGTCATTGATATTTCCCATGTCATTGCAAATGACAGACCATCCATAGTATATTTTTCTTCTTCAGTAGTGTATTCTCACTGATGCCTTGAGGACGTGACTTGACACATTTTTCTGTGCATGTACCACTCATCTTTCTGCTTGAAATGTTTCATTGCATGGTCATTCTGTAAACTTCTGTTTGGACCAAAAATCTATACTGGACTGTTTTTGGAATTGTGAAGAGTGGATGATCTCTTAGATCTAAGACCTTCCCAGACACTGTAAGCACCTAATTTCTGCAACCACTGGAGGTGAGCCTCGGTGCTTAACTTCTGCCTGGGGTTATGTCCCATGAAGACTGAAAAGGGGGTTATGACTGCATTCAATAAAAATACTAATCAATAGCAAGGTTTATAAACCACAGTCCAAAACATTTTCACAAATTCAGAATATCAGTTAATTTAGTTTTAAACACCTCAAAAATATTTTTTTCTGCAGATTAGATCAATTGTATGCTGTACAGGGCTTTCAAGTCCACCTAATTGGCATATTTGTATTCCTTAGTTACATAGTCTGTTTAAGCATAATAAAATCCCACTGAAAATGTCATTCACCTATCTAGAGATCGTATTGGAAGCTGCAGTAGGCAACATAGCAAATTAAAGCTGATTGAAATTTAATAAAATCAGAAAGCATTGTAGTTAAAATTTTACAACTCAATGTTGATAAGTGATTACCTTGCTATTGAGTGAGAGTCTGTGAATGTTAAAGACGGCCAATGTACCCATCAGGCATAGAAGACAAGGAAACAGTTCTATAAAAGAGGCAAATGCCTTGACTATAATCTCTGGGAAGCCTTGAGAAGCATAATCGAAAGGGGCGCCCGAGGAGTCCTCGCAGGACATCCCGGCAAACGGGCGGGGGAAACCCATACTATCGAAACAAGATGGGTGTCCATCTTTCATTTCGATAATATGGTCGGGGACGCTCAAATCGCAAAATTTAGGTCGACCTTAGAGATGGTTGTCCCCAATTTTCAGCGATAATGGAAACCAAGGACGCCCATCTCAGAAACGACCAAATCCAAGCCATTTGGTCATGGGAGGAGCCAGCATTTGTAGTGCACTGGTCCCTCTGACATGCCAAGACACTAACCGGGCACCCTAGGGGACACTGCAGTGGACTTCATAAATTGCTCCCAGGTGCATAGCTCCCTTACCTTGTGTGCTGAGCCCCCCAAAACCCCCTCTCCACAACTGTACACCACTACTATAGCCCTTATGGGTGAAGGGGGGCATCTAGATATGGGTACAGTGGGTTTCGGGTGAGCTTTGAAGGGCTCACATTTACCACCACAAGTGTAACAGGTAGGGAGGGGATGGGCCTGGGTCCTCCTGCCTGAAGTGCAACGTACCCACTAAAACTGGTACAGGGACCTGCATACTGCTGTCTTGGAGCTGGGTATGATATTTGAGGCTGGCATAGAGGCTGGAAAAAATATTTTAAAAAATTTTTTTTGAGTGTGGGAGGGGGTTAGTGACCACTGGGGGAGTAAGGGGCGGTCATCCCCGATTCCCTCCGGTGGTCATCTGGTCATTTAGGGCACATTTTTGTGGTTTGGTCATAAGAAAAAAAGAACTAGGTAAAGTTATCCAGGTGTTCGTCAGGGACGCCCTTCTTTTTTCCAATATCGGTCGAGGACGCCCATGTGTTAGGCACGCCCCTGTCCCGCCTTCGCTACGCTTCCGACACGCCCCCATGAACTTTGGTCTTCACTGCGACGGAAAGCAGTTGACGCCCAAAATCTGCTTTCGATTATGCCGACCCTGTGAGAAGGACGCCCATCTTGTGATGTGTCGAAAGATGGGCGCCCTTCTCTTTCAAAAATAAGCCTGCTTGTCATTTGTGTTAAGAAACCTATTTACAGTGATCCCTGCAATTCTATTTTATCATACATCACCAGAAGGCTGATGTCTTCCACTGATTATAGACTTTACAACTTGTTCAAAATGCTACTGTTAAACTATTCTATGTTGCTAAGAAATTTGATAGTGCTACCCCTTTCCTTATTAAGCAAACATTGGTTTCCCATTTATCACTAGATTAGTTTTAGAATTCTTGTTCTGACTTTTCAAATTCTTAATTCCGGATTACCACAGTCCTTCTATGGATTCCTTATCTCCGATTCTGCCTCTACGTTCTTCCAAACAACATTTACTGATTGTACCTTCCCAACTTCAAGTTCATTCACATACTGCTAGGGCATCCTGCATCTCTGTTGTAGCTTCTTCACTCTGGAATACCATTCCTATTCAGCTACTAAAACTATCATTTCTTTTTTTTTTATTTATTTATTTATTTATTTATTTATAATTTTATTATACATTTAACAAGGTAA
Organism: Microcaecilia unicolor; assembly: GCF_901765095.1. NCBI lineage: Eukaryota > Metazoa > Chordata > Amphibia > Gymnophiona > Siphonopidae > Microcaecilia > Microcaecilia unicolor. The sequence goes on from NC_044031.1 coordinate 508,194,495, forward strand.
TCCTTGCTACAAACACAGACAAATAATATTTTCACCAATACATTCTCATCCAATATTTGCCAATAATTAATAAAAGGAAAAACTTTCAGAAGAAATTAAATCTTGCAATGGACAAGAAACTTATACATTTAAAGAAGAAAAATAGTTTAACCTTCCTTAGACCTCTAAATTAAGAGGGGAGTGATAGAATCAGAGAAGTTACAAAAAATGAAAATCAACATTGTTACCAGGTAAAAGCTGCTATTACTCCAGGTTATAAATCATTTCAACTGTTTCGCTTCTAGGAATGATTTCAGTTGTTCCGGTGAAAAGAAAGTATATTTAGTCTGACCTAACTTAACCACACATTTTGCTGGATATGCCAAGAAAAAAGAACCTCCAATATCAATTGTTCTCTGTTTCAAAATAAGAAAAGCTTTTCTTTTTTGTTGTGTCTGTTTGGTTACGTCTGGAAAAATCCAGACCTTAGAACCACAAAATTGAGCCTTAGCGTTACGAAAATACAATCTTAATATGTTATTATAATCTTGTTCAAAGACAAGAGAAATCAATAATGTGGCTCTATCAAGTATTGTTTCAGTGGATTGTTCCAAAATGTCAGAAATATCTTGAAAATCTGGAATAATATTTTCTGTTCCTCGCATCTCCCCTTTTATTTTAGGGATGAAGTAAATTTTATTCACCGGAGGAATAGCTTCCAGGGGAATTTTGAGGATCTCATTTAGATATCTTCTGAATGTTTCTATCGGAGTTGCCCCCGAAAGCTTAGGAAAATTTAACAGACGGAGATTAAGCCGTCTGTTATAATTCTCTAATTGTTCAATTTTTCTTCTTATGTCCATATTATCTTTAATAAACGTAGTCTTAAATTCCTTAAATGATTCAACTTCTTTGCCAAGATCAGAAACTTGCTTTGTTAAATTATCTTTGACAGAATCAACGTTAACTTTTAGCTCTTCCAGCTTGGCATTTAGTTTTAACACATCACCTGAGGTTTTTTGTAGTGTGGAGTTCATCAGGTTCAACATCACCCCAATCGATTCCAATGTCACCTCCGGATTCTTTGCTGAGGAAAGATAAACTCCCTCAGACATCAGCGTCGGCTTTTCCATGCCTGGGTCCTCGCTGGTTACCCCTGCCGATACACTTCCGGAATCGGCGGGGTTTCCCTCCAGGGACGCCGTCGACGCTGGACACGGAGGAGTCCGAAGTGTTGATGGTGGTGAAAGAGAGGTTTCCTCTCCCAGCGGGGATCGCGCTTCTCCAGGAACTCCCGCAACGGGATCCTCCTCGCTATGGAACCTGGAGAAACCGGTGAAGTAGCGCTCGAGAGACGCTTGGACCGGGGAAGACATCGAGGTAGGCTGAGGATCTAACTTTAGCTTCCCCTTTCTTTTAGAATGAGGCATTGTTAAAGATAGGAATAAGTTTTTCTCTCCAAACGCTCAGAGCTCTCTACCGATCAACCGGTTAGGCAGCCATCTTGACACGCCCCACGGCTTCACTATCATTTCAAAAGTACGAGGCAATTCACCACAGTTTCCACCGTATAGATACCGAAATCAAGAGGACCAGAACACTCAAGACCCATCTATATGAAAGTGAGGGTTGTTCCATAGCAGCCATTCTAATGTTGCTGCCTCTGGGACATGAAGTTTACTATCCATCATTCACAAAGTGGTTTACACAGAAATCAAAACAGGGTTTTGTTTAATACATGAAGGAAGGCACGCAACAGTCAAGTCTCATAATCCCATAGTCATCAGCATGTCGTGTTCCAGTTAAAACTAACTGGAATCTCTTGTACTTGTGGGTGTCAGCGAGCACATCCCTTGGCTCAGTATATAAGCCCAATGATAGTTACAAAAGTTTGGGAAGTTAATGCTTCCTTGCTCTTTAACAAGTTGAACCTTAGCAAGCCCTATTCTTGGCTATTTGCCTTGCCATACAAAATGAGCCACCAATCTCTGTTTTTATATACATTTTTTTGGAAAAATACAGGAATCCTGTTCAGGTAGTACAGTGTCACCGGTGCAATAGACATTTTAACTTTCTCTATCCTTACCCACTACGATAAACATTTAGGTGCCCATTTGGTGCATAAGTCTTTAACCTTTGTCATTATACAATTACCATTAGCTTCTTCTATGACCAAAAGGGTCATTTTAAGCTGTATCCCAAGATACTTAGGTTTCCACTTAAATCAGTATGCACTCGTCATCTCTTTGGTACAGCAATAATTCAGGAGCAATAGCTCAGACTTCATCCAGTTGATTTTGTAATCATAAAATACTCCAAATGAGTCAATCAACTGCAAGAGTGTTGGAACAGTAACCTCTGGATTAGATAGGTACAGTAGCACATCATCCGCTTAAGCAGATAGCCTATAGCTGACACCTTTATGATCAAACCCTGTAATACTCACATTTTGGTTTATGGCTAGCAGCAGAGGCTCCAAAGCAAGGTCAAACAACATGGGTGATAAGGGGCACCCCTACTGGCTCCCCCTCCTCAGACTAAAGGAGTGAATCGTCACATTATTAATATATAATCTTGCCTTGTGATCACTATAAAGAGCTCGTACCATGTCATACCATTTCATGATGCGGCGCATGTAGTGGGAGATTCTATATATGGCTCCTAAAAAAAAAATTGGCACTGAAATCAGTGCCGACTAAACATATTCTATAAGCTACGCCTAGATGTAGGTGTGGTTGTCAGGTTCTCAGGTTCAGAGCCCGCGGGGCCGGGCTCTGGAGCAAACGTGAGCCCTTGGGCTGCTGCCGAGGAGCGACAGCAGCAGGCAAAACCCACCAACCAACACTGGGTAAGCACACCGGCAGGGACTGCAGGCACTGCCCAGCGAACCGGAACACATGGACTGGAATCCCCCGGACTGGAGGACACAGGACTGGAACACACACCGGACCGGAACACACTGGACTGGAGCACACCAGACTGGAACACCCTGGACTGGTCCCCCGGACTGGAGGACACAGGACCGGAACACGGGACTGGAGCACACTGGACTGGTCCAACAGCTTCACCTGTACTTAGCTACTAAGCCCCCCAAGAGTTGAGCTCCTGGGTTCGAGTAGCCGACAGGACTTACTGGATACCGGATGACATAGGGACCAGGACTGGAAACAGAAGTGCTCCTAACCCTAAACTGATCTACGTGCTCCCAAGCCCTAAACCAGCAGGAGTGTTCCTAACAGTAAACTGACAAAAGGACTTCCTAAGCCCTATACTAAACAGGAGCTCCTAAGCCCTGCTCAAGAAAGGGACTTCCTAAGCCCTAAACTAACAGAGCAGGGAACTAAACACAAAGCTAACACAGGTGCTACTAAGCACCAAGCTACAAGCAGAGCTTTACACTAATAAGCTAAACACAAAACTAAACCAGCTACCTAAGCACTGCTCTAGCAAGCTAGATACAACTAACAAGGTGCTTCCTAAGCACTACTCTGGCAAGCAACCAGAAGAGCTCCTAGCACTAAAAGGGAAGACAGGGGAGCCACAAGGAGGGAAGCTAACACATAAGCCAAAAGTGCTTCTAAATCACCAAACACCAACAGCAAAGACTGCAATGCTCCCAATAGCACAAACACCAGAAGTACTTCTAACAGCAAACTCTGCAGTGTTCCTAACAACACCAAACCCAGGAGTACTTCTAATAGCAACAGAGCTTCCAAAGCCCTACACATAGCAATGCTTCCAAAACCAAGAGGGAAAAGCAGGGGAACCAAAGGGAAAAGCAGGAAAGCTAAACACATAGACACCAGTGCACACTGCACTAACACTAACCTGGACCTTAGCAAAAGCAAGCAGGGAGCCTAGACACAATGTCAGAAGTGCACACTGCACCACCCTACCTAAAGCAAACACAACTGTTGCAAAGGCCCTGAAGGAAACAAGACCACTTCCTTATCAAGGCCCTCCCTGATGATGTCACACTCCCTAGACCTAGGCAAAAGCACACTGACCCAGAGAGGCCCAACCCACACTAATGCAAAACCGTGAAACACTTGAAGCCAGTACACCCAAAGAGAGTTAGAGCAACTCAGGCAACACACACACAGGTGCAGTAGTAAAGTAAAACAATTAACCCCATGCTGCTGGAAGCTGCCAGCACAGAGAGACAGAGCCAGCTCAGAAAGGACAGAGAAAAGAAACAGAAGCCAGCTAAGAAGCTGACCCCCAGGAAAGAGGTAAGTTTGAGAGGGGTTCAGACCCCAATCATAACAGTGGTATATAGAATACACTTTGTCAATATCTCGGTGCTTAAAACTACACCCCTACATTTACACCAAGAAAAATGTGGCATAGGACGTGGCATGTAGATTTAGGCACACTGTATTACAGAATGCACTTAGCGAGCTGTGTGCATAAATTCTAATTATTGCCAATTAGTGCTCATTATTCCTTGTTAAGAGCTGTTATCAGTGCTGATTAGCTTGTTAAGCCAATTAAATTGTGTGTTTATAGAATATGCTTGGATTTTGGCATGGATCTCTAGGCGCGCTATATAGAATCTGAAGTGTATACATGTTTGTTTGTGCTTTAACTGTCCATTTATACATGTTTTTGATTATCGTAATATCTTATTAATTTTTATTTTGTAATATTTTCCATTACCATTTGTTTTTTAGTACTCTGGTATTTGAGTTTTTATTATATAAGGTTTGCTTTTATTCAATGTTTATTTGTGTGTGTGTGTATATATATATATATGTATATGTGTTTTATAGACTCCTGATGCAGGCCTAACGGCCGAAACACAAAGGTTGTGTCGAGTCCTTTTTTTATCAATAAACAAGTATTTTTAAGATCTATCTCTCCAGGTTTTGTTTTGCCATGGTCAAACATCCCACTTTCTTCTATACCAAGGAGGGGATAAATATCCATTTGTTGAAGATGGTACAGCTTGACTAAAGGAAAGGAAATTAACAGGTATGACTAAATTGCAGAAGCTGGACACACCCTCCATGAAATGTCAAAGAGGAATAACACAGGAGCAGAAGGTGACAAACTGACTTCCAACCTGGGAGGAGATGTTCAGAAGTTCTTTATTTGAAAAGCAATGGTGTAATAACCTGAAACAGGTCTGTGTTCCGTCTGACGCAGCCGCCTGCCTCAGGGGTCACAAGAAACACTGTGTACAAAGAGTAAATGACTATGTAAAAAAAACAACACAAAATATATATTGTATATATATTTTGCTATTTTTGTATTATTAAAAGCATAATGCATTAAAACACAATACTTGAAAAATGTCAATATATAGAACAGCAAAATAGTGGACTGCAATAGGCAAAAAATAGGACACGATAAAATTGTAAAACAAATGGAGTCGCCAGTATAAACAAAACACTAAAGAGATGACTGGAATCCCAAAACTGGACCAAAGGAATAAAGATGATATTTATCACAACCGTATCCTCTATAAAATCTGTGTGTCTCAAGATTGGAATGAAAAGGAGATGTGACTGAAAACCTTCACATATAAGGGGGATGTGATCAAGACACATGTGTATACAGTTGTAAAAGGATATCCTAAAAAAAAGGTACTCCTACTTCTATGTACATATGGTGATGTTTGAACCTGGTGCATTGGATGAATAAAATCATCAAGGTCACAGACTGCACTGGATATACTGTGGAACAGAAGTAGGGATATAGTTAAAAAAGGCTAAAACAGAGTGTAAAACAATAATACCCTGCTAAAAACGATAGGAATAAATACACAAATAGATAAACAAATAATTAAGTGAAAACCGTCTAAAACTGTGGCTGTAAACCGGATAAAATAACAGGTTAAGATAACCAGTTATTAAAAACTGGTTAAAATAAACCGGTAACATGAAAAGCTGGTCTAAAAGAGAAAAATTATGGCCCCTGTTTACAAAGCCGTGCTTTGAATAGGTTGTCGGCAATTCTGCGTGGCAGCCGCTAGCACGGCTTTGTAAACGGGGATATGTGTTTAAGCAGGCAGTTAAAGGTGCCCAAAAAGGTGAAAACACCTGAAAAACTAAAAAAGTAAAGAGAAATACAAGTACTGGGAAAGTTGCAAGTGTAAAACCACAGTTAGCAAAATGTGCTTACCGATGTACAGTCTCTCATGAAACAGCTCTCAATGCACAGCCACAATGAAGGGCAAACAAAAAAAAAAGCAGATGACATCACACATCAATAAGTCTAAAATGAATAATGTATGAGGTCATGAATAACAATGAGATCATGAATAAAAATGAGATCTCAGCAATCAGGACGGCAATTCTTTCCTTGCTGCTTGGATAACCGGTTTAAAAACATACCTGGTTTAAGAATAGACGGCTAAGAAAAAAAGCTTGTTAAGATGAAAACCGTTTAAAAAAGGGGATATAAAAATGTATATAAAGGAACATGTATAAAAAGACGTGCCTATAAAAAGGAAAATAAAAAATGAATAAAACAGTAATACTCATGTTTTTCCGAGGACAAGCAGGCTGCTTGTTCTCACTGATGGGTGACATCCATGGCAGCCCCCTCCAATCGGAAACTTTACTAGCAAAGGCCTTTGCTAGTCCTCGCGCGCCGATGCGCAGCCGTCTTCCCGCCCGAACCGGCTCGTGTTCGTCAGTCTTCTTTTGTCCGTGCTCGGGACGGTCGTGTTTTACCGCCGTTTCGTGCCCCTCAAGTTGACCCTCGCGCGTCTTTGCGATTTTCCCGTGTTTCCAGCTTTTTCCTGCGTAGGTTTCCTTTCGCTTTCGGGACCGGCCTATTTGGCCTCGATTCGGGTTTTTTCTCCCTTCTTTTTGGTGTCCTTCGTCATCATCACGAATTTTGATTTCGCCGGCGTGATTTTTCCGCCCATGTCATCAAAGTCTTCCAACGGCTTCAAGAAGTGCACCCAGTGCGCCCGGGTAATCTCGCTCACTGATAGGCACGCTTCGTGTCTTCAGTGTCTGGGGGCTGGGCACCGCCCGCAGGCCTGCAGTCTTTGTGCTCTTTTAAAAAAGAGGACTCAGGTAGCGAGGTTGGCCCAGTGGAACGCGATGTTCTCGGGCTCTTCGACGACAACAGCACGGGCATCGAGTGCATCGATGTCGACAGCATCGAAGTCTTCGGCATCGGCATCGACTGCATCGAGGCCCCTACCTTCAGCATCGTCTGTACCGAGGTATCGAAAGGCTGCGTCGACGTCGGTGGTACCGGGACCTCCGCTGTTGCTGATGTTGTCGGACGGTGGTGCTTCGTCTGGAGTGCAGGTGAGGGCTGTCCATTCCCCTGCTGGTGGCGGTGAGCCTTCGGGTGGGTCTCCCCCTGCCCTGAGGGCTCCTGCGGTACAGCCCCCCCCCCCCCCCCCCGAGATCGACCTTCTTCGGCCTCGGCCCCGAGGAAGCGACGGCTGGATTCTACGTCCTTCTCGTCGGTACCGGGAAGCTCCGGTGACATGCTTCGCTTGAAGAAGTCTAAGAATCATCGTCACCGGTCTCCTTCCCGTCTCAGTACCGAGAGCTCTGGGTCGCCGAGGCAGTCGGCACCCAGTAGGCATCGGCACCGGGAGGACCGCTCGCCCTCTGTTCAGGAGGTTTCGATGCGCTCCCCCTTGGACAGCCTGGAACAGCCTCCACGCCCGGAACAGACTCTGACATCGACGCCTGCATCGGCTTCCCAGTCTTTCTCCACAGCCGCTCTGCACAAGAGTCTCCGGGCCGTTCGTCCAGAGATTCTGGGAGAGCTGTTGCGCACTTCCCCTCCGGTACCGGGGGTGCTTGTGCCACCGGTACCGTCGAGTGAGGCGCCAGCTGGCCCCTTGCCCGAGGTGAGGTCTCCGGTGGTACCGGCTGCGGCCGCCTCCCAGGCAGACTCCCCGACGACGTCGGCGGAGGGAGCTTCGCCGGTGCTGGCGAGGGAGTCCACCTCTCGACGCTCGTACCGTGGCCGTGTTTCCACGGAGTCGAGTCGGGCACGGCTTCAGACACAGGTTCGTGAACTTGTCTGATACCGATGGTGAGGCCTCGTGGGACGAGGAGGAGGACATCAGATATTTCTCTGACGAGGAGTCTGATGGCCTTCCTTCTGATCCCACTCCCTCCCCTGAAAGGCAGCTTTCTCCTCCCGAGTGTCTGTCTTTCGAGGCCTTTGTCCGGGAGATGTCTACGGCCATCCCCTTCCCGGTGGTTGTAGAGGATGAGCCCAGGGCTGAAATGTTTGAGCTCTTGGACTATCCTTCTCCACCTAAGGAAGCGTCCACAGTACCCATGCATCATGTCCTAAAAAAGACATTGCTGGCGAACTGGACCAAGCCACTAACTAATCCCCACATTCCCAAGAAGATCGAATCCCAGTATCGGATCCATGGGGACCCAGAGCTGAATAGCACTCAGTTGCCTCACGACTCTGGTGTGGTGGATCTGGCCCTAAAGAAGGCTAAGAGTTCTAGGGAGCATGCTTCGGCGCCCCCGGGCAAAGACTCCAGAACCTTAGACTCCTTTGGGAGGAAGGCCTATCATTCCTCTATGCTCGTGGCCAAGATTCAGTCCTACCAGCTCTACACGAGCATCCATATGTGGAACAATGTGCGGCAGTTGGCGGTCTTGGTGGACAAGCTCCCTCCTGAGCAAGCCAAGCCGTTTCAGGAGGTGGTCAGGCAGCTGAAGGCGTGCAGAAAATTCCTGGCCAGAGGGGTATATGATACCTTTGATGTTGCGTCCAGGGCCGCTGCTCAAGGTGTGGTGATGCGCAGACTCTCATGGCTGCGTGCTTCCGACCTGGAGAATAGAATCCAGCAGCGGATTGCGGACTCCCCTTGCCGAGCGGACAACATTTTTGGAGAAAGAGTCGAACAGGTGGTAGAACAGCTCCACCAGCGGGATAACGCTTTCGACAAATTCTCCCGCCGGCAGCCTTCAGCATCTACCTCATCAGGTAGACGTTTTTATGGGGGGAGGAGGACTGTTCCCTACTCTTCTGGTAAGCGTAGGTACAATCCTCCCTCTCAACAGCCTGCGGCCTAGGCTAAGCCCCAGCGCGCTCGCTCTCGTCAGCAGCGTGCGCCTCAGCAAGGCCCCTCGGCTCCCCAGCAAAAGCAGGGGGCGAGCTTTTGACTGGCTCCAGCAGAGCATAGCCGACATCAATGTGTCCGTGCCGGGCGATCTGCCGGTCGGGGGGAGGTTGAAAGTTTTTCACCAAAGGTGGCCTCTTGTAACCTCTGACCGTTGGGTTCTTCAAATAGTCCGGCAAGGGTACACCCTCAATTTGGCCTCGAAGCCTCCAAATTGCCCACCGGGAGCTCAGTCCTACAGCTTCCAGCACAAGCAGGTACTTGTAGAGGAACTCTCCGCCCTTCTCAGTGCCAATGCGGTCGAGCCCGTGCCATCCGGGCAAGAAGGGCTGGAATTCTATTCCAGGTACTTCCTTGTGGAAAAGAAAACAGGGGGGATGCGTCCCATCCTAGACCTAAGGGCCCTGAACAAATATCTGGTCAAGGAAAAGTTCAGGATGCTTTCTCTGGGCACCCTTCTTCCCATGATTCAGGAAAATGGTTGGCTATGCTCTCTGGACTTGAAGGATGCCTACACGCACATCCCGTTATTGCCAGCTCACAGGCAGTATCTGCGATTTCAGCTGGGCACACGTCACTTCCAGTACTGTGTGCTACCCTTTGGGCTCACCTCTGCGCCCAGAGTGTTCACGAAGTGCCTGGCTGTAGTAGTAGCAGCGCTTCGCAGGCTGGGAGTGCATGTGTTCCCTTATCTCGACGATTGGCTGGTGAAGAACACATCCGAGGCAGGAGCTCTACAGTCCATGCAGATGACTATTCGACTCCTGGAGCTACTGGGGTTTGTGATAAATTATCCAAAGTCCCATCTTTTCCCAGTACAGAGACTCAAATTCATAGGAGCACTGCTGGATTTTCGGATGGCTCGTGCCTATCTTCTGTAGACGGGCCAACAACCTGCTGTCCCTCGTCTCCCAGGTACAAGCGTCCCAGCAGATCACAGCTCGGCAGATGTTGAGATTGTTGGGCCACATGGCCTCCACAGTTCATGTGACTCCCATGGCTCGGCTTCACATGCAATCTGCTCAATGGACCCTAGCTTCCCAGTGGTTTCAAGCTGCTGGGGATCTAGAAGACGTGATCCACCTGTCCACGAGTTTTCTCAAATCCCTGTATTGGTGGACGATTTGGTCCAATTTGACTCTGGGACACTTTCCAAATTCCTCAGCCACAAAAAGTGATGACTACGGATGCTTCTCTCCTGGGGTGGGGAGCTCATGTCGATGGGCTTCACACCCAGGGAAGCTGGTCCCTCCAGGAACGCGATCTGCAGATCAATCTCCTGGAGTTACGAGCGGTCTGGAACGCTCTGAAGGCTTTCAGAGATCGGCTGTCCCACCAAATTATCCAAATTCAGACAGACAACCAGGTTGCCATGTATTACATCAACAAGCAGGGGGGGCACCGGATCTCGCCTCCTGTGTCAGGAAGCCGTCAGCATGTGGCTGTGGGCTCGCTGTTACGGCATGTTGCTCCAAGCCACATACCTGGCAAGCGTAAACAACAGTCTGGCCAACAGGTTGAGCAGGATTATGCAACCTCACGAGTGGTTGCTCAACTCCAGAGTAGTGCGCCAGATCTTCCAAGTGTGGGGCACCCCCTTGGTAGATCTCTTCGCATCTCAAGCCAACCACAAGGTCCCTCAGTTCTGTTCCAGACTGCAGGCCCATGGCAGACTGGCATCGGATGCCTTCCTCCTGGATTGGGGGGAAGGCCTGCTGTATGCTTATCCTCCCATACCTCTGGTAGGGAAGACTTTGTTGAAACTCAAGCAAGACCGAGGCACCATGATCCTGATTGCTCCCTTTTAGCCGCGTCAGATCTGGTTCCCTCTCCTTCTGGAGTTGTCTTCCGAAGAACCGTGGAGATTGGAGTGTTTTCCGACCCTCATCACGCAGAACAAAGGGGCGCTTCTGCATCCCAGCCTCCAGTCTCTGGCTATCACGGCCTGGATGTTGAGAGCGTAGACTTTGCCTCTTTGGGTCTGTTGGAGGGTGTCTCCCGCGTCTTGCTTGCTTCCAGAAAAGATTCCACTAAGAGGAGTTACTTCTTCTTATGGAGGAGGTTTGCCGTCTGGTGTGACAGCAAGGCCTTAGATCCTCGCTCCTGTCCTACACAGACCCTGCTTGAATACCTTCTGCACTTGTCGGAGTCTGGTCTCAAGACCAACTCTGTAAGGGTTCACCTTAGCGCAATCAGTGCATATCATTACCGTGTGGAAGGTAAGCCGATCTCAGGACAGCCTTTAGTTGTTCGCTTCATGAGAGGTTTGCTTTTGTCAAAGCCCCCCGTCAAGCCTCCTATAGTGTCATGGGATCTCAATGTCGTTCTCACCCAGCTGATGAAACCTCCTTTTGAGCCACTGAACTCCTGCCATCTGAAGTACTTGACCTGGAAGGTCATTTTCTTGATGGCAGTTACTTCAGCTCGTAGAGTCAGTGAGCTGCAAGCCCTAGTAGCTCATGCTCCTTATACCAAATTTCATCATAATAGAGTAGTCCTCCGCACTCACCCTAAGTTCTTGCCAAAGGTAGTGTTGGAGTTCCATCTGAACCAGTCAATTGTCTTGCCAACATTCTTTCCCCGTCCTCATTCCTGCCCTGCTGAACGTCAGCTGCACACATTGGACTGCAAAAGAGCATTGGCCTTCTATCTGGAGCGGACACAGCCCAACAGACAGTCCGCCCAATTGTTTGTTTCTTTTGATCCCAACAGGAGGGGAGTGGCTTTGGGATAACGCACCATTTCCAATTGGCTAGCAGATTGCATTTCCTTCACTTACGCCCAGGCTGGGCTGGCTCTTGAGGGTCATGTCACGGCTCACAATGTTAGAGCCATTGCAGCGTCAGTGGCCCACTTGAAGCCAGCCACTATTGAAGAGATCTGCAAAGCTGCTACGTGGTCATCTGTCCACACATTCACATCTCATTACTGCCTGCAGCAGGATACCCGACACGACAGTCGGTTTGGGCAGTCAGTGCTTCAGAATCTGTTCGGGGTTTAGAATCCAACTCCACCCCCCTAGGCCCATTTTTTATTCTGTTCCAGGCTACACTCTCAGTTAGTTGGATAAGTTGTTAGGTCAATCTCAGTTATGTCCTCGCCATTGCGAGGCCCAGTTGACCAGGTTTGTTGTTTTGAGTGAGCCTGAGGGCTAGGGATACCCCATCAGTGATAACAAGCAGCCTGCTTGTCCTCGGAGAAAGCGAATGCTACATACCTGTAGAAGGTATTCTCCGAGGACAGCAGGCTGATTGTTCTCACAAACCCGCCCGCCTCCCCTTTGGAGTTGTCTTCCCTTGTCTTTGTCTTGCTACATATGGGACTGACGAACACAAGCCGGTTCGGGCGGGAAGATGGCTGCGCATGCGCGGTGCGCATCGGCGCGCGAGGACTAGCAAAGGCCTTTGCTAGTAAAGTTTCCGATTGGAGGGGGCTGCCGTGGATGTCACCCATCAGTGAGAACAATCAGCCTGCTGTCCTCGGAGAATACCTTCTACAGGTATGTAGCATTCGCTTTATGCGTAGAAGTAAGCAGATTAAAGAAAGGGTCTGTAATCTAGTTCTGAGTTAAGAACGTGCGGTGCTAATGTTCTCATGAAAAAAATGGTTCTTTGTTCTTGCAGGAGGCGCTTATCATTGTTGCCGCCTCTCCAAGATGTATGAAGAACCTTGAACACAAAAAGCTTCAGGTCTTGGATTGTGTGATTCTGTGTGTACCAATGGTCTACTAGTGGTGCGATGTTACAGATAATAAAACTCTTGTGTTCTATTATGCATGTTTTGATATCTCTTTTAGTCTCTGAGGTAAGAATTGATATTGGGAACTCGCCGGGATCTCAAAAAGATGTCCACAAACAAAGACAAGGGTTCTAGTATGGAACCTTTCCCCGAGACAATAGGTCTTCCTGGCAAATTGGTGCTGGATTTGTGGATCTTGGGTAAAGTATATAAAGTAGGTATGACAGGTTGTTCAATGATCGGAAAAGCTTTCTTTTTGGCTGTCAACATTCCCCTTCAAAATGCCAGAGTGACAACTTCTTTTATGTCTTTCTCTAGAGAGGCGGTGGGGTTCGAGTTCAAAACTGTAAAATATTGTCAGTCACTCAGCTGTCTCTCAGTTTCTGTGGTATAACTGCTTCTATTTTGAACCACTATCCCCCCACCCTTATCTGCTGGCTTGATGACTATTGAGTGATTAGTAGCTAAGGATCGAATAGCTGCATCTTCTTCCTTGGAAAGATTGTAGAAGCACTATTTATTCTTCTTTATGATGGACACGTCACGTTGGATGCATGTGCTGAAGGCGTTAAGGGATCCTAAGGACCAGATGGAATCCACTATGAAGGCTTCTTTACAACAGAATTGTCTGTTTGAGATGTAACATGGTTTGAGAATGCCTGAATAATCTACAGCTTGTGTTGAAATCGAAATACAGCAACTCTGGTCTGAAAAGCATTGTATCTGGTGGTGGGTACAAGGAAAGACCCATGCGTAAACATGAACTAGTGTGTCTGCCAGGCTGGCATCTGATAAATTAAAAATAGGAATATCTATCTCCAACTGTCTATCCTATGATATTGATAATTGGAATACTGTGGATCTCTGTCTCGAGGGCCTCTGGAGTAGCCTCTCCCTCTGCCTCTGGATGGATATTAATGGAAAACTCGTGATTGGAAGGGGCGGCGTGATCGTGTGTCTCTGTCTCAGATATTCTCTAAAAAAAAGATCTAGATGGTCCTGGGAGTGAGGAGAAGAAACAGGACTGGTGAGGGGCGATGTGTAAGATTCCCCTGAGTCACTCCTAACTCGTTTCCTGCCCCTATCTGGGGAAACTATGCTTGTTGGAGCAGGGAGGGCAGCTGTGGGTGCACTGTGGCTTTCCTTGTGCACCATAGGCATCTTCATGCCCTATTAACCTAGGCAGCCTGTTTTAATTTTACTCTTCACATCGCCAAAGTTATGTGTTTTCAGTCAAGGATAAAAGTTATATGGAGAGCTATTCTCGGTCTAATATTTAAAGCAAGTCACGCATTCACCAGTGGAAGGCAAATGTATAACTGACCCCAATGCGTCCAAATGTATTTGGTAAGGATATGAATCCTCAAGGAGTCTAAGCTGTGTACAGATAATGAGAGCTTCATGGCATGGTGCACTGTTTAAACCAGTGTTTCTCAACCCTTGGGACGCACCTACCCAGTCAGGTTTTCAGAATACCTACAGTGAATATTCATGAAATAGATTTGCATACAATGGAAGTAGTGCATCTCAAATTATCTACTGCCTTTGGTGCATTATTATTATTTAAAAAAGTATAGCCTGGTGTATCCATTGATCACAGCTGATTACAATTTAACATGCATAATAAAATTAAAACAAAACATTACAAAAAATACAATACAGAAACTAAACCAAATTATAAACCAATATGAAAACATGACTCTAAAACATTTCCCCTTTCATAGCACATCACTGCTTCAGAAACTATTATTTGTTTCATTACTATATTACTGGCTATAATTTTCATAGACAAGTTGGAATAAATGTGCCAAAATATTTTCTGAACTTTGATTAGTTTATAATTTTTCATGAAGTTGTTTTTAATATACTCCATAATTTATGTTGCACTGCTGAATAGACCTGCTCCCAGGTCTCACACAACCATGTGTGATGATAGAAACATCTAATAAACACTGATTTTCAGATCTGTGGTCTATAGATCTTTAATAGTGCAGCTACAACTTCAGGAATCTCATGATTAAGTCTTGTGTACTAAGAATACATTTTTAAATTTGATACACAAGGCAATAAGTAACCAATATAAAGCAAACCAGAGATTTCAAATGATTCTTCCCCAATAGAATTCTTGCTGCAGAAGTTTGAGCAATTTGGAGAGGACATGATGCAGACTTTGAAAGGCTAGCCAACAGCCCATTACAAAAATCAAAATGTGACACCACCAAGGCTCAGTAAACAGTATATACGTTATTAAAACCTATATATATTTCCAATCAGCGCAACATCCTAGGAGCTCTGTTTACTAAGGTGCGCTAGTGTTTTTGCTGTGCGCTAACCGTGTAGACATCCATAGGAGTAGTATGGGCATCTACACTGTCAGCGTGCGCTAATGCTTAGCGTGAGCTAAAAACACTAATGTGCTTCTAGTGTGGCTTAGTAAACAGGACCGTAAGTTTGAAAATATTGTCTTCCCTATATGAGAATATGATTCCTCATCGTTAAGTCAGGATCTGTTACCCTAAAGTCCCGACTGACTTAGAAACAACACCACAATTAACAACTTGGTAGTTCTGTGTAAAAACATAACATCTGTTTGTTCCATATTTAAACATTGGGGGGGGGGGGGGCGGTTGCTTTTACTAAGCCACATTAAACAATGGCCTGCTCTGTTTTTAGCATGTGGAGGCCACTTTAGCGCATGGCCATTAAGGGGAAAATTGAAATTGTGGCAATTTTTACTGCTGTACTAAATTTACCAGTTAGCGCATGAGCCTTTACTAGGCAGTAAGGGCTCCCAAGCTAAACCCATGCTAATTGGCAGCGTGCAATGATTTTCCGATTAGCGCAGGGCACACCTGCACTCCACCTCCCAAGCCCTCCTAGCTTCAGAATACATAGCGGGGCATTTTCGATATGTCGTCTAAGTCCGAATAGGAAAGAAGGTCATTTTCCAAAGAGAAAAACATCTATCTTTTATTTTTGAAAATACAGTTCTGAACAATGTTTTGTGATTTGGACGTTTTGTTTTTTGGTTCATTTTTGAAACAAAAACACCCAAGTGCAAAACGCACAAAATCAAGCCATTGGGATGTAGGAGGAGCCAGCATTTTTAGTAGACTGGTCCCCCTGACATCCCAGGACAGCAGTAGGACACCCTAGCGGGCACTGCAGTGGACTTCATAACATGCTCCCAGGTATACATCTCACCATTGCTCCCTTACCTTGTGTACTGAGCCCCCAACACCCCCCCCCCCCAACTGTACACCATTACCATAGCCCTTATGGGTGAAGGGGGCACCTATATGTGGGTATAGTGGGTTTCTGGTGAGTTTTGGAGGGCTCACAGTTTCCTCCACAATTGTATCAGGTGGGGGGGGGGGGGGATAGGAGCCTGGGTCCACCTGTCAGCAGTGCACTGCACCCAACACTAGACTACTCCAGGGACCTGCATACTGTTCTAATGGATCTGAGTATAACATGTGAGGCTGGCAATAATGTTTTTCATCACATTTTTGGGGAGTGGGAGGGGGTTAGTGGCCACTGGGGGAATAAGGACAGGTCATCCCTGATTCCCTCCAGTGGTCATCTGGTTATTTAGGGCACCTTTTTGTGCATTATTCATTCTAAAAACATGTCTAGCTCAAAACGTCTTAGTTTTAGTCCTGGACATTTTTGTTTTGTTCCATTATGGCTGAAAAACATTTAAGTCTTAGGAACGCCTTTGTCCCCTCCTGATATGCCCCCTTGAGATTTGGATGTACTTCTGACTGACTTAATAGAAAAACGTCTAGAAATGGGTTTCGTAAATACTGATTTGGACATGTTTGTGAGAAAAACATCCAAATGCTTTATGCCACTTTTTAGATGTTTTTCTGTTTTGAAAATGAGCCCAATAGTCTTCTGGGAATTGTAGTCAAAACCTCTTTTAAAGGGACCAAGCCTAAAAGTACCTTAACTTGAGCAGAGAATTTTCCCTGTTTTTTTTTTTCTATTTTTCTGACCGCATACATGGCAGCCCCCAGGCTACGTACCACAGACTCCACATGGTTATTTAGGCCATGTACAACAGATGGGGTCATAGGCCAGCTATAAGAACATAGGCTCCACTCATTATTTTATAGACCCCTATCATATCTATAGACCTCTATCATATCTCCTCAAGCTGAAGATCCCTAGCCATTTTAGCCTTTCCTCATAGGGAAGTCGTCCCTTCCCCATTATCATTTTCGTCACCCTTCTCTGTACCTTTTCTAATTCCACTATATATTCTTTGAGATGCAGTGACCAGAATTGTACACAGTATTCGAGGTGTGGTTGCACCATGGAGCTATACAAAGGCATTATATCTTTTTTTTCTATTCCTTTCCTAATATCTAACATTCTATTTGCTTTCTTAGCCACCACTGCGCACTGAGCAGAGGGTTTCAACGTATCATCAGCAATGACACCTAGATCCCTTTCCTGGTCAGTGACTCGTAATGTGGAATCTTGCATCACGTAGCTATAGTTCAGGTTCCTCTTTCCCACATACATTACTTTGCACTTACATTAAACGTCATCTGCCATTTGGATGCCCAGTCTCCCAGTCTTGTAAGGTCTTCTTGTAATTTTTCACAATCCTCTTGCGATATAACAACTTTGAATAACTTTGCATATTTTCAAAGCACTTAGCCTTCCAAAGTTCCATAGGTTTCTATGGAACTTTGGAAGGCTAAGTGCTTTGAAAATATGCCTGTTTGTGTCATCAGCAAATTTAATTACCTCACTAGTTACTCCCATCTCTAGGTCATTTATAAATACGTTTAAAAGCAGCGGTCCTAGCATAGACACCTGCGGAACCCCACTATCTACCCTTCTCAAGTGAGAATACTGACCATTTAACCCTACTTCCTTCTATCTATAATATTGTAGTAGATATTGTAGTGGGCACCGTGGTGGGAGAATGGGTAATAGCAGATGGGTTGTGGTTTCCAATCATTATACTCAACGTGCATTACACTACTTAGAGAGCACATTGCAACAGTACCATTGTGTGGGTCACATACACACCAGGGTGATAGGCTGAGGGATTCAGTCTTATTTTGGAGGGAACTCTGGAACCATCTCCAGAGTTTCAATGACATCCACAGGCTAGCCCTCTTCCTTCAGGGGTAGAGCTCTTCCTCATGCTGGAGGTCCAGCCTGTAGAGCTCCATACTTTCCTGCTTGCTAAAGTTTAGGAGCCTTTCTATAGGTGCCAGCTGTGTGATTCCCAGCAATAGAGGGTGCTGGAGAAGAGGCAGAAGATGTGTACAGAGTACAGCATGTAACTTGTTATGGTGCATCATGACTGCATGCACCTGGATATATTGCACCATATACCTGGTTACATCTTCTGCATCTGGGTTCATGGCTGTTGAAATCTCAGTCACAAAAGAGAGGGTAATACAGCATACAAGTATACAACACAGACCAAAAAAAGCAACACTGGGCCTTCAAGATAGCGATAATAACCATCCTTTATTCTGAAAAAGACCCGACATGGGCCGTGTTTCGGCGCACAAGCGCCTGCCTCAGGGGTCAAGGTTTGTCTTCACAGAAAATAAACAAGAGTAGTAAATGAATTGCCAGCTGCCGCTGGACGTACATTCAATCACGCTGAACGCTGGCTAGTTAGAAAACCGCCAAAAAAATCAGTGCTTAACAGGAGAAGCAGCAGCAGCTGGACAGTATTTGTATTGGCGGCTGCAAGTGGCGAGGGGGTTTATGTGCCCGAGGGGGGGAGGGGTAGGGGCTTGGGTGATGCACCGGGGGGAGGGACTTTGGTGATATGCCGAGGGGGGGGCTCTGCAACTCAAGAGGGAGGGAGGGGGGGATTACTTTGCTAGCGCCCATTTCATCTGTTTCGGAAATGGGCCTTTTTTACTAGTTTTTTTATAAAACAGGTCTAGCTCAAAACGTCTAAGTTTTAGTCTTGGATGTTTTTGTTTTGTTCCATTATGGCTGAAAGACGTGCAAGTCTTAGGAACGCCCAAGTCCTGCCTTGGGCGTTCCTAAGACCTGCCTTGAACATGCCCCCTGAGATTTAGACGTCCTTCTGATGGACTTCAGAGAAAAACGTCTAAAAAGAGGTTTTGAAAATATTGATTTGGATGTTTTTGTGAGATAAACGTCCAAATGCAGACTCATGTCACTTTTTGGGCATTTTTCTCTTTTGAAAATGAGCCTGAGAGGGTCTTGAGGGCTTTACATGATGACTGCCTCTGTGTTTCCTCAGTGCATCGTGCGCACTTAGATACTATTCTCATAGTGCCTTTTTCTGTGCTGCATCATTGCTGTGGAAAACTATACCCCATCCCGTAGAACAGAGATGTTTTTCTCCAAATTTAAAGTAGCTTTAAAGACTTACTTTTTTAAGTTGGCCCATCCTGGCCAAAACTTGGACTAACATCCACCTTATCTGAAACCTCTTGGCAGTGACGGAGTCTCATGGTTGCATAGTTCCTCTTTAATAATTCTCCTCGTTGTACAACATTTTCTTCTTATTTCTTTAATGTTCCTTTCTCACAATATCTGATAATATATCAGGTAGTATACTGTGGTCACATATCAAAAGGTGAAGAGAAACCTGTTTGAATGTCCTACTTCCAGTATGGATAAATGAGAAAACACTGCTAACTAGAGAAGGGGCTAATGCTAGGTCAGTAATTTTCAACCTTTTTTATCTTGTGGCACGATGACAAGGCACAAAACTTGTCAAGGCACACCGATAGGTTTTTGATAGTATATCAAATAGATTAAATCATAAACCATAACGTATCAGAATTTAAAAAAATTACAATCATTGGCACATATCCTATACGATGAACCTAAACCAACCAATTGCATGAAGCATACCAATGTAAACCTGCCACCAGTATGTGTCCTATGCTACAAATATCTGATCCAGTGTTTTCTAGTTCAGGTCAGGTCAAAATTATTTTGATCAGCTAAGAGCAGTTATGGTCTGCGCTGGTGTATGCGTGCGATTTGGACGCTCGCAGGTCCATTTTTCAGCACGCCTGCAAAAAAGGCCCATTTTTTGGCCGAAAATGGACGTGTGGCAAAATAAAAATTGGCACCCGTCCATTTTGGGCCTGAGACCTTACCACCACCCATTGTCTTAGTGGTAAGGTTTTAAGTATTAACTGGGCGGTAATCATCAGCACGCGAACACTGCTGATTATTGCCCGGTTAGCGCCATGTGGCAGAAAATAAAAAATATTTTCTGCCATGTATATTGGACACACGTAAAAATTAGAATTACCGCCCGGGGCACATGGTAGCCAGGCGGTAGTTCTAATTTGACGCACATTGTATGTGCATAGGTGCTTACGTGCCTTAGTAAAAGGGTCTCCTTAATGACAAGAGAGCAAATTTGAGAGTTCACCATCTTGAAAAAATGTTTTAGGAAATGGTGAGCTCGGCAGGCCCTCTCCTGCTCTAACAAAATCAGGCTAGATTTCATGATTTTCCATAGCTCTTCAAAGCATTGTAGATCACTAAAAAATAGACCGGTGTTCACATTGCCTACAGACAGCCTAAGATCCTAACAGTGAGTCTGATTAAGTTTAAAAATACAGAAAAAGCTCTCCTAACTGTGCCTGGTCTGTGTTTCATAAAGCTCTTGTTTGCGCAAGTAGAATAATTTCTTCTTTCACTTCTGACATGGAATAGTAGTATGGTACATTTTGCTTCCTTAAATTGTCAAGTGTCTTGCATATAAAGGCTTGCTTTATTTTTCAAGCTTTTCATATGCCTGAAAAAAAAAGAAAAAACATATTTGGTCCCAGAAGAGGAGAGTTGTCATGGAAAAAATGCAAAGTGAGTTGAATTTAGTTGCACATAAAAGATGAATAAAGAAAATTTACATAGCAATCTGTGGTAAAAGAGACAACAATGTTTTACCCATAATTATTAGTAATTACAATAAAAAACAGAAACCACTTATGAATAAAGTGGAAATGTCAGAGGAATTCACACTAAGTAGAGTAGTTGTAAATATTTGCAAGACAAAATGATGACTCATGATCTTTGATTTATTCTAATTAATCCATCAGCATATGCTAATTATTTTTAAGGAGCTGAAAGACCTTCACCAAACTACTTTCCTGTGCTGCACATTATTTCATTAATATTTTTTAAGTGCAAGGACTAATGTATTAATATGGATGATTGAGAGATGATTGTGTGATTTCTAATATTAATGAGTTATTATTGAAATGGAATCAATGGGGTCAATATTCAGTGCAATTTGACCAGGTAGGAGTGCCTTGTACCTGGTTAAATAGCACGGATTGGCTCCACACAAGATATTCAGCAGCATCTAACCAGATAGTGTAACTGAGTATCACGTGTGACCACTGTGGCACCATCCTGCTGGTGCTAGGGCAGTCGGGGGCAGAGCCAGGAGCTATCCATGCACCACCAGTATTCAGTGTCAGTGACTGGTGAACTATCCAGGCAAATAGGAACACTTATATAGCAGTCTTAAGTTCCCCAGCGCTAGATAACCTCTGAGACTGCCTATGCCCTGGATATTTCAGTGCCGGCACTGAATATCCAGTGTCAAATCAACCCCCACGGCAATAAGCATTTCAAAAAAACACTGACCGCTGTAGGCAGAATATCAACCAGAATATTCCTTTAATTTGCTTATTTTTTTCTACCCTAGGATGTAGCCTGAGGTCTCCCTAAACAGGTAACATAGTAGATGACGGCAGATAGTTACGGAACTATGTAAGCCACATTGAGCCTGCAAATAGGTGTGAAAATGTGGAATATTATGTTATAAAATAAATAAATAAATGCCTGTACCGTCCATCCAGTCTGCCCAACAAGATAAACTCAATACACTTGTGTGCACATTTTCACACTTAGGAGTGAATTCTATAAATCACGCCTAAAAAAAGCATCACCAAAAAAAAAAGCTTAAGTAGTATTCTGTAAGCCGTGCTTAAAGTTAGGTGCGGTTTATAGAATAGCTCTTAAGCGCAGGGGTCGTGCATAAATGTAGGCAAGTCCATTTACACCAACAAAAACATAGTGCAAATACCCCCACCTAAATTTATGTGCAGAACCCTCTTTTCTATAATTGTGCATGTAACTCAAATCCATGCCTATGCTTAACCCCGAAATACCTATGACCCTCCCATTTCTGTGCCCCTTTTTCTGGGACGCATGTAAAATTAAGGCGTGTATCACATGCTTAAATTTACATATACAAATGTTAATTGATTTCAATTAGTGCCAATAGCTTGTTAAGCTAATGGCACCAATTGGCTCATTATTCAGTTATTCAACTGGGCACTAACTGGTGCTAACAACCAATAATTACTGGTAATTGGAATTAATTGGCACTAATTTGCAGTTACGCATATAATTGCACTTAATTGCTATTCTAGAAATTTAGGGGGGGGAGTTATCAAGTGGGCTTCCATTAAGAAGGGTTATTTTGCCAATGTGGGCTACCATTAAACTGGGTTATTTTACCATGAGTGATGTTATTTTAAAACAGGGTCAAAAATATTCCCTTCTAGCATTTCAGTATTTTAAATATCTACAGCTTCGCTCCTGTTTAATAACAAATGGGGGTATATCCAGATCTCAAAGTTTGGGGGGTCTGGAGCCCAAAGTGGAGAGGGGGGCACAGTTTGGACTGCCTCCCTGCCACAACCCCCACCCCGCCGCTACTCCAAATACCTCAACCCCCATCAGCTGAAGCCTTAAATCAGTGCTGTTCTCTGCGCATTGCCTGTCCTGCTTCCCCTCATGTCGCATGCATGTGTCGTTTTGCCAGTTGCCACTTAAGTGTTGCAGCTTGAAGTTTGTTCAGTGACCTGTTCAAAATCATCCCGGAAGCAGGTTCTGTAGAACTGAAACACCATGCTCTCCTCATAGTGGGCGTCGGGAGCTTTGTCTTTTCCTCAGCGCTGTTTCTGTTGTCAGTTAAGTACTGGGGTTGCTGTTTTTTTATTTTACTGAAAATTCTCATAGAAACACTTAAAAATTAGAAATTAAATAAAAGTAGAATTAAAGGGTTTTATGCAGCATAGGAGGCAAGTGATTAACATGTATGAAGTGCTGCAGATCTGGAATAGCTTTATGCTATAGGAGATCACATAGCCGATTTGATTTGCTCTATGATGCCTCCTATTTGATTTTTCCTTATTACGTTTTGTTGGGCTTTTGTTTCTCACCACTGTTCAGGTTTGCTGCTCCTTTTGTTTTTTTCAAATTTCTTATTGAGGAGTGACAGTTATTATTTTTGTGGACAATTTGGGTTTCTGCCAGGTACTTGTGACCTGGCTTGGCCACTGTTTGGAAAACAGGATACTGGGCTAGATGAACCATTGGTCTGACCCAGTATGGCTATTCTTATGTTCTTAATAACAAATGATTACTTTTATAAATATAAGAGCAGTTCTATAATCTAGGTAACAGTAACATAGTAGATGACGGCAGAAAAAGACCTGCATGGTCCATCCAGTCTGCCCAACAAGATAAACTCATATGTGCTACTTTTTGTGTATACCTTACCTTGATTTGTACCTGTCCTTTTCAGGGCACAGACTGTGTAAGTCTGCCCAGCACTATCCCCGCCTCCCACCACCGGCTCTGGCACTGACCATATAAGTCTGCCCAGCACTGTCCCCACCTCCCGCCACTGGCTGTGCCACCCAATCTTTGCATTTATGTGACTCTTGCATGATAAATGTCCAGAATACTAGAAATTGTGTGTATGTGTACACTTACTGGCATTAAGAGCTAACAGGGAACTTAAGTTCTGTTCTGCAAATAAACTTCTGTAATGTTGCTTATGCAGGTATCTTTAAGGCAAAACTGAAATGTTTACAGACTCTTCAGAATACCGCTGCTAGGGTCCGGTGTCGGGCAATGCTGTACAACCTTGTGAAACTTTTGTTGAAACAATTACATTGCCCCCCATAGGCTCTAGAATTACATTTAAAATCTTGACTGTTACACATAAAACACTCTGTAGTAACAAACCTGGTACCTATCGTCACTGATCATTCAGTATTTCCCTCTTAGGACTCTCAGAACTCTTACAGATAACAGACTTGTACTGCCTCGTCCATCCAAAGGCAAATGGGAGTCTACCAGGTCTAGCACCTTCTACTTGTTGGCACTTGCGTTATGGAACTCTTTGCCAACATAACCTTAGATTAGAGACGTTATACACATCCTTTCAAATGGCCCTGAAAAATTACCTGTTTCATGAGGCCTTTGATATTCATTGATCCTGTGGATGGAGCGCAGGAGGCGGGGCAGTGAGTGGCAGTCTTTGAGCAAAGAACCTCCTGATTAGTGTATATGCTACCTTGGAGTGAATGATCTCTGGATGTTTGATGTGTGTATTGTTCTGTCCTATCAAAATTGGCGTTCCTTTCATAAGCTTTTTACTATGGGGTAAATTCTATAACTTGTGCCTAAAGATTGTCGCCGAAATTGAAACATGTTTAGTTCAATTCCATAAACAGTAGGCATCCTTTATAGAATCGCGCTTAGCACTAAGCTGCGCCTAACTGTACATGGCTGGAATTAGGCCTACTATAAGTAGGCTTAAATACGTAGGCGTGATTCTGTATCAATGTGCATAAAATCTGGGAATGCCTCTAAACATGCGCCCATGTGATATGATTTAGGTGCATTCCATTAAAAAATTGGATGTACGTGTAAATCCTAATTATTGCCAATTAGTGCTGGTAATTGGTTGTTTGTCAATTATTGGTGTTGGTTGACTTGTGAAATTTGTTTGCACAGTTTGGTTGTGTAGCCAAATTAGCATGCATAAATTTAGGTGCCATATATAGAATTCAGGGGTATGTTTTTATGTTAAGTTTTAGAATTTTCCTGTAAACCACCTCAATTCGTGCACGAAAGAGGTGGTATATAAAATTAATAAACGATAAATGAATAGAGAAACACAGGCTTTAGAAGAGAAAATAACAGTACCCTTACATGGAGATTAGATCAGTTTTGTTCACTGTCTTATTCTCTCTCTCGCAATCTCTCTTTTTTGAAATCTTTCACGTTGCAGGAAACTGGCTCTGAAACATCACCCCGACAAGAATCCTGAAAATCCAGAGGCTGCAGAGAAGTTCAAGGAAATTAACAATGCACATACGATACTGACAGACCTGACAAAGAGAAATATATATGATAAATATGGATCTTTGGGATTATATGTAGCCGAGCAGTTTGGAGAGGAAAATGTTAATACATACTTCATGCTGTCAAGTTGGTGGGCAAAGGTGAGAGCTAATAAACCATAAGTTTCCATTTTAAGTCATGTTTTACTGACAAACAGCTAGTTAACACGTTCTACTGTGTTAGCACTTGCCATTAACGTGTTATTTTACTTCAGTTCCCATTTTATGCAGTGAAACTTGGAAATTAAAACATGTAATAACAGCATTAACATGTGATGATGTAACACAGGTTAGCACCTCCAGCTGAAAGTTAATTGCAAGATTTTATAAAGTTTCATTCTATAGTTTCAATAATACATTTGCATGAATATGATTGCAAAATTTAAAAAGTAGGATTATCTTTATGAAAAAGTTTTGTTACACTATAAAGTAAGCTGAATGTTTCCTGTAGCTGGCACATTTTTCTATGTATCAAGATGCAACAGTAAGGAAATCATTCTAGAAGCACCTAGACCTGCAGAAAGCAACATTTACATGTCTAGATTATATACATGTGCAAGTGACAATTTTAGAAAGCCACTATTTGCATCTGTCCATCCCAGGAAAATATACGTGCATAGGAGTTGTATGGGCATAGCTGAACAGAGGTCTATTTTTCTCAGCATGAGCATAATCCTTGCACCCTCAACCACCCCAAATCTGCACAAACCCCATACCCTGAACCTCTTGACAGCATAAAACCCTCATCACCCAACCCCCATACTACCATGTTCTTACAGGGGTTTCCTGGTAGCTAGTGGGAGACAGGAGTAATTCTGGATGCATTTGCCCTGTTGGTGCCTGGTTTCAAAATGGTGCCCATGACCCCCTAGTATAATAGAATACAATATGAGTAATTGTATTTTGCACCTTACCAACAGGTTTAAAGTGGATTCCACTACAAAATTTCATACAAAAACCATCACAAGATTTAACAAATGATTAGATTTGATTAAGTTCCAAGGCATTATAGAAAAAAAGCTCCTAAATAAGAGAATCTTCAAAACCTTCCTAAATGTAAGGTAAAAAAGTTGAAATCTAATATTAAGCAGTAAAGAGTTCCAGAGCTTAGCCACTTGGTATGGAAAAGAAGCAGTGTGAAATCTGGTATATCTGACATTTGTAACAGAAGGAAATTGTAAAGTAATTTTTCCTTGTAAAGCTCTCATTGAATTACAAACTGGGGCCAAGTCCTGCATGTAACTAGGTGCTAGACCATGTAAAATTCTAAAACAATAGTGCATATTTTAAAAAAGCACCAAGCACGAATCGGAAGCCAGTGAAGCTTGATTAAATGGGGTAACTCTCAGTATAATGTATTTGATAAAGCAGTTTAGCAGCTATGTTTTGAAGGACTTCAAATTGGGACTTGTAATTGGGTGAGAGACACTTCAGAACAGCCATAATAAAGTTAATTGCAGTAGTCCAAAGTGGACAAAACCAAGGCCTGAGTAAGCAGTTTTAAATGATTGAAGGAAAAATAATTCCTAACATGTTGTAATAGCTTAAGTTAAAAAAAAAAAAAAGACATTCTGGACTACCTTCTTTATTTGATCTTTTGTTGACAGATTAGAATCCAAAATTACTCCTAAAACTCGCATGGAAGGTACAGTATCAAATTCAATATTGTCAATTTTGATCTTTGTAGAGAAGGATATGGAAAGTGGACCTAGCCAAATAAATTTGGTCTTTTCCATATTCAGTTTTAAGTGAATACGGGTAATTTGGCTATCAATAATATCCAAACATTCTCTGACACGGGGCATGATTTCTTCTAGAGAGGAACGAAAGGAATTTAAAACAGTAATAAGTATAAAAAGGTATCCCTATATTTTTCAGTTTACTATTAACAGTAGCCATGATGAAATTAAAAAGAATTTGGGAGAGTGAAAAACCATGGAGTACACCACATTTCATCTTCCATGATTCAGAAAAAGCCCTTGCTCATTTTATATAGTAGGATCTATTTCACAAGAACCCCTCAAACCAAGATAGAACACCATCAGAGACCCCAGTGGTGCTTAATAGAGCAGCAAATCATGACCAATGAGGTCAAAATCTGTAGATAGATCAAATTGTAATAACAGCACTTGACAGCCAAGAGCTAATTACATTCTTGTTTCGCATAATAATGCACCCAAAAGGGTACTGAACCCTCTACAAAAGGCATATTGTGTACTTGAGAGAATATCATAAGTCTGTAAATAGTCAATTGATTTGCCACAATACTTTTTGTAATTTTAGTGAATAAGAGGATACTAGCAATTGGTCTGAAATTTCAGAGACTGGAATTATCAACAGAGGGATCTTTTGGAATTGGTGTCAAAACGATATTACCCCAATAGTTTAGGAATTGGCTTGACCGTGGTAATATTTACAGCACTGATATCAGCCATGCCACAACCAATGGTGGTACAGAGTCAAATAAATAAGGTTGAAAAGCATATAAAGAACAATGAGATTTAGAAAAATGCTTTAATAAAGTATAAATCTCAGTGGTCTATCATTCTTCAAACTGATCCCAATTACGATCGGCAAGAATAGAAAAAGAATCTGTTTCAAAGGGTAACATAAAATTAGGTGCATCTATAGTATTTGTCAACATAAGAATAGCCATACTGGGTCAGACCAATAGTCTATCTAGCTCAGTATCCTGTTTCCAACAGTGGCCAATCCAGGTCACAGGTACCTGGCAGAAACCCAAATAGTAGCAGCATTCCATGCTACCAGTCCCAGGGCAAGCAGTGGCATCCCCATGTCTGTCTCAATAACAGACTATGGACTTTTCCTTCAGGAACTTGCCCAAACCTTTTTTAAACCCAGATATGCTAACTGCTGTTACCACATTCTCCGGCAGTGAGTTCTAGAGCTTAACTATTCTTTGAGTGAAAAGATATTTCCTCCTATTTGTTTTAAAAGTATTTCCTTGTAATGTCATTGAGCGTCCCCTGATTTTTGTACTTTTTAAAAGAAGGGAAATGGAATTGATATACTGCCTTTCTGTGGCTTTTGCAACTACATTCAAAACCACTTACATATTATATACAGGTACTTATTTGTACCTGGGGCACTTGCCCAGAGTCACAAGGAGCTGCAATAGGAATTGAACCCACTTCCCTAGGATCAAACTCCACTGCACTAACCACTAGGCTACTCCTCCACGATTCACATTTACCTGTTCTATACCACTCAGGATTTTGTAGATCTCAATCAGTCTTTTTTCCAAGGTGAAGAGCCCTAACCTCTTCAGCCTTTCTACATATGAGAGGGGTTCCATCACCTTTATCATTTTGGTCACTCTTCTTTGAACCTTTCCTAATTCCACTATATCTTTTTTTGAGATATGGCGATCAGAGTTGAACACAATACTCAAGGTGAGATTACATCATGGAGCAATACAGAGGTATTATAATATTATTGGTCTTATTTTACATCCCTTTCCTAAGGGTGCTTCCTCGTAAGGTGGACCCTAGCGTCCGGTAACTATGATTTGGATTATTCTTCCCATTGTGTATCACTTTGCATTTGACCACATTAAATTTTTCATCTGCAGTTTGGATGCCCAGTCTTCCAGTTTCCTAATGTCTTCCTTCAATTTTTCACAGTTCGCTTGTGTTTTGACAATTTTGAATAGTTTTGTCATCTGAAAATTTAATCACCTCAGTTGTCATTCCGATTTCTATATCATCTATAGATATGTTAAATAGCACCAGTCCCTGTACAGATCCCTGTGGCACTCCACTATTCACCCTACCCTCTTTTTTTTTCTGTCCAGTAACCAATTCATTATCCACGGAAGGACATTGCCTCCTATCCCATGACTTTTTAGTTTTCTCAGGAGTCTCTCATGAGGAACTTTGTCAAATACTTTCTGGTAATCAAGATACACTACTTCAACCAGCTCACCTTTTCCCACATGTTTATTCATGCCTTCATAGAAATGAAGCAAATTGGTGAGGCAAGACTTCCCATGAATGAACCTTTGCTGACTCTGTTCCATTTAAGCATGTCTGTCTACTTGTCCCGCAATTTTATTCTTTATAATAGTTTCCACTATTTTGCCTGGCACTAATGTCAGGCTTACTGATCTGTAATTTCCTGGATCACCCCTGGAACACTTTTTAAAAATTAGCGTTATGTTGGCCACCCTCCAATTTTCAGGTACTACAGATGATTTTAACGATAGGTTACAGATCACTAACAGCAGATCAGCAATTTCATGTTTGACTTCTTTCAGTACCCTGGAGTGTATACCATTTAGTCCAGGTGTTCTATCACTCTTTAACTTGTCAATTTGGCTCAGTACATCTTCCATGTTCACAAGATTTCTTTCCGTTCCTCCGCATGATCTACCTGTGCCATAGATTATTTGTATCTATATCCGTAATAGGGATGTGCTTGGGAAATAGTTTTAAGTTCAGTTTGGGTTCTGTTCAGTCACATTTCAGTTCATTTTCAGATTCTGAATTACGTGGGTCTTTCCGATTATTCAGGCCCATTAAAGTCAATGGAACAAGCAATTTTGCCCTCTAGTAGCGAGGTTTTACATCCGTTGTTTTTTTTTTTTTTAATCTGTCTAAAGCTTTCTGGCAGGCATCTGCTAACAAACGCAACAGCAAGTGTGGAACGGAGATCCCACAGCACCAAAAGAGGGTCAGAAGGCACTAATAGTGTCATGAAGACTCCAAGCTACCGTAAGGGGTAAAGTGGTGCAAACAGTGGAATGAAGGTGCAGGGAAAGGGGCAACTGCGTCATTGACAGGAAGGTCCCCAGGCACTGGTAGAGAGACTAAGCAGCACCAACAATGACAGGAAGATCCCAAAGCATCATCTGAGGAATAAAGTGCCACCAGTGAAAGATCCGAAGGCAATGAGGATGAACGTTTGGGCACCGGTGTTCAGTGAGGGGAGGGACAAGTCCCAAGGATTTGCCATTGGGGTTCAGTGTACAGATCAGTATTCTGAGGCCTATCAATACTGAACGTCTCCTTAACTCCTTGGTTGCATGAAATTGGTGAGGGGTTTCAACCTTTTCTTCACCTCCTGTACCAACACCTCTGAGGTCTATTCTTCTCACTTCCAGGAGCCCTCTAACTTCACCTCCAGGATTTTCACTATTGAGATGGCCCTTCTTGAACTTAGTTGCTCTGTGGCCTTCTTGAAGGCCTTCAGGACTCTTATGACCTGATTCATTTTTGTCCAGTGCTGACACCCCAGGAGCTTTCAGTACCAATCTTGATATCAAGTGGCAACTGATAGCATGTTGCCCATTGGCCTCTGCAGCATTAGATAGGTGAAATTCCAACTGGTGCCAACATCCTAAATGAGTTGGCGCACAAGTGTCCCTTCTGTCTCCTACCTCTCAAGTACCTTATGCCCACCCTTCACACTCCAGTGGAAATACACTACTAATTTGTTTCACTTAGCAATCATTAGCTTTAGGACAGGGAAGCATTTTGGTGTTGATTTACATGGAGATAAAAGACATTTATTTTATTTTATTACATTTGTACCCCACGCTTTCCCACTCATGGCAGGCTCAATGCGGCTTACATGGGGCAATGGAGGGTTAAGTGACTTGCCCAGAGTCACAAGGAGCTGCCTGTGCCTGAAGTGGGAATCAAGCTCAGTTCCTCAGTTCCCCAGGACCAAAGTCCGCCACCCTAACCACTAGGCCACTCCTCATTTGAAACTGAGAAGTGACTAATAATCTGGATCTCAGTCTTTTGTAAGTTGTGTGCTAACTTACTCAAAAGCATCCAGGCAGAATTATTCTATATAATTAGCAACTCGTGATAAAGCAGCCTTAGTAGTTAGTTCTACAGCTATGAAAAATTAAATGTCACCAATGTGCAAATGATATCTAATTCCAACATCTGCCAGGAATGTACATGTAGAAGTGATAGATACAAAATAAGCTGGCCTGCTACAGATCCTTGCACAGAAACCATACATTTCCAGAAAGATATAGCAGAATTGGAAAAGGTGCAGCGAAGGGCGACTAAAATGATAGCGGGGATGGGACGACTTCCCTGTGAAGAAAGACTAAGGAGGCTAGGGCTTTTCAGCTTGGAGAAGAGACGGCTGAGGGGAGACATGATAGAGGTATATAAAATAATGAGTGGAGTGGGACAGGTGGATGTGAAGCGTCTGTTCACGCTTTCCAAAAATACTAGGACTAGGGGGCATGCGATGAAACTACAGTGTAGTAAATTTAAAACAAATCGGAGAAAAATGTTCTTCACCCAACGTGTAATTAAACTCTGGAATTCGTTGCCAGAGAACGTGGTGAAGGCGGTCAGCTTGGCAGAGTTTAAAAAGGGGTTAGACGGTTTCCTAAAGGACAAGTTCATAAACCACTACTAAATGGACTTGGGAAAAAATCCACAATTCCAGGAATAACATGTATAGAATGTTTGAACGTTTGTGAAACTTGCCAGGTGCCCTTTGCATGGATTGGCCACTGTCGTGGACAGGATGCTGGGCTTGATGGACCCTTGGTCTTTTCCCAGTGTGGCATTACTTATGTACTTTACCTCAGTCACCCATGCAAAGCACAGACAAGACCCTCACCAAATACAGAATAAATGACCACAGATTACAAATACATGTAGAAATATACAAACAAAAGTTGAACTAGAAATCCCAAGAAGCCAGATTCTGCCTGCTGTGTAACTCTGGAAAAATAGAAACAGAAATACATTTCCTCATGCACCACATAAAGCTATCGGAGAGAGAAATTTCCAAGGGCTGACAGAGAAAATCAAATGAATGAGTGGGAATATCTCTGTATAATCCCAGGGGAGAACAGAAGAAACAGCAGCTGTACCAACAAAATATGTTGTATCCTGCCAGTTCAGGCCGGTACCAGAACTTGGAAAACATTCTTGTTATTGTCCTCTCTGTATACTATGGGCCTGATATTCAGCCTGTGGTATTTAGCATTTTTTAAAACCACTGATGGCCGCATGGCTCCGATTTTCAGTTTTTAGGTTGTAGCTTCAGAGAAGGACACACGTCGAGGCAGTGCTTATGCTTGCTTTTTTTTTTTTATTTATAATTTTATTAACAATCTCACAAGAATAATGTTGTTACAGAAACATGGAGCATGTAAACATAGGACTTCATTTACAAAGCCGCGATACTGATTCCAGGTGCAGTATGAGAAAGCTCATTCAATTCCTATGGGCTTCATCATATTTGCCGTGTGGGAATCAGTACCACAGCTTTGTAAAAGGAGCCCATAATTAGGTATATTCAGTATATAGAAAAAAAAGGAAAATTTAATTTCACTCTTACACCACAATAAATGGAAGTGGAGACAGGTAATTGAAGGACTATAAAAAAGAAAAGGAAAAGGCTACTAACATGTATTAAACCCTCATACTACCCTAAATACTGCAAACTGCATCAAACCAAGCCAAAGACAACTTTTTAGCATCAACAAAATACTTCAGCTGCTTGGGAGCAAAAAAGATGTTCGTAACACCAAGATAACAAAATTACACATTTACAGGGATAATTTAATAAAAAAGAAGCTCACAATTCTCTATCTTGTTGCTTTAGTGCTAAGAAGGTTTTCCTTCTTTCTTGTGTTAATTTTGTGATGTCTGGAAAGACTTTCTATCCCAAGAATAACTCCTGTAACCTCCTGAAATAAAGCCGTAAGAGAAAGTTCAGATCGTTCTCAAAAACAAATATCACAAGCAATGTAGAACGCTCAATCACATCCATAGTAGAGTTTTCCAAGAAAGCCGTCAAATTACTCACATCCACTCCGTCATTTTCAATCCACTCTTTTGTTTATTTCCTTGGGAGGTATCGCTACAGTGCTTATGCTTTTATGATACTGTGTTGGCTACTCACTAGATAATATAAGAAAACTATGGGCCCGATATTCAGTTGGCAGTCGGCAGCAATTTGACTTCCTGCCACCAGCCATAAACCAGATATTCAATGCTGGGCTGTTTTCAGCAACCGGCTGAATATTCAGTATTTTTCTGGCCGCTAAACACTTATCCGGTTAAGCCAATATTCAGCGGCGACCGGTTAAGTTATAGTAATTAAAGAAAGGACCGCTATTTATGTGGTCCTTTTTAACTACTAATCTTATCTTATCTGGTGCTGAATGTCAGTACCTAACCAGATAAGTCATGCAATATAGCTGATTTAGCGGTAGGCACTAACTGCACATCTTATCTCCTGCTTAATATTTGCGGTTAGTTGCAAAAATGCTATTTAAGCAGTCAGCAGCCATTTCTGACCGATTAAATAACACTGAATATCGGGGGTATATTTTTTTCAACGACTCCAGATGAAGGCAGCAGTGCCGAACCACAGCCCATGTCTCTTTTGGAAACCATTTGTTTGAAGTGTAGTAATCATCTTTTGAGACTTGTGTCTCTTACAATAAAGGACATGGGATCACCCAGCCTTGTCTTTCTGGTTATTCCTAATGTTGTTTTTTACGTATGTTGTCACTAGGCAAGAACTGTGACCTGACCAGGGACAATACAGGCCAGCACTAGAACCTGGAAATCATATTTTTGTTATTGTCCTCTCTGTATACCATGGACCTGATATTCTACTACTACTACTACTTAACATTTCTAGAGCGCTACTAGGGTTACGCAGTGCTGTACAATTTAACAAAGAGAGACAGTCCCTGCTCAAGTGGAGACAGGTAATTGAAGGACTATAAAAAAGAAAAGGAAAAGGCTACTAACATGTATTAAACCCTCATACTACCCTAAATACTGCAAACTGCATCAAACCAAGCCAAAGACAACTTTTTAGCATCAACAAAATACTTCAGCTGCTTGGGAGCAAAAAAGATGTTCGTAACACCAAGATAACAAAATTACACATTTACAGGGATAATTTAATAAAAAAGAAGCTCACAATTCTCTATCTTGTTGCTTTAGTGCTAAGAAGGTTTTCCTTCTTTCTTGTGTTAATTTTGTGATGTCTGGAAAGACTTTCTATCCCAAGAATAACTCCTGTAACCTCCTGAAATAAAGCCGTAAGAGAAAGTTCAGATCGTTCTCAAAAACAAATATCACAAGCAATGTAGAACGCTCAATCACATCCATAGTAGAGTTTTCCAAGAAAGCCGTCAAATTACTCACATCCACTCCGTCATTTTCAATCCACTCTTTTGTTTATTTCCTTGGGAGGTATCGCTACAGTGCTTATGCTTTTATGATACTGTGTTGGCTACTCACTAGATAATATAAGAAAACTATGGGCCCGATATTCAGTTGGCAGTCGGCAGCAATTTGACTTCCTGCCACCAGCCATAAACCAGATATTCAATGCTGGGCTGTTTTCAGCAACCGGCTGAATATTCAGTATTTTTCTGGCCGCTAAACACTTATCCGGTTAAGCCAATATTCAGCGGCGACCTGTTAAGTTATAGTAATTACTTGTTGTTCAGCATTTTGTAAGTCACTGACAGCCACAGGTTGAATTAAGACCAGATAGTCAATACTGGGCCATGTCTAGCCTCCAGCACTGAATATCTAGGTACATGTGGTCATCAGGAAGTTATCCGAGCACTGACTGATATTCAAGATGGTGCAGGGTTAGCTCGGCAGTGAAAGTTAGGTCAGCCTTTTTGCTGCCCTAGCTTTATCCACTTACTTAATTAGCAAACTGAATATCACTGCTGACTGGTTAAGGGGCCCTTTTACTAAGGCTCCTAAAAGTGGCCTACACTGGTGTAGGTGCGTGTTTTGGATGCGCACAGGTCATTTTTTCAGCGTGCCTGGAAAAAAGGCATTTTTTTTTGTGATCGAAAATGGATGTGCGGCAAAATTAAAACCATGGCCTAAGACCTTACTGCTACCCATTGACTTAGCGGTAAGGTCTCATGAGCTAACTGGGTGGTAAGCGGCCAGCGCGTGTAAATTGCCGATTACTGCCAGATAAGCGCCATGTAGTAGAAAATAGAAAATATTTTCTACCATGTGTTTTGGACGCGTGCTAAAAATGGAATTACCACCCGGGGCACACAGTAGCTGGGCGGTAGTTCCAATTTGACACGTGTTTGACTCGTGTAGGCGCCTACACGCCTTAGTAAAAGGGCCCCTAAGTGCTGGCTGTGCCCCAGGACCACCGTGGCACTAACGAGACAGTGCATGGACGGTCACAGGTGATATTCAGCATCACTACCTTCTTAAGGGCCCTTTCAGTAAAGCTTAGTGCATGCTAAGGGAATTAGTGTGTCCTAAATGCTAAGAAGTCAATTTTATGCCTATGGGCTTCTTAGCATTTAGTACGTGCTAATTCTGTTAGTATGCACTAAGCTTTAGTATAAGAACCCCTAAATGCTGCTGAAATTGCCAGATGGCCAGCTCAGCATGCAGGAGTGTCTCTTGCTTTGTGAAATCCTTTTGAATATTGACCCCTATAATTTTATTTTACTGCTATTACTATTATTTTGTAAATTGTCTCCTTTTTTTCGACTTAACTAGTAAAGGCATTACTTTGACAGTATGTGTAAAATTGTCATGCCAATAAAATTACCTGAATCTGTATTGCTAAATAGTGCAGATAATGCAGAGCCAGGGGTACTGCACTGCTTACAGGCATCTGTAAGAACATTTTCGGGCTCATTTTCGAAAGAGAAGGACGTCCATCTTTTGACATCAGTCGGAAGATGGACGTCCTTCTCCCAGAGACGTCCAAATCGGTATAATTGAAACCCGATTTTGGACGTCTCCAACTGCAGTCCGTCGCAAGGACGTCCAAATTTCAAGGGGGCATGTTGGAGGCGTAGTGAAGGCAGGACTTGGGTGTATCTAACACTTGGATGTCTTTGACCCATAATCGAAAAAAACAAGGACGTCCCTGACGAACACTTGGACATTTTACCCGGACGTGTTTTTATTACGAATAAGGCAGAAAAAGGTGCTCGAAATGACCAGATGAGCACCGTAGAGAATTGGGGATGACCTCCCGTTACTCCCCCAGTGGTCACTAACCCCCTCCCACCCTCAGAAAACATCTTTAAAAATATGTCGTGCCAGCCTCTATGCCAGACTCAGATGTCATACTCAGGTCCATGACAGTGCATACAGGTCCCTGGAGCAGTTTTAGTGGGTGCAGTGCACTTCAGACAGGTGGACCCAGGCCCATGCCCCCCTACCTGTTACATTTGTGGAGGAAACAGCAAGCTCTCCAAAATCCACCACAAACCCACTGTACTCATATATAGGTGCCCCCCTTCACCCGTAAGGGCTATGATAGTGGTGTACAGTTGTGGGCAGTGGGTTTTGGGGGATTTTGGGGGGGGGGGGGGCTCAGCACACAAGGTAAGGGAGCTATGTTCCTGGGAGCATTTTATGAAGTCCACTGCAGTGCCCCCTAGGTTGCCCGGTTGGTGTCCTGGCATGTCAGGGGGACCAGTGCACTACAAATGCTGGCTCCTCCCACGCCCAAATAGCTTGCATTTGGACGTTTTTGACATGGACGTCTTTGGTTTTGAAAATCGTCGAAAGTCAGAAACGTCTATGTGTAGGGACGTCCAAATCTAGGGATGTCCAAATTTAAGGATTTGGATGTCGCTGACGGTATTTTCAAAACGAATGATGGACGTCCATCTTTTTTTTAGAAAATATGGGTTTCCCCGCCCCGGATTTCGCCGTTTTGCAAGGACGTCCAAATCGGAACTTGGACGTTTCTTTTGAAAATGCCCCTTTTTATCACCCATCCTGATTATTAAATTTGATCACTAGAAATGATTTACACCATGACAGACATACTACCCTAAATAATTCCAAAATACTTAACAATGCGGAGCAGAATTTTAGAAAGGACATCCAATTCAAAATATGGACGTCCAAGTCTGTACAGAAGAAATGGACATGCAGTTCTCATAGAACAGGATCTGCTGTACAGCCTGTTCTAAAATACGTGAGAAATGGTCATCCAAGTGGTCCATTTTGGAACAATGAATGGTCCTCCAGGACCATTCAAACCATAAATAACTGAAACATAAAGATAGAAATAACTATAGATGTAGTCCCGTGTGTAGCCCTGGAGTAGCAAAGGCAGATAGCAGGCCTCAGATTTCCATCCAAGCTGGACTAGGAAGAACCACCTCAATGGCGCCATCTGTCAGCAAAATGCCAACTGGAAGGACCTAAGGCACAAGTCTTTACAGGCAGGTCCTGGGCTGGTATAGCAGGAGTCCAGGAAAGGAAATTAGCAGGTAAACCCAAATTCCACCATCTGTATCGTGCTTCTAGACCAGCCCAGACGAATGGGATTTACCCAAGCTGTAAAGACCTTAGGGGGGAAGAAGACTAGGCCACAGGCATGCTGGGGTACCCGCAGGATTCACCCATGGCTCTGAAATTCATTCTAGCCATGTTCTGAAGGACTAGCTGCTTCAAGCGAATGTCCCCTTGCTCTGGAACACATCAACAGCAGATTTTGTCTTATAGAGGCACATGATTGACAGAGCATCCGTGACCCCCATAGCTACTCTATATGAGTAAATTTGAACAACAATATATCTATGGTAGTGCTCATGAGACCAATATTGTGTCTTGGAAACGATATATTGATGACGTGTTATTAATTTGGAAGGGTACAGAGCAGGAACTGGAGGATTTGTTCGTTATTTAAACACTGTAGATAATCAGCAGTCTTCCACATAGTAGCAGAGTACTTGTACAAGTATAGCTTGACATAAACAACTTATATAAACAGTATAACAACAGTAAAATGACCAAACATAAGCATAAAATACAATCAATGAGTTAAACTTGGAGATAGGCAAACTAGATCCTAGTAATAGCAATAACTTAATTTTACCAGTTTCTTGTGATGGTAACCTGTTTTGTCAACAGATCTTTGTCAGAAATCTGTATCACTAGTTCATATTTGCATATGTTCCATTTTTCCCATT
The DNA here is from genome assembly GCF_901765095.1 of Microcaecilia unicolor. Lineage (NCBI taxonomy): Eukaryota > Metazoa > Chordata > Amphibia > Gymnophiona > Siphonopidae > Microcaecilia > Microcaecilia unicolor. The sequence continues at coordinate 508,232,425 of NC_044031.1, forward strand.
TGTGTAGGGTTTGTTTGTCCTCTGTGGTCTGTTGACTGGCTGTTATTTCTGCTGCTGCCTCTGCTGCTGCTGCAATTGTTGCTTTGGAAAGTGTAAACCCAAAGCCCCAGGAGAGGACGATTACTACGTGTCTCCAGAGGATTTAGAGGAGGAAATCAGAACAGATATGGAAAGAGGTGCTGTAAAACAAAAACAAATATCTGACATATTCAATTAAAACAATAGCCAAAAAATGTGTTGAAACAGGGCTGATTGATACTAACCTGTTTGTGGGCGGTAGGAATGAATTGCTATACAAAATCACTCTCTAGGCAGTGGATGATTGTACTAACAGAGTTACTTTGATGCCAGGCTAATTATTGCCAATTTAGTGAGGGTGAACTGCAAAGGGCAGGCTCGTTTAGTGAAGGTGAGCTGTAAGAAAACAGGATCAGTATAAGATGAAAATAGGATTTGGGTGGGAAGATCAGAGGTGAATTTAGACTTTTTCCATTGTTAAGACACTTTTGGTACTGGTGCCCCTGTGGATTTAGCTGCTACCTTCACCACTGCTGCTTCCTGTAACTGTATCCCACATGGTGTATAATTAAACTCTGGAATTCATTGCCAGATAATGTGGTAAAATCAGTTAGCTTAGCGGGGTTTAAAAAAGGTTTTGATATCTTCCTAAAAGAAAAGTCCATAAGCCATTCTTAAGATGGACTTGGGAAAATCCACTGCTTATTTCTAGGATAAGCAGCATAAATTGTATTGTACTGTTTTGGGATCTTGCCAGGTACTTGTAACCTGGATTGGCCACTGTTGGAAACAGGATACTGAGCTTGATGGACCTTTGCTCTGTCCCAGTATGGCAATGCTTATGTTCTTATGGCTGATTCAGATGCTGAAGCCAGCGCTGTTGCTTCCAGCTCATGTACTGGATTACTGCCCACTTCTCTCTCCAGTGCAATATAGAGCAGCCACTTCACCTAGAGATTTTGGGGTGGTATTTTCCAGAAAGCTGGCGATGCCATTGGAACCTTGGAGTTGTAGGGTAAAATCCAGAGAGTTCTCAGATATGGACCAGTTATAGATTTTGCTTTTTGGAGTTGAGAGCCAGGCCAGGGCCAGTCTGGTAGTAGTAAAGAGAAGCATATGAGCTGAGTAAGTCCAGTTCAAGCTAGGCTTTAAGCAATCAAATCAAGCCATTCTCTTTTCAGAACAGAGCACTATTGAGTCTATATCGTTTATCATTTAATGAGCTTAATATACCGCTTTAGTTGTCAGAAAAATCAAAGCGGTTAACAATAAAAACAATATTAAAAGGATAAAAGTATACCATGGGGGGGGGGCGTGTTCCCAGCAGTAATCAGCAGTGTGGTGATGTTGGCATGTGCTGCGCGGTTTCCGCGCGGGTAGTGCATGAGCCCTTACCGCTAAGTCAGTGGCTGGCGGTAAGGGCTCAGGCTGTAAATAGGCGCATGCTAGCTTTAACTTTTGCGCACACCCATTTCCCGGCCCATTAAAAAATGGCCCTTTCCCCAGCTGTGATAAAAAGATGCGCACATACTACCGCAGGCCACTTTTTACTGTGGCTTTGTAAAAGGACCCCTGAGAACTTAGGGTCTTGTGTACTAAGCCACATTATAGGCGCTTAGCATTTTTAATGCGCATTAACCATGTATGTGCCTACAGTATCCCTATAGGTGCCTACATGGTTAGCGTGCGTTTTAATTGTAGGCGTGTTAAAAACGCTAATGTGCCTTAGTAAATAGGGCCCTTAATACTGGTAGAGGCACTGGAGGCCTCTACTGTGCAATCTTTAGTAGAGTTTGACCAGTGCCTTAGCCTACATTGCTTCGTTAGGTAGCTAATTCCATTGTTAAGTCTTCAGAGCAGAGATTCATTGTAACTCTGTCTGATTTGTTGTGCCATACTCTGGTTTAGGGCACTGTTTAAAAGCCTAAATAAATCAATAAGAAATAAATGCATTCACCTAGATTAAACAAAATAAAAGAAATAAATCATTAGTAACCATGGCAAGCTGTTTACTTTTTACACTGGGCCAGATGTTGATTTAATTTCCTTTCACTGCTGATTTATTTTTAATACAGAATATTTTGAAAGCTAAATTTGAAGGGCTGAATTTTTTTTTCCAGCTAAACTGACTGCACTGCTTTACCCTAACTAGAAGCTTTCTGTAATAAATATTTCTATGCTGCCAAACTGTTCTCTCCTTAATTGGGCCTATTTTCTACATCCAAAAATATTAACTTTTTTTTTTTTTAATTTCCAGATGGTGATAGTCCAATTGTACTTCAGCCGACCAACGCAAGTGAGAAAACCCAACTAATTGGAGAGAGCCATCGTAGCTATCACACAGACAATTAATCAACATATCAAATCTTCACTGCATTTTTACAATGGACATGCAATGGAACGGTTTCCGAAGCAAAATCAGCATTGTAATTCTAGTTCTCATTTGTGTTTTAGTTTTCAGTTCATCAACACTAACAGGCTACATTTTGGGTGAGGGGGGGAAACAGAAATGTCAGTATTAATGCTGTGTACTAAGGGGTCCTTTTACTAAGCTGCGGTAAAAAGGACCCTCCGCTAGGGATAGGGACTATTTTTACCACGGCAGGTAAAAAAGGGTGAAAATAGCCATGGTCATGCAGTAAGATTGCTCTTACTGCGTGGCCATGCGGGGGGAGCACTTATGCCACCCATTGAGGCAGGGGCGTAGCCAGACTTCGGCGGGAGAGGGGTCCAGAGCCCAAGGTGAGGGGGCACATTTTACCCCCCCCCCCCCCCCCCGCCATTGCCGACCCCGCCGCCGCCACCACCACCAACTTTGCCCCCCCCCCTCTGCCGACTACCCTCTGGACCCCCCTCCTGCTGCCAACCCGCCGTCGCCTACCTTTGCTGGTGGTGGACCCCAACCCCCGCCAACCGAGGTCCTCTTTACGCAAAAGGCTTCCTTCTATTTCTGACGTCGTGCAGGACGTCAGACTCGCAGAACGAAGCCTTGCAGATCAGCTGATCTGCAAGGCTTCGTTCTGTGAGTCTGATGTCCTGCACGTTGTACATGCAGGATGTCAGAAACAGAAGGAAGCCTTTTGTGGAAAGAAGAGGATCTCGGCTGGCAGGGGTTGGGTCCCCCGCCAGCAAAGGCAGGTGATGGCGGGAGGGGGGTTGAGAGGGTCATCGGCAGGGGGTCCAGGGCCAAATCTACGGGGGCCCAGGCCCCCCCAGGCCCCACATAGCTACACCACTGCATTGAGGTGGCAGGAAGGGCTCTTGCCCTAACCTGGTGGTACCCGGGTAGCATTTGGTGCTGCCCGATTACCACGGGTTAGCACCGCACTAAAAAATACCAGCCAGTTTTCCTTAGTGCGGGAAATGGTGCGTACCAGGGCTGGAACTACCATTGGCGCCCACGTTGGGCTGTCGGTAGCTCTAGATTAGTGTTACCGCCGCTTTGCAAAAGGGCCTCTAGGTTTGTGGTGAAGGGTCCAAAAATCACAAGCAGTAATTGGGTTTTGTAAATTTCACCCACATTCCTGGCATTCACCTCCAGATAGGGTGTGCCAGCGCATGCTGAGTTTTAGTAAAAGGGCCCGTTTGTCATTTTTGCCTTTTATAAACATTGCCAATGGGCATATAACGAAACTACAGGCAGATTTCTGATCTGATGTGATTTTTGTCCCATTTCTACTAACTTGACACCCATTTATTTTTAAAAGTATGTGTGGATTTATGTGTGGGGGTGGGGGGAGGGAGAGAAGGGCGTAGAGCTGAGCCTTTTACATACATTTTTAAAGAAATGCCTGAAGGACCTGCTAGTGTTCCTTGTTTTCACTGGGTGATCTGTTTATAGTTCTTGCTGTCAGCAAGTCTCTCACTTTCTATAAGATTGCAGAATATTCAGTCAATTACTCTGTTGCTGCTGGACTAGACAATGGATGCTCTCAACAGAAGTAGAGCACTTTCTTCCAGATAAACTTCATTCGCAGTGTATTTGATTCTCAAATGTATTGCCCTACTTATAGACTATCAAGGTACACAGGCGCATATGCTGTGCCTGTTTTATAAGGACTTGAAAACACAAACGTGGTCTTAGAATGGTATTAGACGTAACCCACTAAAGATTACTTCATCTGTAGCTTAAATATTTTTGTGGACCATCTAAAAATGGATGATTTCTTTTTCAAGTGTGAGGCAGACACTTGTACATCAACATCCTTTATCCTCATCGGTCCATTTTCATCTCTCTCTCTCTCTCTCTGTATGTATGTATATATATATATATATATATATATCTTCAAAATCTCTCTCATGAACATTCACTTATCTTTAACGGGTGACAGTGGCGTAGCCACAGGTGGGCCTGGTTGGACTGGGGCCCACCCACTTAGGGCTCAGGCCCACCCGACAGTAGCACATGTTTAGCGGTAGCTGATGGGGATCCCAAGCTCCGCTAGCTGAAGATTTCCTCCTGATGGTAACGAAAACGTTACTCTCCACAATACCGGCATCTGCACGTGGTCAGTTTTCAGCGCATGCCTGCTGCCCACTGCCAAGGTAGAAAGAAGCATTTTCCCACCAGCTGAGATATTTTTTTGGTGGTGGTAGTGGGGAGAACACTTGATGCCCACCCATTTCTTGCCCTTGCCCACCCAAAATCTGTTGTCTGGCTATGCCCGACGGGTGAGTGATTCATTGGTGTCTCTCACTGTTGGACCTTATGATAAATGGTGCAGTAGTCTGCTGCCTTTCTCCATCAAAACGTAGAAGAGTGCCGAATCTAAGTGAATAGTTTTCCATGGTGCAGCTATGATAGCGGAACATAGCTCTCTGTTGGGCTAAAGTACTGTTTATTCTAAGTTTTTGACCGAGAGAGGCAGTGGACTATTGCAACATTTATCATAAGGTCCAACAGTAAGAGACAGTGATGAATCACTCACCTGTCAAAGATAGTGAATTTTCATATGAGAGATTTTGAAGGTATATTGAATGAAAGTATTTTTTATATATAAATGAAAAAGGATTCAGGATGTTGATGTACAAGTAAAGTGTCTGCCTCACACTTGAAAAAGAAATCATCCATTTTCTGATGATCCACAAAAATATTTAATCTTCAGATGTAGTAATCCTATGGTTTTGTTATTTTATAAGGACAACATGTGTGCCTATATACTTTTATAAAATGGCCTCCCTGAAGGCCTGAACACAGTTGCACTTGCTCTAAGGCAAGAGTCACTTTCTATATGTAATGCCCATAACAATAGGCATTTATGCAAGTATGTTATTAAATATGGGCATATGTGCTGGAAATGCCTATGTGTTTGCCCTCAGATTCTATATATGGTGCTGAAAGTTAGCAGTGGAGACAAGATGTGCACGAATGTTAGCTAATGAGCCGTTAATCAGCAATTAATTGGTAACAATTATTACAGTTAAATGGCAATAATTGGGATTTGCCTGTGCATCTACCTGCGCGCTATACTATAACTCCGTGCGCCTAAATAACCTACTGCATCTCTCGAAAAAGGGTTGTGGCCAGGGGAGGGGCAGAGACATTCAGAAACGTTGCACGCAGAGTTATAGAATAGCCCCGTTTCCATGCACAAATGCCAGGATTTGGGTACCTGCATTTACTCCAGGTTTCAGCTGGCGCCCAAGGCTTGGCACAGGAATGGGCTATAAGCACTATTCTCAAAAATGACTCTCGACTCAGAGCGCTATAGAGATCACTTACCCCTAGCACTTCTCCAAGAAACAAATATCAGGTAATATGTTATATTCTCCTGAATATTGAAAAGGAGGGCAATTTTCAAACCCTCCAATATTCAAAGCTCTGTAACCAGCCAGACACGGCCGCTGACTGGTTAAATAGCATGTTGGCGCCTAATTGCTGATATTCAGCAGGAGATAACCGGTTGTCTAATCTGAATATCATCAGTTAGTGCCTAGCACATAACCGGCTATATCACATGACTTATCCGGTTAGGCGCCAATATTCAGCGCCTAACCGGAAAAGTGTAGTGGTCAAATAGGGCCACATAAATAGCTGTCCTATCTTTAACTGCTAAAAAGTTAACCAGTTAACTTTTCAGTGGTTAACCCCCACCCCCCACCTGGATAGTCAAACCAGTTGCAGGAAGTGGCCAAGCATTGAATGTCTGATTTACTGCAAAAGCGCTGCCTGCTGAATATCAGGCCCAAAGTGTTTTAGGTGGGTTAAACAGTTTTGTAAAATGTCCCGCCCTCGATACAGCAGCTAAAATTTTGCACCTGTTTTTAACCACATTGGGAAGGGCTAACAGTACATTCTTTGGGTGTATTTAGGTTGGGGAGGGGGGAGTAGGCATCTAGGTGACATTTTCAAATCTGTGCATAGTTTTTCAGCAAAATTCCACATACAGCAAAAGCAGGTGCATTTGTCCACATGTTCTTGTTCTCTTGACCCTTTTAACAAAAATTCTTGCATAATTTCCTTTTGAAAACTTGTACAAAGACCGCATGTAATGAGCATCTGTGTGCGCTGAACTAGTGTGGGCAGTTTTATATTTGTTCTAAATATAGGATATTCAACCACTGGGAAAGTACATTTGTTGGTGTCCATTCAGTTCACCAGCACATCTTTAAAAAAATGGAGTGTGCACTAAATCAATATAATGCAAATTAACTATGAATTAACATGCATTAAGTTGATGAGCATGCCTTAAAAAGTTCTAACAGGGATTTAAATTTTTTTATTAAAATGTGTGTGAAAGAAACTGAAAAAAAAGTCCATCAATTGGGGGAAAAAAGTGGGTTGAGCTTACATTAGCTGTAAAAGTATGTGCATATGGTTCAAAATGCCGTCTTTGTATGCACTTTTCCTGTATACTACCTAACTTAGTTCTTATCAATTTGTCTAAAACCGTGCGTGTTGCAGAAGAATGTGCAAATTTTTAACCATTTTGAAAGAGGACAATTTTTAAATGCCCAGTTAAGGTACTCGTCTATTAACAGTGGGGCCCTTTTACCAAAGCTTAGCGAGCACTAATAGACTTAGCAGGTGCTAAATGCTAAGAAGCCCATAGGTATAAAATGGGCTTTAGAGCACTTAATGCACCATAAGGGGCCCTTTTAATAAAGGTTTGCTGCATGGCAACCCGGAACTACACCCGGCCCAACGTGGGTGCTGGTGGTTGCTTCACCCACAGCGTATGCCATTTCCGGTACTAGTGAAAATATTAAAAAATATATTTCTGCAGGGGGTTACCCAGCGGTAATTGAGCAGCATCGCGAGCTGCCCAGATACCACTGGGTTAGCGCAGGAGTCCTTACCGACACCTCAGTGGGTGGCGGTAAGTGCCCCCCCCCCCCCCCTTTGAAATGGCCGCGCGGCAAGTGCAAACTTACCACACGGCCATTTCTTTTTTTTAGTCCTCTTTACCCGCTGTAGTAAAAGGGGCCCTGGTGCACAGCAAATATGTCCGCTGCCAGTGCAAGGACCCTTTGACTGCAGTTTAGTAACAGGGCCCCTGAGCTTTAGTGAAAGGGCTCCACTGTGTGCTAATGTGCGTCATTAACAAGCAGCGGGCCCTGTGGTAAATAACGCTTTGAAAAATTGTCCTCTAAAAGTGTAATGTAGAGGCGATGGCCACTTTCAAAGTAATGTTGTGTTGTTACAAATATATACAAGGATATAAATCAGAGAAGTGTTTATGAGCTACGATGTTTACACTGATTTGTGAAAGAAAGTGTTTTAAAGCTAGAGTTTAGCTGTTAATATTCTGAATAATAAAAAGTTATATACTAATAAAGACTATCAGTTCCTCTGTGTTTTTATGGACTACAAACCTCACAATTAAATTGAAAACCAAGGAACAGATGGAAACCTTAACATTCACCATAAGGGAGGGACGAGTGATGAACATTTAGGGCCTTGTTTACTATGTCACACTGTAGGTGCACTAACTTTTTAGCACACGCTAGCAATAGAGACACCCATTATATTCCTGTGGGTGTCTCTAGCGTTAGCGAGCACTAACAAATTTGAGGGCCTACATCACAGCTTAGTAAACAAGGTCCTTAGGGTCTGATATTCAGACCACAAGAGTTAGCCGGACTGCCTTCTGTGGTCTGTGCTGAGCCCAGAAATTCAATGCTGGGCCATGGCATTGAATATCTGGGTTATTTTTGGCTGGTTTCAACTTAACCACTCATCAAATATTCAGCACATATGGTTAAGTTGAAGCCGGCCAAAGATTGGCCTGTTATTTTGTCGGCCCAGTTTCGCCACCAAACTAAGGAGGTCTTTTACAAAGCGGCAGTAAGCCCAATGTTGGCTTACCGCACACTAAAATGGAACTAGCGCTGGCCCAATGTCGCCGCTGGCAGTAGTTCCGGCTGGAGCGCGCACCATTTCCGGTGATCCAGGAATTTTTTTCTCTAGCACGGTGCTAAACCGGCGGTAATTGGGCATCGCTGTAAACTGTCCAGTTACTGCTGGGTTACTGTGGAAGCCCTTGCCACCACCTCATTGGCCACGTAGTGAGAGTTATCTTACTGTGTGGCCAGTTTTTGGGAGGGCATTTTACCAGTTATCCACTAAGTGCCGACCAGGAATATTCAGCAGAAGATAACTGGCTATCTCCCGCTGAATATTCGCGGATAGCCAGTTAAGCGTTATTTGACCAGCCAAGAGCTGTTCCTGGATGGTTAAATAATGCTGATTATTGTGGGAGGGGTGGGGGGGGTTAGATATAGACTCAGCTTTCCCACAACAGTGACATCATATAGAAGCGGTATGAAAAATAGGAACAAATACACCACAGTATTATATTCAATAATATCTATTGCTTAAGCTAAGTAAAGAAATATATTTTTATTTTCATGTTGATGACACTTGGTGCTACATATGGCCCCTCTAGATTGCAGTTTTATATCTGTAACTAACGGGTCTCAAAAATCAGGTAAGTTGAGGGAAAAGGGTTCCAAGATGGCCGCACGCTAACGCGACTTGCTGCTGCAGTAACGTTTACCGAATAGATGCCTAAGCATCGAGGAAGGGCCGCTGCCCGAGTTTCCTAGACCCCTTCCCAAACTTCTGGACCGTTGGATCGGTTCATGCAGTGGAGGACTGGTGCAGATCCCGGGACTACTTTGAGGCCAGACGCTGGCGGGTTTGAGGAACTATCGGCGTCCCTCGAACTTGAAACAACTCTTAGTCCCGAGCAGAGAGTTCCACCCCCGCAACCAATGGCGGCGAGTTCCCCGCTTGTTCGCTGACGTCCACCCTGAGTGGTGAGGTAGCAACAGCGAAGGAGACTCAGTTCCAGCTTGTTACAGTGGGAGGAGGGAGGTTATTACCCCAGGACAGACTCACCAGCCTGTAGAATTGGCGGGGGATCTACAAGCGGTTGGAGAGGGGAGAACAGCAAGAATTCCTATTTCCTCCAGAACTCACTGTCAAGCCTAAGGAGGTAACAATGGATTCATTGTGAGATCTTATGTCCCGTTTGGGACAAATGTTTCTAGCAGCTACAACTAAACATTCTTTAAAAATAAATGAGTTGGAGCAAAAGATTGAAAAACAAAAACTTGAGATTGAAAAAATGACTCCTAGACTGGAAGAAATTGGAGAATACTCAATTTTTACTTTTGAAAGATTTATTCAGCTTAAGAATTAAATCGGAGAATTTAGAGAACTATGCTAGGAGTCAAAATTTGCGTTTCATTAATTTTCCCTATGTACCAATGATAAAACCTGGAGATATGTTGAAGAGATATCTAATGGAAAATTTATGTATACCTGAAACTAATTTACTGCCGTTTTCAAAGGTCTTTTATCTTCCTCAAACTCCAGAACAAAATATGCAACAGACTTTGGACATGTCTGCCTTCCTTGAGACCTTGGACACTCAATAGGCCACAACAGCAACCTTGGTTGCGACGGTGGGCCTAATTCCTGATAAGCAATGGCTCTTCCAGATGTTTTTTAAACATCGGGAGAAGCCATTCCTTGGTTTACGGATTTCCTTGTTCCCAGATTTCTCAAGGGAGACACAGAAGAAACGGAAACAATTTCTCATAATGAAATCAGCAGTTGTCCAAGCAGGGGGAACTTTCTTTTTGAGGTACCCCTGTAAGTGTATTATTAGGATTGACAATGTAAAATATTCCTTTACTGAGCCACCTCAGCTCTCCAAACTAATTGCTTCTAAGTCAACAACTGGATCAAAATAATAGTATATCACCATAATCCTTTGCGAATAGCTACCTTTTTAATTTGTGTAAAATATATTCCTCTAGTTTAAGTCTCGGAACCCTATTTGAGGACTTGAGTGAATTCTGTAAAATTGATGGTATTATTATGATTTTTTTTCTAACGATATATATGTCACTTTCTTTCAAGATTGTATGCTTGAAAACATTATTGTAAAAAATTTATAAATAAAAAAAAAAATCAGGTAAGTTGTACCGTTATTGGACTGTTTGGGGTTGACTCAACCAGAGTGGAACTGGAGAGGAGGCGCGAATTTTGTGAAGAGCCATCCCTTGTGTCCCATTTTCCTTGGATCCATCTTTGCTTACATCCTATGCTGTCCATCAAGATGTTCTACTGCGTATTATGTTAACATTGTAATGTAGCATACTATGCCATTCCTTGTACTGCTATTTGAATATTGTTACCACTGTAATTGTCTATTACGTATGTTTGACTTATTCTTGCTGTACGCTGCCTTGAGTGAATTTCTTCAAAAAGGCAGTAAATAAATCCTAATTTAAATAATGTGCCCCTCACCTTGGGCTCTGGACCCCACTCCCGCCGAAGTCTGGCTGTGCCCCTGGCCTAAAGTTAGGCATAGTTTATAGAATATGCCTACGTACCTTAATTGCGATGAAAATTTAGGTGCGCCCATTTAGGCCAGCTAAAACCAGTCCTAAATACCTGCACCTAAGTTAGACGCAGATTGGGTGTATTTCCATAACAGTGTGCATAGTTATTTGAAATGCCCATAACCCACCCATGGCCACGCCCCCTTTCGACTGCGTGCATTAGAATTTTCATGCACCGTGTTGTAGAATATGCCTAGAAAGTTGTGTGCATAAGTTATGATTAAAGCCAATGAGTGCCACTAATTAAGTCCCAATTATTGGCGCTGATTGGCTTGTTAATCAATTAAGTTGTATGCGCAATTTGGCCATGCAGCCAAATTAGCGTGCACAACTTAAGGCGCTATATATAGAATTTGGGAGTTGGTGCGCAGAAATGTCTTTCATTACCACGTCCTAAGGCTACTTTCTACTGTGGTTTAGTAAAAGGGCCCCTATACATTTTAAATACTGAGTAAATAACATATTTTAATAATGAAGATAGAAATATGCCAGTGACAGCAATACCGATGCTTGTGCTATTTTCAGTTTCCTTTCATACTGGAAGGGCCGGTCTTAGCAATTGTGGGGCCCTGTGCAGACCAGTTCAGTGCCCCTCCCCCCCCCCCCCCCCCCCCCCCGCCACCATAAGCCATAATTTATCAGAGTTTAAAAGGAAGTTTAGAGCTCTCGAAATCCCACTTCACCCCATACCTCAATGTGCATCCAGCAAATTTCAGTAGAGAGCGGCAGACAGTGACAGTGATTTTCATATCCCATCAGCTGCCGAGCCCAGAGCCTCCTTGCTGCTGCATCCCACCCTTGCAGAAGCAGGAAGTGACATCAAAAGGGGAAGGGACTCAGCAGCGAGGAGGCTTTGGGCTCTGCAGCTGATGGGATATGAAAATCGTTGCCACTGCCTGATGCTGTCTACTGAAATGTGGCTGGACATTAAGGTACAGAGCAAGGAGGTGTTCCGAGACAGGAGGACAAACCTGCCAGAGATGCGGGGCTCCTAGGAACGTGGGGCCCTGTCGCCCCTGCTTGAGACCAGCCCTGCATACTGGCTATACTAGAGAATCTGAAATTATCATTTCTGCACCATCCAGTGTTTTCCTGCTTATAGCTGAATTACACTTGCATCTAGTCAACATGTATTTATTTCTAAAGCTTTCACTACTTCAAAATTAAAGAAAATAAGAAAGCATGTGCCTAATCTCAAGGAACAATTTAATGAAATATTATATAGGTATTTGTGTTACAACTTGCAGTCACAAGGATTTTGTTGAGGCAGCTGCTTGTTACAGTACCTGCAACAACAGCACAGGTGGCTGTGACCTCAGACCAGGCACTACATGCCAGACATATAGCTGGAGAGATTGTTATGTTAAAAATAACTCTGGGAAAATGCCAAGCTCTCAGGACATCATGTTTCAAATAAACAGATGTAAACACTGATGCCTAAGACTAACTCACAGATGACTCGTGGTTTGGAAATCACACTCTAATATCAGCAAGACCAGTGGCTGTGTGTATTATTTTTCATCGCTTGGGATTACATATAAACTTGGGCAGTTCAAATATATACTTTTGCACTGTGCTTAAATGAACGATAAAACAAGAAATCATAAGCACAGCTTTTATTTCTAGGTTTTAATAGCTTGTAAATTTAGTGGGCTGATATTCAGCATGGTTGAAGTGGGCAGGAGAGGCTCCTGCTATCTTTAACTGCGCTGAGCGGGCCAGCAGCTGATATCCAGTGGCATTCAACTGGAGTGTGCTGCTGAATATCATCTCTAAACGTCCAGGTACAATTTGAGCAGTGCCAGGGTGGTCCAGGGGTAGAGTCAGGTGTGGGCCATATACAATGCCAGTGCCTGCATAGTTAAGCAGTCAGATAGGATTCACCAAAGACTGTTCTATCTTTGGCCACTTAACTATGGGGATGTCAGCACTGAGCATCAACACCCGCATAAATAATCTGTCAGGTCTAACAGCCTCCCCAATCTCCTTTTGAGCCCCCATGATTCTAAATCCTCCCACCTGATTCTTCTTCCAAACCCCCTCCCTCCCTCCTTCCCTCACACACACACATTTCCAGTCCCCTGCCTAATCCTTCTCCTCAGCCCCCCACTTCTGATACCCCTTGGCCCATTTGTCCCCAACCCAAACCTTCCCTCACCCACATGAACCCCTCACCACCCCCAGGACTTACCCAAAGGTTGTCCTTGGTGGTCTAGTGGGATGGGGTAGGAGCAGTCCCCCTCCGATCCACCCTGTCCAAAAATGGCAGCACTGACCCTTAATGGTAGTCTTGGGCCTCTATTTTTTACTTTGGAGCCGAATGGGACTGGAGTGAAGGGGGACCACTCCTGCCCCATCCCACTAGATCACTTGGGATCTCCTCTGAGTAAGCTTTTGGGGTGGTGTGGGGACAAGTTGGGGACAGGCAGGCCAGGGGGAAATAAAATGGGGGAGGGGATTTGGAAAAAAGATTGGGTGGTGGGGAATTGGAATCAGGGGATTTTAGAGACCAGGGGGTCAGAGAGAACAGGGGACTACAGCAGGGAATGGGGTTAGACTGACAGACCCTCTTATCTGGGTCCCTACTGAATATTGGCTGAGTCCTAGATAGGGGCCAGTGGCTAGCTCCTGGCTGGCCCTGCCTGGATATTCAATGCTGGGTGCCCAGATATGGCCCAACTTTGAATATCCAGGTCTATGTTAGCCAGCAGCAGTCTATGCAGATCAATGTCAAAGGAATATCGCCCCTTAGGTGTTTATTTTCCAGCTAATTAAGGCATATGCTTACTAAAAAAACATTTAGGGCCCTTTTACTAAGCCTTGTGGGCGCCTACGCATGCCCAATGTGCATCAGTTTGGAGTTACTGCCTGGCTACTGTGTGATCCGTGCGGTAATTTCATTTTTTACGCATGTCTGCTATGCGCGCCAGAAAATGTTTTATTTTCTGGCACGCGGCGAAAATCAGGCGGTAACTCTGACTTGTCGCGAGTAGGCAATTACCGCATGGTTAACATGAGAGACCTTACTGCTAAGTCAATGGCTGGCGGTAAGGTCTCAGACCCAAAATGGACAATTTTTATTTTGTCGCACGTCCATTTTTGGCAAAAAATTTTAAAAAGGCATTTTCTACAGGTGCGCTTAAAAATGGATCTGCGCACGCTGAAAACCCGAACCTACACTATCGCAAGCCATTTTCAGCACACATTAGTAAAAGGACCCCTAAGCGCTTATTGCTCGCTAACAGAGTTACCGCATGAACATGTTAAGATATTCTGTGGGAATTCTGTTAGGGAATTTTTCTGGGAGAAGGCATGCTGTGGGTGTAGCAAGGGCATGATATGGGCATGGAAGCATATTCCTGTTAGTGCAGTTTGCATTTTGGTAAGGCATGCTAATGGGAAAATGGCTCAATTAACACTGGATCACTTAGCACTTCCTACATAAGAGTTGCTAACTGCTCCCATGCACTATATTAGTGCATGAGCAGCATAAAACATTCCCCCCAAAAGAATAGCATTAGATTTGTAGCTAACACACGCTAAAATCTGTATTAACTGCAACTCCTAACACCCTTTAGTAAACTTACCCCTAACAGTTCATTGAGGGTACAAAGAATTGGTGCTTCAGTGTTTTCGCTTCACAGGTACTATTGCTGGACACCTTTAACCGTGGAATCAAATACGTTTGTTTATGCCACTTAGAAGTCATCAGCACAAAAAATACAAAAAAACAAAAATGAGTGCAGGATTCCGGACAAGCAAGGGGAGGGGTGAGAAAGTACTAGTAGAGGTAGTATTTTTCCATTGACCTGCAAGACTGAGGCAGGCACACAAGTAGATGATATCATCCAACAGTACCATGATGATACGATGCTTGAGGAAGCCGGCGGATAGACCGTGAGAAAAAAAAAACCCAGAAACAGATTGAGAAAGGAATAATAAACAGATTTTGATGGCATAGAGTTATGATGCGGTGGTAGAATTTCACAAAGCAGTTTTTGGGAAAACAAAGGTTTTTAACTTCTTCCTAAAGCTAAGGTAGCTGTTATCTGTTCTAATAGCAATGGGCAGAGAGTTCCATAGGGATCTTCTGGCCTACTAGCCTTCTATAGTAGATTCATTTGGCGTTGGCTACCTTCGATAAGTAAAGATGAAATGCATGCTTCCAGTTTTCTTTATCAGTGGTCATATGGCTTTTTCTTCATTGTTTTTCTAAATATCAACATTCCAGTTTTAGTTCAGATAATTCATTTGAGAAGCACAGTGAATTTCTGACTGCTTTCACCTTTTTGGTGGTGATAGGAGCAATTTTGTCAAGGATCATATTTTTTTTTTTTAAAGTTTTTGTTACATTTGTACCCCGCACTTTCCCACTCATGGCAGGCTCAATGTGGCTTACATGGGGCAATGGAGGGTTAAGTGACTTGCCCAGAGTCACAAGGAGCTGCCTGTACCTGAAGTGGGAATTGAACTCAGTTCCTCAGGACCAAAGTCCACCACCCTAACCACTAGGCCACTCCTCCACTTACATTGGTGTCCCAGAAAGACTTAACTAATTCTTGAGTTGGGCTCCAAGAGGTGGCAAAATTTTTTAGCTCAGTCCTAAAGCTGGATTCATTTATTCTCCCTCTTGTAGATATCAGTTTACATGATTTACACTTGGATGGACATGATAAGTAAATGCAGGGCTTTTTTTTTTGGGGGGGGGGGGGGTACTTGGGGGTACTGAGTTCCGGCACCATTGTCTGCTAAAATTGACCCAAGGACCCCAAGTTTTAATGAAAGAGCTCAGGCTCTACACACCAATTCTGCCTTGTCATAGATTCTGTGACTGGTTGCAGGGGGGTCTGGCTATTGTGGGGTGAATCCCTCAGTGATCACCCCACCCTTGAAGGGTAGCCTAGCATTTGAGTACCGGCACCTTTTTTGCTAGAAAAGATGCACTGAGTAAATGTCAATGGTAAAATCTAATTGGTAATGATCATATCAGAGAATAGCTTGCCATTTAAAAGAGCTAATCAAACTGATAGGATTGGAGATGAGAAAGTCAAGAGTATGGCCATGGTCATAGGTTGCACCATTGGTAAGCAGAATGAGCTCACTGATTTCCAAAAATGATTTAAAGTTACAAACACTGATATCGACATCGTTCTCTAAATGTAAGTTTAGGTCACCTAGGATGATAGTTCTAGAATTTTGAGACAACATGGATGAAATTGTCTCAGTTAACATGTGTTCTGCCTTTTGTCAGAAGCCTGGAGAATTTTGAGACAACATGGATGAAATTGTCTCAGTTAACATGTGTTCTGCCTTTTGTCAGAAGCCTGGAGGTCTATATATGAGAAGCAGGCCGATCTGACCTGTAACGTATGAGTCCTCCTCAATTTTGCACACTATACTATGTATTCAGGTTCAGGGGATATATGTGAGGTGACTAGTGATATACGAAAAAACCTCTTATAAATGAAAGCAAACTCTCCCTCCTTTTTTTTTTTTTGCCCTGTTTGGGAGAGTGTAGGATATCATAGCTAGGAGGTTTTAGGTGAGGTTGGAGTGGGCTTTCAACCTCCGCAAGCCAAGTTTCAGTTATAAATAAGAAGCCCACATCTAATGATTCTAGGAGGTCTCTAATTAATAAAGCTTAGAACTTAGTATAAAATTCTGAGCATGCGAGGTCTCCTCAGCTCCTCAGTATGGCTTTTTGTGCCCAGCCGAACCGACAAAACAAAGCTCTCCTGTACAATTGATTAAAATGACTTTTTCTTTGATTTTGTTTAATCATTTATCTCTTCTTTATTATTAAAAGAATATACTTATAAAATTATTACTCCACAGAATTTGAGTTTTAGACTTTACGTAAACTGTAAAAGAAAGATCCAGATACCATGTGCCTTTTATGTTTTGGTCCTGTATTTGGATGTCATCTAGAATATCAAAACACACAAGGGTGGAAGAATGCCAGATCCAAAAAGACCAGTCCAGAAGACACGGTAGTAAGAGCACCAAAATAAAGTTTATTGGGACCCTACACGGTCCGTGTTTCGGCTACAAAGCCTTCAACAGGGGTCAACAGCTTGACGTATACAGATTGGTTTCTTAAGCTCTCAAAATGAGGAACGCATAAACAGCGTGGTGCACTGCAGTCCACAATATGCAATGAGAAAATGAACACGCAAACGTCATCTAGAACATGGAGAGATCATCTTAATCATCTTTTAGAGCATTTTCAATCCAAAAATAAATTGTTGCTTGAAAAATCACAGAAAAAGAGCTCTTCTGCTCAGAAAACATGGAGGGGCATAATTGAATGAAAACGTCTATCTCCATGGGCGTTTATCTCCGAGAACGGGTCCGTGAAGGGGCGGACCGAACCGTATTTTCGAAAAAAAATAGACGTCCATGTTTTATTCGACAATTTGTGAGCTGGGCGTTTTTGTTTTTCAGTGATAATGGAAAATGAAAGCGCCCAGCTCAAAAACGAATAAATCCAAGACATTTGTTCGTGGGAGGGGCCAGGAGTCGTAGTGCACTGGTCCCACTCACATGCCAGGACACCAACCGGGCACCCTAGGGGGCACTTTTACACAAACAAAAAAAAAGGTAAAAGAGCTCCCAGGTGCATAGCACCCTTCCCTTGTGTGTTGAGCCCCCCAAATCCCCCACAAAACCCACTGCCCACAAGTCTACACCATTATTATAGCCCTAAGGGGTGAAGGGGGCACCTACATGTGGGTACAGTGGGTTTGGGGGGGTTGGACGACTAATAAGCATTAAGCAGCACAATTGTAACAGGTAGGGGGAGGGGATGGGCCTGGGTCCACCTGCCTGAAGTCCACTGCACCCCCTAACAACTGCTCCAGGGACCTGCATACTGCTGCCAGGGAGGTGGGTATGACATTTGAGGGTGAAAATAAAAAGTTGTGAAACATCATTTTTTGTGGTGGGAGGGGGTTAGTGACCACTGGGGGAGTCAGGGGAGGTCATCCCCGATTCCCTCTGGGGGGTAATCTGGTCATTTAGGGCACTTTTTGGGGCCTTATTCGTGAAAAAACAGGGTCCAGGAAAAGTGCCCTAAATTCTAGCTACAAACGCATACTTTTTTTCCATTATCGGCGAAAGGTGCCCATCTCTGTTCGGGTGATAATCACGCCCCAGTCCCACCTTCACCACGCCTCTGACACGCCCCCGTCAACTTTGTACGATTCCGCGATGGAGTGCAGTTGAAAACGTCCAAAATCGCCTTTCCATTATACCGATTTATTCGTTTTTGTGCGATAAACGTCTATCTCCCGATTTGGGTCGCAATATAGGCGTTTTTCTTTTTCAATTATAAGCTGGATAGTAACATAGTAGATGACGGCAGAAAAAGACCTGCATGGTCCATCCAGTCTGCCCAACAAGATAAACTCATATGTGCTACTTTTTGTGTATACCTTACCTTGATTTGTATCTGTCATTTTCAGGGCACAGACCGTATAAGTCTGCCCAGCAGTATCCCTGCCTCCCAACCACCGGCTCTGGGACAGACCGTATAAGTCTGCCCAGCAATATCCTCGCCTCCCAACCACCAGCCCTGCCTCCCACCACCGGCTCTGCCACCTAATCTCAGTTAAGCTTCTGAGGATCCATTCCCTCGGAACAGGATTCCTTTATGTTTATCCCACGCATGTTTGAATTCCGTTACCGTTTTCCTCTCCACCACCTCCTGTGGGAGAGCATTCCAAGCATCCACCACTCTCTCCGTGAAAAAATACTTCCTGACATTTTTCTTGAGTCTGCCCCCCTTCAATCTCGTATCGTGCCCTCTAGTTCTACCGCCTTCCCATCTCCGGAAAAGGTTCATTTGCGGATTAATACCTTTCAGATATTTGAACGTCTGTATCATATCACCCCTGTTTCTCCTTTCCTCCAGGGTATGCATGTTCAGATCAGCAAGTCTCTCCTCATACGTCTTGTAATGCAAATCCCGTACCATTCTCGTAGCTTTTCTTTGCACCGCTTCAATTCTTTTTACATCGTTAGCAAGATATGGCCTCCAAAACTGAACACAATACTCCAGGTGGGGCCTCACCAACGACTTATACAGGGGCATTAAAACCTCTTTTCTTCTGCTGGTCACTCCTCTAGCAACCTTCTACTTACGGCCACCGCCTTGTCACACTGTTTCGACGCCTTCAGATCCTCAGATACTATCACCCCAAGATCCCTCTCCCCATCGGTACCTATCAGACTCTCCCCGCCTAACATATACGTCTCCTGTGGATTTCTACTCCCTAAGGCCTCTGCACATACCAGCCAAGAATCTCCTATGCAAAGACCCAAGGATATTAACAGGCTCATTTTCGAAAGAGAAGGACGTCTATCTTTCGACACAAATCGGAAGATGGACGTCCTTCTCCCAGGGATGTCCAAATCGGTATAATCAAAAGCCGATTTTGGACGTCCTCACCTGCTCTCCGTCGCAGGGATGGCCAGAGTTCAAGGGTGCGTGTCGGAGGTGTAGCGAAGGCGGGATTTGGGCGTGCCTAACACTTGGATGTCCTTGACCCATAATTGAAAAAAAGAAGGATGTTCATGACGAACACTTGGACGTTTTCACCTGGTCCTGTTTTTCTTACGACTAAGGCACAAAACGGTGCCTGAAATGACCAGATGACCACTGGAATCGGGGCTGACTTCCTGTTACTCCCCCAGTGGTCACTAACCCCTCCCACCCTTAAAAACATCTTTAAAAATATTTTGTGTGAGCCTCTATGCCAGCCTCAGATGTCATACTCAGGTCCGTGACAGCAGTATGCAGGTCTCTGGAGCAGTTTTAGTGGGTGCAGTGCACTCCACGTTTGTGGAGGAAACAGCAAGTCCTCCAAAACCCACCACAAACCTACTGTACCCACATCTAGGTGCCCCCATTCACCCGTAAGGACTATGGTAGTGGTGTACAGTTGTGTGTAGTGGGTTTTGCGGGGCTCAGCACACAAAGTAAGGGAGCTAGTACCTGGGAGCAATTTCTGAAGTCCACTGCAGTGCCACCTAGGGTGCCCGGTTGGTGTCCTGGCATGTCATAGGGACGAGTGCACTACAAATGCTGGCTCCTCCCATGACCAAATGGCTTGCATTTGGTTGTTTCTGAGATGGACATCCTTGGTTTCGATTATCGCCGAAAATCAGAAACGTCCATGTCTAGGGACAACCAAATCTAGGGACGACCAAATTTAAGGACTTGGACGTCCCTGATGGTAATTTCAAAATGAAAGATGGACGGCCATCTTGTTTCAAAAATAGGGGTTTCCCCACCCCTAGATCTTGCGAGGTCGTCCAAATCAAAACTTGGACATCCCTTTCGAAAATGTCCCTCCACGTCTAACTTTGGTGGACAGATATTGGCCAATTTCAAATGTCCCATTTGTTTCCAAAATTATTGAAATGTTGGTCACTGCTCAATTGATTGATTAGCTTGTGAAAACTAATTCACGCCACCCCCAACAGACAGGTTTCCACTCCCATCACTCCAAAGAATGTATATTCCTTCATCTCATTAACTGTCAGGCTGATTTTGGATGGTGACAAAGATGTTCTTCTAATCTCCTTGGACCTTTGGGCTGTGTTTGACCCAGTGAATCATTCTATACTTCTTCAACATCTTGCTGGTCTCCATATTTCAGATATGGTCTATTCCTGGCTGAAATAGTATCTTGCTGTCCATTCCTTTATGGTCTTACACTCTGTTTACTCTACTCCTTGTCCACTCTCCTCAGTCTTGGGCCCCATTCTTTTTAACACTTACTCTTCTGATTCAATTGTTGGACTTTACATTCTTTGTTTATGCTGATGATATACAGTTTGTGTTTGCCCTTGATTTACCATCTGATATACTTGTAATTTCTATTAAATTAGACGAAACAGCTGGCTGGTTTACACAGAACTAGTTGAGGTTGAATGTTTCTAAGTCTGTAGCCAAAGGATGGGAAAGGAAAGAGAGAGAGACACACACACACACAGGAGGCAATGAGAGGACAGGAAGAGAATGAGCAGAAATGGAAAGGAGACAATCAAAAAAAAATTAGGAGAACAATCACACAAGGAAAATAGAAAAGAGAGACTGGAACCAACCCTGTTAGAGAAATAAAATGCCCAAAAACAAGGGTAAAAAAGAAAAAAATATTTAAAATTTTTGGGACCTGAAATACATTAGCTTTGAGAAAAGTATATCTTTCTATTTTTTGTATTTTGTACCATTCAGAAGAGTGAGCAAAACACCTTAAAAAGGATAAATGGGGGAAAAGAGAGCAGTGGTAACCAGCTAAATATCTGGTTATAAGTGAGAATCAAAGTCATTCAAACCACAGTACATAGTTTTAATCATTGATCATAAAAAACCCAATCTGACCAATGATGGATGTAATGGAGGAAGTGAAGAAGACAGAAGAGAGAAAAATAACAAATGGACAGGAAACCTTGGCAAAGAGAGTCAAGAGAAGATAGAGGAAACCAGAAACTAGAAATTTGGACCAACATAGTTAGAAATATTAAATGCCCAGACAACAAAAGGCAAAAAAAAAAAAAAGGATAATGTATTGAGGTAGCCATGATAGCCCATTCTAAAGATTAATAAATAAAAATAGGAAAATGCAGTAATATCTTTTTACTGGACTAAATTTATACAGTTTTTTTTTTACTTATTTTCAGAGGCACAACCTCCTTCCTCAGATCAGGTCAGGTCAGTCTACCATTACAGCAATATACTGTCAAGACCTAAGGAAGCCTCTGAAAGCTACTAGTAATTGAAAAATATTTTAAGTTAGTCCAATAAAAATGTATGACTTATTTTCCATTTTTCTTTTCTTTTTATTTGTTAATTTGTAATATAATGAATGGAGCATGTTAGATTTTAGAAATTTATAGCTGCTATCTGTTTTGCACAGTACAGGGAAATGCAGCACTGTTTCACTTTCTCTGATGTTGCACTGTATGCAGAGTCTGGCGTCTTGAGAGTTCAGTTTAATTTTTTTAAACATATTTCTATTTTTAGTTTGTGGTTACTTATACTATACTTGGTGAGGGTCTATTTGTGTTCTCTGTATGTGAAAAAAGCCAGGTATTCGGTTAACATTGAATCTTTATGTAGGATTGATCTGTACTAATTCAGCTTGTTTAGTTTTCCAATAGGTGTCTAGATGTTCAAGTGCCCACTGCAATATTGACGATGCTTCCTTTTCCTAGGTAGGCCCTGGTTGTGTGACTCCTGGAAGTTAGTGCTATTAAGGTAGTAGAATTGCTCTATAGTTCCTGGGTGACATTTGTGGAGTTTTGAGTTACTTCACAATACACTTGGTACTGGATTTTGGATTTGGATTTAGATCACGTTGTTCTCAGTAGTAGCTCAAGGCAAGTTATTTTCAGGTACAGTAGGCATTTTTCCATCCCTGGAGTACTTACAGTCTATGTACCTGAAACAATGCAGGGTTAATGACTTGCTCAAGATCTCAAGGGACATCAGTGAGATTTGAACCTCTTCCCTTCCCCGCTTCCCTGGTTCTTAGCTCACTTCTCTAACCATTAGGCACAGCTAATACAGATAATACATATTCCAGAAATGTCCGGTAACTCAGCCAGTAGGCCAAAAGGAAGATGCTGAACCTGGGGAGTTAGGACTGACTGGGAGCCAAGTGCTAAAGTACTTGCATATATTCCATAATACTACAAATACTATTTTGTTTACTATGTTATATTATTTTGGTGTGCATTATTTTGATTTTTTTGGCACATAATTCCATAGAATTTATTCAGTGTGTATAGTACGATCAATAACAGAGGTACTAGAAGGTGATGTAACTAGTGCATCTGTACCAGCATTCCCTGCTGTGTTCAAAAGTGCTCCACTGTCTCTTTACTGCTGATATAAGTGTTATCCCTCATCCAAAGGATTTTAATTTGCCCCACCATACCCCATCCCACCCTGCCATAGGGGCCTTTTTACTAAGCTGCAGTAGCTCTAGTGCATGGCTACCGTACACTAAAAAGCACTACTGTCGGACCCGCTGATGATCCCGTTGCACTGTACCACCCAGCACGTGCTAATCCCACACTGAAAAATGCTTTTATTTTTCAGTGCAGGAGGCATGCCCATGGGTAGAGAGTAGGCATGCCCTGCGCTACACAGGTAGCGCAGGCACATTGCTGTGCACTGCCCGAATACCACAGGAGTAGCATGGGAGCCCTTACCGCCAAGTAAATAGGTGATGGTAAGGGCTCCCACAGTAATGGTAAAGCGCTGATTGGGAAATTAGCTTGTGGCCATTAATAGCAAATGTGGCCATTTTACCGCCACATTAAAAGTGGCCGCAGTGCAAGGTAAAGCCACAAGCTGACAGCAGAACTGGCTACTTTTTAGTACGGCTTAATACAAGGACCCCTTAGTGTAGCCTCACCCCACCTTAGCCTCTCCAAACAAGAGTCATCAACCGCCTATGAATGCATGTTAAAAAGTTCGTATACATATTTTTAAAATATCATTGATGCAAATATGTGAAATAAACCAAAAACTGTCTGAAAAATGAGAAAAGAAAGTGAAAATGGCTTGACAATGTTTTTTTCTGTGCATATCCCTAGGGGAAATTGAGAGGGAGGGGAGAAAGCCAGGACTCTAAGAGCTGCAGTGGGTTTTGCATATGTTTTAGCTGTAATTTCCCTTTAAACACTTGCAGGAAACTCAAATTTTGATTACCACATTTAAAAACTGGTGCAAGACTCTTTGTCTGTCCCTTTCCCCTTATTAGAAAAAAATGTAAATTCGTTTCAAAAAGGTTGGTATTTTAAAGTTTATTTGAATATTCCAATTAATTTAAAGCTTACTTTCTATCTTTTTGCTTCAGTATTGCTTTGAATTTTTAGCTGTAGTGGTTCAAAGGTCACATGTCTCGAAAGAGACTTAAGATGCAAAGAAAAGGGAGCGAGTGGAATTTTAAGATAATTCATTTCCCGTTATTTTTCTCAAACATAATTTACAGTGCAGGCTCTCTATTTTTGGCCTGAGAGATAAAGAATGAACCTTTTCATTATCCATTTTAACACGTATGCTTTCCTTAAATGGTGAGTGATGCATTGTCACTAACAACTGCCTAGTTCTTTTATGCCCTCTCACTTTCTTTTAGACAAGACTGTTGCTCATTCATCCCTGTGATCTGTCACCTGCTTGGATCCATCCTCATGTCACTTGCATATATGGACAACTCAGTATTGCCTCCGGTGACATCATTTCTAAAATTAGCTCCAGCTCTCTTCAGCCCACCCTTAAAACAATGTCCTCCAGCCGGAGGAACTCAAAGGACAACAGATCACAAAATCTCTGGAATGATTTTAGGGGAACAAACTTGGGAAGTGGTCAGCACGGTATAATTTGGAATTTACACTCCTCAAACTAGCTGGGAGATGAGCTCCTCTCTCAATTACTTTTCCAAAGAGCAGCAAACCATGGATAACTTGGAGAAACAGCTTATTTGTCCCATCTGTTTAGAGATGTTCACAAAACCTGTGGTTATTCTACCTTGTCAGCACAACCTATGCAGAAAGTGTGCCAGTGATATTTTCCAGGTAGGTTTTTGACGTGGCGGGTTTTCAATTTGATGAGAAGAGCAATCTTTTCTTTGAATACATTCACTGTAGAAGTGTCATCTTTTTACATAATTACTGTTGTGGATTTGTTTTTAATAGAATAGATTTGTATTGATTTTATTTTTTCTTTATTAAAGTCAACGCAATCTGTAAGACTCTATTGCGTAGAATTTTTCTAAAATATATAATAACACTGGAAGAATAACCCACTATCCTAAGGCATTTAATTCTAAACTTACTTGTGCCTCACTGTTCCACATCCTGACAAGAATGACTCAGACACTTATCTGTCCACAGTAAACTAAAAATATCAATAGATATAATAGGTTTAAAAATGATCTGCTCATTTGTTTCTTTAGTGAAAGTCCCACGTATGTGTTTGTGGCATTTTGGGCTAGATTCTATATATGGCACCTAAAAATTCAGCACGGAAAAAAGTACACCTACTACTACTACTATTTAGCATTTCTATAGCGCTACAAGGCGTACGCAGCGCTGCACAAACATAGAAGAAAGACAGTCCCTGCTCAAAGAGTTTACAATCTAATAGACAAAAAATAAAGTAAGCAAATCAAATCAATTAATGTGAACAGGAAGGAGGAGAGGAGGGTAGGTGGAGGCGAGTGGTTACAAGTGGTTACCTAAGTGTATTCTCTAAAGTACACCTATATTTTATAGAAGAGGCTTAAATTGCTGTGCGGTATATAGAATACGCCAAGGCCTCTCCACGTGACCAAATTTAGTTGCAGCCATTTACTTTATGTTTTACTTGGAGTAAATCCCAATGCTTAAACTGGGCTTACAGCAGGTGAATTCTATAACAACACGCATAGATTTTAGAAATGCCCATGTCCTGCCCACGGCTATGCCCCCTTTTCAACTATGTGACTTAGGGCCCTGTTTACTAAGGTGCGTTAGTGTTTTTAGTGCGCCTACACTTAGGGTCCTTTTACTAAGGTGCGCTGAAAATGGCCTGCGATAGTGTAGACGTGTGTTTTGGGTGCATAGAATTATTTTTTAGCGCACCTACAAAAAATGCCTTTTTTTGCCGAAAATAGACGTGCGGCAAAATGAAAATTGCCATGCGTCCATTTTGGGTCTGAGATCTTACTGCAAGCCATTGATCTAGCGGTAAGGTCTCATAAGGTAACCGGGTGGTAATGGTCTACGCGTGTCATAAAATAAAAAATATTTTTCAGATGCGTGTAGTGGACGCAGGCCAAAATTGAAATTAGTGCAAGGGCCACGCGGTAACTGGGCAGAATCTCCAATTTGGTGCGCATAGGTGCCTATGCAACTTAGTAAAAGGACCCCTTAGTGTGCACGCTAACCATGTAGGCGCCTATAGGGATATTGTAGGCACATACACGGTTAACGCATGTACATGGTTAACACGTGTTAAAAATGTTAACGCCCCTATAATGCTGCTTAGTAATCAGGGCCCTTAGAATTTAAGTGCACCACGTTACAGAATATGCTTCGCTTTCCACATTGAAATTAAGGCGCAGTATATAGAATCCCAGGATTTGTGTCTGAATCAAAAATAATTTACCAGCACCTCATTTTCTCAATAGTTGTCACAGAAATTAAAGAATTAAACAACTCCCTCTGTTTAAATTACTTCTGCTTTACTCCATTCATTCTTGACCACTTCAGAAAAGCTGATGGCACAATTCTTGTTTTCACATTATCCCTAAAGCTATGAGCCAGCGAAAACAAGAAACAGAGAGGAAATCCGTATCTTGAATGTATGCAAATATTTGTGCATGGTTTTGCTAAATGGCTATTTTATTGTTTTGCAAGAACAGTCCTCCAACCCATATTTACTAACAAGAGGAGGTAACACAGTGGCATCAGGGGGTCGATTCCGATGCCCATCCTGTAGGCATGAAGTGATCCTAGACAGGCATGGAGTGTATGGACTGCAGAGGAACTTGCTGGTGGAAATATCATTGACATTTATAAGCAGGAATCTACCAGGTAATGCACTGATTGGTAGCTATAGCATTGTTGACATTGATACGGCTTAAGACACATGTATCATGATTTATTGCTGTAGTTCTCCCCATGTGTACAGTGCTGCTTTCCAGGAGTTAGTATACTGTAGCCTATTATATGTTAAAGTGTTTGATCACAAAACTCACAAAACCTTCAGGCTTTAAATTCTGATAACCAACTGCAGAAAAATCTAATCTACTCTAATCAAACACGGAATTTGTTTACCTTGCAAATCCCAACTGGTGCTTCTAGGTAGCTAACAGAATAAGAAGCCAATATAATTTATATGGGGAAGTACATTAAAACGTTTTTAAAAAGTCACAATTATCAAAGAGAAAACTCTTAAAATTTATCAAAAAAGTTTTCAGGTTTTAGCCAAGAGAATTCAATATGAACACTTTTTTTTGGTCCTGGTAGTTTCCTCTTGCTGTGTTGTCCTTCCAGTTCAACTGGAATGAGGACCGGGGTCAGGAGTCATTATTCCCAACTACCCAGGCATTTTTGCCCTGTTTTATGTTTCCCCCCCCCCCCCCCCCCAATATACCCAATTTGGCCATTACAGTGCCAAGGTTTTAGCTGAGGACCATGAACCAGGTCTCCCTCCAGAAATCTACAATCTGACCACTGGATGTCATCCTTAAATGATGGCAATGACTCTCGACTATCAGCAACTGTGAACATTGTTTCCACAGTGTCCTCAACCTAATCAACCCAGAAAATGAAAGGCTTGATTGGGGATTAAATGCGGTAAGGGCTTCCGCGCTAACCCGGCAATAATGGGGCATGTCATGGGTGGAGAATAGGCGTGGAAGCCTTAATTAGCTACTGTGTTTCCATTAGCGAATGCTAACTGGCCAGCGCTGAGTTTAAAACAGAAATATTTCCTCAAATTATTACTTTAAAAGGAGTGAAGCCTGTGAAAACCTGGGATTACTTTAATCAGTGGGCTTTGAATTAGAGACTTACGTATATGTATTGTTAAATAACTTCTGGTTTTTAAAAGAGAAAGAATGTAATCAGATGTATTATTTCTAACTAATATTGGACAATAAGTATGTTTTCAATGAAATGATTATGACTATACACCATATTGGCCTTGAAGAAGCCAACCAGATGATCAATGTGAATAATGAATTAGACGAGTAATATCTGGGGATAATCAGGTTAATGCCACATTTTTTTCTGTTTATTGTAATTGATCTCCTTGTCTTGTTTCACTCTCCCTATTTAGTGGTCTAAGGAAGAGAATAGAATTACCTGACTGAAATAATTCCTATATATTACTTCCTCTGTATTTCCGGCAAGTTGTTTTATCGCTTGTAAAAATTTAAATGGTTATAAATAAAAAATTAAAAAAAAAAACAGGAGTACTTAGTGCCTCCTGTGTTAATTTTTGCAAGTTCCGTGTCCTAATGGAAAAATTAGCATGGGACCTGCAAATAAAAAAAATAAAAAAAGCCCTAAATACTGCTGTGTTGAATCTGAGGGCCCCCTTTTACAAAGCAGTGTACACATACCACTGCTTTGCCACTCGCCAATCGGCACTACTACTGGGCTGTAGTCCTTTGCCCCCAATGCATGCCATTTCTGGTGCTGAAAAAATAGTTTTATTTTTTTAGCACCGGGGGCTTACCCAGCAGTAATCGGGCAGCCCCGTGTGCGGCCCGGTTTCCAACAGGTTAGCGCTGGGAGTCCTTACTACCTCCTAAAAGTGGGGTGGTAAGGGCTCCCTCTGGAAATTGCTGTGCAGCAAGGGTTTACACTTACCGCACCGCCATTTAAAAAAAATCCTTTTACCCGCTGCGCTAAAAAGGTACCTTGATGCCTGGCAAATCCATGCACCAATGTCACTTCTGGGCCCATTTTACCACAGCTTTGTAAAAGGGGCCCTACATTTGTACCTGAGGCAGTAGAAGGTTGATAAACATGCTCAAGATCACAAGGAGCTGTGGTGGGATTTGAACTCTGCTCCCCTAGTTCCCAGCCTGCTACACTTAACCATTAAGCTACTCCTGCAGTTGCTCAATTAAAGAGTACTTAGGGCTTTTTTTTTTTTTTTTTTACAAAGCTGCGTTAGCGATTCCTGCATGGCAAATGAGAGGAAGCCCATAGGAATTGAATGGACGTCCTCTCATTTGCCGCACAGAGAATTGGTAGCGCAGCTTTCTAAAACAGGCCCCTAGTTTCTTAAATGAAGATGAATTTTCAGCTGAAAGCTTAGGCTTCCAGGATTGACTGAAAGTAGGGTGCAAATTTAGGAGAACAGCTTAAAAAAAACATATCGGACTATTATTCTGCTGGTTCCTGTGTTGAGAAGTGAATCAGGCACCTGATATTATTTGTTTACAAGTTTGAGCTGTTTTTAGTTTTGTTTGACTTCTTTGTAGTGTATGTAAGTGTGACCTCCCATTGTTCCCATTGCAATTAATAATGTGCTCTTCGGAAATATTTATTAGCTGTATGATTTAGATAACTAGTTAAAGGATTTAAATTGTGTAAGTAAAGTAAAATGTGATGTTCTCTGTGCTACAATTGTAATCAGCCTTGAGCTGAAAGGTAAAGTGGAATATAAATGTCCGTGTTAAATTAAATTGAATTAAATTAAATTACACTGACACCTGTGCCAATTTCCCATTGTGATCTCAGCTTTCCTGGTATTACCTCATGGATAGTTTACACCATCACCTGATCAGGGAAGCAAAACAGAAGGTGACTCAGATTCCTAGTTTTCCTGAAACATCCAATGGATCAGTACCTATTTTAAGTCCTTTAGCAGCACAGTGCTCCATTGGTTGTATTTAGAAATATTTATGGAGCCCAAACTGTACTGGAAGCTCTTCTGAAGCCAGAAGCTGACTGTATATGTTGAGTTTGTCAGCTGGGATGGCCCCTTCACCTCCTACTTGTTCTAGAGTACTGAATTCCTATGGATTTTAAAGTCTTGATGTACTCACAGAGGGGTATTTTTCATTCTCCTATCATTCATTTTAGAGAGCTTGTGAATTCCAACCCACACTACTTTTGCATATACTAGCTCTGGATTATTTAGCTATGTTTCTTTTTCATTACTGTGCATGCCAGTCTACTTTCTTTTGCTACGTACTTTTCTAATGGACAGAGCCAGCAACTGAGGCACTAGATGAACCTTTAGCCATGCACCCTGCCCTTCCCACCCCCATCCCCAGGGGTAGTTCAAAGCCATACCCCTCCCCCCACAGTCCAGCTTCTTCCCTTCCCCTCGCTACCTCCCCAGGTAGCCAGCATCCCCCCTTCTTCCAACCCACTCCAGAACCAGTATCTCTCATTCATCTCCCTATTTCCAAAGAAGTTCAGTTTTAATGTAATTGAGCACCAAATGATTACACATCATCCAGTCCACCCACCCACCACGTGTAAACATGATTCAGCCATGGTAGAAACCTCCAGCCTAAGGTTGATGGGTATGAAAAAATGCACAATGTCAGCGTTCATATGAAAAGATAAATCCTGCTTCAATAAATAATCAGTTAATGGCTGCAAATAAATGTTACCTCACACAGCAAAGAACCCTGTGACTCCCCTGAAGTAAAGGGTTTTTACCGTGACTCCTCTGACCCACGAATCACCTTTTGGATATGCTCTGATGGAAAAAAAAGAATTGAACCATTTCAGAATTCCAGAGTTATCCATCTCAAACAACTGCTGCACCAGTAGTCCCCAGTCCACTATAAAACTGGCTGTGGCCACATCAAGTACTGTCAGCACAGCTAAGGAATGTCAGTCTGGACATCCATGCAACACAACCAAAATAGCAGCGGAGACTATTTCAGTGCTATACCCACACATATAACATTTCATTGCACCCTCATCATGGACAAGTAACAGAGTGCCTTTATTTTCTTGTTTAGGACGATCCCAATATTACACGTTGCAATATGCACCATAAACAGTCCCTCTGCACAGCAATCATTGAGTCTGTAGGCTATTTTTTTTCTTACAGTAAGAACAGACTTGTGCTACTGTTTGTCAATCTACCTTTTGCAAATCCGATCTGTGACTCCTCCACTAACACTGGTTCAGTATCTAGCTTTTGGTTCAGTATTTTTATACATATTTTTTTACTTGTATTAATTAGCAATGTTTGTTCATTTTGAATTCTGCTGTGGTCCTTTCCTGACTTGCAATGCTGAATTACTATGTCTGTGGAGGCAACTCTAGCCTAATGGTTAGTGCAGTAGCCTGCAAACCAGGGGAACTGGGTTAGACTCTGACAAGTCACTTAACCCCTCCATTGACCCAGGTACAAAATAAATACCTGTATAATATGTAAACCACTTTGATTGTAATCATGGAAAGCTGGTATATCAAATTCCATCCTTTTCTGTTTCACCAAGGTCTGACGTAATATCAACATTAGTTCCTTGTTGAACATTCACCAAAGAAACATCTTCTCTTTGCTTTAATGAGGGTAGACTGAAGCCTGCCTCCTGTATGCCTTTTGCTAATATTAGGTTATTCAGCTCTTTCTGTATCTGTTAGTCAATGTAAGATTGATCTATTTTCTCTAGGAAATATTCTGGCCCCATCTAACGTAACGGATCTTGTGACATAAATATTTACATCTTTTTGAAAATGTATTTAATTTGTCTTTGGCTCATTATACATCTGTTATTGTCATCAAAGGGCTATTCCTAAACAAAGCATGGCAACTTCTCATTCAAAATAAACAGTTTAAAAAGGACTGGTGCCGAGGACAGACATCTCCTTCCTCCCCTCCCAAAGTTTTAGGACTATGACCTACAGAAATTTCTCTCCCTTCCAGAAGCAGAACTGTCCCAATGAATTCCAGCCTCACTCCCACCAGAATTTAAAAAATTGGACCAACTGACTTTCCTGTCAAAAATTCACATTTGCGACCAATGGACTTTCCTGCCCTCAGTTTCCCACCAAAATCTCCTTTCTTCCTGAGGAAACCACCTATCTGAAGCCTGAGGTGATCAGGTTTGAGAACTCACTATATGGAAAGACAAACTGCAGACCTCACAGATACCCTGAAGAAAGTTACAGCATAATATAGCTGAAACAGTGGTTCTTGTCCCTCACCTGTCACCTTCCCCTAACCCTCCCCATCTGGGGTGTAGCAGGTCCCTTCTGTGATCTTGTCTGGGTATCAGCCTCTTATACTGTCTGAGGCACTAGAACAGTCCTCTGTCACCATGGCAGATCCCAACCCATGCTTTATGTATGGTATCGTCACTGAGCCTTTGCCCTGCCCAGTGGCGTACCAAGGGCAGGGTGGTGGGGGCGGTCCGCCCCGGGTGCACACTGCTGGGGGGGGTGTCAGCTCCTTTGGTTCCCTGCTCCCTCTGCCCCAGAACAGGTTACTTCCTGTTCCAGGGCAGAGGAAGCAGGGAACCAGCTGAACCAACACACCCCCAGCGGCGTGCACACGGCAGGCAAGAATGCACTCGGGGGGGGGGGGAGGGGAGGCCTGGGTGATGCGCCGAGGGTGGGGGGTTGATGTGCCGAGGGGGGTTGTCATGCTGCAGCCGGAGGGGGGGTGCGCAGCAGCGAACTGCCCCGGGTGGCAGCCACCCTCGCTACGCCATTGGCCCTGCCATAACAAAAAGATGTTTTCTGTGGCTCAGCACTTCCCCTCCTCTCCACATGTCCACTTCTTCTGAAGTGAGGTTTCCCTTGTGGGACAAGAACTGCTACGTTGGAGCCAATACAAACCTTCCTATGCAGCCTTTGCCACAGATTGTAAAATGACAAGCATGACATTCAAATATGCCTTACAAAAATGTCTAGGTGTGAGGGCCATAAATGCTGATATTTGGTATGTCCAAGTTTCTGAAATTGCCGAAAACTGTAAACATTTAGGCTGCAAAACATCTATGCCTGCCATTGTACAAAGGCAGCAGCTTCTGTGGCTCAGAACTGAAAGAAAAGCCAGAGTTGTTTATAGACAATTTCGGTAGTACAGCATTCTTTTATTTCAATTGCTTTTGCAAGTTGATGCTCTTTATATTGTTTTTGCTAATGGTGTATAAACCTTGTTCCGTTTCTGTGCCGTGCTGATTAATTTTTTTTTTAAAGCTTGCTGCTAAATGTTTTTCACTGATCTGAGGGGAATTTCAACCAGGCACCTCTGAAAGTCAAAGCCAGTGCTTTGGCCACTAAGCTACTCTACGGACTCCTAGGTGCAAAATGTTTACCAGGGAAATACATTTAGCTTTACATTAGTCTGACAGACTTGAGTGTGTCCTGAGGGCTACATTGAGAAACACTTCATAGGAAGCAGGTTCTGCCTTCTATAAAGGCAGTAATATTTATTAATAGAGAGGGTCTGAAAAATGCCATTCTGCGATAGCAAATCCCACCTATTGATACCATATATTAATCTGCAGGCAGGATTTGTTGGTTCACAGAATATGAAGTCAGAAGCAGGGAATAAAGGGCAAATTCCCCATGTTCCTTTAGAATGGAGCTGCAACTTGTTTTGTCATTTATAGTATAGAAAGATTTTTACCCAGAGTTTGCTATCAACTCAAATTATTTCCTGTTTCTCTCATTTCTAGGCATATTGGGATTTCACCTGTATCGCCAATACAAAATGAAAGACTTCTAATCCCAGAATGCTTAGAGATGGGAGACCCAGAAATGGTCCAAAGCAGCTTTGATGGATTTTGGTTAGCTGTTAATTCTGCTTTCATCTAACATCACACTTCATGGTGGTACATTCATGAATTCTTGACCATTGAAGCAGATTTCTGTAACATTTCTTTTTATATAACTGATTGCTTTCATTACAGACCTGAGCGTAAATCTGAGCAACCTGCGTGCGATGAACATGAGGACGAAAAAATTAATATCTATTGCCTGAACTGCGAAGTGCCAACGTGTTCCATGTGTAAAGTATTTGGAATACACAAAGACTGCCAGGTTGCTCCGCTCTCACATGTTTTCCAAGGACAAAAGGTGAATATGTTTTCACTTGTAAGCCTATTTCTTATCTCTTAGTTCCATTAAGTAATGCCAGTTCCACTTGGTGCAACAGAAAAATCCAACAGATAAAAAAAAAAGAGTCCAATAAATTTCAACAGCCAAAATAACCTAACAAATGTGGAATACTATATACTGTTTTACAAAAGAACTTCCTTTGTATATTTTCATTATTTATTTCTTCTCCTTAAAAAAGACATTTAGGGCCCAATATTTAGAAAAGGCTGGGCTCCTTAATTTATGCTGCTAAGTTAGCTTCCTAAGGGGTCCTTTTACCAAGCTGCGCTAAAAAGTGGCTAGCACTCTTGTCAGAGTGTGGGTTACATAAGAACGTAAGAGTAACCATACTAGGTCAGACCAATGATCCATCTAGCCCAGTATCCTGTTTTGGTTTCTATTAGGTCACAAGTACCTGGCAGAAACCCAAATCGTGGCAACACTTCACACCATAAATCCCAGGGCAAGCAGTTGCCTCCCATGTCTGTCTCAAAAGCAGACTATGGACTTTTCCTCCAGGAATTTGTCCAAACCTTTTTTAAACCCAGATACACTAACTGCTGTTACCAGCTCCTCTGGCAAAGAGTTCCAGAGCTGAACTATTTGTTGAGTGAAAAATTTTTTCCTCCTATTTGTTTTAAAAGTATTTCCATGTAACTTCCTCAAGTGTCCCCTAGTCTTTGGAACGAGTTAAAAATCGATTTACTTCTACTCGTTCTACACCATTCAGGATTTTGTAGACCTCAATCATATCTCCCCTCATCCGTCTCTTTTTCTGCACACTGCGGCCACTTTTAGCATGGCGGTAAAACGGCCAGCTTTCCATATTTTTTTTTATAATGGCCATGTGCTAATTTCCCAATTAACACGTGGTCATTACCACCACCTATTTAGAAGGTGATAAGCTCCCACCTACTCCTGCGCAAATCAGGCAGGGTGCGGTAATGTACCTGTGCTATCTGATTAGCACAGGGCATATCTACTCTCCGACCCCAGAAACGCATCCCATGCCAAAAAATAAAAAATTTTTTAGCATGGGAGTAGCGCACACTAATGGCCAAACTACCATGAGATTCCTCAGCATGTCCTGTGGCAGTGTTCTTTTATTGCACGCTAGTGCCTATCACGGCTTAGTAAAAGGGCCCCTAAATTTGTTCTCTATTAACAGCCAAATTTAGGAGCATTACTTTTCAGCTGAAAATTCATCATAATTTTGGAGCTTAAAAGTTATGCTCAAAAATTTAGGCCTGCGTGACTCCACCTGCAATCTGCCAAAACCCCTCTCCCAAACATCTGAGTCACATACAAGCAGTGGCATACCAAGGGCAGGGCGGTGGTCCACCCCGGGTGCACGCTGCAAGGGGGTGCAGGAAGCAGCTGTGTGGCTGTTGGCTCCGCCGGTTCCCTGCTCCCTCTGGTGTTACTTCCTGTTCCAGGACAGGGAACCGGCGGCGCCGACAGCCGCGTGACTGCTCCCTACACCCCCAGGAGGTAAGAGCGATGCGCTTGGGGGGGTGGAGATGATGCGCCAGGGGGTTGTGCAGTGGTGATCCGCTCCGGGTGGCAGACTTCTACACATGAGGTGATTTTATAAGAGACCGTTTACTTGTTTTAACGGCATTTTTATATCCAAAAAAGCCTTTATAATTTTACCCTCTCAAAGCCAGACTTCTAAGTAGAGCAACATCACCCATAGTTGATGGCCTGAAAAATGGGACACTGATCTTACTACTACTACTTATCACTTCTATAGCACTACAAGGCATACGCAGCGCTGTACACCAAACAAGAAAGACAGTCCCTTCTCAAAGAGCTTACAATCTAAATAGGACAGACAAACAGAACAGGTAAGGGATTAAAGAGGTTGGGGATAAAAGGGTACAGGGCAAGTGAGTAGTGGTTAGGAGTGAAAAGCAGCATTAAGAGGTGGGCTTTTAGCCTGGATCTTGAAAACTAATCAAACATGTATTGTTAGTCCAATGAGCAGGTATTTTTTGTTGACTTTTATTTCTTCAACGAATCAAAATTTGTATAAGATGCTACTGGTTTTAGGCTTCTGTTGACATCAATGAAAAATATTATCTTGCTTAGATCTGAAACCGAGGTGCATTTTCACAAAATCTGAGCATAGCCATGAGTATTTTATGTTATTTTGTAGGCAAATGCTTTATGTTCACTAAAGTATGAATGTTTTTATGTTTAATGAACGGTATGTATGTTTTTTTGTTACCCACTTTGGGTAAAGTCGAGATATACAAATTGAGACGTTGATAAGCCCAATGCGGGCTTACCGCACGCTAACTCGGTACTACTGCCGGCCCAATGCAGCTGTTGGCAGTAGTTCTGGCTTGAGTGTGTGTCATTTCTGGCGTGGCCGAAAATTTTTTTTATAGCACGACACTAACCCGGCGATAATGGGGCATCACCATGCACTGCCCAGTTAAAGCCGGGTTACTGCGGGAGCCCTTACTGCCACCTCACTGGGTGACGGTAACTGCTCCCTGCCGCATGGCCACACGGTAAGATGTATCTTGCCACATGGTCATTTTGGGGGGGGTGGGCTTTTACCTGCTGTGGTAAAAAGGGCCCCGGCGCATGGGAAAATTGCTCCTGCCGCTACCGCAGGGCCCTTTTTCCCGCGGCTTAGTAAAAGGACCCCACAATAAATAAATATTTATTTATTTATTTAATTTATATATTCCCCTCCCAAGAGGCTACAGAGCAGTGCAGTTCTGATTTTCTTATGGGCATATTATAAAAAGGAAACTTCAGAACTGACTTTGCTAAATCACTTTTGGTTAGATATATTTTAAATAAATAAAGCCAACTTTTCATGGAAAACACAGATTTTAAGAGTAAATTATTTCTAGGGAAACAAAACTGATGTTTTTTTTCTTTTCCATTTTCTTCCCTTAGATGCTAAATTCTGATTCAACTATATAAGTACCATAGCGTAATCCCAGGCAAGCATACAGCTTTCATAGTGTACCTAGGGGCACTTGATTAGATATGAAGTACCCACCTAGGTGGACTGCCATATTGTATTATTATATGAAATACACAGAAAATTAAAAAAAATGTATTAAAGTGCTGAAAGTCAAATTGCTATTGACATAGTGGAATTATTTACTGTGCAAGTAATTGCTTTTATGCTAATATGCAGTCTGAGCTCAGTGATGGCATTGCACTGCTGGTTGGAGCATGACAGAATTCAAGCAGTAATAAGTCAGCTGGAAACACGTGCAGAACTGTTGAGGTATGTTCTTACTTTTATAACTAGGCTCTCAAATAATCCGCTCTCGTTTATTGGTCCAGTAGATTTCTCTTGTATGCATGATCCTGGGCCTTCAGCCTGGAAGGCTTGCAAAGGGTATTATTTCAAAAAGGATTTTTAGGTAACAAAAGGACAGTCCCCCAAATCTATATATGGTGCCTTAAGTTGTTCTGCAATAATTTGGCCGCATGACGCACATCTTAATTGATTATAAGCCAATCAGCGCCAATAATTGGGTGCTTAACCCAATTAGCTGCACTAATTGGCTTTAATTAGAATTTACACGCAACTTTCTAGGACATATTCTACAATGCAGTGCACGTAAATTCGAATGTGCACAGTCATACAGAGGTCATGGTTATGGGCGTGGAATGGGCGGGCTCTGGGCATTTCAAAAAAACTATGTGCACTATTATGGAATCCACCCTATCTATCTGCGCCTAACTTAGGTGCAGGTATTTAGGCTTGGTTTTAGGTACATGTGCATATTCTATAAACTGTGCTAACTTAGACATCAGTTTATAGAATCACATTAACTGCATGGTTTTTAGGCGCTGATTTTTAAAAGGCGCAATTTGAAGAATTTGGGCCCAGTATGCGCTAAGGATATAAGTGCTGCAAAAAAACTGATTTATGAGAAACTAGCAGCATTTATTTATCTAGAGCTTAAGAACCCTTTTGGAGCTTTTGGAAAAGGAGAGTCATTTTCCAGGCAAAAGGTTTTCTGTTTATTATGGGGTCCTTTTACTAAGTTGTGGTAAGCACTAATGCGTGATTACACAGGTGAACATGCACTACCATGGGACATGCTCAGGCACCCCGCAGTAGGTTTTGCATGTGCGCACCGCTACCTCTGTGCTAAAAAATAGTTTTCATTTTTTAGTGGTGAGGCAGGTCTGGGGGTGGAGAGTAGGTATGTTCTGAGCTAATTGGTTGCGCAGTTACATTGCTGCATGCATGGCCGCCGAGAGGGGGGGCAGGGGGGGACAAAATTCCCCAGGCCCGGGCCTCCAAGAAAGGCTCAGCCCCACCCCCGAGGTTAGGCCGCTGCAGTCCCCACCCCTCCCCCCTCCGTCCGCCACTGGCCTGGCCCCCTGCATTGAAATCATCACAGCGCCTCCCCTGTCACCATCCGTGACTGAAAGCACAGCAGCGGCAGATCAGATTCGCTTCCCTTGGGCCTGTCCCTCCCTGTGTCCCGCTCTCGTCTGATGTACTTCCGCAAGGGCGGGACACAGGGAGGGAAGCCCGAAGGAGGGAAATCCGATCTGCCGCTGCTGCACTTTCAGTCACAGAGTGAGGTGACAGGTGAGGCGCTGTGATGATTTCAATGCAGGGGGCCCGGCCCGGTGGCGGACGGAGGGAGGCGGGTGGGGACTGCGGCCCAGTGGCCCGGGGGGGGGGGGGGCGGCGATGACGACGACAACCTCTCTCGGCGGCCCTGGCTGCATTCTAACTGATTAGTACATGGTTAGCATGTGAACCCTTATCTCCTACAAGATAGGTGTCGTAAGTGCTCACACGCTAATGGCCATACGCTAATAGGGAAAATGATCGCATGGCCATTATTTGCCGAAATAGAATAATCAGCCAATTCCAGCAGTGCTAAATGTGGCCTTAGCATGTGGGAAAGACCTGCGTTGGGGGTAGCGCAGGCCACCTTTTAGCCATGCTTAATAAAAGGGCCCCTATGTTTCTTAGATTCTTGATATAAAAACTGTCCAGGACTAAAAATAAGATGTTTTGAGCTAGACCTGTTTTTAGAACGAATAAGGCACAAAGGTTGCTCTAAATGACCAGATGACCACTGGAGGGAATCAGGGATGACCCCCCTCCTCTTACTCCCCCAGTGGTCACTGATCCACTCCCAACCCCCCAAAATGTGATTAAAACATTACTTACCAGCCTCAGATTTTATACTCAGGTACATTAGAGCAGCATACAGGTCTCTGGAGCAGTCTAGTGCGGGGTGCAATGTACTGCAGACAGATGGACCCGAGCCCATACCTTCTTCTACCTGTTACACTTGTGGTAGAAACTGTGAGCCCTCCAAAACTCACCATAAAACCCACTGTACCCACATATAGGTGCCCCATTCACCCACAAGGACTATTATACTGGTGTACGGTTGGGGGTAGTAGGTTTGAGTGGGTTTGGGGGGGCTCAACAGACAAGATAAGGGAGCAACAGTGAGATATGTACCTGGGAGTATTCATTTAAAGTCCACAGCAGTGTCCCCTAGGGTGCTCCATTGCTCTCCTGGGATGTCTGGGGGACCAGTCTATTAAAAATGCTGGCCCGTCCTACATTCCAATGGCTTGATTTTCTACATTTTTCACTTGGACTTTTTTTTCCCAAAAATTGTTAAAAAAACATGTACAAAGCACAAAACCTAGTTCGAAACGGTATTAAAAAAAATGATAAGACATTTTCCTTTTTTCAAAAATGACCTTCTTTTCTATTTGGATTTTGGATGTTTTCTGTAAAACGTCCAAAGTTGGACTTAGATGTCATTTTGAAAATGCCTATCAGGGGCATTTTTTGAAAGCGAAGGGCGCCCATCTTCCGACACAAATCGGGAGATGGGTGTCCTTCTCTCAGTGTCGCCCAAATCGGCATAATCGAAAGCCGATTTGGGCATCCCCCAACTACTTCCATCGTGGGGATGACCAAAGTTCCCGGGGGCATGTCAGAGGTGTAGCGAAGGCGGGACTGGGGCGTGCCAAACAGATGGGCATCCTTGAGCGATAATGGAAAAAAGAAGGGCGTCCCTGACGAGCACTTGGGCGACTTTACTTGGTCCAATTTTTTTTACGACCAAGCCTCAAAAAGGTGCCTGAACTGACCAGATGACCTCCCCTGACTCCCCCAGTGGTCACTAACCCTCTCCTACCCTGAAAAAAACAACTTTAAAAACTTTTTTTGCCAGCCTGAAATGTCATACTCAGGTCCATCGCAGTGTGTGTCAGCAGAGGGCATAACGAAGGCGTGGACGTCCTTCTTTCAAACATCTTGTTTCGATAATATGGGTTTCCCCCACCTCTTGCTGGAGCTGCCCTTCGAGGACGGCCCCAGGAAAACTTGGGCGTCCCTTTCGATTATGCCCCTCCACGTGGTGCAAGAGTGATGTTTAAAGTTTTATGCTTTATTCATAAGGCAATTATGATTCATTATCTGTTTTTTTGATTGAACAACTGTATTTTTCTTCTTCTTCTTTTGAAAATGTACGCCGTTTGAAAAATCGTTGCTTGCTGTTTTTCCCTTCGCCTGGTGGCGTGAAGTATAGTAAGCACTGGAAAGCTTCATTTTCTGTTTTTTTCAGGCTCAGTATAGAATGAGTTGCCTTTGACTCTTAGGTTAGATCCTTTATACTCCTGTATGAGGAGATTGAAGACCTATCTCTTTAACAAATAACTGTCAGTGTAATTTTTTATTATATTAATTTATACTTATTGTATTTTATTTCTTAATTATTTCTTTTAGATTATTGTTTTATATTAACCTCTGTGATGGCAGTCTTTAAAGTTGAAAACCACTTAGGACTTGTTGGATTTTGCGGTATATAAATCTTTGAGTTAGATTAGATAATGAGAGATTTAGGAATATCTCTGGGAGATATCTTTGTTTTTGTGAGACTTTTGAATGTATTTCATAGCATATTGAATAGAATCTAAGAGTGACCCCAGTTTGCTCTGCTGATTCATTTATGCATATGTGAAAAATATTTTGGTTCTGAGAATACTCTGTCCTCCTTTTGTTGAAGAATTGAATTTTCTTTCTACTTCTTCATCCTTGGGTCAACTTCATGCAAGGTATCTGTTCCATAGCTCCTTATTAAGTTATGAAACTTGTTTTCATACTTACATTGAAGAAGCAGTCTTCACAGAATTTGCTGTGCTTGGTTTCATGTACTTTAAAGTCAGTACCACTGTGCAGGTTACCTTTTGCTCGATTTGTTACCATACATATAACCAGACCTCAAATTTGGGGGGTTCCTGACCCCAAGGTGAGGGGGGGGGCACAAACCTTGCCCTACCACACCTACAACCACATACCTGAGCTGGTGAGGGTCTCCAAGCCCCACCAGCAGAAGGCCTCCTCACAAAGCCAGGCAGTTGGTAGCACTTTTTCTGGGCCGCAACCACCGTGCTGGACAAGCACCCCTCCCCCTTTGCTGTGCACATGCTTGGTTTTTTGTGAAACTGAGCATGCACAAGGGAAGCCCTTCCCCTGCACATATACAAAAATCGAGCATGCACAGGGGACGGGCCTTCCTCATGCATGCTCAGATTCGCAGAAATCAAGCGTGTGTGTGTGTGTGGGGGGGGGGGGGGGGGTTGCAGTGGCAGCCCAGGAATGTGCCATTAACTACCTGGCTTTGCGAGGAGGAGGGCTTTTGCTGGCAGGGCTTGGGGACCCCTGCCAGCCAAAGCATCAGACTGCACCTCAATTTTGGGGAGGGGCCCGAACCCTAATTGGGGGGGGGCAGGCCCCCTGTGGCTAGCCACTGTTACAGAGGGGAGAAATCATATTTATTTCAATAGTGTAAAGGTCACTCCAACATTTACACTGAGAGCACATAACATGCCTATTAGAGCAATGTTTCTCAAGAAGGTCCTGAAGTACCCTCTTGGTTTTCAGGATGAACTGAGAAAGGCATGAACTATATGCAAAATCCCTTCCCCTAAAATCCATAAATTCACAATGACTATGAAAGGGATACATTTTCTTACACTGGAGGCAGAACATGTAAATCTATTTCATGCATATTCATTTTTTAGTTAACCTTTCAGATTAATATTAGTGTGGTTTACAATCCAGTACTATAAACATGTAACAAAAGAGACAATATCCCACATACTTGCAACTAAAAAATTGCCAAAACGAAGTACCACTAGCATTTAAGAGCAACACTAAAAACAGATAACATCATTCCAAAGAAGGAAAACTGAGAAGATTCTAGAATACAATTTAAAATCAGAGCATCCAGACAGCACTATGGACAAACAAAAGCGTTGATTAATAAAAATAATCAAATACAGTGACTGAAAGCCTATTGAAAAAAAGGCTTTTAGCTTCCTCCTAAATGCAGAGTGGGTGATATTACTTTTTATGTCAAGTGGTGCAGAGTTCCACTGCTGAGGAGGCTAATAGCCAAACACCATCCTGTGAATAAATTCTAGGTAAATCTTACTTGGAGAAGGCAATTTAAGTCAATTTAAGTTCTGGAGTGTTGTCTTCTTTTTGAGTCATCTTCACTGTCTCATCATACACTACATACTCTTGTGGAGATTTGTTTCTTCTGTTTGCACATCGACATGATGCATGGTACAGAGTCAGTTGGGATAAATAAATGGGTGGATAAACTAAAGGCAAGTTCTTTGTACAGTTAATCAGATGTAAGGAGCTGGTCTAAGTTACAGTGTGTGTAGTTACAAGTGCAACCGATCCTATTCTATAAGTTGTGAATGCAAATTTGGGCACTAGTTGCAATTTGGGCACGTAACTTTATAGAATTAGGGGAATATTGTTTTAATCATTCCCATTATAAATGTAACTCCCTAATTCCTTTTCTATCCTGTTTGTCTTTCTTGAATAGATTGTAAGCTCTGTTGAGTGGGGGCTGTCTCATGTGCTTATGTACAGAGCTGCATATTAGTAAGGCTATAGAAATTAAAAGTAATACCAGTGGTAGTAATAGTGAGGAGCAATATCATTAAGATCACCCTTTTCTGAAAGAATGTGCACTTTTTGTGAAAAATGTGCACTATTAATGTGACACTTTAAAAAAAAAAAAACAAATCATGGAGGGTTTCCTGTCATTTTGGGGAAAAATCCAAGCATGAAACGACATGGAAAATGTCATTGACATTTTCTATGTTGTTTCAAGCAAATGCACATACCTAACACACATGGAGGGGCGTTTTTGAGAGGACCTCAAAGTGCAAAATAATATTTCTAGCAAAAAGCATTCAACCCCCCCCCCCCCCCCCGCCCGGTCCATCTCATAGCCATTTTTGAATAGGACAAACATTGGGGTTTGCTGCTCGACAAGATATGAGAAGGTCCAAAATGAACAGCCAGTTTCCAAAATAAAATGTCCAAATTATGAACACCAGAAAACCAGGGACAGGACATATGTGTGGCAGC
Source organism: Microcaecilia unicolor (assembly GCF_901765095.1). Lineage (NCBI taxonomy): Eukaryota > Metazoa > Chordata > Amphibia > Gymnophiona > Siphonopidae > Microcaecilia > Microcaecilia unicolor. Next base: position 508,275,314 of record NC_044031.1, read on the forward strand.
AGTTGTTCAAAAATGGCAAAACAGACATCCCTACAGACCACGATAGCCTAGTGGTCAGTGCAGTGGACTTTAATCCAGGGCACCCAGGTTCATATTCCATTGCAACTCTGTTATTTTAAATAGTGAGCCCTCCAGAGACAGTGAAATACCTACTGTACACCACCTCAATAGTCCTCAGGTTTGCAGGTGTCTTTAATATTTAGGTGCAGTAGGTATATCCCTGGTTCTGGAGGGCTCACACTTAAAGGTAAAAAAAAAGAGAGAGTTGAAGTGAGATTTGAGCCTGGGTTCCCTGGTTTACAGTCACTACACTGACCACTAGGCTACCCTTCAGACCTGCTTGCTGCTGTATTCAAAAATGCCCATAATATAGTACCTTTTGTTGTCTGGGAGCCTAGTCTTCCTTGGTGTCACTTTCAGGGGTGAGGAAGGGGGACAGTGACCACTGGTGGATTCATGAGGGGGTCATACCTTAATCCCTCCAGTGGTCAGCTGCTCAAATCAGAGCACCTTTTTGTTTCCTGGATGTGATTGAAACAGATCAAAATAAAAATGACCTTTTTTGACTTAGATATTTCTTCCTGTTTGATTATCACAGTTGGACGTCCTAATTTTGGTCCCTCACTAGTCCTGCCCAAAACACACCTACAACACTCCCCTTTGCTACTTGGCCACACTGCAGTGTAGGACATTCAAATTCTGCTGTACCAAAATCACAATTTGGACATCTGGGGCAGATGGATCTTTTTTAGGCCATTTGAGATGTCCATCTGTTTAGAAAATAAGCACCATAGTAACAATGAATATATATATACATATAATAATTTAAATATTTATGTCAGTGTTTAAATTATAATGGTCACTGCTGATGCTGAAAGTTTACTTCTATATATGTATATCCTAGAAGAGAAGAAGAAAAGTTTAATGTGGTAGAGTCATTTATATACCTTCAGGGAATAAATAATGCACAAGAAACAAGCATTTTCCTAGATTCAAGAATAATGTAAAGTAATATTGTCCCACAGATACTACTACTACTACTACTACTACTTAACATTTCTAGAGCGCTACTAGGGTTACGCAGCGCTGTACAATTTAACAAAGAGAGACAGTCCCTGCTCAAAGAGCTTACAATCTAATAGACAAGTGAACGGTCGGTCCGATAGGGGCAGTCAAATTGGGGCAGTCTGGATTCACTGAACGGTAAGGGTTAGGTGCCGAACGCAGCATTGAAGAGGTGGGCTTTAAGCAAAGACTTGAAGACGGGCAGGGAGGGGGCTTGGCGTAAGGGTTCAGGAAGGTTGTTCCAAGCATAGGGTGAGGCGAGGCAGAATGAGCGGAGCCTGGAGTTGGCGGTGGTGGAGAAGGGTACTGAGAGGAGGGATTTATCCTGTGAACGGAGGTTACGGGCGGGAACGTAAGGGGAGATGAGGGTAGAGAGGTAGTGAGGGGCAGCAGACTGAGTGCATTTGTAGGTAAGAAGGAGAAGCTTGAATTGAATGCGGTATCTGATCGGAAGCCAGTGAAGTGACCTGAGGAGAGGGGTGATATGAGTATATCGGTTCTGGCGGAATATGAGACGTGCAGCAGAGTTCTGAACAGACTGAAGGGGGGATAGATGGCTAAGTGGGAGGCCGGTGAGGAGTAAGTTGCAGTAGTCCAGGCGAGAGGTAATGAGAGCGTGGACGAGAGTTCGGGTGGTGTGTTCAGAGAGGAAAGGGCGAATTTGCTGATGTTAAAGAGGAAGAAGCGACAGGTCTTGGCTATCTGCTGGATATGCGCAGAGAAGGAGAGAGAGGAGTCAAAGATGACTCCGAGGTTGCGGGCAGATGAGACGGGGAGGATGAGGGTGTTATCAACTGAGATAGAAAGTGGAGGAAGAGGAGAAGTGGGTTTTGGTGGAAAGACGATAAGCTCGGTCTTGGACATGTTCAGTTTCAGGTGGCGGTTGGACATCCAGGCAGCAATGTCGGATAAGCAGGCCGATACCTTTGCCTGGGTCTCCGCGGTGATGTCTGGTGTGGAGAGATACAGTTGGGTGTCATCAGCATAGAGATGATACTGGAAACCATGAGATGAGATCAGGGAGCCCAGGGAAGAGGTGTAGATTGAGAAGAGAAGGGGTCCAAGGACCGATAGACTGATGGAGATTCATGGAATAGTTTTTCAGTGGGAGTAGTGCAAATCAAAGCAGCAACAGAATTCAGAAAAGTGATGGGATACGCACAGATGAAGCTTGGGTGCAGGTAAAATGAAAGTAAAGCCTAAAAACAGGAATGACCAAGAGGGGCATAATCGAACGGGGCGCCCAAGTTTTCCTGAGGACGTCCTCGCAGGATGTTCCAGCGAAGCGGCGGGGAAACCCGTATTATCGAAACAAGATGGGCGGCCATCTTTTGTTTTGATAACATGGTCGGGGACGCCCAAATCTCAGCATTTAGGTCGACCTTAGAGATGGTCGTCCCCAGTTTTCGGCGATAATGGAAACCGATGACGCCCATCTCAGAAATTACCAAATCCAAGCCATTTGGTCATGGGAGGAGCCAGCATTCGTAGTGCACTGGTCCCCCTGACATGCTAGGACACCAATCGGGCACCCTAGGGGGCACTGCAGTGGACTTCAGAAATTGCTCCCAGGTGCATAGCTCCCTTACCTTGGGTGCTGAGCCCTCCAAAATCCACTCCTCACAACTGTACAACCCTACCATAGCCCTAAGGGTTGAAGGGGGCACCTAGATGTGGTTACAGTGGGTTTCTGGTGGGTTTTGAAGGGCTCAACATTTACCACAAGTGTAACAGGTAGGGGGTATGGACCTGGGTCCGCCTGCCTGAAGTGCACTGCACTCTGCTCCAGGGACCTGTATACTGCTGTCAGGGAGCTGGGTATGACATTTGAGGCTGGCATAGAGGCTGGCAAAAAATATTTTTAAAGTTTTTTTTTAGGGTGGGAGGGGAGGTCATCCCCGATTTCCTCCGGTGGTCATCTGGTCAGTTTGGGCACCTTTTTGAGGCTTGGTCGCAAGAAAAAAATGGACCAAGTAAAGTTGGCCAAGTGCTCGTCAAGAATGCCCTTCTTTTTTTCCATTATCGGCCAAGGACGCCCATGTGTTAAGCATGCCCCAGTCACGCCTTCGCTATGCTACCGACACGCCCACAGGAACTTTGGTCGTCCCCGCAATAGAAAACAGTTGAGGGTGCCCAAAATCGGCTTTCGATTATGCCGAATTGGGCGACCCTGGGAGAAGGACGCCCATCTCCCGATTTGTGTTGAAAGATGGGCGTCCTTCTCTTTTGAAAATGAGCCCACAAATTCCCAAAGGGATCATGTAAAGTGCTCTATTGTGATCAGTGTATGTTAGATTTAAATAAAACTAAATACATTTTTGTGTATAGGAGGCTTCAGTGTTTGTTCTGAGCAACAAACAAGTCCAATCACTCGACCATGGTGCTCAATCCACTCTAGAGTGAACCCTATATTGCTTACAGGTCACTCAAATTGTGGTGAATATGTGCTTAAATCAATTTCGTGAGCTAATAACTTAACTATTGAAAAATACACTGTCCACAATACAATAATTTAAATAATTGTGCCAGTCTTCACTAAATAAGTCCAAGCAACCCTAAAGTTTCAAACACAATCAAACACGGGTCAACCATTTTCTCCTCTTGAATACAAAGTTTGGAAGATGCTTAGAGATAAGTACACCTACTATTATTGGACAATTGATCCATGCTTGATTGGCGTGGATTTAAATCTAACATACATTGTTCACAATAGAGCATGTTACTTAGGAATTTGGTAATGTATTGATTAATTGGGATGTTCCCCTTGTGAAGGATTAGGGTTACCATATGGCTCCAGAAAAAGGAGGATGGATTGAGCCAGCCGGGTTTTACTTCCATTGCTTGAAAGCAATGGAAGTAAAACCCGGCTGGCTCAATCTGTCCTCCTTTTTCTGGAGCCATATGGTAACCCTAGACATGTGGAACTCCCTGAGCTAAGAATCTGGGTTGTCCCCTCCTCTGGGCCTTATCTTCTCCTCCGCCGGTGCTCCCCCTCTCTTCCCTTATCCCCTTCTTCACACCGTAGATTAGGTTTTTATCAAAGTAAGAACATGAATGGACAGACTGAAGAGGCCTTCCAATCCTAAATTGCCATTGTTTTTATGTTTCTATGTTGTTCCCTTTATCGTTCTCTGTTTTTCTCTCTGCCTTAATGCAATTTGGTCTACATCATCATACAGATGTAAGATCAGAAATCCAAATCTTCTTAGTACAGAAAAATAACTGTTAATATGGTGTGTTTATCGCAGAAAGCTCTGAACACAGGTAGAATTGCTTGTTGTTTTGTCAATTATATTCAATTGTCAGTTCTTGTACTATTTCTGTCTCTCCTGCCTTGTACATTTTATTTATTTATGTAGATTTTGCTCACACCTTTTCAATAGTAGCTCAAGGTGAGTTACATTCAGGTACACTACTTATTTCTCTGTCCCTGGAGGGCTCACAATCTAAGTTTGTACCTGAGGCAATGGAGGGTTAAGCAACTTACCCAAGATCACAAGGAGTAGCAGTGGGATTTGAACTGGCCACCTCTGGATGTCAAGACCAGTGCTCTGGTCACTAGACCACTCCTGCACTTTATGCTACTATTGTCATGAGCTCTCTCTCTCCTTCCTCCTTGCTCTCTCTTCCCTCCTAAATGCCTTTTCCACCACTTGCTCTTTCCTCCATCCTTTTATGTCTGTCACTTACCCAGTGGCGTACCGAGGGTGGGGCGATGGGTGCGGTCTGCCCCAGGTGCACGCAGCAGGAGGGGTGCAGGGAGCAGCGTAACAACTGTCAGCTCCACTGGTTCCCTGCTCCCTCTGCCCCGGAACAGGAAGTAACAGCAGAGGGAGCAGGGAACCAGTGGAGCAGACAGCCGCATGGCTTCTCTCAGCAGGTAGGAAGAATGCACCCGGGGGGGGGGGGGGGGTGGGCTCGGAGAGTGATGCGCCTGGGGGGACAACGCTGGGCCGGGGGGTGTCGTGCTGCACCCAGCGGGGGAGATGACGCTGAACCCAGGGAGGGGGGTGCGCAACGGCGATCCGCCCCGGGTGGCAGCCGACCAAGGAATGCTATTGCTCTTACCCCTTGCTTTTCTTATTCCCTTTCCATATCGCACTGTTAAGCCTAGAGTTCCTAAAGTGTACTACTGTACTGCCACATACTAACACTATTAACACATGTTATAAGTAACTAAAATCCATTGCATAAAATGGGAACTATGGTAAAATAACAGGTGTTAATGGTATTAGCATGAGTTAATGCTGTACAGCACATAATTAACTCTACAATCCCTCATCATATATGGACCACAGGCATCAGGACGTATTCCTTTCCTGTGCTGCTGTATCTATATGCTCCCATCATCTCATGGCTAGAATTTCATGCCCTGTTCCCATGCCAGTGCCATACCAACAGCTGTGTGGCCACACAGGGTGCAAATATGGAGGGGCACAAAAATTGTTCCCAGCCCACCATCTCCTCTCATTGGTGGTGGTGAAGCAGGCAGGGAGCACCAGTGAGCATGTCACAGAGGGTGCAATTATAGCTTAATTTGGTCCTGCACCATGTCATAGGTGGGATATGAATTATTTTTTAAAAAGTAAATATGCTTCTCACATTTTAAGAAAAATAATTCGTACAGATGCGGATTGTAAGGTGAAGGAATGTAACATGGATAACTGAGCCTTAAATAGCTCTGCAGTCGCTCCTTATTTAGCAGTGGTTGACTTGTCTTATCTATAACTCTATTATTGTCTTGGTCTTATGCCTTATCACCAACATTCTTTGAGGTATTCTGAAATTCTGTCTATCTCAAGTGTGTTGAGGTTGAAACTAGTCCGTGGGGTTCTGGTTTTCAGCAGACTAGTTCACAGAAGTAATTTTCTTTGTAGAAATGATGAGTGTGTTATTTTGTGTAGAAGAAAGGGACGATTTCTGTGGAAGAAAACGACAGTTTCATAAAGAAAATGACATGATCCCCTCCCTCCTGCCTCTTTCTAATTGAAATTATTGCTCTATGTTTACGTAGTTGATGGTTTAGGCATTTTGGAAATAGCTTGGCTTTGCAATTATTTTACATTACTACGTATGGTGTGGCATAGTCTTGGTAACACTAGAGGACTGTAGAATTTTTCTGTTATGACTTTCCTTTCTGTTTCAGTGGTTCCATTGCCTTTTCTTAACTGTGAGTCTCCCAGTTTATCAACAGTCTCCTCCTTTTACAAAGGATTTGACAATGCTGCTGCCCAGTAGGAACACTGCCAAGGAGTAACTTGAGTGTTCCAGAACATTGGGGGGGGGGGGGGGGCAGCATTGCTTCCCCGTGACCCCAAGCCTGCGTTTTTCTGTCACCTTCTGGGTCAGTGTTCACTCCCTTAGTTACTGTTGGGAAGTGAACACTGCTTCATAAAAGTACTGCTACAGTACACTTCCACTATGCCCACAACATAAAATGCAAAACAGAAGACACTTGTAATAAATTTCACCAAACATAAATCAATCATACATTAACAGCAGGACAAAATATCAATCAGCTGATATAAACATGTGGTCTTTCCTGTGGAAATGTCATCTTGCATAATTCAGGAAGGGAGAGCTAAGAGCAGGCCAAGCTTAGAATCAACATCAGTCATCTGATCCAAATGCCTGTCAAAAAAAAAAAAAAAAAGCATTTTACAGGGAGTCCAAATGATAAGCTGCTCCACAATGTCTGTCCTAAAAAATGCCCTGTAGCTTTCCAAACTTTCTAGCAGGTGGGGCCATCATCTTTTACTGCCTTGAAAACCAGCATGATAATTGTGAAATGCGGGGTGACTTTAAGACGTGTGTTGTAATCTTCCCTGTTGTCTGGGGTATGTGGAGACAAATCCCTGGCTGCTGCTCTCCAGTAGTAGCCCTGGTCTTTCAGTACAATCGGCAGCAAAGCCAAAAATAAACTCCTCTTAGGAACCACAGTTTTTAATCCAGAGACTTAATCAACTGGTCTCTTGAAATTTAGAACCAAAATACACAGTCCACTTTATAATCCTTATTCAACATGGCTGTCAGTTTTCAGTTTCAGTAGTCCACAGTACATAAAGGAAAGAAACAAAACTGCTTCACAAAAATGTCAGAAAAAAACAAAAAAGCCTGCTTCTGATGCTCACTCCAATCAGAAAGATACAGGCTGGGCAGCTCACCTCCCTCTTCACAGATACTTCCCTCCTGTGTCCGCCTGCGCTGCCCTCTTACACTTGCAGACTCTGGTTTCTTGGCTCCTCACAGTCAGGGTTGCCAGGTTGAAAAAATTTTCCCTGCCCAAAACCCGCACAAAGTTAAACCCCGCCCCTGACGTAATCAACCCTGCTCCCGACGTACCCTCGACGTCATCAACCCCTTCTCCGATGTCTTTAACCCCGCCCCTGACGTAGCCACCAATGTCACTAACCCCACCCCTGACGTCGTTAACTCAGCCTCTGCGGGGCTTCTATTGGACCAAATTGGACCAATAGAAGCCCCAGAAAACCGCCCAAATCCGCAACGCGGCTTTTTAAAAGCCGCCCAATTTCCTGCAGCTGGCAAAAATTGCCCGCAACGGGTCACGGAAAGCCGCTTAATTGGGCGGGAAACCCGCAGACCTGGCAACCCTGCTCACAGTCCATGGGTACTTGCTCTCTCTCCACCTCCTCCTCCCCTGGGTTACCAAGCCCTTCTTCTAGGCCTTCCATCCAATCAGCTTGCTCTCCCCCCTGCTCCCTAAGTTCCTCACTCTCCACAGCTGGGTTACCCTGATCCTCCCCCTCCTCACAGGTGGGTGGAATCCTATACTGATTCTGTACCCATGGAAACAAAGTTTTAACATTGTCACTCCCTCTACTGGCCATTCTCGGGTATTGCTTCTTCCCTACCCAAACCCTTCCCTCCCTTCTCTTAGGTAAACTCCATGTCTGGGTTTTAAGTGGACTGTCTTTCCCTTTTCTCCTAAGGCCTTGTGGGTAGGGTAGTTCTATACCATCTGGGCTGTCTGTCAGCCTAAGTTGATCTTTCTCATTACAGTGTACGTATTGTGTGTATGTGTATTTCAGTGATTATTACTGTTTTTGTTTCCTCCACCTCTAATGGGAGGTTATTCCATGCATCTATCAACCTTTCCTAATATTACCTATGAAAGTCAAAGGGGCAGAGTGTAGCTACCATTGAGCGAACCTGGCAAAAAGCCAGGGGCTGAACTGCTACTGGACCAAATTTAATTTTTGAAAATCTGATACAGCAGTGTTGGTGCTGAGACATAAAAGTGATGCATGACTGATATAGCTCTAGCAGTGTTAATGCAACACCTCCCAGTCTCTGCCTTCAAGCTCTTCCCCATGATGCTGGGCAGCCGATAAAGCACTTAAGCTCATACTGTCAGACTTCAGCCCTGTGACATCCTGAGATGAAATGCTTAAGCACTTTATTGGCTGCCCGGCTGCATGGGGGAGAGTTTGAAAACTGTTGAAGGTAAATACAGTGTATACCGTGCTCACCTCTTCCTATTTTCCAGAATCCTAGCCATAAAATTTATTTTACATGCCCCAGAGAAAGGGGGAAGAGGATGGTAGTGTTTCCTAAACCCTCCACAACACTTCCCTCATTGCAAACCTTGCATACTTCCCCTCCACAGCATTTGCTCCCCCCAAAATAAACCTCATTACAGACCTCAGATATCTCTCCTTCACTGTGCCTCTTACACCCTCCCTTCAGACCTATCTCAGACACTCCCCCTGTGCAACCACTTCAGAAGCCTTTCTCAGACCAAGCCAACCCCACACCCTCACAGTGCACCCCCTTTTTCTTGGTTCCTTACACAGGTACCGGCATCACTGCCTCGGTCACTCCACATTGACAAACCTCACCTACACACAATTCCATCATCACACCACCACTATGCCCCCATTATATACAAGCCCCTACCTAAGACATCTCACCACAACATACACCTCTATTACCATTGGTACTCCCTACACATTCTATTTGTACCCCCTTCCCAACACACTACAACCCTAGCCCCACAGACACTTGTAACCCTGATATCCATCTATACAGTGTGTCCCAGATACCCTCAATTTTCAGCTATACCCTTCTCCCCCAACTCCCCGACTGGAGGTCTGAGGGGGATTCCCTTACCTCCCCCAACCTTGGGAGAGATGGTGTTATAGTGGCCCATTTTAATTTTCCATCCAAGGCCCATTTATTATTCACAAAAATATTTTTTTCACAGAAAAACTGATGGATGCATGAACCAGCCATCCAGTGAAGGTGGTAGAGGCAGAAACAGTAAAAAAAAATTTGTAAAAGCATGGGATAAGCACAGATGATCTCAAACTATAAAGGAATGAAGGGAACACCAGAGATCAACTGAGGGCTAAGGCAGTGCTTCTCAACCCTTTCCTGGAGGCACACTTAGCCAGTTGAATTTTCAGGATTACTACAATGAATATGCATGAGATCAATCTGCATACAGATGGTCTCCAATATAAACTAATGTATCTTATGCATATTCACTGTGCTAATCTTGAAAACCCAACTGGTTAGGTATTCCTCTAGGGGAAGGTTGAGAAGCACTTAGGAATTTTTCCTGTGTTTTCTCCCCCTCTTAATTATATTACCTTCGGAGAGATGATGTGGAGGCTCATTTTCAAAGCACTTAGACTTACAAAGTTTCATAGGTTACTATTTAACTTTGTAAGTCTATGTGCTTTGAAAATGGGCACAATAGAGTTATTTTTTCTTGTATATTGGATGTAATGAATTTGGAACGTGTTTGTTCTGTTGCTTTATCGTTGTCACTGAGTTCAAGTTTTTCTTGAATATTTTCGTATAAAATGATTAAAACTTTTTTTTTAACATGATATCATAGGTGAGGGCAGAGTAGGGGTCTGAAAGTTAATTGAGGTGGTGCATAAGACTGATAGTTTGCCTAGGGCATCCAATACCCTTACGTTACTTTCTGTCTTTACACGTTTCTAAACTCATCTGTCATTGATAAGCGCATTGACAGCACTTCTAGGAGGATTGTTCCAGATAATTTCATATACAAACTAAACACAGCTTTCTTTCCTAGTGCTTCAGCATTATCATTAGTACAAAACAAGGGCCTGAGTTTACCATCAAGCCACATTATTGTAGCTTGACACTTAACAGCCAATTTTGAAGCTGTAACTAAGAATAGAAAGTGAATGCAGTATGCAAGGTTTTCTGCTTGCTTCATAGGACTAAGAGCAATTTTAGCATTCAAGTCACAAGACATCCCTTTAGCAGATGCCTTTTACTACTGAGATGAAGCAATATGAACAGGGACATGCATCAACATTCAGGACTTGGCAAACACAGGTCACTAAAATCACCCCCCAAGTCCCGCTCTTCCTTTGTACACAGATCCCGCTCTTCCTTTGTACACAGAAGCACTTCACCCCCTATTTTGCACCATTCCCTTGGAAGAGCGGAACTTGGGGGTGATTGTGTCTGATGATAGTGGCCAAACAGGTAGAAAAAGCGACGGTCAAAGCCAGAAGGATGCTTGGGTGCATAAGGAGAGGGATGACCAGGAGGAAAAAAAAAAGGTGCTATTGCCCTTGTATATGTCTCTGGTGAGGCCCCATTTAGAATACTGTGTGTATATAAACAGGATGGAGTCAGTCCAGAGGGTGGCTACAAAATTGGCAAGCTGTCTTGGTCATAAAACATATAAGGACAGGCTTATGAACCTCAACATGTATATGCTGGAAGAGAGGAGGGAAAGAGGAGATATGATAGAAACATTTAAATATCTCATGGGCATTAATGTACAGGAAGAGAGCTGTTTTCAAATGAAGGAAAACTCTGGAATGAGGGGGCATACAATGAAGTTAAGAGGAAATAGCCTTAGGAAGCATCTAAGAAAGTATTCATTTATGGAAAGGGTGGTGGAAGCGTGGAATGGCCTCCTGGTAGAGGTTGTGGAGCTAAGGACTATGACAGAGTTTAAGAAAGCATGGGACAAGCATGTGGGATCCCTTAGGAAAAGGTCAAGGAGGATTAAGGGTAACAGAGGATGGGCAGACTGGATGGGCCATTTGGCCTTTATCTGCCATCACATTTCTATATTTATATGTTTCTATGAACACAAAGCTAGAAAAGTGAACACATATATGCAGTGCTTTTTTTGTGCCGGTATACATAGTAACATAGTAGATGACGGCAGAAAAAGACCTGCACGGTCCATCCAGTCTGCCCAACAAGTATGTGCCGGTACAGCATACCGGCACCTTTTTTGTGAGGTCCGGTGGTGTGCTGGAGCCGGCTCGCACCGGCTCACAAGAGCCAGTTGATCTTCAGGGTGAGCCGGCTCTCCTCCCTCCCTCCCTTCCCCGAGCTACAGGGTCCCAGTCATACCTGAAGAAGGAAACCACTCAGGTTGTCCAGTGGATTCTTTGGAGCAGGCAGGAAAGATCCCCAGTCTTGCCTGCCCGCTGCCGGCGCTAACCCTCCCCCGCTGCCAGATCGCTCTTTAAAAATGGCCGCCGAGACTTCCAGCTGAAGTCTTGGAGGCTGCCCTTGTAAGTCTCGGCGGCCATTTTGAAGAGCGATGCAGTAGCACCTCGGGAGAGTCAGCACCGGCAGCGGGCAGGAAAGACTGGAGATCTTTCCTGCCTGCCCCGAAGAATCCACTGGACAACCTGGGTAGCTGGAGGGGGGGCAGGGAAGCGAGGAGAATCACTGGGTAGGGGGGCTGGAGGGGAGTCAAGGGAGAGAGGAGAGTCGCTGGACATGGGTGGTTGGAGAGGGGGCAGGGGAGAGAAGAGAGTCGCTGGACATGGGTGGATGGAGGGGAGGGCAGGGGGATAGGAGGGTCACTGGACATGGGTGGATAGGGGGTGGGCAGAGGGGAGAGGAGGGTCGCTGGACATGGGTGGATGGAGGGGAGGTCAGGGAGAGAGGAGGGGTTGCTGGCCATGGGTGGATGGGGGAAGGGCAGGGGGAGAGGGAAGGGAGGAGAGGGAAGGGAGAGAGAAGAAATGCTGGACATGGGTGGATGGAGGGGAGAGGAGGGCTGTTGGACATGGGTGGATGGAGGAGAGGGAAAGGAGAGAGAAGAAATGCTGGACATGGATGGAGGGGAGGGAAGAGTAAGGAAGGAGATGAGATAAGGGAAAAGGAAGAGAGGAGAAAAAACTGCACATGGATGAAGAAAATAAGCAGAAGCTGGATCCACTGGACAGTCAAGCCTGCGGAGGACCCAGCTTTTACTTACGGATTTAGGGCAAGAAATGAAGAAGAAAGGTGGAAAGTAAAGAAATAAATGGAAAGGAAGCCCTGGAAACGGAGTTAAGAGGACAGATAGCAGCAGAATCAGATACTGGGCCAGCATGATCAGAAAAACAAAGTCACCAGACAACAAAGGTAGAAAAAATCATTTTATTTTCATTTTAGTGTCTGGAATATGTCCAATTTGAGAATTTACATCTGCTGTCTTATTTTGCACTGAGTATACTGGAGCTGTAACAGCTTACAGAAATGATTTATAATGAAAAAAAAATCATGTGATTTTTTTCTCCTATACTAGTATAATATTTTCAATGATGTTTGTTTATATGCGCCATGGCTGGTATAAGGGGTGTGGCTAATGTGGGTGTGGCTATAATAGGGGTGGAGTCTTATGTGGTGACCCCACCCATAATGAGCACCAGCACCTTTTTTTCTACAAAAAAGCACTGCATATATGTAACCCCTACTGTTCTGGGAGTCCCCTCTGTCTCTTATATTTGCTGTGAAGGAGACTGGAGTGTATATATTTAGGGAGAGAACATTGGGACCGGTATTGAGACTGTGGAAGGGGGCCCAGTTAACTCCCACGGTCAGCAGCAAACCCAGAAATTCAATGCTGGGTTTGTATCCGGCGACTGACATTGAATTATCATTTTTTTTTTGGGGGGGGGGGGGGCTGCTGAAAACAGCTGGTTAAGTCGATATTCATCGGCTGACCAGCTATGTTATAGTGGCCAAAGATAGACCTGCTATTTATGTGGAAATATCTGGCTGCTAAACTTAGCCGATCAACCAATGAATATTGGCGCTAACCCCGTATTCTATATAGCATTCCTAGAGATCCATGCCAAAATTCAAGCATATTCTATAACACCACGTGTAATTTAATTGGCTTAACAAGCTAATCAGTCTTGATAACAGCTCTTAACAATCAATAATGAGCACTAATTGGCAATAATTAGAATTTACACGCACAACTCACTAAGCACATTCTGTAATGCACTTTGCCTAACTTCTAACGCACGCAGGCAAAAAGGGGCATGGTATAGGTGGAAAAATGGGCATTTTGTGGGCATTCTGAAATTTACGTGCATAGTTCTAATATATGGCCCAGTGTACATGCCAGGATTTACACTATGTTTTTGTTGGTATAAATGAAGGCATGTAGTTTTAGGCACTGAGATATCAACTAAGAGTATTCTATATACCACACCTAAATCTAAGCACCGTTTATAGAATGCACTTAGTCAGCATTGATTTCTGCTCTGATTATTTTAGGCACCATATATAGAATCTCCCCCTATGCGCCTATCTCGCGCTGAATATTAGCACTTAGCCGGCTTAAGGCTATTTAACCAGCCAGGAGCCATTCCTAGCTGGTTAAATAGTTTTAAATATCAGCTGGATTATCTTTTTCCAGGTTTACTTCACCTAAGTAATTCTCTCTTTCTCACTGCCTTACAATTAGTACAGTATAAATAAATCTTACCCGATAATATTTGTGAATGGAACTTACCTCTGTAAAGGCAAGGCTGAAGATGTATGGAGAACAGGGCTAGTTTAACCATTAGGCGAAATAGGTAGCCACCTACCTCTGGATTCTATATATGGTGTTTTGTTACATTTGTACCCCGCGCTTTCCCACTCATGGCAGGCTCAATGCGGCTTACATGGGGCAATGAAGGGTTAAGTGACTTGCCCAGAGTCACAAGGAGCTATCTGTGCCTGAAGTGGGAATTGAACTCAGTTCCCCAGGACCAAAGTCCACCACCCTAACCACTAGGCCACTCCTCCAAATTTTGCCATGCTGCCACAAGCTGCGTGCAAATTAATTGGTTAATGAACTCTTAGCCATCATTAATTGGGTGCCAACAACCAACTATTGCTGTTAATCGGTACATAGTATTAGTACATAGTAAGTGACGGCAGATAAAGACCTGAATGGTCCATCCAGTCTGCCCAACAGTCACACTCATTATCAATTTTTTTTTGTTACATTTGTACCCCGCGCTTTCCCACTCATGGCAGGCTCAATGCGGCTTACATGGTTAGCACCAGTGCTTTTTTTGTGCCGGTACGCGCTGGTACGGCGTACCGGCACCTTTTTTCCTGAGGTCCCGCTCGCAATTCTCCTCTCACCTGCCCTGCCCTCCATGCCAGCAATTCTCTCGCCCCTGCCCTGCCCTGCATACCCAGCATGTCCTCTCTCTCTCCCCTGCTCGCCTCTCTCCAAGTCGCGGCGATTCTGGCGAACCGTGCGGTCCGGAAGTGAAAACAGCAGCGCTGCTCACTGGCTGGCAGGTGCAGGTTCCTCTCCTCTCGCGTTGCTTCCCTCTCAGCGCGTCCTGCCCTCGACGGTTCACCGGAAACGCCACGACTTGGAGAGGGGCGAGCAGGGGAGAGAAAGAGGACATGCTGGGTATGCAGAGCAGGGCAGGGCAAGGCAGGGCAGGGCAGGGGTGAGAGAATTGCTGGCATGCAGGGCAGGTGAGAGGAGAATCGCTGGACATGGAGGAGAGGGCAGGGGGAGAGGAGAATTGCTGGGCATGGGCAGGGGAGAGAGCAGAATCGCTGGACATGGGCAGGGGGGAGAGAGGACATGCTGGCCATTGGCAGGGGAGAGAGGAGAATTGCTGGGCATGGATGAGGGGAGGGCAGGGGAGGGAGGCGATGTGCTGGGCTTGGAGGGCAGGGGAGGGGAGAGAGAATTGCTGAACATGGGCAGGGGAGAGAGCAAAATCGCTGGACGTGGGCAGGGGAGGGCAGGGGGGAGAGGAGACATGCTGGACATGGGCAGGGGAGGGCAGGGGACAGAGGAGAATCACTGGGCATGGGTGGCTGGAGGGGGCAAAGGGAGAGGAGGGTTGCTGGACATGGGTGAATGGAGGAGAGGGCAGGGAGAGAGAAGAAATGCTGGACATGGAGGGGAGGGCAGGGGGAGAGGAGACATGCTGGTCATGGGCAGGGGAGAGAGGAGAATTGCTTGGCATGGATGAAGGGAGGGCAGGGGAATGAGGGGAGGGCAGGGGAGGGAGGCGACATGCTGGGCATGGAGGGCAGGGGAAGGGAGAGCGAATTGCTAGACATGAAGGGGAGGGCAGGGAGAGGAGACATGCTGGACATGGACAGGGGAGGGCAGGGGAGAGAGGAGAACTGCTGGACATGGGTGGCTGGAGGGGGGGCAGGGGAGCGAGGAGAATCACTGGGCATGGGTGGCTGGAGGTGAGGGCAGGGGGAGAGGAGGGTTGCTGGACATGGGTGGATGGAGGAGAGGGCAGGAAGAGAGAAGAAATGCTGGACATCGATGGAGGGGAGGGGAGGGAAGAGTGAGGAAGGAGATGAGATGAAGGAAAAGGAGAAGAAAAACTGCACATGGATGAAGAAAATCGGCAGAAGCTGGATCCACTGGACAGTCAAGTCTGTGGAGGACCCAGCTTTTACTTACGGATGTAGGGCAAGAAATGAAGAAGAAAGGCGGAAAGTAAAGAAATAAATGGAAAGGAAGCCCTGGAAACGGAGTTAAGAGGACAGATAGCAGCAGAATCGGATACTGAGCCAGCATGATCAGAAAAACAGTCACCAGACAACAAAGGTAGAAAAATATCATTTTATTTCATTTTAGTGTCTGAAATATGTCCAATTTGAGACTTTACATCTGCTGTCTTATTTTGCACTGGGGATACTGGACCTGTAACAGCTTACAGAAATTTATAATGAATAAAAATCACATTATTTTTTTTCTTCTATACTAGTACAATATTTTCAATGATGTCTGTTTATATGCACCATGGCTGGTATAAGGGGTGTGGCTAATGTGGGTGTGGTTATAATAGGGGTGGGGCCATATGTGGTGACCCCGCCCACAATTAGTACCAGCGCCTTTTTTTCTACAAAAAAAGCACTGGTTAGCACATTCTGCATATTAGCTCATTTCACCCATTAGTGCCCAATGTTCCCATATGTGGGAACAAATATGGGAACATTGGGCACTAATGGGTTAAACTGACACAAAATTCTATGTTAATTTAAAAAAAGGATTATAATGTGCTTTTTCTCCAATGTGACAACACCCCTATAATGCATGCTCAATTCCAATGTTGGAATTTAGCATGCCTTAATGCTGTTTAGAAAATAGGCTGGTAAATTTTAAACTATGCCATGATTTTATGGATTTGCAGTGATTAAAACCTACAAAACAGTAAAACCACGAAATGTAAAGAATGTTTTTTGATGAAATTCTGGAAATCAAAATATGATAAATAACAGGTGCCTGGTTATATGCTGTCTTTATTACACAGACCCTGAGCCTCTTACTACAGAGTGACTCTATATACAGGAGGATGATGGTGACTTTATCAGGGACCCTAGCAGCACCCAGGGGTTTCATGTCCTTTTTAAGTAATGATTATAAACAATACAAAAGGAAATCTCCCTCTGATTTTCTCAACAAAATAAAAATATAGTAAAGGAGGAGATATACATAAAATATATCATCAGCTAAATTTACTGAACAAAAAAATATGTATACTCAATTGATTAGAGGAGGTGTTGCCTCAAGAAGCCCCCGGCTCTATTTTATATGGAGCTTATAGGGGCTGGATTGCTTCATCATCGGCAACACCACCACGCGATAAGTAGCCTTTATCCAACATATATTTAATTCTTTTTTTCTTTTTTTTGAATTTTTAACTAATGATGGACATTTGTATAATTAATGTATAACGGCTACTTAGCTTTCACAAGGTCCGATCCTCCTTACAGTTAATCACAACCATGGCGCGACCAAGACCTAGTAATGCAGTGCTGGATGGCGGTCTGTTCTTTTTTACTTTAACGTTTGTTTTTTTCTCTTTAGCTGGACGCAGACCATTTGACCCTGACGCAGGCGATGAAACGCTGGCCATTGTTTAAGGTCTTGGTCACGCCATGGTTGTGATTAACTGTAAGGAGGATCGGACCTTGTGAAAGCTAAGTAGCCGTTATACATTAATTATACAAATGTCCATCATTAGTTAAAAATTCAAAAAAAAGAAAAAAAGAATTAAATATATGTTGGATAAAGGCTACTTATCGCGTGGTGGTGTTGCCGATGATGAAGCAATCCAGCCCCTATAAGCTCCATATAAAATAGAGCCGGGGGCTTCTTGAGGCAACACCTCCTCTAATCAATTGAGTATACATATTTTTTTGTTCAGTAAATTTAGCTGATGATATATTTTATGTATATCTCCTCCTTTTTAAGTAATGAAACATCAATGTAATACATGTATTATAACCTGTTAACTAAAGCACTGCCAAAAAACACTATTTAGACCCTTGGTATTCACTCCAAGTCCTTTAAGGTCTGCCAACAGGTCATGTTTCAGGATATTCCTAATGAATATGCATGAGATTTATTAGGGATATGTTGAAAACCTGGCTTGTTCTGGTTTTCAAAGATTGGGAGTGAATGGAAAATAAAAATGAGGATGTTATAATGCCTTTGTATCTCTCCATGATGCGACCGCACCTCGAATAGTGCGTTCAATTCTGGTCGCCGCATCTCAAAAAAGATATAGTGGAATTAGAAAAGGTGCAGAGAAGGGCGACGAAAATGATAAAGGGGATGGGACGACTTCCCTATGAGGAAAGGCTAAAGCGGCTAGGGCTCTTCAGCTTGGAGAAAAGGCGGCTGAGGGGAGATATGATACAGGTCTATAAAATAATGAGTGGAGTTGAACGGGTAGATGTGAAGCGTCTGTTCATGCTTTCCATAAATACTAGGACTAAGGGGCATGCGATGAAGCTACAATGTAGTAAATTTAAAACGAATCGGAGAAAAGTTTTCTTCACTCAACTTGTAATTAAACTCTGGAATTCGTTGCCAGAGAATGTGGTGAAGGCGGACTTTAAAAAAGGTTTGGACAGCTTCCTAAAGGAAAAGTCCATAGACCGTTATTAAATGAACTTGAGGAAAATCCACTATTTCTGGGATAAGCAGTATAAACTGTTTTGTACATTTTTGGGATCTTGCCGGGTATTTGTGACCTGGTTTGGCCACTGTCGGAAACAGGATGCTGGGCCCGATGGACCTTTGGTCTTTCCCAGTATGGCAATATTTATGTACTTATGTACCACTGATTTAGGACTAGATTCAGTAAATGGAACTCAAATTTGGGTGCCAAAAACAATGAACACTAAGCCCTATTCTATAAATGGTGCTCCGAGTTGGGCACTGTTTACAGAAAAGCGCCAGGATTCATGCTCAACTCTGGGCATGAAGATTTACACCAGTTGAAACATGGTGGTCAAATTGTCACATGCAAATCAGGCATGGATCGCCCGCATTCTATAATACTGCACATACCTTTAGTGAACACCCTGATCTGCCCACAACCCTCCCGTGACCATGCTCTCTTTTCAGTTACCCGCACATCTTTATAGAATTGCGCTTAGTAAGATGAGCACGCAAATCCAAATTGTTGTCAATTAGCACAAATAATTGATTGTTAATACCCAATTATTGGTGTTAATTGGCTCATTACGTAAATTGCATGTGCAATTTTGAGCGTCATTTATAGAATCCGTAGGTTACAGTGTAATTTTGCAATTGTAAGCACATTTGCAGAGGAATTTGATAAAAGGTGACTTAGTTTGATGCTATATTATAAAGAGTGATAGGTGCATGAATGTTTTTATAAAACAAGCCCAGCACAGTAACAAAAATATCTAGTATAGATAAGCAGTGTCAACTGTCTCAGACCCACGCCAGCATGACATGTGAAATAATTGTGAAGTTGCTTAAGATAAGTGATTTTAAGAAACCTATCTAAAGAATTTATCATTTGAAAGTGCATATTAAAGTTTTGTATTTTGAGATACCCGTTCCATCCCCGCAGGCCCTGTCTCTGTCCCTGCCCCGTCCCCATGGGCTCTGTCCTCCTCTGCAGAAGCCTCGAACAATTATGATTTTATATTTAACTCTTTTTATTAAAGTATAAAAAGGAACAATATACTGTGCAACTATTGTGTATAAATAACAAATAGAAAACAATAATAACAGCAATCAGTTATAATAACCCTCCTCACCACCACCCTCTACCCTTCCAACCCCAGCAATAGCTGATTTCTAGTACCCCAAGGAATCCTAATCCACCCTGTTAAATGTCCTACAGTGGAGAAATGTGCCCTCTGAAGCACTGTTATGATTTTTTAATCTCAGGATTTAGTCTAGCTCACTTGTCTTTCACAGTCCTTCCTGCAATAGAAGATGTCTTCTTAGAAGATGTGCTGGTAGCAGGATGCATAGGACATGCAAAATTTGCTAGTTGTGGCCAGCATGCTTGCTTGTTTTTCCAAAAAATCAAAATATCATTATCTGCATCACTGAAACATAAATAACAGTCCAGTTCATTAACAGGCTTCACAGTAGAAAATGACACGGGGACAAAGTTTGTCCCTGTTCCTGTGGGATCTGTCCTCTTCCCCGCCCCGTCCCCATGGGATCTGTCCCCTCCCTGTCCCCACAATCTCTGACCCCATCCCCGTGTTACTGCGGGTCCCTGTCCCCGTGTCATTCTCTAAATAAGTTTCTGTGACACATTGTGAGACCAGTGATGATATTAGTGAGTTGTCGGGCAGTGATCCCGGCATGAAACAAGCACTGCAGAGCAGTGGCGTCGCGAGGGCAGCTGACACCCGGGGCGGGTTGCCGCTGCGCACCCCCCCTCGGGTGCAGCGCGATGCACCCTCCCCCCTCCGTGGCACAACCCCCCTGTGAGAACATACCTGGAAGGCGGTGAGGGGCGGGCGGGAGAGCCAATCCGCCGAGTGCACGTCGCTGGGGGGTGTCAGCTCGGTGCCTCGCTGGTTCCTTGCTCTCTCTGCCCCGGAACAGGAAGTAACCTGTTCCGGGGCAGAGAGAGCAAGGAACCAGCGAGGCGCCGACACCCCCCAGCGGCGTGCACCTGGGGTGGACCTCCCCACCGTCCCCCCTTCCTACGCCACTACTGCAGAGCAGTGGCGTAGCTACGTGGGGCCTGAGGGGGCCGGGGCCCCCGCAGATTCACCCCAGGACCCCCCTCCCGGCGAACCCGCCCCCGCCGCCGCCTACCCTTCCTTTTGCTGGCGGGGATCCCACTCCCCGCCAGCCGACGTCTTCTCAGTCCTTCCTGCACTTCAATTTGTTTGCTGACGTCCTGCACGTAATTATACGTGCAGGACGTCAGACTCAGAGAACAGTTCTGTTCTCTGAGTCTGACCGTCAGCAAACAAATTGAAGAGCGGGAAGCGACTAAGAAGAAGACGTCGGCTGGCGGGGAGTGGGATCCCCCGCCAGCAAAAGTAAAGGTAGGCTGCAGCGGCGGCGGGTTCGCGGCGGGAGGGGGGGCGGCAATGTCGGCGGTGGGGGGGGGCGGCGCCGGGGGAGGGCTAAAATGTGCCCCCTCCCCCCGGGCTCGGACCCCTCTCCCACGGAAGGCTGGCTACGCCCCTGCTGCAGAGGTCTCCTGTTTCACTGTTTAACTATGCCTATGTATACTAGATTTTTGTTGCTGCGCTGGGCTTAATTTATATGTATCCGTGATTATTGCCCCCGCATTGTTTTTCTAGTTTTGGGACGTTTTCAATTTTTTGATTTGTCTTTATAAAATAGCAGCACAAAAGCAGCCAAAATAGTGGCTGTGCATGGCAGAGGTCCAAAAGTGAGCAATTTAGAATCTATCTACATACTTTGTGACTTCGCCCGTGCATCACTTACACTCCTCCCTGAACCCACCTACCTTTGGATTGTGTAGAAGTGCACGCCTTCTTGTCACTGTGTATAATTTTATGTGTGGGATAGTTTTATAAAAGCTTTTGACGCGCATACAACGGGGTTTACTCATGACAAATCGTTTATAAAATTACCCCCCAAAAAGTACGCGCAAACTTTTCCTTGTGCAAGTTGTGGCAAACTTTCAGGCGAAAGTTATGTGTGTACTTCTGCTTTGAAAATTGCCCCAGGGAATATATGCACTGAAATGTAGACCCTCTCGTGACCACATGCAAACTTGCCGGAGGATTGACCTGTATACTTAGGCCCATGTTTTCTAAAGTGTGAGCATAAACATAAATCCTTCCCCAGCATGCCTTCTCTCAGTCTGGACAAAACCACATATACTGGCTGTTCACAGATAAACTTCCTCACTTATCAAGTGGAAACTACATGAAAGACTATTTCTGCTTATAAAGCACTACTTTACCTTTAGTCTCCTTCTGATCATAGCCAAAATAAAGAGTGGAATGGATGAACAAACGAGCTCTAATAAAGGCTCTCTCTCAGCTCTAGGAACGTTGATTTACAGGGCCTCTATGTCCTATCAAAGTTCAGGAGATATAGCCGTCTGGTACAGTGCTTTGCATTTTTTCATAACCCTGCAAACAGAGGTCACCAGTATTGGGTGTGAGGAAGGAATGATTAGAATAAACGTATTGATGTTTCCTGGAAAGCAAATCTACAAGACAGAAAAAAAAAATATTTGTCAAGTTGAAACGAATGTTGCCTGTGTCTGTTTAGTGCCAGTACTGTGAATTCCACAAGCTTCATGTCACAACCACCATACTTGATCCAAACGCACTTCACTCTGTTGACATTCCTGTCTGTGAACACCCAGTAAACAGCTCAGATTTCTTCAGGACGTTACAGAGGGTGGCTCTATGGGTATTTAAGAGAATTGTCCTTTCTACCGTTAATAGGGTGAACTTCATATTGCTACCAGTTCTGAACCTGATACAGGCATTAATTCAGCACCAAGTGATAGATGGCAGATATAAGGAAAAAGAGTTTAGACATTCGCCCCCGGATTCTATATAGCATGACTTAAGTTACACACACAAATCCAGTTGTATTCTGGATTTGCGCATGCAACTTAATTAGCAAGACAATCAGCGCTGATAAATGCCAATTAACAAGCAATTATTGACACTAATTGGCATTAATTAGAATTTATACGCACAACTGTATTCTGTAACGTGATGTACGTAAATTCTAAGTCATATAGTTGAAAAGGGGGCATGGCCATGGGCTTGGAATGGGTGGTCATGGGCATTTCTAAAATCTATGCGCATTGTTATAGAATACACCTTGTCTGCACCTAATTTAGGTTTTACTTGGCCTAAATGCCCGCAACTAAATTTAGGTACTTGGACAAGCGCTTGGCGTATTGTATGAACTGTGCAGAAATTTTGGCGTATTCTATAAAGTATGACTAAATTTAAGCATACTTTATAGAATACACCTAGGTATATTTTTTTTCAGCGCCAATGTTTTAGGCGTGCTATACAGAATCTAGCCCTCTGTACTTAAGAAACAGAACAATATCATAGGAGCAGGTTATATCTGTTTATGGCCTAATATTAGCAGAGAAACCAGAGGTCAAAATTTGATGACATTTTAGCTGTAAGAGCTGATCCTAAGAGGAACTGAAAATAAAACAGCTAGAGCAGGGGTTCTCAACCCAATCCTTGGGACACACCTAGCCAGTCAGGTTTTCACGATATCCACAATGAATATGTATGAATAGATTTGCATACAATGGAGACAGTGCATGTAAATTCACCTCATGCATATTCATTGTGGATAGCTTGAAAACCAGACTGGCGTGCTGTGTCCTGAGGACTGGGTTGAGAACCCCTCAGCCAAGGGCGTAGCTACGGGTGGGCCTGGGTGGGCCCAGGCCCACCCAATTTCACCTCTGGCCCGCCCACCCAATCGCACACACATGCCCGCCGACTTTTCTTCCAGGCCCACGCCAGCCCCAGCTCCCATTGCTGGCCACTGCTGCTTTTCCAGTTGACCAGCAGGGCCGGCGCTACAAAAAGAAGAAGCGCTCAGCTCATTGAGCTGAGCGCCAACGCTAACGAGAAAAAATGTAAAAAAAAAAAAAAAGCACGGCACCAGGTCCGCAGGCAGCCTTGAGGCATTGGCTGCTGGCTCTGCAGGCTCCTCCCGTCTCCCTACATCACTGCCCTGTTTCGCTCCAGGGGCAGTGACGTAAGAGAAGGGAGGAGCCTGCAGAGCCAGCAGCCAATGCCTCAAGGCTGCCTGCGGACCTGGTGCCGCGCTTTTTTTTTTTAAAAACATTTTTCTCGTTAGCGTTGGCGCTCAGCTCAATCAGCTGAGCGCTTCTTCTTTTTGTAGCGCCGGCCCTGCTGCTCAACTGGAAAAGCAGCAGTGGCCGGCAATGGGAGCTGGGGCTGGCGGGCCTGAATCAAGAGAGGGGAAAACAGATGGAAGGATGGGGAGAGAGAGGGAAAACGGATGGAAGGATGGGGAGAGAAAGAGGGAAAACAGATGGAATGATGGCAGAGAAAGAGGGAAAACAGATGGAAGAATGGGGAGAGAAAGAGGGAAAACAGATGGAATGATGGCAGAGAAAGAGGGAAAACAGATGGAATGATGGCAGAGAAAGAGGGAAAACGGATGGAAGGATGGGGAGAAAGATGGAAAACGGATGGAAGGATGGGGAGAGAGAGGGAAAAACGGATGGAAGGATAGGGAGAGAGAGGGAAAACAGATGGAAGGATGGCAGAGAGAGGGAAAACAGATGGAAGGATGGGGAGAAAGAGGAAAACGGATGGAAGGATGGGGAGAGAAAGAGGGAAAACAGATGGAATGATGGCAGAGAGAGAGGGAAAACAGATGGAATGATGGCAGAGAAAGAGGGAAAACGGATGGAAGGATGGGGAGAGAGAGGGAAAATGGATGGAAGGATGGGGAGAGAGAGGGAAAAAAGATGGAAGGATGGCAGAGAGAGGGAAAACAGATGGAAGGATGGCAGAGAGAGGGAAAAAAGATGGAAGGATGGGGAGAAAGAGGGAAACGGATGGAAGGATGGGGAGAGAAAGAGGGAAAACAAATGGAATGATGGCAGAGAAAGAGGGAAAACAGATGGAATGATGGCAGAGAAAGAGGGAAAACAGATGGAAGAATGGGGAGAAAGAGGGGAGATGGATGAAAGGATGCAGAGAGAAAGGGGAGAGACTGGAAGGATGTGGAGAGAGAAGGGACACTGAACAGAAAAGGGTAGAGAGATAGAGAGACACTGGTTAGAAGGAGGGAGAGAGAGACATTAGATGGAAGGATCAGGAGAGAGGGTAGATGGGTGGAAGGATGGGGAGAGAAAGAGGGAAGACGCTGGATGGAAGGGTAGGGAGAAAGAGGTGACAATGGATGGAAGGATGCAGAAAGAAAGAGGGGAGACTATTGGAAGGATGGGGAGAGAGAGGGGAGACACTGGAAGGATGGGGAGAGAAAGAGGAGAGCTGCTGCATGGAAAGGGGGAGTAGTGAAAGATTGGAGAATAAGAGGAAGGGGCATGGGAAGAACAAGGGTGATAAAAGATGAAAGCCATAAGTAGATGAAGGAAATTAAAGAATGGATAGTAAGAATAAATTAAATCAGGACAGAGAGAGAGAGAGAGGCAGAAAAATATTGAAGAAAGCTAAGAAAAAGGAGAGAAAAATGAGAAATGGCCAGGAAACCGTGGCAGAAGAGTTAAGCGAAAACGAAGGAAAGCAGAATCTAGAGACTGGGAGCAACACAATGAGAAAAAGTAAATGGCCATACAACAAAGGTAAAGAAAATAATTTTATTTTTAATTTAGGATAAAGTAATATGGTACCTGTGTTAATAAAGTTTCAGAGACTAATACTTCCTTCCTTAGGTCAGGAGAGGATACCATAACAGCATTATACTGACCTGAGGCAGGAGGTTTTGGCCTCTGAAAGCTCACTGAAAATGTGACTAAATTTTGCTGGGGGAGGGGGGTAGAGAGAAAATTTTGTGCCCACCCACTTTGGGTTCAGGCCCACCCAAAATCAGCAGTCTGGCTATGCCACTGCCCTGAGCTACAGGAATGGATTGGGGAGAGGGGGGGAGAGGACTGACAAAGGTCCCCAGCTCCTGATAGGTCAATTAAAAGCAGAGAGATGTGGGTTACACAAGAGAGGAAAGGGGTGCTTATGAGTGGGGTAACTGCCAGACATAGGCACAAGAACACCTTTGAAAATTATATTTTCTTATCCTCCTGCTAGATTGGTTCAGATATATGAACTATGTGCTCCAACCAGTAAATGGAAGCAGAGAACACCAAACTTTCGGGGACATCATTATGAGAATAAAGAGCGGTGAAACCTGCCAGTATTTTCTGCCTCCGGCAGATGGTTGATATTCAGGAATGCAGCAGCAGAAAGATCAGGATTAACTCCCCAGGCCTAGGCTGAAGAACTTATCTGAGTTCAGTAATAAAGTATGCACAGCTGTGCATAATACATTCCACTTTAATACAGCTCTCCTGAAAGCTGTCTGGCACAGCTCAGCTTTATAAAATGAACTGTTTTGTCACATGTTCCTGTTAGGATTCACATCCAACATACTCACAATACATAAAACTCTCTCTCTAAGAAAAGATGGGGACATTTCTTGTTCCTTCCCATTTTCTGTAAGAACACTGGCACTGATTAGAGTGGCACTGGTTAGAGGTTATATTTCTTCTAGCATGTTTATAGGTTACTGTCAGTCAGACAGCCATTTACTCTGAACTGGTCTGCTTCAGCTTCTCAGTAACTGTATTTATTACATTTGATGTACCACTAAAGGCCTACACTTAGGCATCTAAGCGGTTTACAAAGTTAAACTGGTCTGCATGTAGGCATCCATGTAGTTTACATGATTAAGAGGGGTGAGGCGGGAGTAAAAGAGAGAGTTTGCAGTAGAGGAAGAAAAAGATTCAGAGAAGAAAAGTTTTGGGTGATTTCTTGAAGGCACTGAATTTCCTTTCTTTCTTTTTAACTTTTATTTTTCACACTTACAAAATAACAAAAGCACAACAGTAGATAAAGGGATAAGTCAAAAATTCTGAGGCTAATATTTAAGTACATAAGTATTGCCATACTGGAACAGACCGAAGGTCCATCAAGCCCTGCATCCTGTTTCCACCAGTGGCCAATCCAGGTCACAAGATCCCAAAAAAGTACAATAGATTTTATGCAGCTCATCCTAGAAATAAGCAGTGGATTTTCCCCAAGTCCATTTTAATAATGGTCTATGGACTTTTCCTTTAGGAAGCCATCCAAACCTTTTTTAAACCCTGCTAAGCTAATGGCTTTTACTACGTTCTCTGGCAACGAATGCCAGAGTTTAATTACATGTTGAGTGAAGAAACATTTTCTCCGATTCATTTTAAATTTACTACTTTGTAGCTTTATTGCGTGCCCCCTAGTCCTAGTATTTTTGGAAAGAGTAAACAAGCGATTCACGTCTACCTGTTCCTCTCTACTCATTATTTTATAGACCTCTATCATATCTCTCCTTAGCTGTCTTATCGCCAAGCTGAAAAGCACTAGCCACTTTAGCCTTTCCTCATAGGGAAGTCGTCCCATCCTCTTTTTCATTTTTGTCGCCCTTCTCTATACCTTATCTAATTCCATTATATCTTTTTTGAGATGCTGTGACCAGAATTGAACACAATATTCAAGGTGCGGTCGCACCATGGAGAGATACAAAGGCATTATAACATCCTCATTCTTGTTTTCCATTCCTTTCCTAATAATACCTAACATTCTATTTGCTTTCTTAGCCACCACCGCACACTGAGTAGAGGGTTTCGATGTATCATCAACGATGACGCCTAGATCCCTTTCCTGGTCAGTGACTCCTAATGTGGAACCTTGCATTATGTAGCTATCTTTCGGGTTCCTCTTTCCCACATGCATCACTTTGCAGTTGCTCATATTAAACGTCATCTGCCATTTAGATGCCCAGTCTCGTAATGTCCTCTTGTAATTTTTTACAATCCTTTTGTGATTTAACAACTTTGAATAACTGTGTCATCAGCAAATTTAATTACTATTATTATTATTATTTATTGCATTTGTACCCCACATTTTCCCACTTTTTTGCAGGCTCAATGTGGCTTACAGAGTGTTATCATGATATAGTCATTACATGATCTTAAATACAATCGATAATAGGCTGAAGGTAGTTACTCCCATCACTAGTTACTCCCATCTGTAGGTCATTTATAAATATGTTAAAAAGCAGCGGCCCCAGCACAAACCCCTGAGGAACCCCGCTATCTGCCCTTCTCCATTGAGAATACTGACCATTTAATCCTACTCTCTTGTTTTCTATCTTTTAACCAGTTTTTAATCCACAATAGAACACAACCTCCTATCCCACGACTCTCCAATTTCCTCTGGAGTCTTTCATGAGGTACTTTGTCAAATGGCTTTTGAAAATCCAGATGGGCAATGAGGGGCGGAGCCAAGCGTATTTTCGTAATACGCTTGGCGCTGGCCAAATCGCTTGCCGGGTTTAGAGAAGGATTGCCGGGTTTATATGAGATGGCCAGCATCATTTTTCAGCCATAATGGAAACCGGGCCCGGCCATCTCAAACCCGGCGAAATGCAAGGCATTTGGGCGTGGGAGGAGCCAGCATTTGTAGTGCACTGGCCCCCCTCACATGCCAGGACACCAACATGGCACCCTAGGGAGCACTTAAAATAATTAAAAATAAAAAAATAGCTTCTAGGTGCATAGCACTCTTACCTTGTGTGCTGAGCCCCCCCCCCAAAAAATCCCTCCCAAAACCCACTCGCCACAACTCTACACCATTACCATAGCCCTAAAGGGTGAAGGGGGGCACCTACATGTGGGTACAGTGGGTTTTGCCGGGTTTTGGAGGGCTCTATATAACCACCACAAGTGGAACAGGTAGGGGGGGATGGGCCTGGGTCCACCTGCCTGAAGTGCACTGCACCCACTAAAAACTGCTCCAGGGACCTGCATACTGCTGTCAAGGAGCTGGGTATGACATTTCAGGCTGGCATACAAGCTGGCAAAATTTTGTTTTTTGGGTGGGAGGGGGTTGGTGACCACTGGGGCAGTAAAGGGAGGTGAATCCTGCTTCCGTCCGGTGGTCATCTGGTCAGTTGGGGCACTTTTTCCAAACTTGGTCCTAAAAATAAATGGACCAAGTCCAGCGGGTGAAATGCTCGTTCGAGCCGGCCTCTTTTTTTCCATTATAAGGCGAAGCCGGCCATCTCGTACCCACGTCCCTGCCCCGCCCCCCACCTTCGCTACCCTACCAACAAGCCCCCTTGAAGGTTAGCCGGCGCCGCAACGAAACAGCAGTTGAAGCTGGCCAAAATCGGCTTTTGATAATACCAATTTGGCCGGGATCAGGAGATCGCCGGCGATCTCCCGATTTGTGTTGGAAGATCGCCGGCGATCCCCCGATTTGTGTCGGAAGATCGCCAGTGATCCCTTTCGAAAATAAGCCTGAATATCGACTGACTCACCTTTATCCACATGTTTGTTCACCCCTTCAAAGAAATGTAATAAATTGGTGAGGCAAGATTTCCCTTCACTAAATCCATGTTGGCTTTTGTCTCATTAATCCATACTTTTGAATATGCTCTGTAATTTTGTTCTTTACAATAGCCTCTACCATTTTGCCCGGCATCGACATCAGGCTAACAGGTCTATAATTTCCCAGATCTCCTCTGGAACCTTTTTTAAAAATCGGCGTTACATTGGCCACCCTCCAATCTTCCGATACCACGCTGAATTTTAAAGATAAATTACATATTACTAACAATAGTTCCGTAAGCTCATTTTTCAATTCTATCAGTACTCTGGGATGAATACCATCTGGTCCAGGTGATTTGCTACTCTTCAGTTTGTCAAATTGCCCCATTACATCCTTCAGTTTTATAGAGATTTCATTCAGTTTCTTCGTCTCATCAGCTTTTAATACCATTTCTGGCACAGGTATCTCTCCCAAATCTTCCTCGGTGAAGACTGAAGCAAAGAATTCATTTAATCTCTCCGCTATGGCTTTGTCTTCCCTGATTGCCCCTGTCCAACTGATTCTTTTGCCAGTTTCTTGCTTTTAATACACCTGAAAAAGATTTTACTCTGTGCTTTTGCCTCCAATGCAATCTTTTTTTCAAAGCCCCTCTTTGCCTTCCTTATCAGTGCTTTGCATTTGTCTTGACATTCCTTATGCTGTTTCTTATCATTTTCAGTTTGTTCCTTCTTCCATTTTCTAAAGGATTTTCTTATAACTCTAATAGCTTCCTTCACCTCACTTTTTAACCATGCCAGCTGTTGTTTGGTCTTCCTTCCTCCTTTTTTAATACACGGAATATATTTGGCCTGGGCTTCCAGAATGGTATTTTTGAATAGCATCCACGCCTGATGTAAATTTTTGACCTTCGCAGCTGCTCCTTTAAGTCTTTTTTCTCACCGTTCTTCTCGTTTTATCATAGTCTCCTTTTTGAAAGTTAAGCGCCAATGTATTGGATTTCCTGTGTGTACTTACTCCAAAGCCAATCTCAAATCTGATCATATTATGATCATTGTTATCAAGCGACCCCAGCACCATTACCTCCTGCACCAGATCATGGGCTCTACTAAGGACTAAGTCTAGAATTTTTCCTCCTCTTGTCAGCTCCTGTACCAGCTGCTCAATAAAGCAGTCTTTACCTCCCTAGCGTGCCCTGATGTTACATTTACCCAGTCAATATCGGGGTAATTGAAATCACCCATTATTATTGTGTTGGCCAGTTTGTCTGCATCCCTAATGTCCTTTAACATTTCTGCATCCGTCTGTTCATCATGGCAGGCGGACGGTAGTACACTCCTATCACTATCCTTTTCCCCTTTACACATGGTATTTCAATCCATAGGGATTCCAAGATGTGTTTCGTTTCCTGCAGAATTTTCAATGTATTTGATTCAAAGCCTTCCTTAACATACAATGCTACCCCTCCACCAATTCGATCCACCCTATCACTATGATATAATTTGTACCCTGGTATGACAGTATCCCACTGGTTATCTTTCTTCCACCAGGTCTCAGAGATGCCTATTATATCTAATTTTTCATTTACTACAATATATTCTAACTCTCTCATCTTATTTCTTAGGCTTCTGGCATTCGCATATAGACATTTCAAACTATGTTTGTTGTTTCTATTTACATCTTGCTCAATAGTTGTCTGTGTTAATTTGCAATCTTTTGTCTGATTTCTATTTAAGGACACCTCATCTACTACGGTCTGTTTTGCAACCTTGCTATCAAGATACCCCTCTCTTCCCTATTTTGGTGATATCTTTGAAAGATATCTTCCGAACCATGTGTTTTTGAACAACTGTCAGTCTTCCCCCAGATTCTAGTTTAAAAGCTGCTCTATCTCCTTTTTATATGTCGATGCCAGCAGCCTGGTCCCACCCTGGTTAAGGGGGAGCCCATCCTTCTGGAATAGGCTCCCCCTTCCTCAGAACGTTGTCTAGTTCCTTACAAATCTAAAACCCTCCTCCCTGCACCATCGCCTCATTGAGACTCCGGAGCTCTGCCTGTCTCTCGGGCCCTGCGCATGGAATGGGTAGCACTTCGGAAAATGCTACCCTAGAGGTTCTAGATTTGAGCTTTCTACCTAAGAGCCTAAATTTGGCTTCCAGAACCTCTCTCCAACATTTTCCTATGTCATTGGTACCCACATTTAAGAAATTTAGACATAGGAAAACTATAAAACAAAACAGATGCCTATCCTTTGGGAGAAATTTATAGTCAGCTTCCTAGTCTTTTTGTGGCTGTGATCCCATGACTGTGGTGAAATAAAACTGTGTGACCCCCTGGTGCAGAATAATGATTCACCTATGGAGAGTCCACCTAGGTTATGACCCCAATCTTCAGTCTGGTGACCCCCATCGGAGACCCACAGTTTGAGAAGCTCTGCCTTAGGATGTACAACCAAG
Source organism: Microcaecilia unicolor (assembly GCF_901765095.1). Taxonomy (NCBI): domain Eukaryota; kingdom Metazoa; phylum Chordata; class Amphibia; order Gymnophiona; family Siphonopidae; genus Microcaecilia; species Microcaecilia unicolor. Next base: position 508,306,414 of record NC_044031.1, read on the forward strand.
AACTCTTGGTGCCATTTCTGCATAGCTCTAGATAAATCAGGAAATATCCTAACTTTTGACCCCCAAAACAATTCATCCATAGTACGACGATACAGTCTTAGAACTACATTACATCCAAGTTCCAAGTCCAATGTTACTACTAAAGTGGTTCTTTGTGTGACAACCTCCAAAGGTGACACCAAAAGGTCTTTTAAATTTATCACAGAAGAAGCCCCCATGTGGAGGCTTGAGGGAGTGAGAGTAGTCCAATTTTGACAAATACTGAACTCTCCTTAGTGGTGGCAGTGATTCTGGTGCCATTTTCAAAACCTCATGCAACTACTTGCAAACATAGGGACAACCAATAGAGGCTTAGGAAAATTCAAAAACATGAACGTTATCTTTCCTTGTTTGGTTTTCCAAGTAGCTCAATTCAATTCTTGCATCACAATCCATTCAATTCTTGCATCATCATCTTTGCTTATAAGCATTCCAATTTAAAAGAATGTTGGTCCAGCACTTGGGCCTGTTTCTCAGTAGATCTAATAACCACAGACAAGACACCCACAAACTTAGTAGATAATTTCAATAAAGAGGAATTCAGGGCCTGTTATAGTGTCCCTGAGTCACTAATTGTCACTATTATTGGTTTTTGCAACATTTGCATTGCAGTTTTGGAATATCCTATTTCCCCCAACCAAATAGATTCACGTGTTGCTGTACTGATTGTCCTCCATCAGTCCAGGCAGAGCTGATCTGGGGGAAGAGACTGAGACTGGTGATACCTTGGACAGCGGTAGAGAAGGCAAAGTATCTTCTTTCTCTACCTCATGCCCTACTGCCAAGGTAACACTTCTGGGTTGCAAAATCACCAACCTTGGCACATGGCTCAAGGAAGCCCTACTCACACTGTCACTGGACACACTCTCCTCTGGCTAGACTGAAAGAGGTACTGCTACAGAACTGGCAGAAGCTCGAAATCCATCTAGTGTACTCTGCATCAGAATTGGGATCATCAGTGGCACTGAGATAGCCCGTTACACCTTCCCTTTTCTCTTGCCCATGCAGAAAGCCAGGCCAGAGCCACCAGACAACACAACTTGAAGGAGGTAAAGAACTCCCACCTAGGCATCTACTTACCTCAGCACTGAATTTCTAATACATGCCTCGTAATCAGGCACTCTGAATTCACTCTTACTCAACAGGAAGAATGTATCATCCCCTCCTTTCTAAAGCTCTCTTGCTCTCCTGCTGTAGCAATTTCTTAAAAATAAAAATGTATGTCTTACTTTTGCCAGGTGTTCAGTCACACCAGAAAAAAGTCCCTTGGGTGTTCTCAGTTGAGTGGCTTCCCTCCAAACTTCAGCTTCTGATTTTTTATTCTTCTGTGTCTCTCTTAGTACTTAGGCAGCCCATCATCTCTCTGCTGGCCCACTTGAACACAATAGCTTTCAAGCACAGTAATGTAACCAGAAGGCAGTGCTCCATCCCACCCTCCTCAAACACACAGCTTTTGCAGCACAAGGCTTCCTTCTCAACCCCCCCACCCCCACCCTTACTCTGCTCTAGCTATCAGCTGTAGCTCTCCCAGGCAGTACTTAATTCAGACATAGCAATAAGGTTCCGGCCCCTGACTTCAGCACAGCTTTCCAACCACACCTCCTTCCTTCTATTACAAGTGCTAGTAAGCCTCACTTTGGTGACTGGAAAGAAATGGAGAGATGCGGCAGAAGGAAAGGATAGTGAACTTCCATGAGTCCAATGGGTTGCAAGATCCAAGAAAACATGGGGCTTGTCCGAATAGAAGGGATTTGTAACCTTGACTGTCGGAAGGAAAGTTAGCTGGTTGCAGTTTGAAGTGTATGAATCACTGATTCAGGAATCCCCAACAAGCTTGTGGCGTCCCATCAAAGTGAGGAGATTCGGGAACCCATAGTGGAGACACTACAACGAAGGGAGTGTGGGGTCCAAAGATATTGGGGCTGGGCGTGGAATAGCACGCAGGGCAATGAACTGTGAACATATGTCTTGGAAGACCCACGAGAGATGCTGCTGCTGGTTTTGTTGCTGTTGAAGGACCTGAGCCAGGCCTGGGATTGTGGGCTTGTCAGACAAGCTCATGGCCTTGGCAATCTTGTCAAGCCTCTGGCAGAGCAGGATTGTAGTGAGTCCTTGTGCCATCTCCGAAGCTTGTAATTGGCGGTCAACAAGCCAGAGAAAATCTTCACCTGGACTGACCACTGTTCCCTGAGAGTTGAGCTCCCAGGTTCGGGCAGCCAGCAGGACTTGGGAAGCGCCCCAGAGGAGGTTCAAGGCAGGCAAAGAGCCGAGCAGCATCAGAATCCAGGCAGTGTTCAGATCCAGCAGCAAGCATCACAGCATCAGAATCCAGGGCAGGCAGCGGGCAGAATAGCATCAGAATCCAGGCAGTGGTCAGGGCAGGCAGCAGGCAGAACAGTGTCAGAAGGCAAACCAAGTGTGACAGACCTGTTGCTGAGGTCCCGAGGAGAGCGTGGGGCCTGAAGTTGAGGGACCAGTGTATCTGATGTCAGCGCTCTGCCTCTGCATCAGTTGCAGCTGCTGCGGCAAGCTGGAAAGGTGTGCACCTCAGCACGGGGAAGTGTGTGAGCCAGTGAGAGGCACGCTGTCAAGGCATGGTGCCATGCTGTCAATGTATGTCACTGCACTATCAAGGTATGGTGCTGTGATAGCAGCTAATTAATTCAATAAGTCAGTGGTTCTCAACCAGTGTGTTGGGACACACTGGTGTATTGCCGAGAAATGGGAGGTGTGTCACAAAATAGTTGGTGTAGACAGCAAGCCTGTGTTTCCTTTACAACCATCACTGGGAAGACCATCATGAGAGTCAGATTCTTGAAATCCCTGTAACGACTCCCAATAATCTTGCCTCCATCCCCAGATGAATATGTTGTACAGGTCTGCTGTCCATAGGTTCTGTTTGCTATATACATAAGTACATAAGTATTGCCATACTGGGAAAGACCAAAGGTCCATCAAGCCCAGCATCCTGTTTCAACAGTGGCCAATCCAGATCACAAATACCTGGCAAGATCCCAAAAAGTACAAAACATTTTATACTGCTTATCCCAGAAATAGTGGATTTCCCCAAGTCCAGTTAACAACGGTCTATGGACTTTTCCTTTAGGAAGCCGTCCAAACCTTTTTTAAACTCCGCTAAGCTAACCGCCTTTACCACATTCTCTGGCAATGAATTCCAGAGTTTAATTATAGTTTCTGAGTAGCATGTTTGCAGGTTTTTCTGTTGCTTCACAGTACCTGCCAGTGGAGGGATTTTGTGTCACTATAGCTGAGGTCACACCAGAATTTGAATATGTATTTGTTTTGTTGTATGACAAATGAGAAATCTGGGGGTGAGTTAATTCATACTAAACTTATAGTTATTGAAATATTAGGTATGCTTTGTTCAGCTGTGAATTTTAGTGTTCAGTGTGTCACATACAAGAACATTGTCTGTCAGATGAGTCACAACAGACGAAAGGTTGAGAACCACTGCACTAAGCGAGTCGTTTACAAAGGTTTTTAGTGCTAGAGACACCCATAGGAATATATGGACATCTCTAGCGTTTAGTGCATGCTTATTTTTAGTGTGCACCTTTGTAAAATGGCCACTGAATTATGCATGTAACTGACCTTATTCTATAACTTGTGCACACACTAATCGGAAATGTGGGTGTGCAACTTTCTGGAATTAGGGACTATATGAGCAATTGTATAACATAGGTGCCAACGGTTATATGCATTCACATGTTTGTGTTTGCACATACATGTGTAATGTCAAAATTCTGCCTAAGCACTCTGTAAGCATTCTGTAAATATGGGCTAATTTACACAGCATGTATTTGCAAGAGGGGTGTGCATATGGGCAGAGCTTAGGTAGAACTGCCATTTATGAGTAAGTAATGCATATATAGCTGACATTTAGATGCTATCACTTACACCAGCTCTATGGCTGGCATAAATGCTTGTGCCTAAGGGGAAGATGCACTAAAGACTCGTTAAAGCCCTTCCCTTACCGATTTCCTTAGTGAATCGGTAAGGAATGGGCATGCATCAAGGAAAAGGAATGCAAATGAGCTGGTCGTTGTAGCTCACTTGCATTCTCTATTCCATCAGTAAACAGTCGGCCAGTCAGCCGGTCGCGAGCATGCGCAGAGCAGCCAGCATTATGCTGGTGCTCTGCGCATGCCGAATACGCCTCTGTGCCATTATAATAGCCATGCAATAGCCTTGGATCCTCTGCATTCCGTTTTCGTTAGCTGCTACCGTGATCATAAAATGGCTCGGAGAAGCCTTTAGTGCATGCCAGGGTTTACTACTTGTTCGTTAATGGCTCGTTAAGTTTAGTGCATCTGGCCCTAGGTGCACATTTCACCTCTTCAGCTAGTATTCTACATAGGAAAGTAGGCACCACATTCCTTTAGAGAACAGGCTCCTACCAGGAGCCCTATGAAAGAATTGTGCTGCATGCATTAATGCAGTAATGACTACAAAACCTTTATTTTGATTAGTGCACTACATTCTGTATTTATTTATTTATTTATTGGGATTTATTGATCATCTTTATGAACAGATTCGACCAAGTCAGCGTACAGCAGGTACAGTTTAACTGTATTTGCTAATCAGTAATATATCATGTAGTTTATTAAATGAGCATATTGGATAGAAAGCAGAGGGTAGGGTTACATGGCCATTTTTCTCAATGGAGGAGGGTGACTAGTGGCATGCCGCAGGGATCTGTACTGGGACCGGTGCTATTTAACATATTTATAAATGATCTGGAAATTGGAGCGACGAGCGAGGTGATTAAATTTGCAAATGACACAAAACTATTCAAAGTTGTTAAAATACATGTGGACTGTGAAATATTGCAGGAAGACTTTAGGAAACTGGAAGACTGGGCATCCAAATGGCAGATGAAATTTAATGCGGATAATGCAAAGTGATGCACAATTGGGAAGAATAATCCAAATCATAGTTACCTGATGCTAGGGTCCACTTTAGGAGTCAGCACCCAAGAAAAAAAGGTGTCATTGTAGACAATACATTGAAATCTTCTGTCCTGTGTGCAGTGGAAGCCAAAAAAGCAAACAGGATGTTAGGAACTATTAGAAAAGGGATGGAAAATAAGACCAAGAATATTATAGTGCCTCTGTTTCATTCCATGGTTGCCATATCTCAAAAAAGATATAGTGGAATTAGAAAAGGTTCAAAGAAGAGTGACCAAAATAATAAAGGGGATGGAACTCCTCTTATATGAGGAAAGGCTAAAGAGATCAGAGCTTTTCAGCTTGGAAAGAGACAGCTAAGGAGGGATATGATAGAGGTCTACAAAACGCTGAGTGATGTAGAACAGGTGAAAGTAAATCGATTACTCTTTCAAGAAGTACAAAGACTAATGGACGCTCAATGAAATTACATGGAAATGCTTAAAACGAATAGGAGGATTTTTTTTCAGTCAACGAATAGTTAAGCTCAGGAGCTCTTTGCCAGAGGATGTGGCTTACAACTGTTAGCATATCTGGTTTTAGAAAAGGTTTGGACAAGTTCCTGGAGGAAAGTCCATAGCCCTGATATTGATAGAGACATAGACATGGAGCAAACCACTGCTTGCCCTGGGATTGGTAGCATGGCATGTTGCTACTATTTGGGTTTCTGCCAGGTACTTATGGCCTGGATTGTCCACTGTTGGAAGCAGCATACTGGGCTGGATGGACTATTGATCTGACCCAGTATAGCTATTCTTATGTTCGTATATAGAGAGAGATCCTGCCTACAGCAGTGCTTCCTAGCTGCAAATAAAACAAAAAACAAATAACATTAGGATAACTTGAAAATCAGCTCTTTCTTTTATTGACCTTTAAGTTTCAGAGAAGAAAAGCTATTCCGAGCAAGGTTAAGTGACAAATATTGAGCACAAAATAATAAAACCAAAGATAATATGGTGTGTGATTGATTAATTTCTCGGAGTCGTTGGGAAGTGCAGCCTCCTGTCTCTAGTGTTCCCATGTCACATGCTATCTCCTTAGAATTCAGTGGTTCATAATGAAAGATGGTAGTTGCCTAGTCACATCCTGTATCAAGTCCTCATTACAAATCTTGACATTTCTAATCATAATACTAGCAAAATTAAATTACATGGACTTTACAATGAGGTGAGATACTTTTGGCATCAGTCCTATTTGAAATATATAGTAATAGTACTATATATTTGCTCATGATACGCAATTTCATTTGTTATATTGCTTTTAATAGTGTTCTGAATATGACTTTAAGAAATACTAGAATTATGCAAATCATAGCTGAGAGATTCCTACTCCAAGTTACAACCATAGGGCATTAATTACCCAAGTTCATGATTTAGAAAAAGTCACAGATGCAGTTATTTACTGATGAGAAAATGCAGTACTTATATTCCTTGTTGAAAAAAATATGATCAGAGGCTCTAAATGACGTGGAGGGGTAGTTTCTGAGCTGTATTACATAAAACATTTTACCACACTGATATTTACTGTGGGAGTTATTCACTTGTAGGACTGTAATTTAGCCAAATTGACCCTAGAAGTAATACCATGAAACTGCCACTTGGAGTCAACCAACAACATTTTGAACCCAGGTGCTGGATGGGACAAGAGCAACTGAGGATTGCTTTTGCCCACCTACTAGATACCATGGAAACCACTGGTAGGCACTGGTGGAAGGAATTGGTGAAGGGGGGTGGGGTGGAGGGGGAATTAATTGGATGCAGTATCAGGGGGTTGAGGATGAGATATTTTTGAGTATGGTATCAGGGCAAGGGTTTTGAAGATTCTTTTTGAAATATGGCCACTTTAAAATGCTCCCCAGGAATATCAGGTCATGCAGCTTGTGAGGCTAAACACAAACTGTGTTATTCAATTTGCATAATAATAAGATGTTTGGCATACATTTTTACAGTGCTTTTTTTGTAGAAAAAAAGGTGCCGGTACTCATTGTGGGCGGGGTCACCACACATGGCACCGCCCCTATTATAGCCACACCCACATTAGCCACACCCCTTATACCAGCCATGGCGCATATAAACAGACATCATTGAAAATATTATACTAGTATAGGAGAAAAAATAATGTGATTTTTTTTTCATTATAAATAATTTCTGTAAGCTCTTACAGCTCCAGTATACCCAGTGCAAAATAAGACAAATTCCACACACTAAAATGAAAATAAAATGATTTTTTCTACCTTTGTTGTCTGGTGACTTTGTTTTTTCTATCCATATTGGTCCCAGTCTCTGATTCTGCTGCTCTCTATCTGTTCTCTTAACTCCGTTTCCAGGGCTTCCTTTCCATTTATTTCTTTACTTTCCTCCTTTCTTCTTCTTTTGTTGCCCTGCATCCATAAGTAAAAGCTGGGTCCTCCTCCATGGAATTGACTGGAGGAGGTATAACATGGATCCAGCTTTTGCCTATTTTCTCATCCATGTGCAGTTTTCTCCTCTTCCCTTTCCCTCATCTCCATCCATGCGCATCTTCTTTTTTCCCTTCCTACCTCCATTCTATGTCCAGCACTTCTCCTCTCTCTTCCCCTCCATCCATGTCCAGCATCTTCTCATCTCTCTTCCCTCCTCTATATCCATCTAAAGCAATAATTCTCTCTCCCCTCTCCTCCATCCAAGTCAGCATTTTTCCTCTCTCATAGCCAACTCCTCCATCCATGTCCAGCAATTCTCCCTCTATCTCCTGCTCTCCTCTCCATCCATTCTAGCATTTCTCCTCTCTCCTCTCATCCATGTCGCAATTCTCTCTTCCCTGTCCAGCGATTCTCCTCTCTCCCTCCATGTCCAGCAATTCTCTCTTCCCTGTCCTCCCCTCCCCGTCCAGCGATTCTCCTCTCTCCCCTCCATGTCCCAGCAATCTATCTTCCCTGCCCTCCCCTCCATGATCAGCAATTATCTCATCCCTGCCCCTCCCCTCAATGTCCAGCAATTCTCTCCCTTGCCTTCCCTCCCATCCCAAGTCCAGCAATTCTCTCTCCCCTTGCCCTTCCTCCCATGGTCCAGCAATTCTCTCTCCCCTGACCTTCCCTCCCATCCCATGTCCAATTCTCTCTCCCCTGCCCTCTTCCCATGTCCAGCAATCTCTCTCCCGTGCCCTACTCCCCCCTCCCATGTCCAAGCAATTCTCTCTTCCCTGCCCTTCCACATGTCCAGCAATTCTCTCCTCCCCTGCCCTTCCCCCCCATCACATTGATTTCCAGCAATTTCTCTCTCCCCTGCCATTTCCCTCCCATGTCCCCCATGTCCAGCAATTCTCTTCTCCCACTGCCCTTACCCAGGTCCCGGCCAATGCTCTCTCCCCTGCCCTTCCCTCCCCATCCCATTGATTTCCAGCAATTCTCTCTCCCCTGCCCTTCCCTCCCATCCCATGTCCAGCAATTCTCTCTCCCCTGCCCTTCCCATGTCCAGCAATTCTCTCTCCCTGCCCTTCCCATGTCCAGCAATTCTCTCTCCCTGCCCTTCCCTCCCATCCATTGATTTCCAGCAATTCTCTCTCCCTTGCCCTTCCCTCCATCCCATGTCCAGCAATTCTCTCTCCCTGCCCGTCCCATCCCATGTCCAGCAATTCTCTCTCCCCTGCCCTTCCCTCCCATTATTTCCAGCGATTCTCCACCTCTCCCCTGCCCTCCCATCGACGTGCAGCGATTTTTCCATTCCTCCCCTGCCCTCACCTCTCCCAATATCCAGCGATTCTTCGTCCCCCAGGGTCCTCCTTCACTGCCTGCCAGCCAGCGTCGGACTCAGAAGCGAACGGTGCAGGCAGCGATTGGCTAGCAGCGTCGTAGCTTCCCTCTGCAAGTCCCGCCTACAACTCATGTCTACGCATAGGCGGGACTTGCAGAGGGAAGCTACGACGCTGCCAGCCAATCGCTGCCTGCACCGTTCGCTTCTGAGTCCGCACTGGCTGGCAGGCAGTGAAGGAGGACGCTGAGGGACGAAGAATCGCTGGATATGAGAGAGGTGAGGGCAGGGGAGGGACGGAAAAATCGCTGCACGTCGATGGGAGGGCAGGAGAGAGGCGGAGAATCGCTGGAAGTAATGGGAGGGGAGGGGAGGGGAGGAGGAGAAAAAGGTGCCGGTACGCCGTACCGTTGCGTACCGGCACAAAGAAAGCACTGCATTTTTATCTCATTAGTATTTAGCTCACTATTGAAAGAGAAGGGCGCCCATCTTCCGACACAAATCAGGAGATGGGCGTCCTTCTCTCAGGGTCGCCCAAATCGGCATAATCAAATGCCGATTTTGGGCGTCCTGAACTGCTTTCCATTGTGGGGAAGACCAAAGATCACGGGGGGGGGGGGGGGGGGGGGGCGTGTCGGCACTGTACCAAAGGCGGGACTGGGGAACGATTAAGAGATGGGCATCCTCGGCCAATAATGGAAAAAAAGAAGGGCGTCCCTGATGAACACTTGGCCGACTTTACTTGGTCCATTTTTTCTTGCGACCAAGCCTCAAAAAGGTGCCCGAACTGACCAGATGACCACCGGAGGGAATCGGGGAATGACTTCCCCTTGCTCCCCCAGTGGTCACCAACCCCCTCCCACCCTAGAAAAAAAAATTAAAATTTTTTTTTTGCCAGCCTCAAATGTCATACCCAGCTCCATGACAGCAGTATGCAGGTCCCTGGAGCAGTTTTAGTGGGTGCAGTGCACTTCAGCCATGTGTACCCAGGCCCATCTCCCCCCTGTTACACTTGTGGTGGTAAATGTGACCCCTCCAAAACCCACCCGAAACACACTGTACGCACATGTAGGTGCCCCCCTTCACCCCTTAGGGCTATGGTAGTGGTGTACAGTTGTGGGGAGTGGGTTTTGGGGGAGTTTTGAGGGGCTCAGCACCCAAGGTTAGGGAGCTATGCACCTGGGAGCAATTTGTAAAGTCACTGCAGTGCCCCCTAGGGTGCCCGGTTGGTGTCCTGGCATGTGAGGGGGACCAGTGCACTACGAATGCTGGCTCCTCCCACAACCAAAGGGCTTGGATTTGGTCATTTCTGAGATGAGCATCCTCGGTTTCCATTATGGCCGAAAACTGGGGACGACCATCTCTAAGGTCGACCATCTCAACATTTAAGTCGACCTGACCTAAATGTTGAGATTTGGGCATCCCCGACCGTATTATCGAAATGAAAGATGGACGCCCATGTTGTTTCGATAATATGGGTTTCCCCGCCCCTTCGCACACAGAATCATTTTCCAGCACGCCTGTAAAAAATGCCTTTAAAATTTTTTTGCTGAAAATGGACATGCAGCAAAATGAAAATTGCTGCACGTCCATTTTAGGTCTGAGACCTTACCACCAGCCATAGACCTAGCGGTAAAGACTTGCGCAGTAACTGGGCAGTAATGACCTATGCACATGAAATGCCACTTGGCGAGCATCCAATACATGTGTCCAAAAATAAATCTCAGACGCACATATCAGAAGTGTGCCAAAAATGAAATTACCGCAGGAGCCACGTAGTAGCCGGGTGGTAACTCCATTTTGGTGCGTGTTGGACACACGTAGACGCTTATACGACTTAGTGAAAGGGCCCCTTAGTGTTCATTGAAAGACCTTTTATCACAGTATCAAGACTGGGGAAGCTAGAAAAAAGTGGGAAAATATGTATTTTAAAATTAAGCCATTCAACTGATCTGGAAACATTTATAAGCCACATAACTTTAATGTGAAGCATTTTGGTTCTACAGGAAAACTGCAAACGACAGAAAGAGCAACTGTGTGAGAAGTTTGATTTCTTATATGCCATCCTGGAAGAAAGAAGAAAAGAGATGACACAGATTATCACCAGAAACCAGGAAGAGAAGCTGGAACATGTCCGCTCTTTGATGAAAAAATACGCCAATCACTTGGAGGCAATATCGAAGATGGTTGAGTCAGGAATCCAGTTTATGGAGGAGCCAGAAATGGCAGTGTTTCTACAGGTATATTTCAACACTTTGCAAGAAAAAGTAATATTTGGCAACAGGCGAGGCGGGTAAGGACTGATGGAGGTTGATTTGATGATGAGGCTTGGAGCTGAATTTGGGGATTGCAGAGAAAAGGATAGTAATGCACAAACACAACTATTAGTATTTATGGAGGGCCATTTTCGAAATGTTTATATTTATTAATGATTTGATGAATTGCCAAATCCTGGGAAATCCCATATCTAAGCTATTTACAAAATTTCACAAATATATAGAAATAAAAGAACATAGAATGCCATTGAGTGACAGGACAGATCGCAGGTACACCAGAAAACAGACATACCCAAAACTAGCTTTAGAAAGCTACAGAGGAAAGCAGAGGCGACTAATACTTAACAAATAAAGGGGCCCTTTTACTAAGGCACATAGGTGCCTATCCAGCTCATTTTCAAACGAGAAGGCCGGCCATCTTCTGACACAAATCGGGAGATGGCCAGCCATCTCCCAAACCCGGCCAAATTAGTATAAATGAAAGCTGATTTTGGCCGGCTTCAACTGCTTTCCGTCGTGGAGCTGGCGAAAGTTCAAGGGGGCGTGTCGGCAGTGTACCGAGGGCAGGACAGGGGTGTGGTTAAGAGCTGGCCGGCTTTGGCCGATAATGGAAAAAAGAAGGCCGGCTCTGACGAGCACTTGGCCGGCTTTACTTGGTCCATTTATTTTTAGGACCAAGCCTCAAAAAAGTGCCCCAACTGACCAGATGACCACCGGAGGGAATCGGGGATCACCTCCCCTTAATACCACAGTGGTCACCAACCCCCTCCCACCCAAAAAAAATAAAATTAAAAATTATTTTTTTGCCAGCCTCTATGCCAACCTCAAATGTCATACCCAGCTCCATGACAGCAGTATGCAGGTCCCTGGAGCAGTTTTTAGTGGGTGCAGTGCACTTCAGGCAGGTGGACCCAGGCCCATCCCCCCCACCTGTTATACTTGTGGTGATAAATGTGAGCCCTCCAAAACCCACCCGAAACCCACTGTATCCACATGTAGGTGCCCCCCTTCACCCATAAGGGCTATGGTAATGGTGTACAGTTGTGGGGAGTGGGGTTCAGGGGGGGGGATTTGGGGAGCTCAGCACACAAGGTAAGGGAGGTATGCACTTGGGTGCAATTTTTCAAGTCCACTGCAGTGCCCCCTAGGGTGCCTGGTTGGTGTCCTGGCATGTGAGGGGGACCAGTGCACTACAAATGCTGGCTCCTCCCAGGACCAAATGCCTTGGATTTTGCCGGGTTTGAGATGGCCGGCATCATTTTTCATTATCGGCGAAAACCGATGCTGGCCATCTCAAACTCGGCCATCTCTGACATTTGGCTGGCCCCAACCGTATTATCGAAACGAAAGATGGCCGGCCATCTTTTTCAATAATACAGTTCGAGACCTCTCTTTGTGGCGCTGGCCATGTAGATGGCCGACGCCGTTCGATTATGCCCCTCCATGCGCATCCAAAGCACATCAAATTAGAACTACCGCTTGGCTACCGCATGCCCTGGGCAGTTTGACATGCATACCAAATGCATGGCAGAAAATAGTTTCTATTTTCTACCGCATAGCGCTAACTGGGTGATAATCAGCAGTGTACGTGCGCTGACGATTACAGCCCAGTTAACACGTGAGACCTTACTGCTAAATCAATGGGTGGTGGTAAGGTATCAGGCCCAAAATGGATGCACGCTCATTTCAATTTTACTGCATGCCCATTTTCATCCACAAAATAGGCCTTTTTTGCAGGCGCGCTGAAAAATGGACCTGTGTGCGTCCAATACACGCGCCTACACCAGCACAGGCCATTTTTCAGTGCGCCTTAGTAAAAGTTCCCCAAAAGCAGTAACTAACTGTTGTTGCTGAAAAGTTCACCAGGTGTAACACATATTAAAAGTCACAGTGAAAAGATGGGTCTTGAGTTTTTTTCTTAAAGGATTGAAAGGATTGCTCGACCCTCAAGTCCAGAGGTAAATAATTCTAGAGGCAAGGGGACAGGAAGAAAAAGGCAGAGGATCTCGTAGATATTTCTCTTGCTCTTTCTTTAGATCATTTGGCTCCTTTAAAGAATGTGTCCTTCATCTCAGAAGTTCTGTCCATGGTATCATCAGGTTCTCCATATGTTGAAGAGACAGTTGCGCTGGGCGAAACGTATTTGGCGCAAGCTTAAGACCATAGATTCCCTTACTCAATATGTCTCAATTAAAAAAAAATGTTGTCACAACTTGACAAAGCGAAGAGGGTTTATTTCTCTAGACAGATTAAGTTCTCTCCCAATCCTGCGAAGCATCCGATTTTGGACATTTTGCTAAATGCCCGATTCTATATATGGCACCTAAAATGAACGCGCCGTAGGCAATTACACCTAAGTGTATTCTAAGTACCGTGCGTAAATCTACAAGTGGTATTTAGGATACGCTTAGGCGTAGTTAATGTGACTAAATCTATGCGCGTCCATTTAGGCCAATGAAAAGTTGGCCCATATTTTATAACAATATGTGTAGATTTTGGAACGCCCATGAAACACGCATAGATTTTGGAAACACCCATTTCCATGCTCCTAAGCATGCCTCTTTTTGCTTGCTTGCGTTAGAATTTAGGCACAGTATATTACAGAATACACATGTGTAAATTCTAATTTTTGCCAATTAGTGCTCATTATTGCTTGTTAAGAGCTGTTAACAATGCTTAACAGCTTGTTAAAACAATTAATCTGTGTGCATAGTTATAGAACACGTGTAGATTTACACACGGAATCGAGTGTAACTCTAGACGCGCTGTATAGAATCCGAGGGTAAGCACTAACCAGCAATATTCTGTGGGAGATAGCCAGTTGTCTCCTGTTGAATATTACTGGATAGCTGGTTAATTGGCATTTAACCAGCCAGGAGCCGTTCCTGGCCAATTAAATGGTTTTAAATATTGGGCGGATAGATTTCCCCTTTAAAATCCAAAGGCTTTATTACCGTTTCCTCATACATTGGCAAAACTTTGATTCAAACTTTGACAAGGTTAATTGTATTATTTATGCAGCTATTGAGATGACCTTTTTTTTCTGTTTATTTTTACAGAATGTCAAAGATCTCTCACAAAAGTAAGTGCGCGTTCACTCGCGGATATTTGACATGCACAGCTCTTGTTCTAAAACAAAGTTCAATGTACAGCAAATTTTTTGGAACACTGAACACAACCACTGGTCTCTTTCTTTATAGAATTACAGATGCATCACAAGTATTTCAGATGGAAAAGCTTGAACCAGGTTATGAAAATATGAATCATTTTACAGTTGATCTCAATAGAGAAGAAAGAATATTAAGAGAAATCGACTTTTACAGAGGTATGTTCTCTCTTCTATCAAAATTGCTTTAAAAACAGAAAAGAAACCCCACATGACCATGTGAAATTTGCATAACAGTACTGTAGAAGGAGATGTACAAACATGTAACTACACTATTTTAGAGAACTAATCTAAAGCACAAACCAGGTCAGCACAAGTCCTATACATGGTTCTGTATATAAGTACATAACCATCGCCATGCTGGGACAGACCAAGGGTCCATCGAGCCCAGCACCCTGTCACCGACAGCGGCCAAAAGAACAAGCAATTTGTCCCGTCCATCCTAGAAATACTGTATTCCCTCGTCCATTCAATAACATTCTATGGCTTTTTTCTCCATGAAGCCGTCCAACCCTTTTTTGAAGTCCGCTAAGTTAACCCCCTTAACCACCTTTTCCGGCATCGAATTCCAGAGTTTAACTATGCGTTAAGTGAAGAAATATTTCCTCAGATTCGTTTTAAATTTACCACACTGCAGCTTCATCGCATGCCCCCTTGTCCTAGTATTTTTGGAAAGCGTAAACAGACGCTCCACATCAACCCGTTCCATTCCGCTCATTATCTTATAAACCTCAATCATATCTCCCCTCAGCCGCCTTTTCTCCAAGCTGAAGAGCCCCAGCCTCTTCAGCCTATCCTGATAGGGAAGCCGTCCCATCCCCTGTATCATCTTTGTCGCCCTTCTCTGCACCTTTTCCAATTCCACTGTGTCTTTTTTGAGGTGCGGTGACCAGAATTGAACACAACATTAATCTTAAAATGCATGCATCTGCTGCACTAGAACAGAACATTCAGTCAGAAAGTAAAGATACAAATATAGAGTCCATGTATTGTTTGATGAGGCACAGCCACAGTTGAGATTTGAATTGCATGTCAGCCCTTATAAGGACGATCACTGGAGTCATCAAGAAGTAACCTTTTGACAGCTCAGGGGTGTAAGGCACCATAAAAATTGAAATGGTGCACATAAATCATCCCTTTTCTCTCAGTGTGGATTCTGAGCCACTTAATAATATGCCCAGAATTTCATAATTTGCATAGACTTACCTGCGCATGCCACAAGGCCCTGAATTCTCAGTGCTTCAGGTGGCATATTCAGAGCCTGCCTCCCCTGGTTTGGGGTACAGGACTAGCCACTAGCCTATCAGTGCCTAGGATAATGCCTTGGCTCTAATTTAAAAAATAAAAACAAAAGGATCAGAGACAGTTTACAGATATATCACCTTTCAGCATCAGTAGTCCCTGTTCACTGTAGCTTACTCGCTCAGGGTCAGTTTCTTACCACTGGTCCAACAGCCTGTTTCACCAGTGTGTACTACTCCTTTTTGGAAAAAAGACACCTTTTTTTATTCCGTGTAACTGATACTCGTCCTGGCATAGAACATAAAGAACATAGGAATAGCCATATTAGCTTAGACCAATGGTCCATCTAGCCCAGTATTCTGTTGCTAAGAGTGGCCAATCCAGGTCACAAGTACCATGCAGAAACCCAAATAGTAGCAACATTTCATGCTACCAATCCAAAGGGAAGCAGTGGCTTCCTCATGTCTATCTCAATAGCAGACTATAGACATTTCCTCCAGAAACTTGTCTAAATCTTTTTTAAACCTGGTACATTAACCGCTGTTTCCACATTCTCTGGCAACAAGTTCCAGAGCTTAACTATTCGTTGAGTAAAAAACTATTTCCTCCTATTTGTTTTAAAAGTATTTCCATGTAACTTCCTCGAGTGTCCCCTAGTCTTTGTACTTTTTGAAAGAGTAAAAAATTAATTCACTTCTACTTATTCTATTTTTTATTTATTTTATTTATCATTTTACTTAATTACATTCACATTTATCACATAAATGTAAGGAAATACAGAAATTAATATAAAAAGGAAAACATTTTCTCTCAACAATATATATTTACATAATTGTCCACAATTGGAAGATCCAAGATCAGGAAAACAATCTTAAAGAAAATAAGAAAAACTCAAAATGGTTAATCTTACACTTCACATTTTCTGAGGGAGGAAGATTAATCGGTTATTGCAGCCGGTACAGTGATAACTGAAGGAAGTTGCTGCAGAGCATTCTTCATCTGTTTCCACAAACTCTTATAATTTCTTAGGTTCAAACAAATAAGTAATAAGGAAATAAAACACAAGGGAATCGCGCTAGGAAGGTCCCACCTAGGGCAATGATTCCTGGCTTAAAAGCCAAGCCTTCACATCTCCCAGTCTGCGATTCCCTTGATGTGTCAGGAAATATATGCATCTTTGAACCCAAAAAACTATCAACCATGTATCGGAAATACAATTTCAAAACATTGTTCCTATCTAAATCAAAGATGAAAGTCACTAATAATAGAACTATCTATAACTTCTGAATTTTCCAAAATGTCGTATAAACTTACATCTCTTTTCTCTGATAAAGAAGATTTTAAAGGAAATATAATTTTAGTCACCAATAGGTGGCTATAAGAAGGTATTAGCAAAGTATCAGAGAAATATTTCTTCAAGAATTCAGTAGCTGATATATAGGATATTATAGGTAAATTTATCATTCTCAAGTTTTTTTCCCTTAATTGGTTCTCCAGAAATTCCAATTTTTACAAGAAAGATAACTATTCTTCATTACCAAATTGTCTGATTTTCATAGAGAAGCCATTTCTGTAATCAAAGTCTCTATTTTTATATCTTGGACTTCCGCTTTGTTAGATAGGTATTAATATAAATTCTTTAACTCACATAGTGAAAAATTTTAAACATCTGAAGAAGAGAGTTATTCACATTCTGCTGCAGTTCCTATAGTACGTCCATTATGACATTATTGGCTTCACCAAGTCCAATTTCTCCACAGAAACCACTCCAGATATCTTCGGGGGGAAGAGCTCACTCTCCAATCCCCCAGTTGGTTTATTATCTGAGTGGATGCTGCGCCAGGACCTCCTCGGGTCATGTGAAAATCCTAACCCACTTCGGGCGTTTCCATTATTGACCTCTATAGCGAAGCAATACTGTTTCCGGGACTTGGAGGGGTCGTGCCAACAGGGGGACTCAAAGTCACTCCCTCTACACTGAGATTCGGCAATAAAGCCTTGCTGTTCCCCGAAGCAGGAACCGATATCCCCGACGTTATGACCCCCGAATCTCTCCAAAATAGACTGAGAAGTGGTGGGAACCCCAGCCATGTTCGAGGAGGACAACACCATGGCTTTGCCTTTTCTCTTCCCCATTCTCTGGGGAGCGCGCCTTCTTCTTCAGGCATTCTGGTGAAAAACGGGAACTCAACTAGCGTACGTCCTCCCTCAACGCCATCTTGGATCCTCCAGGTTGGGACACTCTTTGTCTGGTTTCTCCTCAGAGGCCTGTCTGATATGGGTAACCCTACAGCATAGCCCTCTGAGTCATTGAAACACGGAAGCCCCTCCACCACTTACAAGGTGGTGTCCCTTCGGAGGGGCACTTCTACTTATTCTACACCACTCAGGATTTTGTAGACCTCAATCACATCTCCCCTCAGCCATCTCTTTTTCAAGCTGAGGAGCTCAAAACTCTTTAGCCTTTCCTCATATGAGAGGAGTTCCATCCCTTTCATCATTTTGGTCGCACTTATTCGAACCTTTTCTAATTCTACTATATCCTTTTTGAGACACGGCAACCAGAATTGAACCCAATGTTTAAAGTGAGGTTGCACCATAGAGTGATATAGAGGCATTATAATATTCTTGGTCTTATTTATCATCCCTTTCCTAATAATTTCTAGCATCCCGTTTGCTTTTTTGGCTGCCTCCACATACTGAACATAAGATTTAAGCGTATTCCCTCAAATTCTATATAGTGCACTTAGATTTAGGCGCCAGAATCGGTGTGGATTCTATAATACCGCAAGTAACTTAATTGGCTTAACAAGCTAATGAGCACTGATAACAGCACTTAAGCAATAATGAGCATTAATTGGCACTGATTAGAATTTAGGTGCACAACTCACTAAGCGTATTCTGTAATGCTGTGCACTGAACTTCTAACATGCGGAGGCAAAAAGGGGTGTGGTTATGGGCAGGGAAATGGGCATTTCATGGGCATTCCAAAATTTAGGTGCCTAGTTATAGAATATGGTCCAGTGCACCTAATTGTACGCGCTGATATTTACACCAGGTTTTTGTTGGTGTAAATTGATGTGCGCAGATATCGGCACTGAAGTATCAACTAAGCATATTCTGTAATTGGCGCCTAAATCTAGGTGCTGATTATAGAATACGCTTTGTTTTTTAGGCGCCATTTATAGCATCTCCTCCATTGTCTACAATGACACCCAGATCTTTTTCTTGGGTGCTGACTCCCAAGGTGGACCCTAGCATCACGTAACTATGATTCAGATTATTCTTCCCAATGTGCATCACTTTGCATTTGTCCACATTAAATTTCATCTGCCATTTGAATGCCCAGTCTTCCAATTTCCTAAGTTCTTCCTGCAATTTTTCACAGTCTGCATGTGTCTTAACTTTGAATAGTTATGTGTCATCTGCAAATTTAATCACCTCACTTGTTTGAATTTCCAGATCATTTATACATATGTTAATTAGCACTGGTCCCAGTACTGATCTCTGCAGCACTCCACGATTCACCTTTTTCCATTGAGAAAAGTGGCCATTTAACCCTACCCTTTGTTTTCTGTCCAATAACCAATTCCTAATCCACAACAGAACATTGCCTCCTATCCCATGCCTCTTTCATTTTCTCAGGAGCCTCTCATGTGAAACTTTATCAAAGCTTTTTGAAAATCTAGATGCATACATCAACCGGCTCACCTTTATCTACATGTTTATTCATACCTAAACTGGTGAGGCAGGACTTCCCTTGGTTGAATCCATGCTGACTCCATTCCATTAAACCATGTTTATCTTTGTGTTTTGTAAAAACAGTACTTGATATGCAAGTTAGTTCCGAGACTCTTTCATAGACTTCTCTTCCTATGCAAATTAGCTTCCTCTCTTTTGAAACATTGGCACATCATCTGGGGGTTTCTTCCCATTGTGCTGGATACTGGGAACATCAGGTGATCAGGTAGTAGCTCCTTCTCTCTCCCAAAGGTCTCTGCAGTCCTAGTGTGATAACATAGGTATGATGAGAAGATCACAGTCTGTGATGTCATTCACTTGCAAATCATTCACACCAGATCTCCCTGCTGTGCTGGATACTGGTAAGGGCAGGTAATCAGGTGATACCACTGCTCCTTCTATCTCCCCTGGATGGTGGATTTTATACCATTACCATTTTGGCTTTTCTAGCATGAATTGACATTTGAGAGTCTCATGTCTCCTTCTTCCTCAATTAGGGACAGAACAAGAGAAGAGGAAGGAAGAAATGCTCTGACACCAATGGATGCTTATTGTTCATGGTTCATCCACCCCATCCATCTGTCTGCCTGCCTGCCCATCTATGCATACACATGCTAAAACTTAGAAACTACTATATAGACGACTGAAATCTGGCAGAGGGGGTTGAGATTAAGAACTCCATTTTTATAGGTTGTTTAGGTAGAAAAAAAGTCCCGAATTTGAATGTTCACAGTTTGCAGAACATACAGAACTTCGTCATGGGAGTTTTGCACATGTACTGTATATAAGTGTAAGAAGCAAATTTGCAACCTACGCATGTAAGTACCAGATTTCACAAAACTGGATGCTCAGGTGGAGCCAGTTCAGGAGAAAAGTTACAAAACTCTGTTGCAGTTCTGAAATGGTTTTAATTCTGAAGAGATTAGCAGAATTGCTCCCCCATCTCTCCTCTAAAGCCTAATTCCAAACAAGCTAACGTGTGTAAATATCATTAGCTAGGACATACACACTTCTGAAGTGGCTAAAGATGGCTAATTTAAAGATGTAAAGAGAGGTGACAAGACCTTTTTCAGATATATTGGAGAAAGGAGAAAAGATAGGAATGGAATTGCAAGACTGAAAGATAATGAGAATGGCTATGTGGAGAGTGATGAAGATAAAGCGAACATGCTAAACAATGACTTCTCTTCGGTGTTCACGGAAGAAAATCCTGGAGAAGGACTGCGGTCGGCTGCCGAGGGAAAATCTGGGAATGGAGTAGATACTGTGCCGTTTACGCCTCTAGCGCAGGGCCCTTTTTACAGCAGCTTAGTAAAAGGGCTCCTATGTTTTCATGAGTTCCATAAACCTGGAAATTCAAAGCCGGAGACTTGACATGGCCCAGCACTGAATTTCTGGAATAATGCTGGCAGTGGTTAGCAAAATGCTGATCGCCACTGGCTGAATATTCCACATGTTTTGGCTGAAGCTTTCGCAAGGCATCCCCCTTAATTTTTCTGCAGTGCATTTCCAGCCTGCTGTTCTTTCCCCTTGGAATATAATTAAGATAAGTACTACTCTTTGAAGTAATGTGAAAGTGGTAGTGCAAATGTTACGGCACCTGGTCAAAAGAAACCAGGCAAAAAAGTTCCAAACAAAAAAAGTTCCCGACATAAAAGTCCCTGACAAAATAGACTCCCGACAAAAGGGCCTGATGAAATAGATTTATTTTTGAATGGTACGAATTTGAAGGGTACAAAGAAGTGGAGAAGCCATAAATTACTGAGAAAGTCCACGGCTTGTCACTTGAAAGTCCTGGCACCTGCCTACGGCTTGACTTCACTATCCACACTTGGTATCTAGTGAGAATCATAAATCTGCTTGAAAACATAATCCAGCTTGATTAAGAGTCTATTTTGTCTTGGGTTGTTTTGTTATGGGGTTTTTTTGGGAGGGTTTTTTTTTTGTCATGTTCTGTTTTGGTTTTAGTCTGTTTTGTTGGGGGTTTTTTTGTCGTTTTTTTTGTATGGTCTGTTATGTTGGGGTGCCAAATGTTACAACATATGAGTTGATTAAGGGACTTTGATGCATATTTATTATACGTAAAAAATAAGAAACTTAGAAAAAAATAAAGAAACAAATATGACGGATTGATGAAGACACAAGGTGAAACACCTATTTCCATATATTCAAAGCCGTTGGCTTAAGTGAAAGGTCACTTCTGAAGATCCAATTTCTAAAACAATGAAATATTGTGTTTAGATGTAAGACAACAACAGTGGTTAATTAATATATTGAAGAATATCAGCTTAACTGTTGTCAGATTAGTATCTATTAATAGTGAGCCATTAGGAATTAGTACTTTTTTACATTTTTATAATAACTAGAGGAGGAAGATTACGAAGAGGAAGCAGCTGAAGGTGAAGAGTTAGACGACGTTCATACAGAATCATCGGGGGAAGGGGAAGAGGAAGAGGAGGTAGCTGAGAACCTATCGCAGCAGCCTCAAATAGACACAAATTCCAGCAGTCCGCTTGGCCGACTTTCAGCTGAAGTAGCCTCCATGCCAGCTCCTGCAGCTGGTTCTGTTCAGGTATTGTAAGTGCAAGGAGGCTTTTTAAACCCTCAAAGGTGTAAAAATGTTCTAAATACAGACACTAAGGGGTCCTTCTACTAAGGTGTGCTAACAGATTTAGCGTGCGTTAAATGATAAGATGCCAATAGGAATATAGCACAAACAAAAAATAAGGTGGAAAAGAACCAAGTCCAAGAGATCAGTCCAAACACCAGGATAAGATGCTCCAAGTACAACTTTTAAATTTGAATTTGTTCTAGTTGGGCACTACACGTATTTTTGACCAAAATATTCATACGCTCCACCGTCAATCGATATAAAGTTGAGCACTCATTGATTGACACCTGAGGAAGGCTCTCGTAGCCGAAACACGGACCGTGTAGGGTCCAAATAAAGTTGTACTTGGAGCATCTTATCCTGGTGTTTGGACTGATCTCTTGGACTTGGTTCTTTTCCACCCTATTTTTTGTTTTTGTTTCATTTTTGTGGGGAGTGTGAACCCCATTTGTCTTTTGACATAGGAATATAGCCCCAGATTCTATATAGCGTGCCTAGAGATCTGTGTCGATTCTATAATAATGCATGCAATTTAACAAGCTTAACAAGCTAATGAGTGCTGATAACAGCACTTAATCAGTAATGACCACTAATTGGCACTGATTAGAATTTAGGCACACAACTCACTATGTGTATTCTGTAGCGATGTGCACTGAACTTCTAATGCACGCAAAAAGGGGCATGGTTATAGGTGGGGAAATCGGTGTTTTGTTAACGTTCTGAAATTTAGGCCCCTAGTTATAGAATATGGCCCAGTGTGCTTAAATCTACGTGCTGAGATTTATGCCATGTTTTCATTGGTGTAAATGGATGTGTGTAGATTTAGACGCTGAAATATCAACTAAGCGTGTTTTATGTAGGTGCGATTATAGAATACGCTTAGTGATTTTTTTTTAGGCGCCATATATAGAACCTCCCCCATAATGGGCTTCTTATCATTTATCGCAAGCTACTCATTAGTATACACTATATCCAATAATGCACATTAGTAAAAGAACCCCTAGGTAAGAAATCCATTTATTCTGTCCTGTTGGAAAGCAAAACATCTGTCAGTAAATCAAGAAGCAACTTTAAAATATTCTACACAGATGGTCTACTGTTAAATCTGTCATTTAGGGGGTCATGATCACATGTAAACACATCCATTTAAAACAATCTTTTAATAATACATGTTTAGCCTCAGAACCCTGCCATGAATACAGTACCAGAATCCTTAACCGATAAAATGTAATGCTTGAACTGTTTTAAATATGAAATTGGGAATGACTGTGCTCTTCCTTACTGACCTAGTCCAGAATTTAGAATGGAAAGTAGGTAATATCAAAAATGTCTGTACCTGGGTTGATTTTCAGGCCCCTTTGTGCTTTTTTTCATAGGATACCACTCTGTATTCTTTGTGATTCTTCGGACAGCCTTTCCCACTGGCAGTCATGCAACTGTCAAGGCTAATATGACAACAGTGAAGAAAGCAGTCAGCCAAACCATCTGACACTGTGCTTTTGCACCCCAACTGGCGGGGCCACCCCACTATTATCCTATAAATCCATTACATAAAAAAACCCCAAAAACTAACATGGGCAACAAAAAAAATAAGATGATAATAATTTGCTTTTTAATTAGTGTAATTTTTGCTGTTGGCCAGTGTTATGTATGTTTCATACTTTACATCTGAAGCTGAATTTTAAAATTTTGTTTGGGGGAGGAGAGAGGACAGAGATGAAGAGAAGAAAGTTTGAGGTGTGAGGTACAGGGTGGTAAATACTAGTGAACATGTTTCTTGGATCCCTCGGGCAGTTCCATATGCTATCCCTATTCCATCATCTAGTTGTTTACAGGGGCACTTTCTGGAGCAGTGGAACCATTAATCAACCTTGTTCCTAGGTTCTTTCCTGACTGGGGGGTGGGGTAGGGGAGAAATGTTTTACGAGGCGCTTAGGTTGATGGAAAAAAATCCTCTTGCAAGACCCCAGTGGGGGAAAAATATCACGTTACACACTAATTAGAGGTTGCTCCAAAAGCAAAACCAGTTTGCAGGGGTGCCCGATGCAGATGAATAATCTGGAAGACAGTACATTTAATTCTGCAGGAATCCAGGAATTCACAAAGGTGGGGAGGGGGGGGGGACAGAGGCGGCGGTGGGCCCCTTAACATTATTTGCCCCAGGCCCGGCTTTGTTTCTCACCGGTCCTGGTTGGCAGTTTTAAGCCACTTACAGCCACAGGCTAAATTAAGCCTAGATATTCAATGCTGTCCAGGCTCAGGCATTCAATGTCTGGGTCACTGAGGTCACCTGGAAGTTAACTGGCCACCGGTCAATATTCAGTAATCTCTGTCCTGACAGTTTAAGTAACTGCCGACTGAACTGTTGATCTTTACTGTTAAGACTGTGCTCTTGTTTAATCATCTAGCATGTTAAGCCCTTTCTGTGTGCAAAGCTGAAAGTCTACCCCTGATGTAGGCAACTGCCAAAATGTGGCCACATTGGGTCTATTATTGACCAATAAACACTATTTTGCTTCACTTTTTTCAGTGTGTTTCTACTTCTTGACTGCCCTGGTATTTTTTGTCTTTCCTTTTGTTCACTAACTTTATGTGCTTACTTAACTGGGTAATGGAGTGAATATCAACACTCCGCCAAGCTCCACCCACAGACCACCCCAGCACTAACTGGACAGTGCTAGTCAGAGTCCATATACAGTGGCACCTGCCTGCTCAGTGGCTGGTAAGGTTGCCAACTTTTTGCCAAAGAAAAACCCGACACCTGCCCTGCCTCATGCTCTGCCTGTGCCCTTCTCTTGTCCCACCCTCAAGACATACCCTAAGTCCCTTGCTATGCCTACTGTTGTACCCTTCTCCTGACCCTCTACAACCAACTGTCCACACTAGGGTTAGCATCTCAAAAGAAAAAAACTGCCACATATACATACGTTCTACGATGCAACGTTAAGAACAGCAGCATATCAAGCATTTGTAAATAAATATTCCACAAACTTTATATAATAGAAACAGATTTCTAGTAACCAAACTGTACAACCCTCCCCAAACAAACAAACAAACAAAAAAAACCCCCACACACATTCTGGCCTTATATATTTTAGAAAATCTGTCATAATAAAGCACCACTAATGTCCAGGGCGGGGCAGGAGAGGAGCCTAATGGTTAGAGCAGCAGACTGGGAATCCGAGGGCTCAAGTTTATAATCCCACCTTAGCCCCTTCTGGCCTTAAGCAAGCCACTTAACTGTCCATTACTTTGAAATGGCCAGGGGTGGCACTTGCAACCTCACCCCATTCAGGGCCTGCCCTCAACCATCATATTTACAGTGGCCCCATAAGCACTTTACAGCTTGCTCCTTGTGGGCAGCAGGGTCTTGAAAGAGAGAACATCCAGGACTCAAATAATAATTAACAGCCCTACCTACAAAGATGCAGCACCCTAGAATACTAATACACTTTCTCCTGAAAATACAGAACATGTCAGACTGCTACAGACCCCTACATGGAAAATAAACACTAGCAGACTACCACACCTTCGTCACATGCATAAAACACAGACAGACCCTCTACAAATATGAAACAAGGGACCACACATCAGTAATAGAGATATGAAGACATAAAGACTGAATTGGAAACCTCAAAAAGTCAGGTGTTCAATGTACAGCAATACTAGAGAAACAGAAACTGAAATGCAAGATATCAAAGAAGCACATTTGCCAAAATTGACATTCCAATTAATACATTCAGAATAAATATTGTTTGTTTGGGTTTTTTTTTTCTCTGTTGTCTGAGAATTTTATTTTTCCATTTGCTTTGGTCCCAGTGTCTCTATTCTGCTTTTCTCTTGTCAGGGTCTCCTGTCCATTTCACATTTCATCTCTCTCCATGCCCACCATTCATCTTCCCTCTATGCCCCTAATGAATCCTGTCCAGCATCTTCCTTCTATGTCCCTGTCTCTATCCTTCCCCAATGTTCACAAGCTGCCCTCTCAGTGTCCCTCTCCCTCGCTCTGCATCCAGCATTGTCTCTTTGTAGCCTTGTCCCTATTCTCCCTTCATGCCGAACATCTTTTCTTTGTCCCTGACCCTGCCCCATCCCTTGTCCAGTTCCCTCTCTCTTTCCCTTACTACTACTACTACTACTTATCATTTCTATAGCAATACTAGATGTACGCAGCACTGTACACTTGAACATGAAGAGACAGTCCCTGCTCAAAAGAGCTTATAACCTAATCAGGACAGACAAACAGGACAAATAAGGGATAAGGGAATTATTAAGGTGGGAATGATAAAACATACATGGGTACTGTACAAGTGAATAGGGGTTAGGAGTTAAAAACAGCATCAACATAGGGCCAACATCTCTCTTTCTCTCTCCCCTGCCTCCCCCTCCCCCAGTTTGGCATCTCTGATTTCCTGGTCTTCTCTCTCTCTCTCAGATGAGACGGGGAGGATGAGGGTGTTATCTATCTCAGTTGATAACACCCTCATCCTCCCCGTCTCATCTGCCCGCAACCTCGGAGTCATCTTTGACTCCTCCCTCTCCTTCTCTGCGCATATCCAGCAGATAGCCAAGACCTGTCGCTTCTTCCTCTTTAACATCAGCAAAATTCGCCCTTTCCTCTCTGAACACACCACCCGAACTCTCGTCCACACTCTCATTACCTCTCGCCTTGACTACTGCAACTTACTCCTCACCGGCTTCCCACTTAGCCATCTATCCCCCCTTTAATCTGTTCAGAACTCTGCTGCACGTCTTATATTCCGCCAGAACCGATATACTCATATCACCCCTCTCCTCAGTTCACTTCACTTCACTGGCTTCCTATCAGATACCACATTCAATTCAAGCTTCTCCTTCTTACCTACAAATGCACCCAGTCTGCCGCCCCTCACTATCTTTCTACCCTCATCTCCCCTTACGTTCCCACCCGAAACCTCCGTTCACAGGACAAATTCCTCCTCTCAGTACCCTTCTCCACCACCGCCAACTCCAGGCTCCACTCATCTGCCTCGCCTCACCCTATGCTTGGAACAACCTTCCTGAGCCCTTACGCCAAGCCCCCTCCCTGCCCATCTTCAAGTCTTTGCTTAAAGCCCACCTCTTCAATGCTGCGTTCGGCACCTAACTCTTACCGTTCAGTAAATCCAGACTGCCCCAATTTAACTGCCCCTATCGGACTGACTGTTCACTTGTCTTTTAGATTGTAAGCTCCTTGAGCAGGGACTGTCCCTCTATGTTAAATTGTACAGCGCTGCGTAACCCTAGTAGCGCTTTAGAAATGTTAAGTAGTAGTAGTAGTAGTAGTCTCTCTCTCTCTCTCTCTCTCCTCCCCCTTCCTGGAGTCCAGCACCTATCCCCCTTTTTTCTTCCTTCCCAATCTGGTCCAGCATCTTCACTCCTTACTCTCACACTCCCCCCTAGTCTGGCATCTCTGTCTCTCCTCCTTCCCTCCTGCAGGTCTGGCATTTCTTTTTCTGCCCCCCCCCCCCCCCAATGGGTCTGGGTTTTCTCTGTCTTTCCCCTTCCACATCTGGTTTCTTCCCCCTTTTCCCCTTTCACATGTCTGGTTTCTTCCCCCCACAATGTGTGGTATATCTCCCTCCCTCCCCCTATATCTGTGTGGCATCTCTCTTTCTTCCCCCCCCCCCCCCCCAACATCTGCCATCTCTCTCTCCCTTTATGTCTGATACCCTTCCCTCCTACTTACAGCCCTCCAAAAGCAATGAGTCACCTGCATCCAAGAAGATACACTATTTCCTGCTGCCCATGGCTTCTCTCATGCAAAGTGATGCATGTAGGAAAGAGGAACCCAAACTATAGCTACGTGATAAAAGATTCCATACTAGGAGTCACCGCCCAGGAAAAAGACCTAGGTGTCATTGTTGATGATACATTGATGCCTTCTGGTCAGTATGCGGCTGCGACTAAGAAAGCAAATAGAATGTTAGAAACTATTAGGAAAGGAATGAAAAACAAAAGTGAGAAAATTATAATGCCCTTATATTGTTCCATGGTGTGACCGCACCTTGAATACTGTGTACAATTTTGGTCACCGCATCTCAAAAAAGATATAGAGGGCCATAATCGAACGGAAACGCCTCTCTCCATGGGCGTTTATCTCCGAGAACGGGTCCGTGAAGGGGCGGGCCGAACCGAATTTTCGAAAAAATGGACGTTTTTGAGCTGGGCGTTTGTTTTTTTTTTTTTTGCGAAAATGGAAACTAAAAACGCCCAGCTCAAAAACGTCCTAATCCAAGCCATTTGGTCATGGGAGGGGCCACGATTCGTAGTACACTCGCCCCCCCTGATATGCCAGGACACCAACTGGGCACCCTAGGTCAGTGCGGTGGACTTCAGAAAAAGCTCCCACATGCATAGCTCCCTTACCACGGGTGCTGAGCTCCCAACCCCCTCCCCCAAAACCCACTACCCACAAATGTACAACACTACCATAGCTCTTAGGGGTGAAGGTGGCACCTACATGTGGGTACAGTGGGTTTTGGAGGCCTCCCATTTACCAGCACAAGTGTTACAGGTGGGGGGATGGGCCTGGGGCCACCTGGCTGAAGTGCACTGCGGTACCCACTAAAAGTGCTCCAGGGACCTGCATACACGCAGGCCTCTAGGACTGGTTGCTGCTATAAAACATTGGCACACCAGTTGACACCTGAAGACTAATCTCTCCGAAAACGTCCTTTATTGGAATAATCGCCTTTACTCAGAGTTAACTGCAGATCAGAGGTTGTGCCCCACTGGCAACGAGTCTCCCTGGTACTGAGATGAGCAGTAGGTCAGAGCTGGCAGAATGCTGTACAATGCCCTCTTTCAGCCACATTCAAGGGAAGAACTAAGTTGTCTAACGTGGCTAACACAGGAAAGGGAACTAAAACTGGCTTACAAAAATGGCCACTACCGCATGGACTACAACAGGAAACACAACAGGGCACACTCTGACCCAGTAGGCAGGGAGAAAAGCACCATGGGAGAAGAGCCTACCAACTACCAACATCGTGAGACTGTAACACAAGCTAATGAAATCACGGAGCCCAATACCCTACACCCAACACAATGCAATGCTGATGTGACCCTGTACTGCACCCGAGAGCCACATCTGACCCAGGGAAAGGCTGTGACAGGATAGAACACATTCTGCTACCATGGAGGTGGGTACGGCATTTGAGGCTGGCATACAGGCTGGAAAAAAAGTTTGTAAAGTGGGTTTTTTTTTGGTGGGAGGGGGTTAGTGACCACTGGGAGAGTCCGGGGAGGTCATCCCCGATTCCCTCCAGTGGTCATCTGGGCAGTTGGAGCACTTTTTTGGGACTTGTTCGTGAAAAAAAAGGGTCCAAAAAAAAGTGACCCAAAATCGCGGTAAAAACGCCTTTTTTTTCGATTATCAGCTAAAGACGCCCATCTCTCCTCGGCTGATATCCACACCCCAGTTCCACCTCCACCACGCCTCCGACACGCCCCGTCAACTTTATTCATTCCCGCGACGGAGTGCAGTTGGAAACGCCCAAAATCGGCTTTCGATTATACCGATTTGGGCACCTTTGCGAGACAAATTTAGGTCGCACTATAGGCGTTTTTCTCTTTCGAAAATAAGCTGGATAGTGGAAATAGAAGAGGTACAGAGAAGGGCGACAAAAATGATAAAGGGGATTGGTTGACTTTCCTATGAGGAAAGGCTAAAGCTTTAGGGATCTTCAGCTTGGAGAAGAGACGGCTGAGGGCAGATATGATAGAGGTCTATATAATACTGAGTTGAATGGGACAGTAGATGTGAATCACTTGTTTACTCTTTCTAAAAATACAAGGACTAGGGGACACGCAATGAAGCTACAAAGTAGTAAATTTAAAATAAGTTGGCGAAAATGTTTCTTCACTCAAAGTGTAATTAAACTCTGGAATTCATTGCCAGAGAATGTGATAAAAGCAGTTAACTTAGTAGGGTTTAAAAAAGGTTAGGATAATTTCCTAAATGAAAAGTCCACAAACTATTATTAAGATGACTTGGGAAAATTCACTGCGTATTTCTAGGATAAGCAGCATAAAATCTGTTTTAGTTTTTGGGGAGCTTGCCAGGAACTTGTGACCTGGATTGACCACAGTTGGAAACAGGATACTGGACTTGATGGAACTTCGGTCTTTCCCAGTATGGCAACACTTCTGTTCTTATGCCCAATCTTGCAGTTGAAAGGAAAAGGAAAAATCCCCCATTCTCTTTATAGTGATGATAGCACCAGCTCTGTTGCCTAGCTTCCAGAAACAGGGTCTCTTCTGCCTTCCTTCCTTCAAGAAGTCTAGGAGGGAGAAGGGACACATGTTTTTATAAATCTTACCATCAAAGCATTATGATACAATTGTTGATAGGGTGACACAGCAGTGAAATCTTGTCATGGAAGGCACAGCTGGTATGCCTATGGAAAATGTAAAAGCGGATATGGTGACTGCTGTCTAAAAAAAATACAATTCCAGGCATTTGTTTCACTGATTTATACAACAGCTCTATATTTTCATTATGAATGAATTATAGAAATATTCAGAATTAATTAAGAATAAGATTCTTCATACACATTGACTCAGAATTTGGTGACAGCCCCTTTTGCAGCAATAACAATCATGAGTTGTTTAGA
Organism: Microcaecilia unicolor; assembly: GCF_901765095.1. NCBI lineage: Eukaryota > Metazoa > Chordata > Amphibia > Gymnophiona > Siphonopidae > Microcaecilia > Microcaecilia unicolor. The sequence continues at coordinate 508,336,820 of NC_044031.1, forward strand.
ATAAATGTCTACCAACTTTGCAAAGCAGGATGATGTCGTTTTTTTCCCCATTCTTCTTGGCAGAATAGCTCAGGCTCTTTCAAGTTGGCTTGGAATTATCTGTGACCTCAAGTCTGGCCACAAAAATTTTTTTCAGTTCAAAATTTTTTTATTGAACTTTAATACATTACAAAATGGAAAAAGAAAGTTTAATTACACTGGAAATAGTGAAGTTACTACTACTCAGTGCGTTCTTTCTAGCAAAAAAGGTGCCGGTACTCAAATGCTAGGCCAACCTTCAGGGGTGGGATGACCACTGAGGGACCCACCCCACAACAGCCAGGCCCCCTGCAACCAGTCACAGAATCTATGAAAGGGCAGAATTGGTGTGTAGAGCCTGAGCTCTTTCATTAAAACTTGTGTTCCATGGGTCAATTTTAGCAGACAATGGAAAAGGTGCTGGTACTCAGTACCCCCAAGTACCCCCTCAAAAAAAGCCCTGCTACTACTACTCATTTATCAAGAAGAAATTCAACAGAGTAGGTATATGAATTTATCCCTTCTGTTCCCAAGTTTGTGGGGTTGTTTTGTGTGTGTGTGTGCCCGTGTGCCTATTCTTATGTAGCCTTTTTCTGTTTTAGATGTCTAGCCAATGGGAGCAGACTGCCTGCAGATTTTGGCAGCATTTTGTTGCAGTTGTTTTTTAAGCAAACTTAGAAATCCTAGGTTGCCCTTTTGATGAACTTTTGTTTCCTGCACCTACTTCAATACTCAGATCTTCTGGCACCAGAACCTTCCTGAGATTTGGGGAAGTCATTGGAAGGGGATGGGAGTAAGGAGGGGTTTGATTTTTGGAGGATGTTCCTGTTGGTAGCAGTTGAAGTCCTCCCCAAATAATTTAAGCTCCTGTTTTGCCCGCCAAAATTGTTTCTAGTCATCTCCCGCCACTGACCATCCAACTCATGGGGAGGGCCCCTATTTTTACTGCCATGCCTATACCAGTATTCTGAACTGCAAGAAATCAGCCTGCTTATACCCCCACGGGAGCATCGCAGGCACTTGTCTCAAACAAGGATTCAGGATTTTCTGGGACCAGAGCCAGAACTGGAAAAGTTGCTGACTGGTACCATGTGGTGGTATGGGGAACCACTGCACCCCAGCAAAATCCAGGTGAAAGAGAGATAGGTTAGAACCATGTATACCATCCTGTACCAGCTAAGGGATTGGTTACATCTCAGGCAGAGGGGGATTTCAGTTACCTTTTTCCTGCATGTCATATGTAGGTTGCAGAGTATTAATGCCTGACTGCTGTGAACTGTCATCAAGCTAACTGCTATTATTCCAGCAAGGCACTGAAACGGAACTATAACATCCGTAAAAAGGGGAACAGTTATCTACTTTATAAAAATGCATGTTCTGTATTGGAGAGGAGAAGCAGAGGACTGATGCAAGTTGGCCACCTGTATATGAACGGTTGTGATATTTTTGGTTTTATCAATTGGAGTTCAAGTTCTGTTTGGTTCAAGTTGACAACAGGCATGGATTAAGTTATTCATAGAGCATTAAGTCTGGTGTTGTGCTTGCCTGGCCTGCCAGGATATTCCTGAGCCCGGCTCATCCTGAACAAATAAATTCTTTGTGTGCCAATTCTTTCCACCATTCTGGTCAGTGACTAGGCAACTGCCTAGCCAACATCAACAAGTTGGGGGTAACACAAATTGTGCCCAAAAAGGTACCTGGAGGCAAGCTAGAGAGTGAAAACCACACCACTCGAGGAGTTAATTTTTAAAGTTTTCCCAGTTTGGATTACAAATATTGGAGCAGAATGGGGCAAAATAATACCAGGCCATTTGGACTGTGTTATTCTGGCAAGGAGCAGGTGGAGAGACAGCTTGCCTTTGGACTTGATGCCAGCCACTGAGATGCAGTGCCGGATAAAAAATACTGTGTTATGGAGAGGCTGGGGATACTGTTTCTGTAAAAATTCAATTCTGTAGCCATTTCCTGTGGGCGGGTTTTTTTTTACCTGTGCCTGCGTTTGGGCGTGCATGCACCTAAAGAGAGTTCACCAATTGGGTGTGACCAATAGAGGAGATTAACACAGAAGCATGAGGAAAGGAGGGGCAATATAAGCTGCGTCCTGGAGGACTGTTGCCATTGCCAAGGGAGCCCTACAAGGATTGCTGGAGAGTCCCCGAGCAAGTGATGACGTCAAGCAGATATATCTTGGAGGAGGTCAACACCGCCTGAACCAAAAGAACTATTTTAGAGCCTGAAAATAGAGAACATTGGTGCTCACTGCCCTAAACACAAGGTGGTGTTTTCCCTGAAGGGTGACTACCTTATGGGGTGGATTTGTTATTCCAAATGCCATCATTGGTACAAATCTATGCCCAGTCTGCTTTAGTGCCAACAATGTGCAGAGACTTTGTACAAATCTGATGACTCTACTGACTCTGGTGGTCTGGAGAAGTCCCCTGAAATTTATGCTTTACAAAAAGTACCCAAGAGAGCGATACCTGAAGAAGAGATGGGAGGATGTGACTTAAAAGACTCTGCAGCAAGCCTGGTTGAAGCTGGTACATCAGCGATGGTGCCATCACTGCCAGAAAGCTTGGCTAGTTTGTCGTTGGAAAGTGCACCTGAGTACACCTGTGAGACTTTCCAATATGTGGTGAGCCTGCTACACCAAGGAGGTCATGGTCGTGGGGTGTGCCAACCACATGGCAAAAGCTGTGAATCACCCGGATCTGCATCGCAGAGCAGCACTGTATCTTCCAGGTTAGTGACTTCTTGTCTATGGGGAGTCTCCATTACTATCTAATCCCTTAGCTGTTGGCTAGGATGAGTTGGAGAATCATCAGCATAAAGATGGGAATCATTAGCATAAAGATGATACTGAAAACCATGAGAGGAGATCAGAGCACCATGGGAATAGGTATAGATCGAGAAAAGAAGAGGTCCCAAGATAGAGCCCTTAGGTGCACCAATTGATACTGGGTTAGCAGTGGAGGAGGATCCACAAGAGCATACACTAAAAGTGTGATGGTAGAGAAAAGAAGAAAAGCAAGACAGAACAGAGCCACAAAATCCAAATGATGACAGCATATCAAGGAGTAGGTGGTGATCAACAGTGTAAAAAGTAGTAGATAGACTGAGAAGGATAAGGCTAGAGTAGAGGCCATTGGATCTGACCAGGAACAGGTCATTGGAGACTTTAGCAAGGGTTGTTTCTGTTGAATGTAGAGGCCAAAATCCAGATTGTAGTGGATCAAAAATAGCTTAAGTTGAAAAAAAATCAAGACAACAGCAGTGAACAGCACGTTCAAGTAGCTTGGATAAAACATAGAAACACGATGGCTGATAAGGGCCAAATGCCCCATCCAGTCTGCCTATCCTCAGTAACCACTAACTCCTCCTTTTCCTAAGAGATCCCACGCTTTCTTAAATTCTGACACAGTCCTTGTCTCCATGACCTCCACCGGGAGGCCATTCCATGCATCCACCACCCTTTCCATGAAAGAGTATTTTCTTAGATTCCTCCTAAACCTATTTCCTCTTAACTTCATCCTATGCCCTCTCATTCCAGAGTTTTTCTTCATTTGAAAAAGGCTCACCTCCTGTACATTAATGCCACTGAGGTGTTTAAACATCTGTATCATATCCCCTCTCTCTCTCCTCTTTTCCAGTGTATACATGTTGAGGCCGCTGACCAATTTTGTAGCAGCCCTGTGGACCGACTCCATCCTGTTTATATCTTTATGTAGATGCAGTCTCCAAAATGCACACAATACTCTAAATGGGGCCTCACCAGAGACTTATACAAGGGCACTATCACCTCTTTTTTCCTGCTGGTAATCCCTCTCCTTATGCACCCGAAGATCCTTCTAGCTTTGACCGTCGCCTTTTCTACCTGTTTGGCCACCTTAAGATCATCAGACATAATCACCCCCAAGCACTTCATCCCCTATATTGTACCGGTCCCTTGGAATTTTGTAACCCGAGTGCGTGACCCTACATTTCTTAGCATTAAATCTTAGTTGCCAATAGAACTATTCTTCAAGCTTCACTAGATACTTCCTCATGCTATCCATGCCCTCCAGGGTATCCACCCTATTACAGAGTTTGGTATCATCTGCAAAGATAAGAAAGGGAGGAGGGAGATGGGGCATTAGTTGAAAGGGCAGATAGGGTCCAATGAAGATTTTTTGAAGAGTGGTGTAATCACAGCATGCTTAAAGACATCAGGAGCAGGCAGGGGCGTAGCCAGAAGTCCATTTGGGGGGAAACCAAAGGTGTAACTGAGGGGATCAGGTATTCTCTTCTCTATATTATTTTGGTACACGCTAACGTTGCCATTAGTGTGTGGCCTTAAAAAAAATTAACTGATGTATTTACTGCTACCATGTTGTAGATGGTAAGGGTGGCACCCCGACATAATAGCCCTGACAAAACAGCCTGGTAACAAAATAGCCCTTGACAAATCAGCCTCTAACAAAATAGCCCCTCCCACAAGATAGCCCTCCCACAAAATAACCCTTGACAAAATAGCCCCTAGACAAAATAGCCCGCTAGAAAAAAAATGTAGTGCCATATTCTGGGCAGCCTGATTGGGCCCTTTTGTCAGGGGGCTAATTGGTCAAGGGCTATATTGTGGGTAGGCCATTTTGACAGTGGCTATTATGTCGGGAGCTTTTTTTGTTTGGAGCTTTTTTGTTGGGGCCATTTTGTCAGGGCTATTTTGACCGGGTACCAGTAAGGGCTCATGTGATATTCCTGCACTAACTAGTTAGCATTTGGTAATGTAGCTGCACCAACTGATTAGTGCTGGAACACCCACTCTCTGCCCCCAGACTTGCCCCCTCAAAAAAATTTTAAAAATATTTTTAGTGCGCAGTTAGCACATACACATTTGGAACTTAGGGGCCTTTTTACTAAGGCATGCCTAAAAGTGGCCTGCGCTGGTGTAGGCATGTGTTCTGGACGCACGCAGGTCAATTTTTCAGTGTCCCTGGAAAAAAAGGTTTTTTTTTGTGGCCAAAAATGGGCGTGCGGCAAAATTAAAACCAGCGCATGCCCATTTTTAGCCTGAGACCTTACCGCCACCCATTGACTTAGCAGTAAGGTCTCACATGCTAGCCGGGCAATAAATGGCCAGCGTGCATAAACTGCCAATTACCGCCGGGTATGCTCCACATGGTAAATACGTTTTGGGCACGCATCAAAAACAGAATTACCACCCAGGTCACATGGTAACCAGGCGGTAGTTCCAATTTGGCATGCGTTGGACAACTGTAGGCGCCCACACGCCTTAGTAAAAGGGCCCCTTACTGCAGGATGCCTGAGCATGTTCCACAGTACACCACTTTAAGCTACCTTAGGCACACATTAGCATCTAATGCAGTTTAGTAAAAGATCCCCTAAGTGGGCCTTTTATAAAGGCATGCTAGCATTTTTGGTGTGTGCTAAAAATAAGTGTGTGCTGAACGCTAGAGATACCCATATATTCGTATATTCGTCTCTAGCATTTAGCGCATGCTAAAAATGCCACCATATCTTCATAAAAGAGCCCCTAAATTAATAGTATGCTACCGGATCTTAGTGAAAAGGTCTTCCAGTGGTGGAATATCAATCAATTGGAGTGCAAATGGCATTAACAAATTAAAAAGTTCAAGTGCCACAGGGCACAAATAATATTTAACTAACAAAGACTGAAAAAATTCTTAGAGGCAGCTCTCAGATCAAATGGAGGAAATTACAAATACATTTCCAAACCTCTAGCCAGAAGGACTGCAAGCTAGGGGAGTCATAGACCACGGGCTCCTTTTACAAAGCCGTGCTAGTGATTTGGGCGTGGCAAATGCAATGAAGCCCTTAGGAATTGAAAGGGCTTCATCACATGTGCAGTGCTGAAATCGCTAGTGCGGCTTTGTAAAAGGAACCCCGTATGCGCAGAAGTACCTAATTGCTGAGAGCTACGCCAGTATGTTGCTGGCTCATGTAAGGGTAGAATTCCTTATTCTATCTTGAGTCCAAAAGAGCCGATAAGAACAATAAAATAGGGTATGAGCAAGATTAGTAGACAAGGAAAGTCTCTTCATTGCTGACCAGAAAGTATTCAAATTGACACTGTCTATTTTGTTTTTATTTCCCAAGTGTGCCTCAATGCTATTCTAGACATGAAAAACGAGTTCCTCAGATTTTTATGGCCCTCTGCAGATAATATTTTTACAAACAAAATGCAAGTCATATTCTTCTTAGGTTGTCCCCTAGGTAATAGAGCTTTCATGGATACAATATACCAGCTGTGCCCACTTAAAAATTGGGTTCTGGAAAGGCCATATTTGGTAGCTAAAGCAGGGCATGAGATAGAATTGTTAAGCAATGGAGCTATTGACCAGATCCCCAAGTGCTGCCACAAAGACCAAGATATTGATTTTTTTTTGTTGATCTTTATTCTGGGATTGTACTGTACCATATGGACACTGTGATAGTATCACAGCTGGAGACTTCCATTATTTTTTCTAATACACAAATCTTTGACTGTCGCTTTAATTGTACAAGCTATATTAAGACACTCCAGCAACAGCAATGTTGAAAGATTACATAATGCAACAGAGAAAATCCATTCCTCCTTCTCTTTCAATTAAGATGGAAGAGTAGACAAGGAAGGATCTACCATTAACTAGTGGGCCCCTTAACACAGAAGGGATGCAACATGTTATAGATAAAAATCTGGGAAGCCAACTCCATCAGATGTTTTGGGTAAAGCAATTCTTGGAGTTTTGCCCTTCCAAGCAAATTGGATAAATATTTTCTCAAGTGTTATATAAACCTTGGGGTATAGATCCAGAAACATACTCAAAATGTAGCTAATTTGGGGAGTACTTATCATTTAGATAGTTTCTATTCTGGTCCACCAGGAAAGGGTCAATGGGATCATCATAAAGTGGTCTCTCTGACGTTGTTCAAAATGAGTTTTCATTAAATTGAAGCATTAGTTGAGGTCTAGATTAAAGCTGGAGCACAGCCCCTCTTATATCCAAGTTGGCAATTTCTCCCTGAGTTATTATATCATCCGTGGACATATTTTCCAACTTGGACCAGTTAATTATATCGCTGGAGAATGTTGAAGAGTTCACTGTATCTAATAGTTCATAAGAGGACAGTGTGGGCTTCATCAAAAATACTAGATCATCTGCACAAGCAGTTAGTTTACCTTCAACCTATCATGCCCTGAATATGAGTTTTGTCCCTTAGCTAAATTAAAAATTAGTGGTGACTGGGGGCATCACTGTTTGGTACCATGGTGTAAGGGAAATTATGCGGATAGAATATCATTAATCAAAATCCTGGACACTGGATGTGAACATAACAGACGGATCCATTTAATAAATGTGTCACCTAGCCTGAACCATTCTAGAACTCTCAACATATATGGCCACTCGATGTGGTCAAATGCTTCTAAATAAACCTTAATGGAGGTTATTTTGTTTGATCTAGTGGTCTCTATTAACATATATAAACACAAAGCACAAGGGGTTTGTAAAATAGTCATCAAACAAAAATCCTCATAAACATATACCTCTGATATTCAGTTGGCAGCGGATAGCGTTTTTCTCTCTGCTGCCAGTGCTAAAACTATAAATTCAATGCCGGGCCCTGTCTGAATATCGACCAGGTCCTACATAACTATGTAAAAGCTCAACAGAGCCCTGGGAACCGCCTCCTGGCCTTCACAAAGCCCCACTTCTTCCCTTCCCTCTACCCCAGCCCACCGCCATGCAGACCCCCCTTCCCCTGGAATAGCTCCCCAACATCCAACCCCCTACCCCAGTCTAGGTAGACCCCACCCCTGAGCCTACCATACCTCTTTGGTGGTCCAGTGGGGTCAATGGGGACAGGAGCAATGCCCCCTAGCTTTTGCCCCTTTTAGCTGCCTGTGGAAAATGGCAACTGTGACTCTTGTGGCAACTTGCAGTACAAGTACCGTGAGCTGCTATGGCAACCATTTTCCTCAAGCTTCTGCAAGGGGCAGGCGTAAGGAGCTTTGTTCCTGCTTCCATCAACCCTGCTGAACCACCAGAGAGCTACAGTAAGCTTTGGGGGGTGGGGGGCTATGTAGACCTGGGATTGGGGGTTGGGGGCTAGAGCAGGGGGTTCTGTGTGGCGGCAGCTTGGGGGAGGGGGAAAGGAAGGGGGGATTTTGCAGGGGCCAAGAGGGGCTCCCAGGGCTCCATAGAGCCTTTAAATAGCTATTCAGGTCCGGGTTGATGTTCAGTGCCGAGGCCCAATACACCCGCTTAGCTATATGGGTCCCAGCACTGAATAATGCCAGCACCCGCATAACCACTGGATCCTCCCCAAAGTTGCCTCCTGTATTGCCCCTAACCTGCCCACTTTTTCTTGGGCCAATCAGAGCAGATATTCAGCAGCACTGCCCGGTTAAGTGCTGAATATCAGCCGTTAGGTGTCCCCAGGTGATTTAGCAGGCAGGAGCTTAAACTGCTTTGACTATCAGCTGGTATATGTTTATGAGGACTTTTGTTTGATGACTATTTGACAATTCCTTGTGCTTTTTGTTTGTGCATATTATTTTTGCACATTGGGTACACTTCTCTTATTTTATTTCTCTGTGGTCTCTATTAAGTCATGGAAAAAGTCATGCATTGCCACCACTATATCTGTCTGATGTTTGTGAATTAGAAAGTCCATCACTTCAAGTAATCTTGTGGCAAGAATCTTAGCTAAAATCTTACAATCCAGGTTTAACAAAGAAATAGATCTATAACTCTCTACCTGAGATGGATCTCTCCTTGACTTTGGAAATACAGTTACCTGAGCTTCTAAGAATGTTTCTGTATATTTGGGCAAGGAGTACAGTGGATGAAACACTGTATAGAGCTTAGGGCCTACTGCACATTGCTTAAAGAACTCCCAGGTGTAGCCATCAGGCCCAGGGGACTTTTGTGAAAGCAGGGACTGGATAGTTTGGTTATTTCCTCCATACTTATAGGGAGCCCCAGTCAAAGTTGTGCATTACACATGTCCACTGTTTCTGGGCAGTTCAGTTGGTACAGAAGATCATAATACCATGCAAATTGAGCGACTGTATCTTTGCTATTTCTTAATAGCTTTGATGCTGAGGTTGTTATAGCAGCAATATGATTTCTATACTTCTGTATAGATAAATAATGGGCCATTAAGGGGGAAATTTATCAAGCAGCATAAGGGCTTATGCATGGGCATCAGGGCCTTAATGTGCGTTAAGGGAATTAACGCATGCTTAATAATAAGAAGCCCATTTTCTACCTAACTCTGCTTGATGAATTCTCCCCTAAGTGGCCTGTGTTGCATATGAACATTATTATGAGACAACTGGGAGCTCAGCATTTTACTGTGAGCATATTTTAATCAAGTAAGTTCAAAAGGATATTGATTCTGTGATACACATGTTTTCTCCCTATAGATAAGAATTTTATCTCTGGTTGTGTAAAGTCAAATTGTTATCTGAGTAAAAACAGAGTTGGATAGAATTTGGCATTGAATATTTCTAAAACAGGAATTATGTTCGTGAGCAGAACCTATACTGACAGGGGTTAGGCCTCATGTCGTGGTTCCTATACAAAGGTCAGATTATTAGCTTGGGTGTTATAATTGATTCACAGTTGCCCATGCAAGCTTCGGAGAAAATATTTCTTCACCCAATGCATAATTAAACTCTGGAATTCGTTGCCGGAGAACGTGGTGGAGGCGGTTAGCTTAGCAGAGTTTAAAAAGGGGTTAGACGGTTTCCTAAAGGACAAGTCCATAAACCACTACTAAATGGACTTGGGAAAAATCCACAATTCCAGGAATAACATGTATAGAATGTTTGTACGTTTGGGAAGCTCGCCAGGTGCCCTTGGCCTGGATTGGCCGCTGTCGTGGACAGGATGCTGGGCTCGATGGACCCTTGGTCTTTTCCCAGTGTGGCAATACTTATGTACTTATAAGTATCTAAGAGGCCCTTTTACTAAGCCATGGTAAAAAGTGGCCTGCGGTAGTGTAGGCGCATGTATTGGGTGCGTGCCGGGCCAGTTTTTACCGCATCTACAAAAAAGAGCTTTTTTTTTAATGGAACAGGAAAAGGGTCTGCGGTAAAAATGAAACCAGCGCACGTCCAAAACTGGCCCGAGTCCTTAACACCACCCATTGATCTAGCGGTAAAGGCTCACGCACTACACACACACACACACACGCAGTGACCGGTCGGTGCGTGCCAAGTGCCCGTGTAGCAGGAAATAAATAAATAATTCATCCATGCATTATGGGTGTGCTCCAAATCTGAAATTACCGCCAGGAGTTCACGCTGGTCTGGCGGTAATCTCATTTGGGCGCACGCTGCACTCGCGTAGAGCCTACCATGGTTTAGTAAAAGGGCCCCTAAGTTGGTACAAATGTGTTTTTATGAATTGAAAGTTTTGAGCAAGCATAAACCTTTTTAGCTGAGCTATGACTTTCAGATTGTGGTTCAAAGTTTGGTACTTTCTAGGATTGACTATTGCAATAGTCTTTATTTGGGGATGTTTTAGGCTAAGTTCCAAGCTTTGCAGGTAGTTCAACATGCTGATAGTGCAGAGTATGTTGTGTAAATCAGTAAAATAAACTAATTCTTTAATATATTTTGAATTGTACTTTTTTGACAACAGACTGTGAAAAATGCACACGAGTGAAGATTTTTACAAGGCACAGTTCATCCTGCTTGATAAAATAGGAATTTGCACAAAACTTTATGCAAAAACTTCAAATACATATAATATATATATATGAATTTGCATAAAACTTATGCAAGAACTTTTTATATATACGGTATATATTTGATATGTGTCCAATGAGAATTATATTTATAAACATGGCTTCTGATGTGTTCTGTTTTGACATTTATTTTGCATCAATAAACATCAAGAAAAGAAAAGCCAAAAGTGTCTATTGTGCAAATAGTGCAATGTTCAAAACATGCAAAAACTCAATTGTTTGAAAGGTTCAATGTCAAATTTCAAGCTGAAAATCCCACCCTCAACTGAAGATGCTTGCACTTGGGTTTAGCACTTTTGTTAAATCCAAGTAAGAGAAACTTGGAAAGTTATGCTCCAACCAAACTAGCTGATAGGACTAACAATAATGCACAGATGGTCTCAGAATCTCAAGGTTTAATTATGTTTTAAGTCACATGACTCTTATTGTCCATTCCTCACTCATGGAGATGACAGCATTGAGCAGCATACAAAAGTTTCAAATTATTTTAATCACAAAGGGGCCCTTTTACTAAGGCTTGCCCCAAAGTGGCCTGCGCTGGTGTAGGTATGTGTTTTGGACACGCACTGGTTCATTTCCTGAGCGTGCCTGGAAAAAAGGGGATTTTTTTATTGTGTTGAAAAATGGACGTGTGGCAAAATAAAAACCAGCATGCGATCATTTTTGGCCTGAGACCTTAACGCCACCCATTGACTTAGCAGTAAGGTGTCACGCGCTAACCAGGCGGTAAGTGTCAAGCACGTGCCAACTTATGATTACCGCTGGATAAGTGCCCCGTGGTAGAAAATAAATATTTTTACTGCGTGTTTTGGGCCTGTGCAAAAAATGGAATTACCACCCAGGACAAGCAGTAGCCGGGGTAGTGCCAATATGATGCATGTTGGATACGCATAGAGGGGCATAATCGAACGGGGGCGCCCATCTCTAAGGACGGCCCCGTAAAGTGGTGTCCCTGACCGTATTATCAAAACAAGTTGGGCGGCCATCTTTTGTTTCGATAATAAGGTCGGGGATGGCCAAATCTCAACATTTGGGTCGACCTTAGAGATGGCTGCCATTGGTTTTCGCCGATAATGGAAACTAAGGAGGGCCATCTCAAAACCGGCCAAATCCAAGCCATTTGGTCATGGGAGGAGCCAGCATTTGTAGTGCACTGGTCCCCTTCACATGCCAGGACTCCAACCGGGCACCCTAGGGGGCACTGCAGTGGACTTCACAAATTGCTCCCAGGTGTATAGCTCCCTTACCTTGGGTGCTGAGCTCTTCAAACCACCCCCCCAAAACCAATTCCCCATAACTGTACACCACTACCATAGCCCTAAGGGGTGAAGGGGGCACCTACATGTGGGTACAGTGTGTTTCGGGTAGGTTTTGGAGGGCTCACATTTACCACAAGTGTAACAGGTAGGGGGGGATGGGCCTGGGTCCGCCTGGCTGAAATGCACTGCACCCACTAAAACTGCTCCAGGGACCTGCATACTGCTGTCATGGAGCTGGGTATGACATTTGAGGCTGGCATAGAGGCTGGCAAAACTTTTTTTTTAAGTTTGTTTTTTTAGGGCGGGAGGGGGTGGTGACCACTGGGGGAGTAAGGGGAGGTGATCCCCGATTCCATCTGGTGGTCATCTGGTCAGTTCGGGCACCTTTTCAAGGCTTGGTCGTGAACAAAAAGGGACCAAGTAAAATCGGCCAAATGCTCATCAGGGCCGCCCTTCTTTTTTCCATTATCGGCCAAGAATGGCCATCTGTTATCCACGCCCCCGTCCCGCCTTCGGTACACTGCTGACACACCCCCTTGAACTTTGGCAGTCCCTGCGATGGAAAGCAGTTGAGGATGGCCAAAATCGGCTTTCGATTATGCCGATTTGGCTGGCCCTGAGAGAAGGCCGCCCATCTACCAGTTTGTGTCGGAAGATGGGCGCCCTTCTCTTTCGAAAATGAGCTGGATGGGCACCTATGTGCCTTAGTAAAAAAAACCCAAAATCTCTTATTCAAATAGTCCAGGAATAGCCAATCACAGTGGCAGGAGCTCATGTGACCCATAGATATATAACTGAATCCAAATCTGAAATATTAGATACAAGTGGAAATAGCATTCCAATAACATGTTTGCTTAGATTATGGGTAAGGCTCTTATACATTTTCTGTGTACCATTTGCTAAACTACAGACTTTTAAACTGAAAGATTAAGAAGGAAAAAATGTTAGTTAATTTTTACAAACATGTTTAATTTCAGTCACATATGGTTCATAATTTAAGCGCTGGAGTTGCTTTAATTCTTTTTAATTCAAAACAGTATTATTCATTGAAATGATCTAAAATAAAATGAGGAAGGCAGGGGATGATATCAAAAGGTAATAAAGTGTTTTCTGCTTCTTCTCCTCACTCCCTTCCCTCCCCTGCTTTGATCTGGTAAAGGTTAAGATGGAGTCAGATGGTGGTCATCAGAGCCCACAAACCACCGATCCTCTGTTTTACCCCAGCTGGTATAAGACTCAGACATGGCAAGCCCTTGACTCAAATACAGCCCAGGCAAGTGACGCTTTGGGTCATGGAGGGCCATCAATCTGTGCAGAAGTGAATGTACAAAAGTCAGAAGGTACAGAGGCAACCTCAAAGGAAAACACTGCTTTGAGTGGTAAGGCCAGCAGATCAGCTGCAACTGGTCTCCAGGTCAGTGTCCGTTATCTTGAGATGACATATGTGTGTCAGAGCTGCCAAGGGGGGGCTGATTTTTGAGGAAGGTTTTAGGAAAACCCCAAGACCTGCTCTACTCTACCCAGCCCCACTCCCAGCTCTTCCCTAGCTGTGCCTCCTGGCTCCACCCTCTGATATACCTCAATTGCACAGCTTCAGCCCCCTTCCAGCAGCAGGAGATACCTTAATAAAACGTCATTTCCTGCTACTGTGGGACTAGTCTCATGATAAGAGCTATGAGATTTTGCAGCTGTTATCCTGTGACTGGTCCTGCGGCAGCAGGAGATGACGTCTTATTAACACATCTCCTGCTGCTGATGGAGGCGTGTTTTCAAAGCACTTAGACTTACAAAGTTACATAGTCCCCATGACCACAAAAGGAGCAACGGGAGAAGAAAGTTATGATTATGATTATTATTATTCAGTCACAATTGGGAAAATTGAACCACTGCAAAAAGTAATCAACAAAATAAAATAAGCCCAAGTTCTCACACTAGATATGTGCACAGTGCATATCTTCAGTTCATTTGGCCTTTTCACTCTGATTTTTGTTTCACACTTTTATTTTAGTACAAGTTTTTTTATGTGCATTAAAACTTTTAAATGTGCACGAACCAACATAATGCATGTTAACTCTTAGGTCAATGCATGTTAAATCAATTTAGGGTGCACTCTATTTTTTAAGGCATACTAATGAGCCGAATGAGCACTACAGAATGTGCATCCCTGCCTCACGCACCTTCTGGCAGAGGGCAGAAAATGCCTCACATACCACAAGTTCTTCTGATGCAAAGGCGAATGTTCTAACTACTGCACCAAATGCCTGAATGTTACTTTGATAGCCTGCAATGGCACCAGTGCTAGTACAGTACAATGCATGAATAATAAAGCATTCTTCTTATTTTCTCACAGGAGTTAGAATTCTGCTTGTCATTTTTGGCTTTCTTTATCATACTGCACCACCTCTGGAGTCAGATTCAATTCATGATATATTCTTTACTCGGTATGAAATATTTACCTTTTACTCATCAACTAACACCAGTAGTGTAGTAACTTCCCATCATACTTCCAGCTGGTTTAGAAAAAAATTATAATTGCTCTCTATGCTAAGCCATGCAAATAAAAAAATTAAATAAATAAAAGATGATGCATGCAGATTTTCGAGCATATTTTCAAAGCACTTAGCCTTCCAAAGTTCCATAGAAACCTATGGAACTTTGGAAGGCTAACTGCTTTGAAAATGAGTATTTTTGCCAACAAATCAATACTTCTTTGTCCAGCATCCTCACTTCTAAGTTTAGTACATTTATATAATAATTTTAAGTTTAGAAGCTTAATTGATATCATCAGGCATCATGGGGTAATTCCATAAGGACCAAGTGACAAAAGAGAGGGTTCAAAACTACACAACTACAAGCAGCCAAACAAAAAAAATCACAGCTGGGCCTTCAAGACTGTGACAAACGAGAGTCCTTTAATCACAAAGACCCGACATGGGCCACGTTTTGGCATAACAATGCCTGCCTCAGGAATCCAGAATTATAGTGCTCTCGAAAATACAGACAAAACAGGTGAAAAAATCCTACATAATACCACAATCTGATTCTTTTCTTTTCAATGATGATATATCTGAGAAAGTTACTAGCACATCAGGTAAAACCTCTGTGGTGAACACTGTCGGTTAGAAAAAATGCCAAATGAATCATTTGGCAGTTTTTCTAACAGTGTTCACCATCTATTTTGTCTGTATTTTCAAGAGCATTGTAATTCTGCACCCCTGAGGCAGGCGTTGTTAGGCCAAAACACGCCCAGTTGTGCTTTTTTTCATTGGCTGTAATTCCATAAGAAGCCACCTAGATTTAAGTGGTAAGAGCTAATGCCAGTATTCTAGTCATTTAATCATGAATGTAGACACACATGCATAAAGGACCATATTCTGGTTTCTTGGTACAGTAAAGTCTCGATTATTCAACCTAAATGGGACCGACTCGTTGGATAAATGAAAAGTTGGAAAATACAGAAAACACTGCATAAACTCCTCAAACAATGTAGAAACAAAGGCAGTAAAAACAGGGTCCTGGCTCACAACGGTGCTGTTTTGTGGTAAAAGTAAGGTCCCGTGTTCAGAAAACAGAAAGAGAAGATGCATGACATTACCAGGGGTCTGTCGGATATGCCGGATGGTTGGATCAGCAAAGGTCGGATAATTGAAACTGTACTGTATTTTGTAACCACACATCAGTGTTCAATGTCAGCTGGGTGGTCACATGGGAAGCGTTTGGGCGGAGCATGGCAGGGTGAACATTAATGCATGGAGATTGCAAAATACTGTACTCTATGTGCATTCTTTACCAATCTAGGCATGAGCATTTACATCTATGGCTGTTATAACTGCTTGCACCTAAAGTATAGGTGCGTATGTTACCTGATATAAAGAAAAGTAGGCACTTACTTTTCCTTATATAATAGGCTCCAGATAGGCATGGCAGCGCTCCTTTATAGAGTTACTCTCCATATGAGCAATTCTATAACAAGTCGCTTATATTATGCACCTTCTGTGCACCTAAATGTACAGAATATTGACATTTAGGTGCCTATCAGGCTTATTTTCGAAAGAGAAAGGCGCCCATCTTTCGACACAAATCGGGAGATGGGCGTCCTTCTCTCAGGGTCGCCCAAATCGGCATAATCGAATGCCAATTTTGGGTGTTCCCAACTGATTCCCGTCGCGGGGATGACCAAAGTTCCCAGGGGCGTGTTGGAGGCGTAGCGAAGGCTGGACTGGGGCATGCCTAAAAGATGGGTGTCCTCGAGTGATAATGGAAAAAAGAAGGGCATCTCTGCCAAGCACTTGGGCGACTTTACTTGGTCCATTTTTTGTTACGACCAAGCCTCAAAAAGGTGCCTGAACTGACCAGATGACCACCAGAGGGAATCGGGGATGACCTCCCCTGACTCCCCCAGTGGTCACTAACCACCTCCCACCCCAAAAAAAACAACTTTAAAAACTTTTTTTGCCAGCCTGAAATGTCATACTCAGGTCCATTGCAGCAGTATGCAGGTCCCTGGGGGGGGGAGGGGGGGGAGGGAGGTATGTGTGTGTCAGCGAAGGCATAGCAAAGGCGTGGACGTCCTTCTTTCAAACATTTTGGATGTCCTGAACTGCCCCCCCCCACAGGGACGGCCAAATTTCAAGGGAGTGGAGTGGAGAAGTTGCCTAGTGGTTAGAGCACTGGCCTTGCAATCCAGAGGTAGCCAGTTCAAATCCCAATGCTACTACTTGCACAGACATTCTTCTCACAGAAACATCCACATTTTGGACGTCTTCAACTGCTGCCGCAGGGACGGAGGCATAGCAAAGGATGTCCTTCACCCATACTCTAAAAAAAAAGACATTGTAGACGGCAATGTATTCAAGGTTGTAGACAGCTATTATACACACAGCTTGTCTGCATGTATGAAGCCGTCTTTGGCATACACAGAGCAGCCACACATAATGCTTGGCTGCTCTGCACTGGCTTCCCCTCCTTAGGAAGAAAATCGTGTGCAAATGAGCTAACAGTGAGCAGCTCATTTACATGCGATTTCCTTCATGCATGCCCGTTCCTTTCTGAATCGCTAAGGGATCGGTAAGGGAAGGGCTTTTTCCGTTCAGTTAGTGCATCAGTTAGTCCACTGCAGTGCCCCCTAGGGTGCCCAGGTTTGTGTCCTGGCATGTCAGGGGGACCAGTGCACTACGAATGCTGGCTCCTCCCATGACCAAATGAGTTGGATTTGGTCATTTTTGAGAGGGGTGTCCTCGGTTTCCATTATCGCCGAAAACCGGGGACGACCATCTCTAAGGACGACGTAAGGATGACCATCTGTAAGGTCAACCTAAATTTTGAGATTTGGGCGTCCCCGACCATATTATCGAAATGAAAGATGGACGCCCATCTTGTTTCGATAATACGGGTTTCCCCGCCCCTTCACGGGGACATCCTGCGAGGACGCCCTCAGGAAAACTTGGGCGCCCCATTCGATTATGCCCCTCTATAAGTCATCACAAGAACAAAATATAAGAAAACCAATGTACTGCATTAGGGGCTTTTAGCTCATGTAGTTATGTTTCAACAAATGAGAGATCTGCATGAAACAAAATATTTGTTTTTATTATTTCGACTTAGAAAACCACTTGTTTCTGGAATATGCTCAAAACAGAATAATCCATTGATGTATCTAAAATGTAAACTTCTACAAAAGAGATGAAGTGAAGATATGATTCCATATATCCCAATGAAAGGAGAGTTTAATTTTACTTCCAATTTTACTATTTGTTGGATAGTGTTCACCATAAGCTCCTTTTATTAAGGAGCTCATGGTGAACACTATCCACCCTATAAGGTTGTTTTCTGGCTGTACATGAGGAATTGTGATATTGCATAAATAAGTGTGTGTTGCATTCTTTCAAGAAAGCCAGTTAATTGTTTAACTTATTAGTAGAATGTAAGCACAAAGGCATGGTATGGTCACATTTTCAATATGTAATACTAGAGCCCAGCTAAGGGAAAGGTTATTTTGAGTTAGTCTTCACTGGACCGAACTTGTTTTCCTTGTGCCATCACTAACCAGTGGGATAGACTGTGCCTTAAAAAGTGGAAGATAAAGGATTTTTTTTTTACATGTACATCCCACATTATCCCAAGCAAATTTAGTGAGACAGAATAATAGAATTCAGTAACATCATGGGAGCAAGTAGATGGATGTGTCTGAAACATTTTAACAAAGTGAGATTAGCATATATACCCAAATGGGCATTTAAAAGTCTGTCCCTTAACGATGTCACTTGTTTAGAAATCATAGCCGTAAGTATAGACAGTTATGCAAACATTATCACATGCACACACCAGAACAGGCCTCCATACCCACATTGCAAAACTAAACAACAACTTCAATAGAATACAATACATTCAAAATTTATTTTTTATTTCCTCTTTTCCATCTTCCAAAATTCCAGACAGCAGATGTACAGATCAGTAGGACCCAAAGCAGTCCAAAACAAACGAAGTCTGAAACAACACAGTTTATACATAATTGTTCAACTACCCTTAGGTTTCACCTTTGGGTTTAAAAAGCAATGCCATGTGCATGTAAGGTCTGGATAGACGAATTAAAACCCTCAAAGTTTTAAGCAAATGCCCCAAATATGTTATACTTGGTAGCAATAATGAAAAGGTGATGGAATATTCACATAGCAGGCAGTCAACAGATTTATTTTCCACTAAAAATAATTAAATTTGTATGAACTTGGTGGCTAATAGCATGCTGCTTGCATTTACATCTAAACAGACTTTAAGTAGAAATAAATATATATAACAGACTGACTCTGGAATTCTGCATGAAGGTAACGCTTCCCTCATTATTCAATACCTCTCTTTTAAATAGTAGTAATGAAAAATATCAAGTGTTTTTTTATAATATACTACTGCATTCCACAAAACAAAAGGAGCATGTTCCCACATACCATCTTTCTCTTTTGATCTAGTCACAGGGAAAAAAGATTTTAAATGCTCCCAGTTTCAACCTAATTAAGGTTTTAAAAATTCCTTTGTACTTTAAAATAAAAACTCTGAATGTTCAGCACCTGATTCTCATAAGATGACCTCTGTTTTGGTGGCCCTTTACTTGGTAAAAACATCTCAGCACCAATACAATGCATACTAGGGTGTCCCTATAACCAGCCTCTCAAAATTACACACTGATTACAATTTAGAAGTAATTAGTACTCTAACTGATGCAAGGAGGTTATTCCATTCTGATGGTTTCTCTGTGTACATCCGTATACTGCACAAGCCAGCATTTTTCTGTAACATACTGAGATGAAATAAAAATGCTACCAACAAGCATGCAGCAGCAGATAGTTTGTTTTGGTGTCATCAATATGGTGGCTCTGTGGGGGAGACGGCGTCAGCTTTTTGATGTCATGCCGTTTCCTGTCTTTATTAAACCTCCTTGCTGTGCCCTGCAGTTTATGCTTCCTAGTTCCTCTCTTCCTGGCTCTACCCCTCCCATGTCACTTCCCCCTTGGGAAGGACTATGGATCTTAAGGCGGCACAGGTACTATGAGGGAGTATCCAGCAGGGGGAGAGCTAGTGGCCTATAGACTTCCTCACACTCCCACTTTAACTCTTTTATTTCTGTACAAAGATGTGAGCACTCCTGAAACATGGAAATACCTACTGTACCTGAATTTATAAGACACCTGCAAGCGTTATGGCTATTGTAGTGGTGTACCTTTAGGTATCATAGGATTTTATCTATTCCTGGAGGGCTCACAATAATATCAAGGAATTAAGGTGGGATTTGTACTTCAGTCCCATAGTTTAAAGTCCAGTACACCAGTGGTGTTCCTAGGGAGGGGAGGCGGTGGGTGCGGTCCGCCCCGGGTGCACGCCGCTGGGGGGGGTGCCACATGCCTGTCGGCTCCGCTCGTTTTGTGCTCCCTCTGTCCCGGAACAGGTTACTTCCTGCTCCAAGGCAGAGGGAGCATGGAACGAGTGAAGCTGACAGGTGCGCGGCACACTCCAGCAGGTAAAAATGCACCCGGAGGGGTGTCGTTTCGCAGGGAGGGGCGCTGCACCCGGGGGGGAGCGCATCAGCGATCCGCCCTGGGTGTCAGCCGCCCTAGGAACGCCACTGCACTACACTGACCACTAGGCTGCCCCTCTGCACTGCAGGGATGTCTTTGTGGCCATTTTTGCACAAATGATGCCAGACAGACGTTTTCGTGCTTCATATTTTGGATGTTTCATTTTGGAAAATAACTGTTCATTTTGGATGTTTTTTTGTGCAAGAATGTCCTTCTTGTGTATTTTCAAACCGGAAGTCCTGATGTTTTTTCCTGTTTGAAAATGGCTGTGAGATGGATGGGGTTTTATTTTAGATGTTATAAGCAGAACATCCCAATTCTGACTTGGATGTTCTTTTGAATATGCCCCTCCACTTTTCCTTGATCCCTCAGAACAGCCTCACACTAAAGGGTCCAGGATAATTTGTCAGGCTGTACAAGGGTGACATGCACTGCCTGGGATTGCTTTGGTTTTTTTTCCTACTAGTTTCTGGATCTCTTCAGTGTGATATTCTTTCTGTGAGGATTACCAGCTATCAATCCATGGTCCAAGCTACCTTAAATAAGATCTCTCTTGTGAAAAACAAAGAATGGAGTCATAAATACAAAAGTCATTATAAACAAATGATAAAATCATTTTTATGCAAATTACCTTTGAGAGCACAAAGTCTCTCTCTCTTCCTACCTAGTTTAGTTTCATGATCAAACATATAATGAAGATGCCTCTGGAGACTTTCAGAAGTGAGGCATCATATGCTGGAAGTCTAGACAGATTTCTCTTGGCTATTTGTGTTTCAAATATTTACAATTAAAAATAGAGTATAACGGTATCCTTGTGCTGATTTCCCTTTATATGAGCTTTTACACAGGCTGCCACTCTTATACCTTATTCTGTTCCCAACATGCTGACCGGTTCATGGCATTACATAAGTACATAAGTATTGCCCACACTGGGGACAGGACCAAAGGGTCCATCAAGCCCAGAATCTTGTTTCCAACAGTGGCCAATCCAGGTCACAAATACCTGGCAAGATCCCAGAAAAGCTCAATACATTTTATGCTGCTTATCCTAGAAATAAGCAGTGGATTTTCCCAAGTCAATTTAATAATGGTCTAAGGACTTTTCCTTTAGGAAGTCATCCAGACCCTTTTTAAACCCTCTAAGCTAATGCCTTACCACATTCTCTGGCAACGAATTCCAGAGTTTAAATTACATGTTGAGTGAAGAAACATTTTCTCTGATTTGTATTAAATTTACTACTTTGTAGCTTCATCGCATGCCCCCTAGTCCTAGTATTTTTGGAAAGAGTGAACAAATGATTCACGTCTACCCATTCCATTCCACTCATTATTTTATAGACCTCTAACATATCTCCCCTCATCGTCTCTTCTCCAAGCTGAAGAGCCCTAGATGCTTCAGCCTTTCCTCATAGGGAAGTTACCTTTTCTAATTCCACTATATCTTTTTTGAGATGTGGCAACCAGAATTGAACACAATATTCGAGGTGCAGTTGCAACCATGAACCAATACAAGGGCATTATAATGTCCTCACTTTTGTTTTCCATTACTTTCCTAATAATACCTAACATTCTATTTGTTTTTTTAGCTGCTGCAGCACACTGAGCAGAGCATTTCAACGTATCATCAACAACGACGCCGAGATCCCTTTCTTGGTCGGTGACTCCTAATGTGGAACCTTGCATTTCGTAGTTGTAGTTTGGGTTCCTCTTTCCCACGTGCATCACTTTGCACTTGCTCACATTAAACATCATCTGCCATTTAGACGCCCAGTCTCCCATTCTTGTAAGGCCCTCTTGTAATTTTTCACAATCCTCCCGCGATTTAACAACTTTGAATAACTTTGTGTCATCAGCAAATTTAATTACCTCACTAGTTACTCCCATCTCTAGATCATTTATAAGTATGTTAAAAAGCAGCAGTCCCAGCACAGACCCCTGAGGAACCCCACTATCTACCCTTCTCCATTGAGAATACTGACCATTTAACCCTACTCTCTATACCTTTAACCAGTTTTTTAATCCACAGTAGGACACTACCTCCTATCCCATGGCTCCCCAATTTCTTCTGGAGCCTTTCATGAGGTACTTTGTCAAACACCTTTTGAAAATCCAGATATACAATATCAACCAGCTCACCTTTATCCACATATTTATTCACCCCTTAACAGTTTGTTCAGAGAATTAGCAATATGAGTGGTAACAATGCCAAAAATAAAGAATAAGACTTGCAATAAAACCAAACAATTCTTGAAGACTATGGACCTCATTTTACAAGCCCTATTTGCATTTGCGACATGCATAAGCCAATACTTAGAGGCCCCTTTACAGAGCAGCGGTAAGTCCAACGCGGGCTTACCACTCACTCTTCTGGGACTACCGCTGGTCCAACGTGGCCGGCGGTGGTAGTCCCTCCCTGAGTGCGCACCATTTCTGGGGGAAAAAGAAAACTCCCGGAAATGACTTGTGCGGTGGTAACCCGGCGATAATCGGGCATCACCACACGCTGCCTGGTTACTGCTGGGTTAGCGCGGGAGCAATTATCGCCATCTCAATGGGTGGCGGTAAGGACTCCCTGTCACATGGTCATGCGGTAAGAGTTCTCTTACCTCATGGCCATGTGTGCCTGGGGTCTTTTTACTTGCTAGGGTAAAAAGGGCCCTGGAGCACGGGAAAACGGCCCCTGCCGCTAGCACAGGGCATTTTTTCCAGAAGCTTGGTACAAGGACCCCTTAGGGAGGAAGTTATCAACATGGGCTGTTATTTTACCACAAGTCGGGTATTTTAAAACAGGGTCTCAAATCTCCTGACTTGTGGTAAAATAACCTGATTTACAGTAGCCCATGTTGAAAAGTTCCCCCCGCATAAACCTCAAAGTCCCCATTTTACAAAGTTGGGATAGACATGTCTCAAACCCAAGTGCTTGCAAATCGCAAGGGGGTATGGTCTAATCATGTTTTGGGCCAGGACAAGAGCATGGCAAGTGATAGATATTTGTTCTTCGTTTCAAAAGGGGGCTAAACGTCTATGTCCTAAAAGATTGATGTCAAGAGTTACACCTGCTACCAAGCACATTTGGGATTTTGTAAACAGGTGCTATTGATCAGCCCTCAGCTTGCTGGATTGGGGAGGGGGGGTACCTCCCTAATCCCCAAGTGATTTGTCCCCACTAAATGCCAAACTGGCAAGGGAAACCAGTGTCTGTGAAAGTGCTGGGAAAATATACATTAATTTTTTCCAAAATGGCAAACATAAACGTGTATGTGCTGGCATAAGCAGGTCTATATGCTGGTTTTCAAACGGTTGACATTTTTAACATTTCTAAAATAGGTGTTTATTCTGATCGCACTCAGTGCATAAACATCTATTCCTCCAGTATTTTATAACAGCTTCTATGTCAGCAGATTCTGCTATAAAATGCTAGTGAAATTTGAGGCATCCAGACCTGGGCGTCTATATTCTAACTTCTATGTTCTTTCTAAAATGGGGTGGGCCACTAATATCTTTGATAATCACCAGAAATGCAGTACCAATCAGATTATAATACACAGCTTTACTGAAATTTAGATAATGTAGTTACTTGGAATCTCAGAATATATATTCAGGATGTCAAATCCAGCTTAAATTGCTTGCAAATAAGACATATGAAGAGCCTGCACCAAAGGCTATATTTTGTTGGGATGATTAAAAAGGACTTCCAAGTTCCATTGTCCATTAATTTTTTAGCTTTGTATTGATTTTATTTTGTCATTTGTGTTTTATGCTTTTATTGCATTTTATGTATGTTTTTTGTTACTTATTTAGATTATTTGGATAATACAGGATATAAAATTGATATATATATATAAAAAATAAACTATGCATGTCAATCCACTGATATGCGCAAGGTGGGGGGGAATTCTATAAAGGGCCACCTAAAGTTAGGTGCCCAAAATCTGTGTGGTAAGATAGTATTCTTTAAAGACACATGGGCACCCTGCATTCTGTTATAGAATAGAGCCTAAGTTGCCTTGTGGGCACCTAACTTTAGGTACCAATACTTATACCATGTAAAGGCAAGTGTAAATGGTATCACCTAAAGTTTGGCACCTAGGTACTCACACTTAGAGTATTCTTTAAGTTTGTGTAAGCCCCCCCCCCCCCCCCCATGATCTGCTCACATTTATGCCCCCTTTGCAATTAGGTACTAAAGCACTTATGAGCCACTGCTAAAACCTAACACCACGCTTCACAATCCAAAGATAAGAACTGTGTGAATGCCCACAGCCTACCTATAGGGAATTGATTTGCTTTAATTGTTGCAAAACCCAAACATCCATATACCATATTTCAATACAGTATAGATTTACTAGTTTGGGAACCCTCGGACGATACCACTTAAAGGCAATTTCATGAATTCCTGCCTAGTGGCTTAGCATCTCTTCATTGGGTTTTCCCTTAATAACTGTTTATCATGCTATATATAGTGCTGTTGCAATCAATCAAAAAGTGCTAAAAATATACGTGCTTTAAGTGAAAAATTGTAAAAAACTTATCTTAAGTTCTAGTCCGTGTCTCTCGCTGTTGGAGTCCGCTTAGGCTTCCCCTAAATTACGCCCGACGCCGCGGGTTTCAAAACTTTCATCAGGGACTTGGTGTAAAATGCCTGCCCTTGAATTCAAACAGTATATGAGCGCAGACATCGAAAACCATACTGCACTCGAATGTTCTTAGAAGGCGCTATTTAATGGCTGCAGAATGATGATGCTTCATGGTGACGTCTCTGTAAAAAAGCTAAGAGCAAAAATCTGGCGCTAATAAATACGCTCTCCTCAATGCCCCTTTACAAAAACCTTTGAAAGGATACAGTCTATATAAAAGTATATGCATGTCTCACAATTCACATTTCTAGTTCAACTTCACACTGCTTGAATGTGGAAAAATAACTCGAGAACTAAAACGATGCTATTGGACACCAGAACACAGTTGATGATAATAATAACTTCATTTTTTAAAAAAATATAGAGGAATAGTTAAATCCTACGAGTTCCATTCCACCGATTCGTTCAGCAGTGAGGGTTAGTTGTATGCAGTTGTGTATCCACCACTGTTCTCTCCTAATTAGAGCTGTATTGCGGTCCTGTCCACCTCTCGACTCTAAGACCTGTTCTATTATGAACCATCTAAGGTCCGTAAAGTATGATGCTATTGTAAACAGTGAGGTACTAACGGGGCGACAGTGTTTTTGTATTCAGCCTACTTTTATGTTCAATCAACCGTACTCTCATAGTTCTAATTGTGCGCCCTACATAATATAGGGAGCATGGGCAATATATGATATACACCACATAAGATGAAAGACAAGTGGTCTGTTGTTCCATTTTATACGTGCGTTGAGTGCTGGCATAAAACCACTGAGTCATCGTGCTAGTCAATGCACAAAACTGACATTGACCGCACGGTTGATGGCATCCTGATACCTTTGTTTGAAGCCTCGGAGGAAAGTGCGTGTGTACTAACTGGTCTTTAAGGTTTCTACCCCTGGTATACGCAATGCAGGGGTGTTCCTGGAACACTGGATGAAATGTAAGCACTTGCCAATGTTTGAAAATTAAATGTGCTACCTCAGAAGCCAGGGTAGAAAAACCTAGGACACATACTAACACCAGCATTAGAGGCGATTAGCGCCAGACTAATGGCAGCATTAATGTACACAGAAGGCTCTAGCGCAGGAAACAATGTGCATGCCACAGAGTAGTGCAAATTGCATGTAAATGTAGGCAAACAGAAGTAAATGGGATCATCAGCTGTTTCCTCCCAATGCTCAGAGAAACACCGCTCAAAAAACCCTGCCCTAACGCTAGAAACCTACCACCAGCTCCAAAGTCATGCTGAGGGATTAGAAGAGAGGATTTCTCATGATTTTCCTTTAAAAACCTGCCAGTTAAGAAGCCCATGCAAACCTCTCAGTGCTGGTGCTGAGAACAAAGTGTCCGAGAACAAAACCGAAAGTGGAAGCACACATTTGGCGCCTGTTTGCTGCACTTAAATATAAGCTTTTCAAGAGAAAACAAATTGAAAAGCTCATATTTAAGGAGTAGAACAGTAGCACTGATGTGTGCCTGCACCTCAGGTGTTGAGAACCCCTTTTACTAAGCGTCAGTAAGCCCAATGTGGGCTTACGCTTGCTAAACAGGAAGTACCGCCAGGCTACCACAGCAGCATGTCATCATATCCGGTGCTTATAAAATTAGTACATAAGCATAAATAAGTAGGCACCTTCTTTCCATCATATTCTAAGTACCTTGTACCCTCCATATAGGAATTTGCTATTAATAGTTTTGCTGATCTGATGAATATCTACTTTTTCCACAGTAAATACTCTAGTTTTTTAAAAATGGTGTTTCTAAATAGTTTATTGATAATACACATCCTATATAATAATTCTCATCTCCAACGTTCTGTCTTGCTGCCTGGGACTGTGGCTCCTTCCGAGTTGGTCTGCTAGGCTCCGTAGATCAGGCTGACATCACCGTAGCCATTATGATGTCAACTTCAGACCCCGGGGAAAAAAATACATGCCTCACAGCTGATACATGTCCAGAGGAGGGTCGCTGGACATGGGTGGCTGGAGGGGGGCAGGGTAGAGAGGAGGGTCGCTGGACATAGGTGGCTGGAGGGGGGCAGGGGAGAGAGGAGGGTCGCTGGACATGGGTGGCTGCAGGGGGGCAGGGGGTTGCTGGACATGGGTGGCTGTGGGGGTGCAGGGGAGAGAGGAGGGTCACTGGACATGGGTGGCAGGAGGGGGGGACAGGGGAGAGAGGAGGTTCACTGGACATGGGTGGCTGCAGTGGGTGCAGGGGGAGAGGAGGGTCGCTGGACATGGGTTGTTGGAGGGTGGCTGCAGGGGGAGAGGAGGGTCGCTGGGACATGGGGTGGCTGCAGGGAGCTGAAGAAAACCTTGCTAGCGTCCGTTTCATTTGTGTCAGAAACGGGCCTTTTTTACTAGTCTAATATAATTTGCTCCTGCAACGTTCCAATGTCTCTGCCTGCGTTCATAATCATCTCCTGACGTCACTCTCCTCCAACATTCTTTGTCCCTCCCTCCGAGTTCCAGGGTTGTCGCCCCTCCCAGTTCCAGGGTCCCCCTCCCTCCGAGTTCCACGGTCGTCGTCCCTCCCTTCCTCCCTTCCAGTTCCAGGCCCCCTCCCTCCGATTTTAAAAAGTCATCTTCACTTACCACGTCGGGATTATGGCGGCCGGCAGCAGCGGTAAAACACGTGCAGGCTCGACCCTTCTCTCTCTCTCAGCTCTGGTCCCGCCCTTGCAGAAACAGGAAATGAGGGCGGGACCAGAGCTAAGGGAGACAGAAGGGCCAAGCCTGCACGCATTTTACCGCTGCTGCCGACCACCGTAACCCCAACGTGGTAAGTCAAGATGACTTTTAAAATTCGGAGGGAGGAGGCCTGGAACTGGAAGGGAAGGAGGGAGGAAGGGAGGGACGACGATCCTGAAACTGGAGGGAGGGGGGGACCCTGGAACTGGGAGGGACGGGAGGGAGGACCTTGGAACTGGGAGGGAGGACCCTGGAACTAGGAGGAGGGAGGGAGGACCCTGGAACTGGAAGGAAGGGCAGGGAGACAGGGGATGACCCTGGAACTCAGAGGGAGGGGTTTGAATGCAGGGACAGAGATTAATTGGTGCACACGGGACACACACTACACTCTCTCACTCACTCACACAGACAGACACACCACACACATTCTGTCTCTCTCTCAATCACACACTGTCTCTCAATCACAATCTGGGAGGGGGGACCCTGGAACTGGGAGGGAGGGAGGGAGGACCCTGGAACTGGGAGGAAGGGAGGTCCCTGGAACTGGGAGGGAGGGAGGCAGGGGATGACCCTGGAACTCAGAGGGAAGGGTTGAATGCAGGGGACAGAGCATAATTGGTGCACAAGGGACACACACTACACTCGCTCACTCACACAGACAGACACACACACATTCTGTCTCTCTCAATCACACACTGTCTCTCAATCACACACTCTCTCTGACACACACTCTTTCTCTCTCACACATACTCACTCTCTGACACATACTCATTCACTCTCTCACACATACTCTTTCCTAACAGGTCCCTTAAAAACATAATTGCCATTAGATGACAACCTTGCTAGCGGCCCGTTTTCATTCTTTCAGAAACGGGCCCTTTTTTTTTACTAGTATTTACATATTGTTAACAGGCAAACAAACCATTGTTGGTAGATGCAAGTGGCTGAATAAAAGATCCAGATTATTTAAATCTAGCACCCAATTAACACACTGAACTTTCATGAGTAACTACAGCTCAGCACACATCGCTTACCCTGCAAGAATTCCTTCATGGTGGGGCTTCAAATTATCATCCAAGTACCTTTTAACCATTTTTTTCAATCTTTGCTAATGCATTTATTACCATGAAATGACAGCTAAAAAGCGAACAACAATGTTTCCTTAACACTCCATGTGATAAGTGTTATTCCCTTCTAAATTTGTAAATACAAAGTCTATTACTTACTTATAGTAAGTTATTTTGCTCATATGAAATTGCAAGATATCATTATCCATTGACTAAACAACCATAAATACACATAGCTTGAAAGTTTGTTCTAGCTTATGCCGAGAATCTGGGAACAATTATTTTAGGCATGCAATATGAAGCTCCTCCAGAGCAGGGGTTCTGAACCCAATCCTTGGGATACACCTAGCTAGCCAGGGTTTCAGAATATTCCCAGTAAATATGCATGAGCTAGATTGCATGTAACAAAGGTATTCATTGGGGATATCCTGAAAACCAGCCTGGCTAGATGTGTCCCGAGGACTGGATTGAGAACCCCTGCTCCAGAGGGTAAACCGTATTTGCATGCCTGAAGCAGCAAAACTGACCTAGAGGCTGGTAGCACCTCAGAGACTAAGGGGGTCTTTTACTAGGCCATGGTAGCATTTTTAGCTCGCTATGGAAATCAGCTGGCGTTAAACGCCGAGACGCCCATTATATCCCTATGGGCATGTCGGCATTTACTGCCAAATGATTTCCCCTAAGAGGGTAATTTTTGAAAGATTTACAGCTCCATTTTACCTAGGACATCTAGTTCAAAAATAGAACATTCAAGCGGAGACATTCACAATTTCCAGCCAGTTTTACAGGAGGCCTTCTTATCTCAGAGCCTTTTGTAAAATGCGTATAAAAATATGCAGGTGAAACCCTGTATTTACAGGGATGTATGGAGGGTGGAACTATTTTACCATCGAACTCAATCAAAAAAAGGATCAACATCACTCAGTAGTCTGCGGTAGTGTTAAGTGTGCACGAATGCGACAAAGCCACTAAGAATGAATGGGCTTTGTCGCATTTGGTGCACCGCTAATCACTAGCGCATCTGTGTAAAGAAGCCCTGTGTGCAAGCACTGATTTTTATAACCTACTCCTTTAAGTACCTGTGCTTATGCATTTAAGTGCTGAATTCCACAAACTACATGT